>NW_018743574.1:6650886-7850886 GCF_001683475.1 Chenopodium quinoa | reverse complement strand
AGGGCTCTTCATTTTTCTTAGCAAAAAATTATCCACAATATACCATTCAAAAGGATACAAATCAAGCAAAAGATCCAATTATGACTAATAAAATATCAATGCCTGAAACTTGGATGTGTGCACGTTACACAGTCTAAAGAAATTACAAAAATGTAAACTGTAAAAATAAAAATGGACATGTAGCACAAGTCAAAAAAGATAAACGACAAATGAAAGCACAAAAGCTAAAAAAGATTGACCTGGTCTCTCTTTTACTCGTAGTTGCCTTGATGAAATATAATCTAAAAGGTATGGTGTACTCAGTCAACTAAAGTAATTGTAATGGCTTTTGTCCTCGGGATACTAAGAGATGAATACAACTATGGCATCCATTATTTGATTATATCACTATCAATTCGAACTTTTCACCCTTTCACCAAGATACGTTTAAGACCGAATAAGATAACAAATGCACACCAAACTGTTCAAACACTAACATATGTTCCGGCCCATTGCTTTGTTTGCAAAAACTTGCTGCTTAATCTAACAGTTCATAATCACTGATGACACCTAATGACTCTTTAAGTCTATATTATAGGCGGTGACCGAAACCAGCATAATTTGAAAAGTATGCATTCCTTAGAGTTTCTATTCGTTTTTAGCAGAAGAAATAGGGGTTTCATGACACAGTCGATGATACAGTGTATATGGCTAAACTTCAAGGTTTTCAGTCTAAAAAACAAAAAGGAAATGTCATGAATAATACTTGGTGGTAGACTAGTAGTTTTATTCAAAGGTCTGCCTTATCATTAGCTGATGCTAAACTACAAATCTACTCTGTATAATTCTGGGACAATGAATGGACTAGAGTACCCCTTCTGTGGTCTAAAAAATGCAATCGCGTTCTTACACGTGCCAAAAACTAATTAATGATGAGAGGATTAACTCCCTATTTGTATAACTAAGTTAACTAATACGGAACAACTTTCATATGCACAACGAATTTACGAGACTCTAAAGAACATCATTTATTCATTATGCAAAGTGAAAACTTCACAATTCATAGACGTACATACAAAGGAACTAAGGTAGACTGTAACTTCTTACATCTGGCAGCCCCACACAGGCCACACCTATACCACATCACCCCCACATCAAAAACCTAAAAACCTTTTTAGGTCATCAGTATTTGATGATATATTACAGATAAGTGCCCAATTTCAGGGAGTAATATAAGGAACGAAAAGCTCAAGGATTTTAAGCCAGCAAATCATATTAAGAGACATAGCTCACGTTTGCAATATCAGTAAACCCACCTAACAATCTAAATAAATTCTTTAACAAATGACAACTTCATGTCATACACTTCAATCACAAATTAGAATCCTTTTGTCTTATTTAATGTGAATGTGCATTGATTGAAATGTTTTTCAAAGACATGAATAAAAATTAATAAAAAGGTCTAGAGAGTTACAAAAGATAATAATGTACTCTGTCGAAGTAATTGATAATACTCAATTTCAGGTTCCCAAATTTATAAAGCGATCAACATTGTACTCGTAAATTTTAACTAATTAACACCCCAAGAATACGGATATATTTCAAGCAAAGTAATATATAAATCTTTCAGACAATTTTGATGGACATACAACTATACAAGTCCAAATAAGGTTTTATAATTCATATTTTAATTTTCAGAGTCAATTGTACGGATTTGATAGAGATACTCACACTACCAGGAAGCAGTAGTTGCAAATTAGATCAGTTTGATAATTATTTTTTTGACTTTTACATCAATTTTTCTTCTTTAATTTGTTTGTTTTTCTGTGAATAGCCAAATAAAATCAAGTATAGTAGTAATATACATGCACAGTTGACATATTTTGAAAACAAAGGTTGAAATTTTCAATTATGTCGAAAAGTACGGCTCGAACAACAAGGCCAATTCTTCAAGCAACCTGTCATATCTAGGTAGGCTCTACTAATAAAAATAATTAATATATTTGGATCAAATTCACTCATTTTCACTCCATTGACATTCTAACATTTTGGATCCATCTACTAGGCAGTACAGTAGCACACAATTATTTGCATCAGCTAGTTAGACTTTCTTCCAAAAGAAAAATGTTTAATCATCAAACTGTAGTCAAAAGGAAACAGAGAGAACGTATTGCCTTTTTCTTAGTTCCATGATTAATTAGATGAATTAGTAGTTTTCCTATAAGCAGCTGATTTTCATGAACTAGTTGTAGTATTTATACATACATAAACATGTTACCAGAAAAGTAAACAAGTGCAGAATTCACTGTTGATGACAAAAAAAAAAAAAAAAAAAAAAAAAAAAAAAAAAAAAAAAAAAACTTTCACAATGGATGACTAGCCCACTCTGGGTAGCAGTTTTACTAGGTAGTTTCAGGCATACATCTTGGTGCAGATTTGATGGTCCCTAAAATAACATGATTATGTTGAAGAGAACAAAAGGTTGAAAGTGAATTTTTTTTCATCCTCTCATATCCTTTATAAAATCCTTGAGAATAAGACCTTATTTCAAATATTAAAACAAGTCATGATAACCTCATCTCAATGACTCAATGTTGGGCTACATCTAATCTATTACAAAACCCCAAACTAGTCAAAATATTTTCATAATACCCTATATATTTCTAGAATTTAAAACAAGTCCCTGAAATTTATATTATCAAGAATAAGAAGAGATAATATAAATTTCTATTATCCAAAGTAAATTAATAGTAATGAAATTGCAGAGGTACTGGGAAAATACTTGGTACTAACATAAATCAAGTATGAAAATGCAAGTGCTAAAATATTACCCTTGATTAAAGCCTTGAATAGGAGTTGTCCCACTTGAGATCCATAGAATGAAAGACCCTTCCCTTCCTCTTATACTACCATTAGTGTTTGGCTCCTAGATGAAGCCATTGCTTCCATTATCTGTGCCCAAACCAACCTCATGGTTACTTATAACAGATTCATCATCTTAAAAGCTATAGTGCACGGGGGGCAAAAACAATGCAAAAAATAGCACTAAAAAGGCACCTAAAAAATCCATGATAGTTTAGATTCATATAAAACAAGAGAAAGAAAGTATATAAATGAAGATGGGAATTAAATATGAAAGATATAAATAAAGGTACATCCTTCAAACACAAAGCTACAGCTGCACCCCACCATTTAGCACGATCATGAAACTACAATATATGTAGTTAACTGATTCAGTAGATAGTATATTGATCAGAACTGGGTGAGTGCCTTATTGATACCAATCTAGGAAGATTGAGAAGTAAAATTACACCCAAAAAAAAAAACTACAGTTGTGATGTGATTCCCTTAAAATAGAATTACAATTAATTTATGGCATTGTTTTGAGTGATGATTTTTCCACGAAAATATTAATATACTAAAAGGTTAATTGCATGAAAAACAATTTGCATCATAAAAGGTTACAAGGTGCTAAGGTGTTAAGCTGTTAACCTTACAAGATGGTTTAACTATCATAAACTTAGAGATGGTTTTGGAAGATCTCCCATTGTTTTGACTAATTTCAAAACTACATCATCCAGGTTGATCAAGAGCATGATCACATTTCTCTTTGTTTCCAGAAGATGAGCTATGTACAAAAATTTAATTGTAAAAACCGAGACTCAAGGAAAGTTACTCGCTTTGGAAACCGTGCAGCATCAAAAAGTAACTCAAGAATAAATAAAAAAAATAATAATTAAAAAAAAAAAAAAAAAACATCTAAGCAATCAGAGTGATCAAAAAGAAAAGTGGATGTGCAAAAACAACAAGGATTCCATTGTCCTTGCCAGGTAAGACTGACCAAATGAATCACTTAAAGGAAAGCAAAAATAATACTATAGGATTCCTTCCCTTAATTTGACTAATCATAGTCCAAAATCCCAAAGTCCCAAAACACTATTGAGGTGTTTGTCATTGAGGGAATAGAGAGAAGGGAATTAGAGTTTATATCCCAAAAGCACAATTGTCAAGTTTATTTGAGTTTGGAAAAAAAAAAAATTGGGGATTAATTGGAAATAGATAGGTATTAACGTTATCTTTCCAAAATCACTAAGTTGAGGAAAAGCATTGGTAAGGGCCACAATTTTGTAATTTTGTTAAACATTCTAAACTTATAATTACTATCACACCTCAAACAAAGAATTGGCAATAAAGAAGCAAATTTCTAAGCACCAATTTTCATTTCCACCCCAACCCTATGATTCCATCCGATCCCCACACTCCCTTTCTCACCCTCAGAGGAATCCTACCAATGTCTCTAATAGATTTTGTGTAACTATAACAGGAAATAAGATTATTTTTTTTTTCTTTAAAAGCTAATATATACATTCACAAGGCCCATTTCAACTTCAATTCTAAGAGTTCTATTAACAACGCTAACGGAAAACTCGTCTTCAAAAATGGACTCAAAGGATTCACTGTAAGTAGTTTTTTTTTCTCTCCAAACGTTAGTTTAACCAATAAAACCACAAACAACTCCCAAGGCATTCTCTGATTCTCAACACCTCAAAATATGCCCTTAGTCGTTTGTTTGTCCACTTTCAAGGGTGCATTTATTAGTCTATTACCCTCTCATTTGTGGGTTTGAAATAGTATTCCTTTGCTTTTGTAAGAGTTATTTCAGAATTTGAAAGTATTGAAAGACTCGTTAGTTCATTATCCAACATAAAAAACACAAAAATTAGTCACTACAAACGCGGGTTTTTTTTAATAGAATATAACCTATCTTTATGTAATTGATACAATGACATTGGAGCCCATGCCTAATTACTGTTAGGGATCTTGGACTCCAAACTTGTGGGGTTGGCTCGTCAATAGTTTGTAAAAACATATCCCCCATTTCATTCTAATGAACTTTAAATTGCAAAAAAAGTTAAGAAACCAAATCAGCAATTTACAGTGTTAAATTGTAACAAGCCTGCCAATATAAGTGCACATCTCTTTTGTCCCAAGACTCTGTGCACCTTTTAAACTTTTATGTCCACCCTTAATCATGGCTTAAAGGTGAAGTGCTGACAGCCTGCCACTAAGGGTGAGTTTGGCCTCTCTAAATGGTGTCACATTCCTAGGGTATAAACTGGAAGCTTAGGGTACCACAATTCAACATAATAAAATTAAAAATTTGAACTAAAAAAAACGAAAAAAACAAACTACGTGGATAAAGCTTTCACACAAAGCAGATTAATCATGATAATTAAAAAATATACATGCATGCTAACAAATTGAATCAACTCATTTTAATATAAGATCAATAATTTTAGAGTGAGAATATGCAGGACAGAAAAAACCCACATAAATCTGCCAAAATCTCAGAGGTCAGAAATATTTCAGATAACGGCCCTACTAATAAACTTTTCAATTTTATATCAATTTCCTAAATAATCAATGAATTTCATGCACCTTTTAATATTGGAAATGACGACACTCACTAACATGAGAATATCTCTGAAATATATAAAGTTAAATCATTCTGGTTATAACACCAACAGCCAAATGTGTACACACTACACAGTACACTTTATACTCCCAGGTATTATAAAACCAAGTTTTATCCCGTGAAAATGATTTACTCCGTATTAATTATTTGAAGAACTCAATAATTTCACGCTTCCTGCTAGGAGGCTAACTCTAATAAAGGTGTTGAATTGCGCCATCAGATAAATGACAAGTTACATTTTGGATATAGTGATTGTTTATATTTGGCAGGCTTATTCTAAATAGGCTCTATCTTTTGGTTTCTACCCACATTCTTACTAAGAGAGTTATAAATAATATGAATACTGTAAACTGGTCTTGTTTATATTACAAGAGAAGAAAATTATGAAACAATAAAAGGGGATTTATAATACATGAGAAAGTCACATGACAATATGAAATATATATATTTCGGTTATAAAATATAAAACTGATAAGATATTATAGATATAACATGCAAATACATAGTATGTTGCAGTAGAGGAAATCATTGTTGGGACAACCTACATCCTAACAAATTTGGACCGGCGCCAAGCTAGAAAGGTTTGTCCAAGTCCCATAAATTGGGCGGGATAAAGTCAAAGACAAAGACATAGGCTATTGTAGTCGGGTCATCCCCCCCTCCCCCCCAACCCACACCCGGGCCCCAGAATGGCCCCAGCGCTGTCCCAAAAACCATGGAAGCCCAATTTGGGCTGAGCCATACTCCACAATAGAAGAAGTAGATATATTAGTAGAAAGAATAACAATTGCTTCAAATAAAAGAAAATACTTGACTATTGACTACCCATAGGCCCACAATTGTTTATTCCTGATTGATTAAACATAAGAGTTGCTAAGGCTTTCTAGTTTCTAGAATTCTTCGAGGCAAAATGACATTGGATTATGAAAACATCGTTTGTGGATTCCTGGCCATCATAAGATGGGCTTGGATTTCCGCACTACAAGATTAATGATTTTTTCTACTGAAGAGGCCAATGTAGCCCAATAAGACTATTCCCTTTCCTTTAAATTCTCAAGGGACAGAATGTACAATACTAAAATACAGTTAAAAGACACGATACATTTCACCTATCATTACAATTCTGGTGAAAAAGCTATAGTTGAATTGTTAAGGTAAATTTCAGAAACGACTTATAAGACACAACAAGCACCAAAACGACGGGTTTACCACAAAGTGATGGGTAATACAGTTATAAAAGAACAGATATTGGATAAGACATTACCTGTAGGTCTATAAGCAGCCAAGTTTCGGTTCCATAAGACCTTTTGATCCAATGATAGCCATTAGCGGTCAGACAAGTTTATTTTTTCTGTCCCAGCTCCTGTTTGGCTGTTCTGAAAACACTAGTTCACAAATTATCTCTTCAATTTTCAATTCCTGGACCAAAAATAAAAATCAACTTAGATCAAACTGGCTTTCAATTAATCAAAAAGCAACAAGAGAAGCAAAATGCAGACTAAAGAGCTGAACTGCAACTATGACAATGAGTATGTTTCTAATTTTTTCCACTTGCATTCACCAAATCCTACATTGAGGACAGCTACGCACAGGTACTGAGTTTACACATAATTTTTTCCTTCAAAGGATTAGATTTCAGTGTCAAAAGACAGCTTGGACTATATTTTCATGAAAGCAGCAGTGGTATATTGTGAGTTGTTTCCTTAAAGCAGATATGTTTGATTCATGATATACATGTTCAATTTCACAAAACCAAACAGCAGACAAGAGCAAACATATAGAGAATTAAATTTGAAAAAGAAGGGTACAATCCATCAACTAATGTAACATAACATCAATATTTTGTACAGAATTACATAAGGGAAATTAAATAGGCTGATGGAAAGGACTCTATTGGCTGTTACTTGTACATTCGTTGAAGTCCTCTTTCTCACAATCTTACAATTTTGTGATATGTGAAAGAAATTGTTATAAAAAGAGATAAAATTGACTTGCTCTAAGCAACATAGTTATTGATAATTGATAAATACAAAGTAGAAAGCAAAGACTTGCTTCCAAGAAATTCTACACATTTAAAATATCAAAATCAAATTTCACAAATCTGTTCACTTTAAGGACTTAGGCAGATGCTGCTATGTAGAATTAATAACTTGCTCAACTCTAAAACTGTTGTCTTGCCTAGAGAACTTGCTGTAAATCATCATTTAACACCAATTGTGATGGAATATGGAACTCCAAAAGAATTGATTTAGAGATTAAGAGATGAATGTGAACAGAAATTGGGCATGAAAGTGAATTAAATTAGTCCACATCCAGTATTTCAAAATTTGAATATTAGTTATAGCTTGAGACAAATATTAACGACTCGGTGAATACCTACTTCCACTCCACAATTTCAAAGCTGAAGTTAAAAGAGCATCAGATTCACAAAAGAAAGGATATTATGAATCCAACATCAAGGATAATGAATTGGAAATCCAATGACAATCCTTAGCTGACTATAAATGTACAAACAGACCTCATGTACCAATCAGTACAACTACAGAAGATTGAGAGCTATAAGGCATAAATTGTGTATACTATACTAATTACTGAAAATATTCTCAACAATTCAACCAAATGCCTTGAACCAGAGATTATGGAAAAAGGAGAGAACTTGAAGTACCTTTAACCTAGAATTTGGATTCATATAGATTTTGCAAATAATTTGATGACAAAGCTGCATGATTTGGAATTGCACGGTTGAGTAAATCATAGAACGTAAACATCCAGTGCGAACCTGAATCACAGACTTCAAACATTCTATGTCAGTTCGGATTTTAGCAACAAGAAAAAAATTGGCCTCCCAACACATCATATTAAGCTGTCATTTTCTGTGTGCCTGTATGAGAAAGACATATGATCTTTCATAACATTTACTATCTTATCCATAATCACCGCATGTACACTGAGCAGAGCACACATAGAAGATCAAATATCAATAAACATGTCATGTGAATGTTAAGCGTATGAAGGAAGCAAAAAAGTATGGCGGATGTAAAGCACGTTGGTATGATGGATAAACTACACAAACTAAACAGGGCCACAGGGGTTTACTATTGACTAATTTCAATTAAATACGCTTAGCAAGTCAAATAAAGACAAAATCCAATCAAAATAAAACAACATCTATGCAGCTAATTGTCAACCATAACAGAGTAATTCTTCACCAATTGAGCCATGAAACGGAATATGTATGATTAAATGCAGAAACATTGTACTCCAATCAGGAAGTGATCACAGCCTAAGATTTGATTTAGTTAGAGATTTACTAAGGTCACACTGCAAAACAATTTTACATTGCCAATCTAGCCTAGTTTGCCCGCCAAGGCGCCAATCAAAATTTTCAAACAATATGACCATGGATGTGGATTTCAGGTTACTTCTTCTACTAAGAAAACTTCTATTTTTGAAATATTTTAACAAAAAAAAAAATGCTCGCTCTGTTAGAAGATAAGTCTAATAAGTGAATGCCAATTATTGATTTGATTACACAATGCTCATATAGGTCCAAACACTTGTGAACTCATATGGCTCTATGTGAGTAATTATTGTATTATTAGTGTAACTCATGGCTATAAATACAATGCCATAGAAGTAAGAATACAATGATAACACTACAACAATTTCACCCATCTTCTTTCACTCTTTTACTCCTTTTATTAATCAAAACTTTTCTATCGGTAAATTCTTTAACACGTTATCAGCACCAGTTTTCAGTCAGGTATATTTATACCTCCTTCTAAAAATTTATAACAAATAATACTATCTACTTCTAAATGTTTCGAGGAGTATGCTCTATAGTTGCCCATATTTGGGATCCTCTATAACATAAACTCAAACATTTACTATATATACCTCAAAAACAACGGTGAAAGTTCTCTTACTTGTGAATTTACTACTATCATCTTTTGTTTATTCATGTTGATGTTTCTTTGTTTGATCCATGTTGATATTACATACTCATTTTACGTAAATTTTTATCTTAGTTATTATAATTGCTAAGTAGTAGCTTTGCATGCATATTATTATTAACTAGATTAACAAAAAGATGCAGCCTTTTATACTTATTATTTTTCTTACTTTTACATACTTTTTGTGTTTCTTTCCGTTTTCGAACCCATGATCTTTTATAGATATTAGGGCTCTCGGACCACTATGGCTTGCATTCCCAGTGTGATAACCTTTTACAATTATAAATATATATATATGGACCATAATTTTATGCCAGTACGTTAGACTATTATATGATATTTTTACAGTTGTACAGAACAGTAACGGATAAACCTACCTCTATAAAAGACGGATTTTTCCCCCAATTTCACCACAAATCCCTTATCCCTTCCCACTTTTTATCCAAAAATCACCTAAAAAAAAAAAATTCACCCCCTTCTTCTCCGATATGTTCCCCGACGACGGCAACCAAAACACCCAAAACACCCACAACTTCACTTTTGAGGAAGATTTAATGAAGATAAAACAATATTTCCTTCTAATTACGGCGCTTGTAATTTTATTAGTAGCAATATTAATTTTTGTCATTATGTATAAGTAAAACTCACTTATTTTGTCGTTTTAGTATATTAAAAGCTTGTTTTTGTTTTATTATGTATGTTTGTTGTTATTAATCATCATTGTATAATATTACCGTTATCATTATAATTATTGTTACTACTGTCATTGTTGTCGTTTTGCTGTTTTTTTGCAACTAACATGATTAATTTTTGTCTAATCATATAATTACTCACAATAATAAACCAAGGGGGAGAAAAGACTATATTATTTATGGTTTATTATTATTAAATTTAATTATCACGTGTCTTATTAACTTAATTATAAATATGGAAGAACTAAACATGTGAGTTGTACATATAATTTGTTATTATAAACTAATTATCACGAAATTTGTTGTAGCTAAAATGGGAGACCTTATGAAAAGACAGTTCAGCATCTTAGATTTATCTGGAAAGAAATTTCTGGAATGGAAAGTGGACGTAATGATGAATTTGAAAGCTCAAGGCTTGGAGCACACTTTTAAAGAAAATAAAAGTCCCTCTGGTCAAACAACTGATACTACCACTTCTGCAATGACTGTTGCAAAACCTGTTACTGAACAAGATAAGGCAAAAGCCTTAGTGTTGTTAAGGCATCATTTACATGAAGGCCTTAAAACTGAGTACATGATGGTTGAAGATCCCAAAGAATTATGGGATTGCCTTAATGAAAGATTTGGACACCACAAAAGGGTGCTCCTTCCTAAGGCATTATTTGACTGGACAAATTTACGGTTCCAGGATTTCAAATCTGTAATTGATTATAATTCAACCATACATGAGATAGTGTCTATATTGAGATACTGTGATCATCCAGTTTCGGATGAACAGATGATTGAAAAAACACTCACTACCTTTCATGCAAGTAACATACTGTTGCAAGAACAGTATCGTGAAAGAGGTTTTAAAAGGTTCAATGAATTAATGAGTGTATTGCTTGTTGCGGAACAAAATAGTGAACTTTTGTTGAAAAATCATAACCTGAGACCAACTGGGTCTTTGGCCACTCATCATGAGGCAAATGCAACAAATTCTTATCCACCCGAGTCAAATGCTACAAGAAGGGGTGGACGTGGAAATTACAATGGCCGTGGAAAAGGCCGTGGAAATTATCGCGGACGAGGCCGAGGACGTGGTAGAAACAATTTTCAAAGAAACAGTAATTTCAAAAATTTTGAAAAACAGAAGGGACAGTCATCTAGAAGCCACAAACAAACTCTTTCAAAAGGAAAAGACACATGTTACAGATATGGCATGACAGGACATTGGGGACGTACTTGTCGTACGGCCAAACATTTGGTAGACCTTTACCAGGCTTCTGTAAAAGGCAAAGAGACAAATGCAGAAGCAAATTATGTTAATGAAGAAAATGCTCCATGTCCTACCCTTGATGTGTCCGATTTCTTCATGAACAATGCTGAAACTGGGAATGATTTCATTCTTGGAGAAAACAACAATGCTTAGGTTCCCCATCTACTAATGTAACATATGCTATGTTTTAATGTATTTTCTTAGTTCCCTGTATTTTAAATTTCTAGTCATGTACTTTAAATCTTTATCATCAATAAAAGTTTGTATGATATTATTCTAAACTAATCTTAAATTTATTTTATGAAGATATGGATCTACCTGAAGTTAGTTCCGAATATCAATGCCTTTTGGACAGTGGAACAACACATACTATCTTAAAAGATAGAAAATATTTTTCACAACTAAAGTTGTTTCAAGCAAATGTAAACACCATTTCCGGTCAGCTAAATTAATTGAAGGATCTGGAAAGGCTTGTATAATGCTTCCAAATGGAACAAAATTAATAATCAATAATGCTTTATATTCGAGTAAATCTCGAAGAAATCTCATAAGCTTTAAAGATGTACGCCAAAATGGCTATCATCTAGAAACAATGACGACAGATGAAAAAGAGTATATATGCCTCACGGCAGAAAAACATGGCAAAAAACATATATATGAGAATTTGCCAGCATACTCTTCAGGGTTATACCGTATAAACATACGACTCGTGGAAATCAATATGATATCTAACCAGAAGTTAGATGACAAACATTTGATTATTTTATGGCATGATCGTTTGGGACATCCAGCAACTGGGATGATGCAAAGAATAATAGCACATTCAGTTGGACATTCAATAAGAAATGTCAAAATTCCCCGATCAGATGAATTAACATGCTCTGCATGTTCACTTGGCAAATTAATAATAAGGCCATCTATGAACAAAATTGCTACTGAATCTCCAAAATTCTTGGAAAGAATTCAGGGAGATATATGTGGGCCAATTAATCCAGCATGTGGACCATTTCGATATTTCATGGTTTTAATTGATGCCTCTACACGATGGTCACATGTTAGTCTACTTTCAAGTAGAAATGTTGCCTTAGCAAAATTACTTGCCCAAATCATCAAATTAAGAGCACAATTCCCAGATCATACAATAAAGAAAATAAGACTTGACAATGCTGGGGAATTTACATCCCAAACATTTAATGATTATTGTATGTCAATTGGAATTGATGTTGAACACCCAGTAGCTCATGTTCATACACAAAATGGTCTAGCTGAATCACTAATTAAGAGATTACAACTGATTGCAAGACCATTATTAATGAGGTCAAGATTGCCATCATCTGCTTGGGGACATGCTATAATACATGCAGCAGCGCTAATTAGATTGAGACCTACAGCTTATCATAAATTCTCACCACTACAACTTGTTTGTGGTCGAGAACCAAGTATCTCACATCTAAAAATCTTTGGTTGTGCTGTATATGTTCCCATTGCTCCACCCCAACGAACAAAAATGGGTCCACAAAGAAGGCTGGGAATTTATGTCGGGTTTGAATCCCCCTCTATAATTAAATACCTTGAACCATTGACTGGTGACTTATTTACGGCTAGATTTGCGGACTGTCACTTTAATGAAACAGTATTCCCAGCCTTAGGGGGAGAGAAAGTGGACCCACATAAGAAAGAAATTGAACTCATTTGGAATGCAACACAACTGTTGATGTTAGACCCACGAACAAATATGTGTGAACAAGAAGTTAAGAAAATTGTTCATTTACAAAGTGTTGCAAATCAATTGCCCGATGCATTTGTAGACACAAAGAAGGTGACAAAATCACATATACCAGCAGAAAATGCCCCTGCACGTATTGAAATCCCAACTGGTAATAAGGCCATAGAAAATGAATCTCAGGCACGCAGAAAGCGTGGAAGACAACTTGGTTCAAAAGATTCTAAGCCAAGGAAACTAAAAAGATTGGATGGAATAGAAAATGAGACTAATAATGTTCCCCCGTCAGAAGGTCAAGAAAGACCAAATGTGGATGAAAGTAAAGAAAATGATGATAATCCAAAAGGGGACGAACAAGAAGACAACCCTACGGGGAATGAACAAGATGTTCAAAACATCGATAACAATGAAATTTCAATGAATTACGTCTCTACAAAGACTCGGTGGAATAGGAAAGATGTTATCGTTAATGAAACATTTGCAAATTCCATCGCAATCGACATCGTGTCTGATGAAAATGATGTTGAACCAAGAACTGTAGAAGAATGTCGACGTAGGAGTGATTGGCCAAAGTGGAAGGAGGCAATGCTGGCTGAGTTAAAGTCACTTGAAAAACGAGAAGTTTTTGGGAAAATAACCCTTACACCAGCAGGTGTAAAACCCGTTGGATACAAATGGGTATTTGTAAGAAAACGTAATGAGAAAATGAAATAGTTAGATACAAGGCAAGACTTGTAGCCCAAGGATTTTCTCAAATTCCAGGGATTGATTATGAAGAGACATATTCTCCAGTGGTTGATGCAACTACATTAAGATTTCTGGTAAGTTTGACAGTCACAAAAGGACTGCAAATGCGATTAATGGATGTAGTGACTGCGTATTTGTATGGGTCACTCGATACGGACATTTACATGAAAGTCCCCGAAGGACTAAAACTACCAGAAAACCACAAGCCTAGACAACTGCTTTCCATAAAACTAAAAAGGTCACTTTATGGATTGAAACAATCTGGGTACAACCGTCTGAGTGAATACCTTATGAGAGAAGGATTCAAAAACAACCAAGTTAGTCCCTGTGTTTTCATAAAGCGATCACAATCAGGATTCGCTATCATTGCAGTTTATGTTGATGATTTAAATATCATCGGAACCCCAAATGAACTCGAGAAAACTGCAAAATACTTGATGAAAGAATTTGAGATGAAAGACCTTGGGAAAACTAAATTTTGCCTTGGACTACAAATTGAGCACTTGAGTCATGGCATTTTTGTCCATCAATCAAACTATACAGAAAGAGTTTTGAAACGTTTCTTCATGGACAAAGCAACCCCAACCAACTTCCCAATGGTTGTTCGTTCTTTGAATATGAAAAATGATCCATTCAGACCCCGAGAAGAAAATGAAGAGATTCTGGGTCCAGAAGTACCGTACTTAAGTGCAATTGGAGCCTTAATGTACTTAGCTAACAATACTAGACCCGACATAGCTTTCTCAGCAATGCACCAACATATAGGCATTGGAAGGGAGTTCGACACTTACTCCGGTACCTACGAGGGACACAAGACCTTGGTTTATATTACCAACCAAAACAAGATGCTGCTCTCATTGGGTATGCAGACGCTGGATACTTATCAGATCCTCAAAATGCCAAGTCACAAAATGGATATGTATTCACTTATGGCGGCACTGCAATATCATGGAAATCAACAAAGCAGACATTGACCGCGACATCATCAAATCATGCAGAGTTGATAGCCCTCTATGAAGCAGGACGGGAATGTGTGTGGCTGAGGTCGATGATCAGTAATGTCCAAAAGGAGTGTGGAATGAACGCAATAACAGAAGACCCAACCATCATCTTTGAAGACAATACAGCATGTATCGCTCAAGTAACTGAAGGATATATTAAAGGAGATAAAACGAAACATATTGCCCCAAAACTGTTCTTCACACATGATCTGCAAAAGGACGAGGAAATAAATATCCAGCAAATTCAGTCTTGTGAAAATCTTGCCGACCTTTTCACCAAATCACTTCCTTCGAAGAAATTTGAACAGTTAGTTCACAAAATCGGAATGCGACATCTTCGTGAACTATGCTGAGATCAGGGGGGGTATTATATGTACTGCACTCTTTTTCCCTTCGATCAGGTTTTTATCCCACCGGGTTTTTCCTGACAAGGTTTTTAACGAGGCAGTATACCAAAGCATATAATACAATAATATTGGTGTACTCTTTTGGCTATGGGTCTTATCCCATAAAGTTTTACCTAACAAGATTTTTAGTGGCATTCAAGGGGGAGTGTTAGAAGATAAGTCTAATAAGTGAATGCCAATTATTGATTTGATTACACAATGCTCATATAGGTCCAAACACTTGTGAACTCATATGGCTCTATGTGAGTAATTATTGTATTATTAGTGTAACTCATGGCTATAAATACAATGCCATAGAAGTAAGAATACAATGATAACACTACAACAATTTCACCCATCTTCTTTCACTCTTTTACTCCTTTTATTAATCAAAACTTTTCTATCGGTAAATTCTTTAACACGCTCCAATATTTCTAACAAAAAAAAAATGAACATTATTCCAAAACCTCTAAAAAGTTCCACCCAAGGATCTAGGCAACTTTATCCCCAACTAATTCATAAATTCTCTTTGTGTTAAACCTCTCAATCCAAAACTCAACTGCTATCACCTAATTCACCATAAAGAAGAAAAAACAACTCCAATTCAATGAGCCATTAAATTTTAGTCCATTACAAACCAAGACCTAAAAATAGAGAATCATTTTATTTCAAACAAGTACGCAGTAATACTCGAGTCATGCTCGGTTTTTTAAGATTTTAGACAAAACTTAGCATTAGTTTACCAAATTATACATTTTATGCAACGAATTCAAAAGTTAGGGTTTAAATTATACTCTTACCGCTTCATATAGACAAATATGTTAAAATTTTCCTCCTAAGAATCCTAACCACAAATGAACAAGTAATAGAATCTAAAGAACACCAAAATTTGAACAATTAATAAGAAGACGTCATAATTTCATACCTGTACACCATAATTTCTGATGTTTTGCATCATCGTCATCATCAATGACATCTGACAATGTATTATCACAATTAAATTAGGTTTACCTGTATCAATTAAGTGATAATCGTCAACGATTCAACAAAGCATTCAACAAAATTACGAAAAAAAAACACCAAAAATCGAATGAATATACAGTAAATTAAAGAAGAAATTGATTAAACGAAATAAAATTGCAGAAGAAGCCGATTAAATTTCGCAGTAATCGACGAAATTTTTAAATACGGAGGTTGAAGAGAGATGCAGGGAGAATTGGAATACCTTGTTTTTGGCTTCTGGCTGATAAGCGCCATTTTTCAAAATACTCCGCAATAAAAAGGGAATATATATCTCTCACTTTGTAAGAGGCTGCACAATTTTAGCTGGAGGGGTGAGAAAAAAAGGATAATTCATATATTAGCGGAGAAAGATAAAAAGAATCATCCGACTGCCCTATCGTCTTTAATTTTTTAAATATGTATATTCGTAATATTTGTGTTCCAATTGTGTTTCTTCAAAAGATTTGTGAAAGTTATGTCGAATTAAATAGGGTTATGTGAATGTGTATCACAAAATGATTGAAAGCACGAATAAAAATGTACACAAGTGTGGAGTATGTAATAGAAGAGACAAGTGTTACAAGTGCTTAAGAACTCTTTGATTAAAAAGAACACAAATTGTCGAGTGTATAAACAATGGTCAAATTAGCTTTCCATATAGCCGAATATCTTTGAAACTCCCTGTGTTGCACAATAATTATATCATATTAACCTTTTAAATTATTACCCTTTTTTTTTACTACTATGGGCGTGTTCAACGTTAGCATTTGAGTAGCTTTTAGTGGTTTGACCAAATGAAACCACTACTTAACAAAAAATGTAAGTGTTTGGCAAAGTAGTGTTTAGGGTAGCTTTTATGAAAAGTTAGAAATATTAGTTTTTGAAGTTAGAGGTACATGTTGAAAATTTAATCTATAATTTTTAATATAAAATATTGATTTTTAAATGTAATATCTCATCAACCGCTACTTTACCGAACACTCATACCTAAATTATCTATCTTCACAACTAACAGCTTGTTAACAGTTAAAAACTACCTACACAGCTAACAGCAATATTTTGCCGAACATGCCCTATGTTTGTATCTTGAAATATGATAAAGTGGGGTGGGGGTTTAATGGTTAATGCATGAATTAGATGGTTTAGGACACCAAGTAGGCTTCTTGGAACATTTAGAGACTGAAATGAACCTTAAAGCATGACCTAGTAAGGTCCAAAAATTATCTAAAAGCCAAATTCGAAGGCTATGATATACTTGCATGAAATTAGACAATTTATTAACATTTCGTTACCCAATGTCAAAATTTAATTGAAACAAGGAAGACATCTTGGAGATATGGGGTTTTAGGGCCTGTTCTGATTTACTGAAGTAAACTGAACTAAAAATAAGCTTAAGAGAACAGACTGTTATAATGTTGCTTGAAACCATATACCCCTATATAGATCAAGGCCAAGTTATGGTAGGATGTTGGATTAATAGATTTGAGAGTTTGAGACCACTGCAAACAAGAAGTATAATTGTTTTTTTCGCTTGGCTGAATTATTTTATTGGGCTCTGATTAAGCCATTGTTCCTTGAATTCTACCACCAATCTTGAATTTTTTTTTTTTTTTTTTTCCAGTACTTCTCATATCCATGACTTTCATTCCATGTACTAATTTTGACAATTTTTAATGGTTTATCATAGAGAAGAAAAAAAGAAAAAACTCATGTGTAATCTAATCTTGTTAGATATGTGTCAACTGTCAAATGAAAATTGTTTTTAGTCATTTACTTATACTAATAGAACAAAAGATTTTAATAAATAAAAATGTAGATTGAAAGTTGTTTGGTGCCCCATATGGCTTCCTACTATGGGCCTCACTAAACATTAAGAGCCTAACAAATTTGGCCCACTGAAAGTTTCTTAAAGCCCGAATACGATCCAAGCCTTTGCACTAACACAATTAATGTTACATAAATTGTCAATCCTAGGAAATTCTAATGTAAGTCATTGTAAACACCAATAGGGCAATAGTCCAATACCAAGAAAGACAACTCTTTCACTCCCACTAGCTAACTTAGGCTGATGAGAGGCCCTAGGACACCCTTGGGGTCATTCCACCCAAAAATGACATCACCTTATTAAAACCTCCTTATAATCCAAAAGATAACCCGAATTTGTTTCACATTCATAACCAAATTCATGTTTGGCAAATGAGAAGAACGTCATAGGATAAAGGGAATACGTTGTATTTTTTGTCAAACTTGGGTAGAAGTATGACAAGTTAGCTCAACTTTCTGGAAGCAAAAAAGGTTGCCCTAAAAAAGGGTTAGGACAATAAAGTCATCATATCAACCCTCCATTGGGGCACTTTTTTTTTTTAAATAATTGTTTTGTAGAGACAAAACAAAATGCTTCCTTTTTTTTTTTTTTTTTTTTTAATGTTATGTGGAATTTTGCATTCTTGCGAGTTACGAATCAACGATCACATCCTCCTTTCTTTCTCCACGACTCCACTAATGCATTTTTCTCAGGATTCGATCCGATCTAGAGCTAGCTAGCAAACTTGATTAACAAAATTCTTTATAAGATTTTTGAAAACTATACCAATAATAACCTATATATTATTAGTGACCTGAGAAATTCAACATCGGAATATATATTAGAATGACATACTACACTTAAGTAAGTAGAGCGACATGTTAAAGTGGAAAATAAAATAAGTTTAATTTATCACTATTTTACATATATAGTCGACAATATACATTTTATTTATACGGCCAATTAACACAATTAAGTCATTGTTTCTATCATTTGCAACTTGCAAGAACAAAATCAAGAATAACTTGAATTGATCATGGGTGCCCATAATGCTCACAATAATGAAACATACAACATCAAAATAAAAAATAAAAAAATTGCCTAAGAAAAAAAAAAAAAAAGATATTTCCAATGTGGCAAATAAATAGGGCTGTAATTTTCATATGTCGACTAAAAATCGTATCTAGTTGGAGATAATTTTGGAATTATTATCTGTTGCAATATTATTTGTTGTTGATCTGATATTGTTGGCAAGTATTATACTTTTTTATCTTATAAATGCAGTCCAGAACTCAACTCCAATTTTTTCCTTTATTTGTGGACGGGATATTGGTATATATTTAGTAGGTATGATATGCTTGCAATCATATAATGTATCAAATTTATTTGTTTTTATAGAAGATCCCTTCTGGATTCCTCTCATTTATACCTCTTACATTCTTGCATTGTATTATAAGTTATAATACAAGTGGTGTATAATTTACAATTTACTCCAGCAATATATAGATGTAAACAGCCGGAGATGAAGTATGGAAGAATATTATACCACTATATAAATAATGAGTTAATTATATATAATATAAAATGAGTTGGTAATCTAATTTTTTTGTAGCTAGACATGAGAAGAATAAGTTATCATGATGATCATACATGTTATGTTGGAGACGGAGGGATATTTTAATTGGAAATAATGTTGGTAATTTATTATTTATTTATTTATTTTTGTTACAAATATATAGTTACTTCGTATTAGACAAATTTAATCTTCATTATTGATCCGAACTTTAATTTTGTGAATATATTTTACCTGAAATTATTGACCTTTATTTAAACTTATCTAACTATATTTTTCGTACATTAACATAACTAGAAATAAGCTAAGGATCCTTAGCCTTAGCTAGACTTCATTTTATGAACAAGAATACTACTACTATATAATACTATAATCACAATGTGAGTAGATAAACTAGCAATTTCTGTTTTTCAGATAGGTTTATTATTGATTATGTTAAAATAATCAAAATAATGATGGTATTTTGTACAAATAGTGTAATTATTTAAAATGGATCGGAGAGGGAGAATTATTATTAATTGCAAAGCTCACACCACAGTCACGCTACCTATGGTATGACACACTATGTCTACGAAGGAATTAGAAGCAAAAAAACCCAAATATTCCATATAATATTGCCACTTGATAGAAGATGGGACATGGACACGAGATAGATGAATAGAAAATAGTCTATCCTTCTAGCAAAAGTTGTAAATGAGACAAATAAAAGGGTGTGGTAAAATGCCTCATATCATATATGTATAAATAATTATACAGCTCAATCATTTCAATTAATATAAGAAAGTGCTTATTATAGAGAAAAACAAAGATGGTCATAGAAAGAACATTAACTAGCTAATAGCCAACAAGCCACTATATGACATGTTAAGGTCGGTCCCCCTATATTTTGTTTGGTGAAACAAATAGCGGGTATTTGAAGGCCTACTAGACTACTAACTTTGGCTAATTTGAATAAAAGTTGAGAGTCGGGACAAAAACATTCCAAATTAATTAAAAGGATAAAAAAAAATACTACCGATAAATGCTATAATAATGCTTCATAAGGACTCAAACATACTGTTAATTAAGTTAAAACGACTTCCTTATTAGCTGATTAATACAATTGATAGATTTAATTAACTAGTTCATACTAAAAACATTTTTGTTTTTACTTGTAGGATAGTTTTGTAGGTTAGCCCTACTAATAAAGGGTATGTAGTTAATATAGATATATAGCATTATGTAGGAGCCTGGAGACCATAATATAATGGGGATGGTCCCTTAATGTTGTTATATAAAGAAGCATGGGAAGATGGAGGGCATACCAGGTTGCCCCTTGAATTTGGGCACGAGGGATACGCCCTTGTATTATGCAGGTGTTGTATATAGTTACCTTATGGCATGTGCTTTGCCTACACCCATCTTTCTTCATGTGATTCCCACATGACTCCCTTCCATACTTGGTCTTTCCGGAGCTTTTTCATCAACTTAATTTCTTGGTAGGTTTTAATTTACTATTACTCTTGAAAATCGTGAATTTGAGTTAGATGTCGTTTAAAAAAAAAAAAAATTGATTTAAGTCTAGCTAATTACGAGTATGCTGACAAGAAAACAAGAAAACGATAAATGTTACAATGCAGTGTGATTTAATTGTGTAGTCCTATATATCTCAAACACAAATACTTCGTATAACTATATGAGAAATACCTTCGTGTATATGTGTACTACCTAATATAGCATAAACCATTAAACTACTGAATTATACGACCTAATACCATGGCCCACCTAATCATTGTATTATTATGAGACGAAACAACGGGTCTTAATTAATGAGCTTAAGCGAGTAATTAAAATTCAATCCCTCTCGATGAGTTTTACATTATTAAAATCTTTTAGGTTAAGCCTGGAATATTTTTCAATTGATTTTTTATTTTTTCTAAATCATTTATTCAAAGTGAAAATTAGTTTGTGTGTAAAAGACTGAAAATGTACTTATGTTCAATTAGAGCTTAGGTTGAGCAATGCTTATAAAATTCGAGGTGATTATATTATGAGAAGTTCAGTTTCAAGTCAAGTCGAGTTCAAGTAGAAGTTAAATATATTTCAATTTGATTGATCAAGCTCTTCTCTTCTCGTGGTTGATTCGCTCCACCATCCTCTCCGATGGAAATTCATCAGTCCAAGCAAATAACCATTTAGTAACACTTGACTACTCTCTAGAGTTTCCACGCAAGATACGTGTACTGTACTTAGACAGATAAAACAACAATAACCTAAATACACTTGTTAGTCAAATTCTTTTTGGTCCGTATTAGTCTTGTCCTTAAGAATGACAAATTAGTGTCAAAATACTGTCTTTAGGTTTATTTGTCGAGGAACAGCTTCTAAAATCTAAGGCATTTTTGTCTGCAATTTGGCTAATTTTCTTTGACATAATGACAATTAGCCAAGTTTATTGACCTTCAATGTTGCTTTAATGAACTGTCATGCCCCCTCTTTTTGATCTAGGTTAAATACCAAACAGTAATACTTTATGTTGGTCACTTACAGAACCAACATTAATTGATTAATTAATTAGAATCATATCCAACTATAGAATAATAATCTTGATTATCTTAATCAAGTTATTTCCTATAATTAGTCATCTTCGTCGCAACTACCGTGATCATGCTTGAATAATTAGTGGATGATCCCCCAATTTGATTGGGTTGTTGTATTAAAAATTATATCATTGATTCAAACTGCCATGCCGCCCAGTTTATGAAATTGAATAGCTGATCCATAAATCATGATCTCATGTAAAGAATTTTAATAATAAATTATCTTTGTTGAAATGATTTAAGTTGGACTACTACACCACACAAATCAAATTGACGAAGACTAAGTAATATATATAACGAACTAACTCCTTTATAACTTAGTTTTTATTTTATTTTTTTTAAAAAAGGGATTGTATTGTATGTTTATGTAATTAAAAATGAAGGTGTCTCATGGTTTATACAAGACATGAACTGATAATGCATCAACACGAGTATGAAAAACATAACATAGGCATATGTACGCTCATAAAAAAAAGACTCGTTATACCGTTCACATCTATTGAATCTATGTATAATTTTTAATCTATGTGATAGTACATTATTAGATCACCTAATAATAACTCAGATATGAAGAATCCAATATTATATATTGTTTGGTATTTAGGGGGTATATGCATATGCTAAGTGATCAACATGTATAAGTATATCATATTATCATGGGAGCAGATTATTAGCTTATGATTGAATCTATTAATGTATTCCATAGTTTGATCAATAAATAGTAGGCACATTAAATAAAGTATCACGAGTAAGATTGAATTAAGCAAGAAAAAAAATATCTGAGGCACATGGTATATAGTCAAAGTATAACATGAAAATCGACCAAAATTCTCAATTCTATGTTTGTTCAAGTATTTCATTTAGAATTTTCCATAATTAGACCTTTTATTTAAAATTATTTTTTATCGTGGTAACCCTTTATTAAAAATATAAATAATTATAATAATAATAAAAATTGTTTTCCTAACTTATTATTTAGTGGTAAGAGTGTATGGACGTACCAAACTAACTACCACTTGTCACATACTCACATGCAAGTATCATGGGATCATAATCGTAAGCGAATAGCCGCGTTTCAAGGAATTGAACTCATTTTAATTAATTTGTAAAATAAAATCAGATGTATTTAAATTATATAAATGAATACTTTAACCAAAAAAATCATTAGAAGACCATAGGAGAATAATACAAGATAATATTTGGAGTTGAAGATTTTGTGTCGTCATCTCTAAATATTTTTATCTGGAGTTGATGCTCATTAAAACTTGTTTTTTTGACAAAGGATATGATACTTACGCTAATTATCTATAGATGGATTCAACTTGTCGCTAATACAGTGACATTTTCCTGCAGATTCCATCACTAAGCTATCTAAAATAACATTCTAATGTCAATAAATAAATGTTAAGTAGAGATTTTTTTCGACTCAGTCAAGGAAGGCTCTATTCATCCTTTATTGCCAATAATTATTACTAGGATTTTGTAATTAAGTTTGGAATCTCTATGGTAATAATAAAGAAGCATTATATAAATTTCAATATAATGATAGTGGATGCGGTTTGATTTGAATTGACTTCCTACTAAACCAAGTGAGGTTTGATAATCGCCCAATTCTGACCTATCTATCGGTCAAATGGATTGGTCAATTACACCATTAAGATTTAGCTCTATCTATCTAGCTCAACTCATATGTAGTAAAATGAAAATAAATACCTAGCCAGCATAAATTGGCATGCCTTCCAAACTAATAATTTTGGTGGCCAATTAGTCAAAGTGTATCTCATCATCATTTTGGAGTTATCTAAGGCTCAGTCCAACACACGTAATTATATAATACCTAATAATAATTGCCACCACTCAGTCAAGGTGGTGTCTTGTTTTAATCAAGAACCTCATTGGAGATTAGATGTGCGATAGTAAATTTCTTTTAAAAGAGGAAAATTTAGTATTTTATCTCATTAATAAATAATGTTATGATATTAAATTACAGTGTATATTTGTTTTAAATTTAGCATTTTATTTTAAACTCGGTTTCTACTCAATTATTTGACAAAAAATATATGTTTAACAACCCTAATACCATCTCATAATTATAGTTAACTTTTACCTTGAACAAGAAAAATCATTGAGTGGTCCATTACAAATTGTCAATTGTGGACTTTGTTGTCCTAACTACTTAGAATTCTAATAAAACAATTACGAGTACATTATAGTTTTTCTTTTTAATTTAAACACTAAAATATAAATATAGGGATTGATGAAGAATAATACAAATGTTGTTTATTACTTTTTAAAATTGAAAGGGGATGAAATTGATTAATAAGAGTATGAAGGAAGGGTAGATACTCTAGCTAAATCTAATACTCCGTATCCATTAAATTTGCTAAAGTCATGCACTAGAAGAGAATACATAGCTTATTTTGGCTTTAGTTGACGTAATAAAACATAGAACTTGCGCAAATAGCAGTTTAGCTGATGCTCTAGTCCTTAAACGTACGTTCCGTCGTTAGATTAGTTTTGCAACATTGAAAAAGATCGAAAATCAAAATCAAGCTATTAAAAAAAACTGACTTCCAACATCCACCGCCAACGTCAGGTTGGTTGACTTGGGAGTTTCCTGTTAATTTTATATTTCTATTTGGTGTGTTGGTTGATATTACTTGTTATCGCAACTTCCTCTCAGGGTTTTATTTCTATATAATACTTCGTCCTACCTCCGATTTTATATTCCCGTATATTCTTGTGTAAGACCATCAACAAGTAACTTTTAAGGAGTGCGAAAAGTCAATGTAACATAAATGAACAATTACTCCGTATTGAATTTACAGGTCGCTTAATTATCTGTTACCAAAATGTCATGAAAAAAAAAGACCAAAGTACATAAAAGTCTAAAGTTTCACTTTTTTTACTCCATATATTATGTCACTGGAACCCTAAAATACTTCCTAATAAAATTTATTTTAAAGAGCTTGTCAAGTGTGGGATTGACAGTTGACACGATAATTCATACTCCATATTAAATACAAGTATATACATGTATTAAAAACTTGTACTCCCTTAGATCAATGCATAAAATTTCTTATTTAGATAATTTTTGTGAGACAATTACTACTGGTAATGTACATCTAAACAAGAAGAACTTTATAAATGGGAGAAAGTATTAATTAGCATTGAATGAATTTAGTACTAGTAGCAAGTGGTAGTAACTAATCAAGTAAGCCTTAAGTAGGAAAACATGAATGACTTGGGTTTTCACTCAATTCATCACACCATTCCATAATTCCATGCATTCAAAAACAATGCACTATATGGATAGTTTCAATTCATCATTAAGTTAGCTTTTACAAAGATTTTATCTTACCACTAGAAAGATTTGTCTCTCCTATTCTTAAAAAGATCCAACGAACACTACTATTCATTATTTCCTAACTATACTCATCATTATTTCCTTCCATTTATGCTTATCCCTAAGCATATATTATAATCTTCATTCATATGATTATATTATAAAGTTTTCCCAAGAAATTAAATTCCTAATCCTACTATAACGGCTCAAATGACGTTCCACCAAATAATTAGAGAGAAATTAAAATTAAAACTAATGAGACATACTCCATGAAAAAGGGTGGTGGTCGGTTAAGTGTAAGGGGTAGTAAAACCGGCCAAACTCGCCGTTAATCTCGCCGCTACTAGTAACAACTAACCATTTACTACACGTTTGTGCACTTATCAAGCAACATAAACTGATCTAGAAGACGTACACGTGGCATTATTTTTTGGTCGTTTATATTATTATTGCATTTATTATCCATCATCCCCCTTCCCCCCAAAAATTAATAATTATATTAATGAAATTAATAATAGAAGTATGTTGTAAATAACTACGAGAACCACCAACCCAATTATAGGATTTCATAATGCATCACATTATTAGTATCAATAACTTCATTACCGGCCTTTTTTCAACGGGATCTTAACTAACCAACTAGAACATCAACGGTAGAATCTCTGCCTCTTTATTTTATTACAATTTGAGAATTACCAAGTATATAAAGTATTCTTGTATAGTTCCTAGCCTCTAACCTTTGAATATAGGAAGGAAATTCAATATCTAAGTTAAAAGAGGTAACCAAAAATTAATTGTTGATTACTCTAATTATGGTACGTACCATTACATAAATAACTACTTTTTTTCTCTCATCCAAAAGTTAATTTTATTTATTACGGTACTAATGTATCACGTATAGACACAAAATAGATTTTACTTTTACCATAAGTAATAAGAATTACGGAATATAATTAACTAAATTAGTTGACTTTCAAAGAGTACAACAACGAGTAATAATATAATAAGAAGAAAAAAAATAATTAATTATTATTTCCAAGAAAGAATAATGTAAACAATGGGTAATTAATTAATATCAAAGCCACTTCGTGTCCACATGGACCGAGTGCTAGCTGAAGACTCTACAATTTTACTCTTTTTTCTTTTTGTTTTATCTCTCCTCTAAGAGGAATTGAATTGTTAATCAATCAATTTCCTTCAAAAACAAGGCCGACCCTTCCAAAAACAGAAATTTTGTACCCTGCCAATCAAGCAACTAAAAACAGCAGCGGCGGGAAAAATAAAAATGAAAAATTACATGGACACATGCTTAGTGTTCACACTAATTAATCCTTAATTAAGAAAAAAAATATATTATATAATAATTTACTTGTTTTGATGAAGAATGTGAGATTCACACTGGTTGTGGGTGGTGGTCATGGTGGTGATGACTCAAACTATCGTTCTTCCGGCACCTTATCGCCGTCGAACGACAGTCGAAAAACCCACTTACTTAGTGACCTCATTCTTCTAGCATTCCTCTTAGCATGATGACTGTTTTTGTTGAACTTAACATCAATATAATCCTTAATGCGTTGCATGGCAAGGTCTAACGTATCATCGGACATATTCGCGAAACAAACACGGAACCAACCGGGTTCAGCCGAGTGACATGATGATCCTGGAGAAATATTCAACTTGACGTTGTAAACTATTTCTTTCCATAACTCGATTTCGGCCTCGAATGTTGGGGCGTTAAGTAGATGCTTTAAATCCACCCAACAAAATAATCCGCTGTTACTGTCTAGACAGTTGATACCGGCTTTCTTAAGTCCTGACACTAGCTTAGAGTGTCGGGACTTAAGACGGCTTTGATTTTGACCAATGTAGTAATTCATGAACTTAACATCGGACAATAGTCCTGCAAGAAGGTACTGAGTTTGGGCCGAGATTAGACCGAAGCTTGACATCTTAGTGGCGGCTGAGACAACAAGCGGGTCATTGGAGTAGATAGCTCCGACTCTAAATCCAGGGAGGCCCAAGTCCTTGGATAAACTTGACACAATGTGGACACGCTCGATCAACTCCTTGTTGTTGGCCCATTTCTTGTCCATGAGTGCCTCCATGACACTCATGAACCCGGACCCGGGAAAGACGGTACCAGCGTAGATTTCGTCGCTGATTAGATGGATGGACTTTGTTGACACAAAGGTGAGAAGAAGCGTTATTTCTTCCTTTGTTAAGGTAGTGCCTAAAGGGTTTGATGGGTTTGTCACTAGGACACCCTTTACCTTTAGGCCTTGCCTTTGGGCGGAATTGTAAGCTTCTTCCAGGTTAGACTTGGTGATTTTGTATCCATTGTAGCTCGAACATTTAATTGGGACTATTTCCGCCCCGGTTCTCCACTTGAGATCTCTATCAAACCTGAAATCATACAACATATAACATTCAATAAGTCGGTCCAATTCTCTCTATATATCTAGCTATCTTCTCGTACCATAAATAAAATTCATAAAATTATAAATGAACCAATACTCACCCTGGGTAGTATGGAGTAGGCAATAGAAGCGCCTCGCCGGGGTTGGCCAAGCAAAAAATAAGGGTCTCATTCGCCGAAGTAGCGCCAGCGGTAAGAACAAGCTTACTAGGGTCAAATGTGACTTTATTTCCTCTCAACATGGACATGTAATTTACGAAAGCCTGTAACAAGCAAAGGTACGAATCATCAATAATTGAACATTTTAAAAACAAACAAAAATCATAGAACGAAGAGAATTCAGTAATGTACAATCGAACGAGTAACTTACTTTTTTGAACTCGGGTAGACCATGATAATCCTGAAAGAGAGCAAGGTCCCTAAAACACGATTTACCGTTCTTTGTAAACGAAGCGGGTTCGGAGTTGTTAGCTAACCATGATTCCAAAAGATCAAAGCAGAGTTGGTTCTCAGCAAGACCCATTTGAATCATACCATCCGGGTTATCGATCTCGTGATAAGGATTCTTTTCATATTCTTCCCAACCGAGGAAGTAAGAAGAATCTTGACCGTGATTGTTGGTGCCAGCTAAGCTCGAGAGCATCGTCATTGTAAAATTACAGTGAGATTTGATGAAATGCAAGCTGGAATTAAGGGAGTGGTGAGCTTTTTTTTTTTTGTTGGTGTGGAAACGAAGTAAAGTGATGAAGAATGAATTTGTAGAGAGAGAAAGTGTTCTAGAGAGAGGATGAGTTGTTGTTGTTGTAGTAGTGGAGGAGTTTATGACTTTGATTGTGCTGAGTTTGGAACTATTTATAGGAAACTCATTTTGCCATGTCAGCTTTATTAGCTACTTCTGTGGGACCCTTTTGGGGTCCACTTATTATGAAAATGAGAGACAAATCTTAGCTTATTTTTGTTCCTTTTATCTTTTTTATTACTGCCTTTTCTTTCTCCCAATTCGAGTAACAACAACAAAATAAAAGTGTTTTATCCTATACTCGTATTACACTCGGTGTCATCATGTTCGATGGTTCAAACATTAATTCCCTTGATAATGTTGGTTAATAATATACAGCTTATAAATTGTTACTAATGATTAATGTTGAGACGGATTAGTACTTGATTACTCCGTAATATTTCTTTGCTAGTTAATTAAGAAAAAATTGGATCGTAAACTTGTTTTTTTTTTCGAAATCTTAAAGTGTATGGAGTACAAGTTGTTATTACTCATATTTATTTAACTAGATACGACCAAAGGTCATATACAAAATTATTGAAGACTACAAAAAAATTTACTTTAAGTACTAACTTTTGAGTTATAAATGAGTTCATTTGAGGTAGATTTAATGTATGTTATCATAATTAGAATAACTTCAAATCTTAATCTTATATCAACCATACCCTTAATATTCTAAACATTATCAATAAAAGGTGGTTAGTATTAGGATATATTGGACACAAAATAATATAAAGACATATTTACATACTTTCTCCGTTCTTTTTTTATTGCACCATGAGGGATTTCACACTTCCCAATGCATTACTTTAACTATTAATATCTTCAATTTTACTTTTGTAAAAATTATAAAAATTTGATATTTGAAAAGTAAATTTCGAAACGAATCTAACTAGATCTCACATGACTATGTTATTCCTAATGGATAAATCACAAATGATGGTCAAAGAGAATTAAGTGAATAATGTAAAAGTCCTTATGATGCAATAAAAGAAAAACGGAGGAAGTATATTTTTTTATAGGAGGATCTAGTAATGGCAGACTTGCCATGAAGTAACAATGTTTTAAGTGATAAATGCCGTAGTTCAAGCAAATTAATTTCCCCAATTTAGCATAAAAGTAAATGTGAACTAATTCTATTCTAGTAAGTACCAGCTAGAACGTGCTCCAATTTCGGAGCCGACCATATTCTTGTAGGAAAGCTACGCATCTCCATCAAATATTTATGAGAACTAGTTCGTATATATTTTTTATTTCATTTTGTGGATTTGGTTGGTGATTAGTCAAAACTTAATTAATTAGAATCTCAATTAATTCAAATAATCAAATATTATTGATTCTAAATTAATGACCGATCACACATAATGTCATAATTTTTTTTTTGTTATTATTTCTTCTCTCTTTCTTCCCCTTTTTTTCCATTTTTTTTTTCTAATGCATAATAATATGGTTCTACACTATGCATGTAGTGTACGTGCGGTAAAAAAGTGATAACGTAACATCCGGGAAAAACAAATAATGGAGGTTAATTTTATTTATAAAGTCGGTGGAACTTACTAAAAGGTGGTTAGTAAAAAGCTGAAAACAAAGCACAAAAGAAAAGGAAGATTTATACTTTTTGAGAAATTGTTTTATCTTTATGATTTTGCTGTCTCGAAGTTTATAAGACAATTGTACGAAAGTCGACATTAGACTAAGAGTATAATGTTTATAATAGTACATAAAGGCTTTGTTCACGTACTAATTTTTCAACAAATGCATGAAACAATCAAAAGATTATGATAGGGTTGATAATATACTTTGCAACTTAGTTTTTGTATGGAGGAGCAATATTTTTTAGTCAATAACAATTGTCTAGAAAATAGTAGACCAATGTGATATCTCCTCTAATTTGTTGAAATAATTGTTTCATTTAATTTCGGGGATATTAAGAATTTGCTGATTTGAATCTTTCAATAGAAGTCAATATTACCAAATTTCTCTGATGTGTTATTTATAGGAAATTCCAACCATTTAAAGATTGGTGAATTTAATATATAGATGATTTTTTTCCTCCTTTATTCCTCTTTTAAAATGTGATTACAATTTATGTACGGATTGGTAGTTGAGTGCATATTGATACTTAATACATAAGAATCTCAATTTCAATTTAATTTGAAACTTTGATTTTAACATCTATCAATAAAGTATTTGGCCTGAATTCTATAATGGACCACAATATTATTAATTAGCTAGATTTGTCTACAAGCTTAGTGAAACGTCTTGAAAAAAATTCTATAGTTTAATCTATCATATACGGAGTACAATTTTTCTAATTAGTTAAATGTCATCTAATTTTGAAATGGTAAACCAAAATAATAATATAATTACTTCTTTCATTGCAACAACAACAACAAATGTGTAACATTGCATTAGCCTATTCTTTTGCTACTGATATGATACAGTTTAGTGGTTGCAAGAATCTCAACCTTCTTTAATTTGTCAAATGCATATAGGTACAATAATTAAGCTATATATTTCAAATTTCATGGAAATTTTTATGTTACACTTAGGCCTTTTTGAAATAAAAAAAATAAAATAAAATAAAAAGAAAACCGAATTTCATAATCTATTAAGTAATTTCATATCCAAAGTCACCACATTTATCATTAGCCTTAGCTTTTTACCTTTTTTTTTTACGGGAGTTTTTTTCTACTCGGGGCTTATTCTCTTCAAATGATTTTCAGTTCAGTTATTTTAAGCACTATAGCTCTAATAAGTTCAGTTCAGTTCTTAATTTTCTTTTCTCATAAAATATTTAGTTCAGTTTAGCTCCAATAATTTCAGTTCATTCAATCAGAACAAGCCCTTGCATTTTGCTTATGCACTCAAATCACAAATCCACAAATTCCTTTTTGGTCCGATACGTTTCATTAATTACAACTGATATAAATTGCGTACAATTTATTTATTTTCTATTTAGTAGGCTACAATTACACACCACTTTCTTTTATTTCTATTCTTTTAATTCATTGTTATTATAAAAATATACGGAGTTACAATTTATTTTAAAACGGATGAACTAAACTTACTTCATTTCAAAGTAAAAAATCCTCAAAATTAAAGGAAATCAAAGTAAAATTGTAGACAAGAAGAAGTACATTAACAAAAATGAGAAAGCCAAACCGACAGGATATCTGAGCGACAAGGTTTATACTTGACCCACAAGGCCCATGCAAAGTCGGACCCAAAACAGTAACCCTTTGTCTTTCTGCCGGGTTGCCCCACTTTACAAGTTTTGTCGGCCACTTTCTTTTAAAAAAAAAAAAATTAAAATTAAAACTTTCTATTAGCCTCTGTTTTTAGTTTTTCCTCTATTTTTGTTTCTTGACCCATCTTCAGCAAGCAACCTTAAAAAATTAAAAAATTATTCAAAGTCAACGTTGTTAGTAACAACATTTCTTTCCATGCATAATTGTTCTCTAATAGAGACTAGACTTTCCTCTTTGTTACTTACTTTTGCTTTGGATTAGGATTAGGTGTACACTAATTGCTTGGCTAATTAGCTATTTAAACACATACATATTACATCACTTATTTTTAATTTGGTGATTGAGAATCTCATATCATAATTGAGAAATTATTTCTTCAAAATGTCATAGAATTTTCAAGCATTTTCATTTTTGGTTTACATACATACTTGAATGTGTATGGACAATTCGTCGCAAACAAGTACATAGTACTTTGTATCAAATTATTTCCACAAAATTAGACTTAAACTATTCTTTTAATATACACCACCTTGAATTGTATGACGGCTGATGTAATTTAACTTAATTCATTGAATTAGGTGAGTGTTGAAACTTGAAATTTAACACAATGAAAAAAAGGAAATGTACTTGAAATTAAATTCTTGTTGGTCATTCAGTAAAAAGATCATTTCCTTTTCACATGTAGTCGACAACGTTGGAGGGCAAAACATCAAATAAGTAACTTGAATTGGTGGCTTGCGTTAAAATGGCTAAGAAATAAGCATCAAGTGGGATTGAATTAAATGTTGTAGCTCATTTCAATTTTTATGCCTGATAGTCAATAAAGTTCCAGACATTGAAGCTCTCTTTAATTTGGAAAAATTTATCATGTACTTCATAAAGACAAACTTTGGTGAAAGATCGAGTCCAATGTACTTTTAATCTAATGAAGTATTGAAGAGGGGCCAATTATTTAGTATGAAAATTTACGACAGAACAAACCATACTGCCTACTCTTTTACATGTGATGTAGTATTGCTCCAATAGGCAAAGGTAACATGAAATGTTCAAAAATATACCAAATTTTACTAATCAATTAATTGTACTTTATAGGTATACTCCAAGTCTACAATAAGAAATACCGCATTTTCCAAGAGTCAAGTTTGGATAATATAGTTCATCTTTGAGGCCGCTGACCTCTTTCTTGTACCTATAATACCTATGAATAATTAGAGATTTCGGCGAATTTAAGTTGTGTTGTGTATTTTTTTTTTCTTTTCTATTTTTAATTAGGTCAGAACATCAAGAATATATAAAGGATAAATACTTTGTATTGTATACATATTTGCAAATGAGGCAATGCTCCAAAGTCCAAACATACATATTATTTGAGATCAACAGAATTGCGCGTTATCATTTAGTTAATTAGCAACTGCCGATTAAATTGAAGCCGCCAGTGTGAACTAATCTTACTTTTAATTGAGATTAATTATTAATCTTATACTTTCAAATATGATCAAACTCAACAACTGCAAACCAATCAAACGGCCCGTTGGTTTTGTAGCTACCTGAATAATGTGGGGCCCATCAAAAGTTCAAAGGGCTGATAATTGGTCAACCTCACTTATATTATGAATGATGGAATAGTAATAATAAATCTAGATGATAAATTAAAAAGGACATCATGAACTAACTAGATTTAGTAGTTGTTAGAGGTAATTATAAATTTTCACCTTTCAAGGCAAAATATAGAATAATTAAGTTTTGGTTTGAGAAGAGATATGCGCTCCTAGATTTGAGCTTAAACTTCTAGTAAGGAACTTCCTTTATTTGGCAAAAAATATACTTGTACTGTTGTACACGTATGTTTTCGTTGAGCAATAAAAAATTGGATAAATCTTTATTATGCTAGCTACATATGTTTAGGAGAAAGTATAACCACGTACAATCTTAGTAGAATTGCAGAAATGCATCTTAGAATTTAACTAAATGATCCATATCACTATAGCTAAGTTGGTCATCCTTTTTTGCTCTCTTCTATGCGAGACAATTAATCACAATTCACACGTGAGTGTTTTTGTGAACATGAAACATTGCAAAATATTAATATTCTACAATATTGACAATTATAAGGTGTCCAAACTTACTGATTATTGAAAGAGAGTAACATAAAAAGATAAAAGTCGTAGTTGATAATTTGAATTGACTCAGCTCGTATCTACCCTAAATTACTTATATTGTCTCGTGAACAATTAAGTGTCTTTAATTGCATTGTTGGTTGAAGTCAACATAAAGATAGATATGTAAATTATAGTCCCTCGGTTATTTTAGTTTAATTTCAGTGTTTCACTCATTATTCTTAGTTTGTACGGAGTATTTTTTACACTGTTTCCCGACAAAGTTGACTCGCTTGTACCTTATTTACACCATTTCCTTAAACGTCTCTATAGTACCAAGTACTATTTTTACAATGTGTGACCCAAAATTTCAAAAGCAACGGCTAAATAATCAAATATGAAGTATGTGATTTGGGAACCTAATTTCAGATATTCCGGTCACAATATTTGACGACTCTAATTAATAAGCATGCGTATGTACTGAGAGACATAAACAGATAGACTCCGTACGTACTAATACAACCTAATTATATTATAATAAATAAACATCTGAATTAATGTTGGTAATTAATTTATTAATTAATTAACTAGTCAAGGAGATAGATCGAGGCAAAACACGGAGGAAGATCTTCATGTATGTAAATGCAGTGTGACAAAGTTCTGAAAAAACGATCATACTTTCCAGATTTTGTTAATGAAAATTGATTGAGTTAGGAAAAAGATAGAATAGAAATCTCTTACTACCGATTTATGTTTCCTACTTTTAAACATTCTTGCAGTTTCTTCCACCAAAATAACAAAAATCAAAAGGTAAGAATCTCATGAAATAAATATTCTTATTGTGCTTCAGCAAATCTCACATATACCAGATTCAGTGAGAAACAGCTACTTAACTTATCTGACGACTCATATAATTTTGACTATTTATTCCATCTTTTGATTGAGGAAATTGCATGGGAAGAATCCCTTTGTTACGTTCATGTTGGAGATAATTAGAGGTGTATAGATTATTTAACTACTTTCACTACAAGAATGAAGCTGTATTCTGATGGACAAAATCCATCGGAAAAAATAACAAAAACCGTCGGAAACAAAATTACCGATGGCAACCATCGGTAATTGTCCATTGGAAGCCCATGCATCGGTAATCCAGACTTTACCGATGGACAAGCCATCGGAAAAAAAATTACCGATGGTTTTACCAATGGGGAAACACATCGTGGAAAATTATATTTGCTGATGGTTTATTCCATCGGTAATAATTTCCGATGGCTAAAACCCATCGGAGTTTTTAATTTTCCGATGGTTTTTTGCCATCGGTTTTATTAAATCACCTATTAAATCACCGATGGTTTTAACCATCGGAAAATTTCCAAAAATTACCGATGGCACTATAACCAACGGAAAATCTGAAAATTTCCGATGGTGTTATCCATCGGTAAAAAAATTGTATTTATATGTATACAAATTTTTCCGATGGCCATCGGTAAATATAAAAAGCCATCGGTAATTGTTTTTGGTTTTTTTTTTCTAAAATAAAAAATAGGTACTACTGATTATTGGCGATATTATCAAACCTGTTATGTACCATATTGAGAACCTGCATTTTAATGAAACCTGATCATGCATATAAAACTACAAAGTTGTACACCCAAAGAGTGCTTGGAAACATATATCTTAGTTGATGCATACACACTAAGTTCATAATACACTAAATATATAAAACAACCGAGTTCTTACTACCATACTAAGTCAAAAGGCCATGCTAATCTAAGTCAAAAGGTCAAGCTAATCTAGATACGAAACCCTATACACATGCTGCCCCTGAACTACCACCCGCATCTGGTTCATCATCGCGATGTTACCTAGGAAATGGGGGGGGGTATCAAAGTTGTGGGACCCATACTGCAACATCCACCTTCTAATTTCCTCAAGCAAAAACTCTTGTCTCTTCTCTATTTCTGCTCATTCGGCGGCCAAAGCTTTCTCCACTTGTGCCTGAACCTGTGCCTGTACTCGTGCCTCCACCTCATTCTGCACTTGTGTCTGGAACTCGGCTTGGAATTGAGTTTGCATTGCTTGCACCCTCTCTTCAAATTGTGTCTGTAGCTGAGACACAATGGACGGTGTGTATGATTGGGAAGCACCATGTCGTGCTGGATTTCCATAGTACAAGTGATCACTCTGACCTAGTCCTTTCACATAACCCCTGTTTCGGCCCCAGCTGCCTCAAAGTACGCCCGGTTGGGATCACAAGCCACACCCTAACTACTTGATTCATCCATTCTTTTCTTGAAACGTTCCTGTAATTAACATGTTTGTTTATATTAAAGGAACGAAATAACATGGTATACTAAACATCTGAGTTTTAAAAATTCATATAATTCACACTAGTTACAACTTTCTAACACTTCACATAACCATTATTTTGCATATTTAAGAGTTTTAAGGTACAATGTGCACAAAACTAGTTCAAAATGGACATATTTTGGTACTTGCTTTCCTATAATCCACATATTCATGGAAATGCTTGAATAAACACTTGAATCATGTCTTAAACATGTAGTTACAACTTTATAACACTTCACATTACCATTATTTTGCATATTTAAGAGTTTTAAGGTACAATGTGCACAAAACTAGTCCAAAATGGGCATATTTTGGTACTTGCTTTCCTATAATCCACATATCCATGGAAATGCTTGAATAAACACTTGAATCATGTCTTAAACATGTATTTACAACTTTGTAACACTTCACATAACCATTATTTTGCATATTTAAGAGTTTTAAGGTACAATGTGCACAAAACTAGTTCAAAATGGGCATATTTTGGTACTTGCTTTCCTATAATCCACATACTAATGCTTGAAAAAACACTTGAATCATGTCTTAAACATGTTGTTACAACTTTCTAACACTTCACATAACCATTATTTTGCATATTTAAGAGTTTTAAGGTTCAATGTGCACGAAAATAGTTCAAAATAGGCATATTTTGGTACTTGCTTTCCTATAATCCACATACTAATGCAAATGCTTGAATAAACACTTGAATCATGTCTTAAAAATGTTGTTACAACTTTCTAACACTTCACATAACCATTATTTTGCATCTTTAAGAGTGTTAAGGTACAATGTGCACAAAACTAGTTCAAAATGGGCATATTTTGGTACTTGCTTTCCTATAATCCACATACTAATGAAAATGCTTGAATAAACACTTGAATCATGTCTTAAACATGTTTTTACAACTTTCTAACACTTCACATAACCATTATTTTTCATATTTAAGAGTTTTAAGGTTCAATGTGCACGAAAATAGTTCAAAATGGGCATATTTTGGTACTTGTTTTCTTATAATCCATATACTAATGCAAATGCTTGAATAAACACTTGAATCATGTCTTAAACATGTTGTTAAAACTTTGTAACACTTCACATAACCATTATTTTGCATCTTTAAGAGTGTTAAGGTTCAATGTGCATGAAACTAGTTCAAAATGGGCATATTTTGGTACTTGCTTTCCTATAATCCACATACTAATGCAAATGCTTGAATAAACACTTGAATCATGTCTTAAACATGTTTTTAAAACTTTCTAACACTTCACATAACCATTATTTTGCATCTTTAAGAGTGTTAAGGTTCAATGTGCATGAAACTAGTTCAAAATGGACATATTTTGGTACTTGCTTTCCTATAATCCACATACTCATGCAAATTCTTGAATAAACACTTGAATCATGTCTTAAACATGTAGTTACAACTTTCTAACACTTCACATAAACCTTAATTCATAACATTTATGACTTTTAAATTAAGGAATTTTAAATTACCGCAATCTCCAAAGCTTTCTTACTAGCGGGAACTGTTCCTTTTCCAGGAACTTCTTTGAAGTGAGTGCTCAAGAAAAGTTCTCCTGCATGTGGCAAGGCACCTCCTTTAGCCTTCGCCTATTAAACATAAAAAACAGTACCATAGTATTGAAATCTGAAAATTTTTGGATTTGTAATTATGTAATTAAATTAAGCTAAAACTGATTCTGTCCATACCATCTTCTTTGCATGTTGGGAAGCAGATATCGAACCTTGGAAGTGCGACGGTTCAATTTCATTAGACAGGGAACCGCCCCTCCTATTCTTCTTGTTCTGCTCTGATCTAGCCATGAATTCTTGATTGGTGTTGGGAACATCCATCATTGTCTTGTGTGCTTCTTCATTCATCCATTTTGGCTTCTTACCGTTCATTCTTTTGGTCACTTGGTTGAACATGTCACGAAGGCGATAGCCAGCTTTGTGGTGGTATCCTTTTCTTACTTGGGCATCTATGGCATCATCTCATTCAAACTTTTTCTGCATTCACAACAACAAAGTAAGTAGGACAAAGTTTAAAGAGTAACTAAAAAACAAGAGTATCTACTACATCTTACGGTAAACAAGTTCCACCAATGTTCCTTAGTGGCATCGTCAATTGTTCCGTAGTTATGCCAGCCATATAAAAAATATCCCTTTATGCACTTCGAGATGGCCTTACTAACCGAACTGTCGTCGAACCTAGAAATAAACCAAAAGGCAATAAGGGTATTGTCGTTAGAATTACTTAAATGCATACAAATTTAAATCATGGGTTTCTTACCACAAGCCGGTCAGGTGTAATCTCTTCTTTCCAGATGGATGTGAGCATTCTCCTTGCTGAAATTGTGTCTGGCTCTGCGTATTAGGGACTTGAGTGTTATTGCCGAGTCCCAAATACGACTCGTCCTCATCCTGCGTCTCTGAGTCTTGCATTTCACTATCTTCTAAGTGACGAGAGTTATTCACCTTGGAACAAGAATCCTTGCCTTTACCTTTTTTCCCCTTCCTGTCATGTTAACCTATAACGAAAATAAACACTACGCGTAGGTTAATTACATGTAACCAAAAAACACTTAAAATTTTATGCAAATTAAAAATACACGTAACCAAAAATTAACCTCAAAATTACATGTAACTAAAAAACACTAAAAAATATATGCAAATTCTTTATCACATGTAATAGTCTCCATAAACTAATTAAAAAAATAACATGAACGTTTCAGGGACAGATTTAAAACACAATATAGCCATTACTACTCAAAGATGCATGGTTCATGACATCACAAATATTACAACTTAGCGAATTAGAATCAGTACTTGGAGGAATTACAAACTACTACTGGGATTCATCACAACTATCATTACAATCATCGACATCATTCATCATCATCACTGTCCTCATCATCAGTATTCGATAACCAAATGCAATCATCCTCGCCATCCTCACTATCACTTGAATCAAACTCTGCCTCATCATCGCTGGAGAATGAACCTTCTTGAACCAAATCCTTATTGTCCGAATCATCATCTATTTCTTCAGTACCAACACCATAGTCCGGAATATCATTTGGTGCACATAATGTTGTGGTGGTGTCACTAGTTGTTTCTTGCAAAAATTCCATGTCCACGGGAGCATCAACAACTGATCTGACCTTTGTCTTAATCACAGCCCACCATTATGTTCGATCTCTCTTCAAACTCGGGTAGGGTGCAAGGTACACTTGACTAACCTGATAAGATAACACAAAAGGGTCGTACTTGGGGTATTTCTTGGTGTGGTTGACATCTATGATCTTGTATTCCTCATGTACCGTCATCCCCCTGACAGAATCCATCCACTTGCATTTAAACAAAATGGCCTTATATGATCTAGTAGGACCTGTGTAAACTAGTTCAATAATGTCCTCTAAGGTCCCAAAATACTGACCCCCTTCTGCATTTGAAACAGAAACACCGTAGTTCATTGTTGATTTGTATCTTCCGGTCATCTCTGTTTGAAAATTATATCCGTTTACAAATATTTGCTTCCAAGTCCTTATTTGACTAAAAGGGCGCATTGACAATGTTTGCACGATATCATCTGCTGGCTTATCTCGAATTACCTAAGGAATACCCAAATAATTCCATAACGTGAGACAAGTTATTAGCACTTAATCTCTTTGGACAAGTAAAAAGCAAATATTACCTTATCACGAAACCGATTAGGAAACTCTTTCTCAGATCGTTGCCACACATCTTCTCTACGGAAATTAGGTTGTGTGTGAAGAATGTGATCCTCAAACTCCCTAATAAATTCAAACAAGCAGTAATTGATGGTTTGCTATATAATCTAACTCCGTTACATAACAAATTTTGTACTTTAAAGTAGATAATTTTGGGGTTACCTTTCATACACCTCTAGAATGCCACAGTTTTATAAGACATAAAGGTGTGCCCTTTCAAGTTCCTTAGAATCCATATAACGTAATCGCCCAGAATTAGGAACACGACCACAATCAACCTTGAAGAGTTTAGGGACTTTGTTATTAGGTTCCATCTCAGTGTCGACCACGACATTTGCGTTTCTACTAAGATCCCTAGTTTTGGTATCAACACCATCTTGGAAATAATTAGAGAAAACGTTTGCAATTTCCTCCGTAAGGTACGCGTTGCATATAGATCCTTCTACTCTAGCCTTGTTACCAATTTTGCGTTTCAAATTATTCAAGAACCTAAAAACGTAGACATCCTAGTTAGATGTGTACTGTACTGACATTTTTCCAAAAAGTGAAATTGACAAAACGTAAGACACATTACCTCTCGAATGGATACATCCAACGATATTGAACTGGGCCGCCTACTCTTGCCTCGTATGGAAGGTGAATAGGCAAGTGCTCCATAGAGTTGAAGAAAGCAGGGGGAAGATCTTTTCAAGTTTGCAAAGAATCTCAGCAATGTTGTTTTGCAGACGTTCCATGTCAGTATGTGTTATAGTGGAGCAACACAAATCTCGGAAAAATTGGCTAATTTCAGTAATAGATTTCCAAACATGGACAGGGAGCAACTCTTTCAAAGCTACCGGAAGCAATCTTTCCATGAACACATGGCAGTCATGGCTTTTCAAGCCATGAAGTCTACATGCTTGCATATCGACACATCTACTCAAATTAGAAGTGTACCCATCAGGAAACCGTAACTCTCGAATCCATTTGCACAGGACCTTTTTCTGAGACTTGTCGAGGGCAAATGGTTCCTTCGGTTTGGTCTCTTTACCTCTTTCATCAGTTACAACATGAAGTCCAGGTCTCTTGCAGTATTTTGCAATGTCTCTTCGAGCACTGATCTAGATTGTGACGTATAAGCAAGTTTTTTTCGATGTGCATTACATCTAGATTGTGACGTATAAGCAAGTGCTTCCAATAAGGAAGCTCCCAAAGAGTGCTTTGCTTAAACCAACCTTTTTTGGCCTTTTTAAGCAATTTCAAAGCAGCAGGACCATCAGTTGCCTTTGCCAGGTCCTTAACACATTCCCATAATTCTAGCCCAGACATAATATGCGGTGGTGACCCCTTTTCAACTCTGTTCCTACAAAAAGCTATTTTGCTTTTTCGAAATGGGTGATCTAGATCAAGAAATTGTCGGTGACAATCAAACCACAAAACTTTGCCACCATGATCAAGCCAGAAAGCCTTGGATTTGTCTAACCAGTACGGACATGCCTTCTTACCAGCAGTTGACCATCCAGATAGCATACCATATGCTGGAAAGTCGCTAATGGTCCAAAGTACGGCAGCCCGCATAGTGAAGTTTTGCTGCTTAGAAAGATCAAAGGTGTTTGCCCCAACATCCCACAATTGCTTAAGTTCTTCAATCAGTGGTTGCATATAGACATCCAAGTTGCCCTTTGGGTTTTAAGGACCGGGAACAAGCAGAGACAAAAACATGAATTGTCTTTTCATGCACATTGAAGGAGGCAAGTTATATGGTGTCAATATCACTGGCCAACAGGAATATTGTCCTCCAAACTTACCGTGAGGATCAAATCCGTCGGTGCACAATCCAAGTCTCACATTTCTAGGTTCTGAGGCTAATTCTGGAAAGGTCTTGTCCAAGTGTTTCCAAGCATCACTATCAGAAGGATGAGCCATTGTGTTTCCAACTCTATGATTATTGGCGTGCCATGTCATTTCCGCTGAAATGTTCTTTGTTGCAAACAACCTTTGTAACCTCGGTGTAATCGGGAAATAAATAAGCACTTTCAAGGGCACTAAACTTCCTTTTTAAGTCTTGCTATACCTTTCGCTACCACACACTCTGTAGTTGGACAAGTTCACATCATCCTTCCAAAACAACATGCAACCTTTTAGAAAGACATGTATCTTCTCATGAGGAAGCTTTAACCCGATAACTACTTTCTTAACCTCGTACTCACACTTCAAACTTGTGATTCTAGATGCAATTTCCAAAACAGACATGGAACTCCCTTCATATAAAGGACGCTCAGATTCCTCTAACAAATTAAGGAATTTCTTAGCTTGAGGATTTGTCTCTTCCTCCTCAAAATGACTCTCTTCTCCACCACCCATGTTAGGTGGGTCATTCCCAAGGGCATCCATAAGCATGTCACGATATGGATTAGGTTGGGGAGGTGGGATGATTGGAAACCCTTCACCTTGACACAACCATTCATGGTAGTCCTCCACAAAACCCTTTCTATATAAGTGCACTTTAACCGTCTCAGAATCATGTAGCTGAAGATTCTGACATTTAACACAAGGGCACCTAACCTCATCAACTTTACTGCTCTCTAGATGATCTTTACAAAACTAAATGAATTCATCAACCCCTTTCACGAACTCCGGTCTAATGTTGCGGCCATCCAACCTTTCATACATCCAGCTACGATCTATTCGTTTCATGATTGCAATTCTACAAATCTCACCCAAATGACCACAATATTCAATCTAAATAAAATAATCATGTTGTTTGAACAATTAAAGCAAGAAATAAGGTTATGAATGACATCGTAGGGTCATTATCTCTCCAACCTAACCCATCCTTGGACGTGTAATCCCACTAGTAATTGTATGCCAAGTTTTCAATTCCATGGAAAATTCGGCAGCATTTCCCTACAGTTCTCCAAGTACACAATATGAGTAGTTATGTATACTTATATGTGTACCCAGAGAACAGATTAGGAAAACACGTAGCCAAAATTTTCCATAGAATCAATAACAAGGCATACAATAACCACCTAAGTGAGAATGAACGTCCAAGAACAGTCCCAACCGGGGACTATTCAAGACATACACCTAATGTGTATGTCTTGAACGGGTATCTAGGCAAATGATGATGCAATTGTTGAATCAAAATTGAGACGAGTACATGAAGATCAAGAAACAAAATTATAGACATTAACATCATTATCCACATAGCATTGCATAAAAAAGTAACACATAAAAATAATTAAAAGAAAAATCCAAAAAATGTGCAATTAATTCACAACAAAATCCATAATCAATCAAGCTAGAAACATATAAATTTTTGGTTTTTTAATTTATGAAACATGAAGCAAATAGGTGTATTTAAACATCCAACTAACAAGCTCCTAACACATTATTATATTTTACTTAACAAGTTAAGTACTAAAAAAACTAAGTTATTATCATATAGCATAACTAAATAATTAACACATATAAACTAGTACAACCGAATTTAGGGAATTTAACTCAAAAAAAGTTAGGGTTTTGACATCAAAAATTGAAAATTAAACAAATTACTCACCTATGGAAGGAGATCGTCGGTATACTTGCTACTAGGTTTTCGAATCTGTAAAGATTTATGATCCGTCGGTAAATAATTGAGTGAAAAAAATAATGTTTAATTAACAAAAAAAAATTAACACTTACCATGTACAACCGGCCAACGACAGGAGGAACAGGACCCGGCGAAGACTCCGACGGTGCTACCGGCGATGATGCGCCGGAACAGGAACAGCCGCCTTCACCGAAACCCTTCGCCGTCACCCTGCACTCTATCTCTCCGTTGGGTCGAACTTTGAAAAAAATAGATCTAAAACCTGAAACTAAGTCGTGGTTTTTTTAAATATATCAGCATATTACCGATGTCTTTACCGATGGTAATGGCCATCGGAAAAAAAATAATATTTTTTTTAAATTACCGATGCCTATAACCATCGGTAAAAAACTAAGTGTTTTATTTATTTTTTTAAGAAAATTCTACGACGGAAGAAAACCATCGGTAATAAATTCCCGATGGTTTAGCCATCGGTTGACCATCGGTAAATTTAGTAATTTCCGATAGTCACGTAAACCATCGGAAATTGAAGGTATTACTGATGGAATTTAATAGCCAACGATAATTGCCATCGGTATTTCATCAATTTCTAGTAGTGTTTTAAACTCGGTCACTAACTTTTTAAGCTAAGTGGGTTTATAATATTGTTAATGAAAAGTTTTCCAATTGAATTATTTGGTAGAAAGATATCTTGCTTTAGACTTCAACAATTTTTTTAGTGTATGGTATTAGTCTCCCAATGGCCAGACCATCACCAAAATATTTCATTAGCGTGGGATGCTTTCCTATGTGTGCTCCTTCTAGTCAAAATTTTAGAGCTCGGGTTTTTATGTTTGTTTTTTTTGCTACAATAATAATTTTACAAGTAAGTTAAATAAGATAACTTTAAAAAAGATAAGTTATTATAAAATTTAATATAAGTTATTCAAATTTAATTTACAAGTGAAAATATTAATAATTAATGTGGAGTAAATAATTGAGATAAGTAGTTGGCACACTTTTAAGTGAGGATTAAGGGCATGTTCTCTTACGTTGAAATTCAGTTCAACTCAGTTTAGTTCAGTTCAGTTCAGCTCAGCTCAATTCAGTTTAGTTCAGCTCCTAATTTTCTTCTCTTATAAAATATTCATTTCAGTTCAGTTCAGTTAAGTTCAGCTCAGTTCAATTCAGTTCAGCTGAGTTCAGTCAATGAGAATAGGCCCTAAGTAAATGAAATTTGCCTATAATTTGTCATTGTTAAAGGACTAGCTAACTCAACTAGAAGTTAAATTAGTACTAAATATTCCTCTTTAAAATAAAGGTACATAAAATTTGAACTCATGACCTTACCCATTGTTTCTTAATCATATACTATGTTAAATCAATTCAACACGGAAAACACTTAATCTTATGATTGAGAAGCCCAAGATTAATTTTTATGCTCAATTAGTTATTGTTCATTATATGATACGAGTTGACAAGCCAAATGTTCTTTTATTGCTTTTTTAGCATTAGTTTCTTATTGTTAGTTTAGTACTTTTTTTTTTTTTTTTGAAGAAAACGGTTAGTGCACTAAATCAATGAAAGGTTATCCAAAAGTACATACGGGCGAACCTCATCCGGAACGAGGAACTCCCACAATTGCTCATGACCAAACGACACTAACCTAGCTAGGTGATGGGCTACAAAATTACCCTCACGCTTTACATGGGACCAAATAATGGAAGAAAAATTCGAGCTAACCACAACAATATCCTCTAAAATACCATCAACTGTCGCAAAGGCAAAAGAATGCTTCTTGATTTTTGAAACAAGCTGCAAAGAGTCGGCTTCCAATATGACATCCATATAGCCTAGCTCCCTTGCTTTCCTGAGCCCAAATAGCGCAGCCTTGCTCTCAGCAACCAGAGGCTCCCAACGAGCTCTGGCCCTGCTAACCGCAGCAAACATCACCTGCCCGTTACTGTCACGAGCTATAGCACCAAGCCCCACCCACCCATCTTCAGATATGGATGCATCAACATTGATTTTCACAGCACCAAGGGGGGGAGGTAACCACACCGTTCTGCCAGCAGGTTCTGAGGGAGTAGTACCCCCATAGATCTTTTCGGTATACTCCTCAAAATCAATCACAAGCCTACTATGGCGCAGGATAACAGCTTCATCAGCATCCCAGAAGTTTTCAAAGATCCATTTGTTGCGGCGAAACCATATAAACCAAGCAAGGAACAAGCTCCTCTGATATACATCCTCTTCTAAGTGTTTTCCCCATGAAAGAATTACTTCACCGAAGGAATCAGAAGTAGCAAACTTAAGAGCCTCGAAGCATCCACTTTTCAGCCACAATTGATGAGCATTAGGACACAAAATCACAACATGAATAGTTGTTTCATTTGCCGAATTGCTGCAGGGACATACTTGATCTTCAATCTGGTGCCTATGAGCCAAGATGCTTCGGGTTGGCAGCGAATTAGAGCAACATCGCCACAAGAACTGACTCACCTTAGGAGTAGTCTTTGTCTTCCATATCTCCACCTAGAATTTCTCAAAATCATCTAAAGCAAGGGACATTCCCAACAGATATGCAGATTTCACTTCATAAGAGCCATTCTTCGACCATGCCCAAGTCAGAGCATCATTTGGCATTCTCTCGCTGATCGGGATGGCTAAAATAGCCTGCCTATCTTGCTCATTAAAAAACCTCTCCAACTTAGCCAAGTCCCAGCAGCAAGCATCATCATCAATTAACTCCGCAACTGTCTCAAACTCGCCCTCTGCTTTCTGTCGAAACAAATCTGTTGTCACCATTGAAGAGCCAAGGGTCCTTCCAGATGTTGATATTTCGACCATTTCCAACTCTCCATAGCAAGCCCTCCTTTACTAAGGCTTTAGAACTCCATAATCTCTGCCAAGAATAACTCGAAACCGGACCAAGAGCTGCCTCAAAAATGGACGTATTCGGGTAGTATTTAGCCTTCAAAACCCGACTCACAAGTGAGCCCTCATTAGTTGCTAACCGCCAAATTTGTTTCCCAAGAAGAGCTTGATTGAATACCCCCAAATCTCTAAAACCCACACCTCCAAGAAATTTAGGTTGGCATAGAGCATCCCAACTTTTCCAATGGATCTTTCTACCTATCTCATTCGATCCCCACCAAAACCGGGCCATCATACTATGAATCTCTTGTATCAAACCACTTGGAAATCTATACACCCCCATGAGATAAGTTGGGATTTCTTGGATGACAGATTTGAGAAGGACTTCCTTTTCGGCCCTCGATAAAAGCTTCTCCTTCCAACCTTGAACCTTCTTCCAAATTCGATCCTTCACATATGCAAAAACCGCTTTCTTCGATCTCCCTATCTCAGTTGGCAAACCAAGGTATTTCACATGATTCTCAACCATTTCCGTCCCAAGGACAGAGCTAAAAGTGATCCTGGCGGGCATAGAAACCCCCTTACTAAAAGATACTTCCGACTTTTCTAAATTAATTTTTTGCCCGGAAGTTGCTTCGTATTTGTTGAGAAGGTCAACAATGACTGAACATTCCTGTCGAGTAGCTCTAGTAAAAAGGAGACTATCATCTGCAAAGAATAAATGAGTAATATCGGGGCCATTTCTGCTAGCCCTCACACTATGGATCAATTTCTTCTCCGAGGCCAACTGTAACATTCTAGAAAGAACATCAGAAACTAGAATGAAAAGGTAAGGGGATATAGGATCACCTTGACGAAGGCCTCTAGAGGGAATAAGGTCATTCGAGGGGATCCCATTGATGATGAAAGAGTAGCTGACGGTCGATACAAAAGTCATTATAGTATCCACCCAAGCTCCAGCAAATCCCAACTTAGTCAAAAGTCTTCTCAAAAATTCCCATTCGACCCGATCATAGGCCTTACTCATATCCAGCTTCATAGAAATAGAGCCCCTGCGACCTTTTGATCTTTTCTTCATTGTGTGAAACAGTTCCAGAGCAATAAGAGCATTATCAGTGATTAAGCGTTTTGGGACAAAAGCACTCTGATTTTCTGTAACCATCCGTTGAAGAAGGGGTTTAAGCCTATTAGCCACAGATTTAGAAGCCAATTTATACAAGACATTACATAAGGAGATCGGTCTAAACTGTGAAATGCAAGTGGGATCCTTGACCTTCGGAATTAGAGCCACATTAGTACGATTCACATGGGAAATCGAAACTCTACCAGAAATAATATTATTGACAAACAAAGTCACATCATCACCAACAATATGCCAATATTTCTGATAAAAAATAGCATGTAAACCATCAGGCCCCGGGGCCTTACAAGGACTCATCTGAGAAAGGGCAGCAAAAATTTCATCTTTAGGATAAGGACAGCATAGAGAGTTATTCGTACCTTCGCACACCAAATGTGGCACACTAGCAAGAACCTCGGTGAATAAACCATCATCAATCTCGCCTCCTGTGAATAAAGAGCCATAAAAGTCAAGAATAATTTTCTCGACTTCGAGTTTACCCGTGCGCCATTCTCCACTAGCATCCATAAGCCCTTTGATGTAATTTTTACTCTTCCTTTGAGACGCTTTATGGTAAAAATATTTCGTATTGCGATCCCCATCTTTGATTTCTGAGACTCTCGATCGAAGAAACCAATAAGCTTCATTTTTTCATGTAAATCATCAAGAATAGCCTCCAACTGTTACATTCTTCAAAGTTTGGCTGATTACTCGAATGCAATTGGGCCTCTTTAAGATCCTCCTCTGCCTTTGTTATTTTCTCACCTAAATCCTCAAAAGTGTCACTACTCCACTTTGTCAAATCTTGGGCAATTGCCAGCAGCTTCTGAGGCATATCAAGATGATGGGCTCCACTCCAAGACTCACGAATCACATCCTCAATGCCCTCCGCAAGCATCCAGCAAGTTTCGAACCTAAATCTCTTCTTCTTTTTTTTCTTTTTTTGCTCACCTTAGGATCAGAATCAAGTAGGATAACCACATGGTCAGATTTGAATTTTGTTAAATGTGTCATATGTGCCTGATTAAACCAAGCGCACCACCTTGTACAACCAACATATCTATCCAACCTTTCCCTCACCACCTCCCCCGAATGTATGCCCCGTTCCCAAGTGACCCAAGACCCCTCATACCCAAGGTCCCTCAAGCTACAATCATCGAGGACCTCCCTAAAGGCATCCATAGCACGTTGCTCATGCAATACACCCCCCGACTTCTTATGATTCCCAATTATTTCGTTGAAATCTCCTCCAAAGACAATAGGATGAGGGGAGTTAGTATACAGCTCACGAACTAGGTCCCAAGTATGACATTTCAAAGCCTTATCCGCCCACCCATACACTCCTATAAAACGCCAAATCCTACCTCCGATTTCCTTCACATCCCCACAAATATGGTGATCCGAGAAAGACACTAACGAAAAGTCCACTCCTTCCCTCCAATACACACACAAACCACCTGATTTCCCTGTACTGTCCACTCAACTGACATAGGATAGCTAAATTTATTTTTTAAATTTTCTGACTTATATTTGCTGATCATGGTTTCTGACAAAAAGATGATATCTGGGCAAACACTACGACTCCAATAAAGGAGAGCACAAATTGCACGAGAGTGGCCCGCTCCCCTGCAATTCCAGCATAATATTTTCATTGTTGTTCAGGGGGTTGGCTCACTCCAACACCCCTTACTTGAATTATTCCGTCTCCGACAATATCAAACTTCTCAGATTTTTGTTTTTTTATTATTTCAGAATCCATCAGAAATGAGTCAGAGTGCGCCATTACATCCAAACTTCTCTTGAGGCCTGACTCCTTCCCCTTGTTGCCCAAATTAGAAGCCTCGGATCCCCCAGCCAAACTACTAATTTCCTTTTTACAACCTTCTTTTTCCTTGCCACCACACCAATAGTATCTTCAATCATATCATGTTCCATCCCAGAAGCCTCATCCCCCACCAGATCAGCACCAAGGCTAGAATTATCACCCTCATTTTGGGCAGCCCTCTCTTCTCTATCATCTTCACCAGCCTTAGTATTGACATCAGTCATCACGCTTTGCAGTCTTAGAACAGACTTCGATGTCTTCGTGTCCACGACCTTTATCAGAGAAGCTTCTCGAGGACGAGGAAGGGGGAAGTGCAACTTCCTCGCAACACCTGGAGGACCAAGTTTAACAACGTTGGGGTCATGGTAACTTGGAACCCTCACCTTTCTCGCAGAAGACAGCCTCTCCATGAACCTTTTCTCCTTCTCAATTTCAGTAGCAAGTTTGCGAGAAGGTTTCCTTGGCGAAGCACGAAGCCAAGGTCCATATTGATAGACAATTTCATCCTCAGTTTCATTCGCTTCATCCTTATGAGAGCACCCCGACTCCGTATGATCCAATCTCCCACAAAAGAAGCAAAAATCCTCTAACCGTTCATACTTCAAAGTCACCCACTTTGAGCATGATGCACCTACTGCCAAAAACAGGCCTCTTCGAAGAGGTTTCTCGACATCAATCATCAATTTAATGCGCACAAATTCCCCCCAACTCAAAGGATCTGAATCATCAATTTCCAAGAAAGTGCCTGAGAAATCGCCTATCTCGATCAAAGATTTTTTGTTACGTTTGTTAAAGGGAACATCTAACAATCTTACCCACATAGGACCATGCTTGAAAACAACTTCCAAGGGCTGTTCTTCCCCATTCACCTCCTTGAGGACAAGAAGCTTCCCATCAAAGAACCACGGGCAACCGTCAAGAACCATCTCCTTATCAGCCTCACTGACAAATTGGAACACAAAAAGGTTAGGTTCCACCATCTTGATCGAAACATTGTCATGTAATCTCCACACAGAAGTTAAGGTTCGTTTCATTGCCTCCGCATTGAAAGGCTTTGTGGTCATAAGTCTCCCTACTAAGGATAAAGCAATCTGATTCTTCATCTCATCATCATCAAATTCTTCAGAGTTCATACCAATAACCTTCGATTCTTCATCAGTTAATTTGATTTTTTCAAAGTCATTAAGCAAGTCGTCAGAGAGATTGAGGGGGAAATTTGAGGAAAAATTAGCAAGAATTAAGAGATTGAGGACAAGGAATTCGAGGAAAACCACAAGCCCTAGACGAGGGACATACAAACCCTAGACGAGGGACTATTGTTAGTTTAGTACTTTAGTATTAAATTTATGATACAAATAAACTGAAATGCTAAATAATTATTCAAAGAAGGTCAAGTTAAGAGAAATATGTCGTTTGATTAAAAAAAATGAGGGTAGTTGGGTTGAACAATCTATTCATTGACTACATATTATGAATTTTAATTTGCTAACCCAAGGAGAAATGGCATAGAATAACGCGGGAAAAAAGAGGCGGGAGAATTATTGAAAGGACCACATGGATAGTGTTTTAAGAATTTCGTTACGACATGTGAATTGGTCAATGTAATGTCCCCATTCCATTCCCAACAATACCTTCCAAGAATAAATGTGTATTCAATTTGTTATTGAAAAATAATTAAATCAGTAAAATACTCAGCAAAATAAAATCAGTATAAATTATACTCCTATTCAACTACAATTTAAAAAAAAATCAACTAGCAATAAAATATTACATGGTGGATAAATATTACTCCGTAGAAAATACAACTATTATACATATCATATGTATGGAGTAAAAGCATACTCCGTAAGTATTATGTTTCATAGTAGGTTAATATTGATTTGATGTAAATAGACTTGTCCAAAAATCAGATTTATATATCCATATATATCTAACCTATATCCGAACAATTATGTGGTAAACTATTTATAAATAGACTTGATTTTGAATCAAAGTTGTTTGATCTTGAAACAAATTTGATGTGATTTGAAATTTTTTGCCTTGAAATTAATTAGATAATCCGACCTATTTGACATTTTAATTTAGATGTGACAAATTGACTCTATAGTTTTGTAGTATGACTATTCTTACTAACCAAATATTAGGAGACCATGAAACACCTCAACGTCCAAGGTGGTATCCTTTAATATTCCTAGAAGGGGACATGACCATGCCTTATTTTTGTTCTTCTCTACTTACAATTGAATGATATTAGTAGGTCCTTTAATTTTGTCTTCACATATCCTATGTACTAGCTTAGGTTATAGGCTTACCTTCGGTATCAACATACTAGCTACATTTGATCTAATCTGAACTGAAGTGAAATATAAAAAGGAAGCTTACTAAACTAAACTAAGTGCATATTTTATTCACCCTGCATTGTTTTCACTTATTTTACGCTTAATAAGTTCTGATAAGTTCAGTTCAATAAAAAAAAAAGTTATGATAAAGGTTATCCAAGTTCAAATTATAATTAAAATAAGTTTTAGTAAGTTCAGTATAGTTTAGCTACGTTCATATAAGTGAAAATCAGGTGAATAATATACGCCCTAAATTATATTGAATGAAAGAATGAAATGAAAATGAGCCATACTTGTCAAAAAAAAAAGAAATGAAAATGAGTTCTAGAAAACGGGGCCTAAAAATCTCTCCGGTGAAATATGTGAATTCCTCATAGCAAAACATGTGGGGGCAGCATGCCAATTTTACGATAAGTAGCGATTATGACCAAACATGTGGGGAATGATTAATAAGAATCAACCAACCTTATTCTAAATTAAGAGAGGCAGTTGATCATGATGAGTAGCTTATTTTACAAACAGTATCGCAATTTCATGCCATATCTTTTGGGAGAATTATTTCTTATGGATTCTACAAAAACTATACGTTTGTTGTTGATTTGACTAGAGTTTTTATCATAGATAGATTATATCATCTTTTTATAATATGATCATCATAACATAATTATTGGTTACTTATGTTATGCCATGTTGAGAAATTCTTGTGTAATACTTTATACATATTACTATATTTTATGCCTCTTCCAATTGAATTATTATGCATAATTAGCAGATTTCATGTAATCTGATCCCAACTTCTCAAGAATTATTAGATAATTAATACATGTTGAACTAGCATTATTATTAGTAATAATAATTTTATGAATCTTATCATTTGACCTTAAATTGTTTCATTTAAGTGCTTCAACTGCATATCAAGATGTACATTATTAAGACATGTAGCTATTACCCTTGAAATCTTGCAGTTGGTCTCTTCGACCCTCAATAATAAGATTTGGCTGGTCCTATTTCAATTCCATGTTGATTATTGCTGACCAAGTTTACACATGACATGTAACTACTCCCTTATGATACATAAACTTGAATATATCTATTTTTTAATTAATAAATGTGGTTTATCTGTTAAAATTTGCCAGTTTATTTTACTACTAGCTACCATAATATTTTTTTTCTTACTCTCTATCATCTATTCTTCCGTAGTATATATATCAATATATGTATGTACGTAGTATATATTTATTTTTACTACTGGTAGCATATGTTAAGTATACCAATAGTGTAGTACAGTACATAATATATGTTAAGTATGAAGTACGTTTTGTAAACACAGGACAATAATTTTATGCGTTTATTTTTCTTTTCTATTGAATTTATTAGTGAGCACAATAATAGAGTGATGTACAAGCTAATAAAATATGTTTTTAAATAAGTTTTCATTGATCACCACTCGATACCATTTAAAGATCAGAGTTATGTTATGCATGACAACAATACAACAGCATTTTTAATTAGTCCTCTACGAATATAGTGAAGAGAAAGATCGAGAAAAATAGAGATCGATCGATATAGGGTGATTGAGATTAAATGAAAGAGTCTCAATCAAACAACGCTGGAGAAGTATTGTCCCCGTTGAATGGCACCACCCAAAAACAAAGATATTAGGTGCAAAATGAGCTAATATAGCCAAGTGCCTAAGTTAGCAAATGCAAGTGATATAACTTACAAGATTTACATGAAAAATGGCTTCATCTTTTATGCCAACTGTTAAGAAATAATAACATTAGAAGCATTATATTTGAATATTTCAAGACAAAAACATGCAACTGTTCTGAAAGAAACATTTGGTTCTTGGATGGACTTAATTCTACTAAATCAGCTCCTAAATATAGCTGGTATTACAAGGACTTCTTGGCTGCTTTCGTGCATTTTAAGTTCAGTCTTCACTCTTTCTGCAACTTTGACAATTTTACTTTGACAATTATTATATTGAGCATGTTAGTTCATTATTATATGATGGTCACTTTTAACTAACTATAGGGTTGGTTATAAATATTATATACTAATTTAATTTAATTTGTATTTGGATAACATGTATATTGTACGTTTTAATCTTTGATATCACTTGCTAATTAAGTTGTTCGTTAGAGTTAATATCACTTCACATAGTAGACTAGTAGTGTTTATTTGTTTCAATCACAAATTTGGTACCACATTTCTAAAATCGTTGAATTTAACGATATTATGATTGTAATAGCAACTGATTTCATAATTTATTAATATATTTTTTTTCACGTGATCATCTTCATATATAGATACTTCAATTCCAACATGGAATGATAATGCATATGATCAAATTGTTGTAACAAAGGTCAAGTAATATTACCTAATATTTTGAAAATGAGAGATATAACTTTCATAAAGACAACGTGGGCTACTATGTGGAGGGGGGATGGGAGAAGGGAGAAACCCTAACTCAAGGACCAATTTAAAATCCATCCTTGTGGTTGTGCCATAAATCTCCCACCTGATCTCCTTGTGGCCTTGTGGAGTTGTGGGCTCTTACTTAACAAGGAATATTACATTGCACAAAATTTATATAGAGTAAAAACCAGGCCAATATCCATTTCGATGAGGATGAATTGATAGAATGTAAAACATATTCCTGGGCCTTAACCATAAGCTTAAGTTTTTGGCTGAGTTAGTCCTCTAACATGGTATCGGAGTCAGCGTGACACAAAGGTCACGGGTTTGAATCTCATTCGTCCCTCCTTCAAAGTGGAATTAATTCGCATCAGGTATGGGTGGACCTGTGTTGCATCCACATTTCAAGCCCAAAGGGTCTTTCATGTGAGAGGAAGTAATAGAGTATAAAACATATTCCTGGGTCTCAACCATAAGCTTAAGCTTTTGGTTGAGTTGGTCCTACAAGTGAACTACCATGGGTGGTAGGTGAATTATGAGTGATTATATAAACTTATCCTCATCATGCATGCAACGCTAAGCTATATAAGAAACACCGGTATCTTACGTAGTATTAGTAGGTATTTTTAGTGTGTACTGATTTTTTATTTTTTTTTTAAACGTAAACAGTAATTATAAATGAATATTTAATGACCAAACGATTTCCTTATTTTAAAAATCTAAAGCATTGATTTAGAGATAACATATAGCATCCAATGAAAGATACACTTATTTGAAGCTGCTTAATAATATTAGGATAGAGACAATTCAGAGAGGTAGATGATAAAGCATTAAAAACCCTCTTTGGTGGGGAAATAGTGTATCTTCTAGCAATTTTGCTTTATTTTTGCATACACTCATTACCTGATGTGAAGTGTGAATCAGTGAATTCCATAAACTTCATAGATCAAAGTTTTACGTTATACAAGTAATAACAATGTTACATTTCTTTCATTCGTCCTACATTAAAAGCCCCTACTTGAGTGTTACTATACAATCATACATTATACCCATCACAATTTAATTAGACTCACAAGTCACAACTTGTGCGAAGTATTTTTTAAAATTTTAAGTGAAGGTCCCCAAATATCCAATGCAATTGTATAGTAATGTACAATAATTAAGTATAAATGTAGAGATGTTTCGATTTTTCAATGCTTGTGTCATTTTCCGTATGAAATTCGAAATAAGGGTTTGTTCTGTTCAACTAATTTCCGTTCAGTTCAATTCAGCTCCAATCAGTTCAGATCAGTTACGTTCCTAATTTACTTATTTCATAAACAATGTATATCAGCTTTATTCAGTTCCGTTGTTTTCAATAAATCAAAACAGGCTCTAAAAGCTTAGAGTCGTTCACTAACATTATCCTGACTTTCAAAAGTGAGGCCATGGGTCAAGCACTCAAGCCTCACCAATTTCATCCTTATCCAATAAAATATAAAATTATTGCTTGTATTTTTTTAATACATACGAGTACGAACTACTATACATGTAAAAAAATACTGTTGTCCTTATTTTCTTAATCTAATACGAACTACAACACGTAGTGTATTAGTGTGTTGGTCTAAATTTCAAATAGGATAAGCTACATCGGCCTTAGTCCACTTGGACTTTGTAAGAGGCATCCGAAACATATACAAAATGATGCTGGGCCTGTCTGGCCCGAATTAAAACCCATGTTAGTGTGTGGGGTAGTTTTCTACTGCTCAAAAATAAACGAAAGGTTCCAAACTTCCAAGAAAACATTTTCTTAGAGAAAACAAAATTTGGATTAGGACTACAAAACCTAGATAATAAGACCAACATTTTTTTTTTTGAAACAATAATAAGACCAACATTATGAAGGTTAAATCTCATTTCTTGCTTCCTTCCAAAAAAAAAAAAAATCTCATTTCTTGCTTGTAGTAAGTAAGGAACACTGCTTAATAAATGTCTTTACCATGGTAAATCCAATACATGTGTTTTTTTTTCGTTATATATATATATATATATATATATATATATATATATATATATATATATATATATATATATATATATATATATATATATATATATATATATATATATATATATATATATATAGAACTAAAAAAATTAGTTAGTAATGTAGACGGTATTTAATTTCAAAGTTTAACCACTATATGTAAGAATTCATAAACTGTGATAAATGACATTCATACGACAATAATGTGTTATGGTTATTGGTTATAATGCAAGCATTTCATCATGATACTTATTAGCTAACAGAGACGGATTGACTTTTAAAGCTAACTTGAAATCAGCCGCTACAAAGTCAGGATTGAGCTCTTTGTCAATCTCTCTCATTGATGGGTTAATTCTTCTCACTATGTACTTATAATCAGAGTTGGCAAATCTATGACCATATACAAAGAGTAGAAGCAGGCATTCGTTGAACAAACAAAGGGAAATGTTATACTCGTAGTTTAGAATTCGCCACACTCATGAGTGAGCTCCTTGTCAATCACCTTCATGGAAGTATTATTTCTCCGCTCCCTTTTTTACTTGAATTTAGAGTTTTCACATCGGGTTTTTGAGCCGGATCATAAATTCGTAAAATTAAAGTTGTCACATCGGATTTTTGAGCTGCCAGATCATGAACTCGTATAGGGTTTGATTTCATTCGCACTTGGTATGGGCCGATTTCAAGTTTCAGCCGAGTTATTTTTGAGTTGGGAAATTCATAGAACAATGATTTCCTAGAAATCCAAAAAAAAAAAAAGTCAGTAGAACCAAATCGCCCATTGGCATCGTGTTTTGGTCCATGAAGAAACTTAAAGGTGGACCAACACCTATTTTGGATTAAAATGCCCAAAGCCCTATATGGCCTACTGATCTATTATCCCCCTTAAGAGGGCAGCAATCCATCTCAGTACAGTGGATAATGTATTTAATCACATTTACAAATACATGTTTTTCCTGAGAATGAGTAAAGGAATTAGACGACATAAAACATGCTCATCTTGTACAGCAGTTGTCCAATCCTTGAAACTTGGCCTCCTACAGCCCCGCTCGAACATTCCCCTTGCGCTGAGGCAGCTGCTGTTTGAGCTCATGATGCGTTCTTAGTTGGATGTATGTGTTAAAGGTCATGGTCTCCTACATGATTCAAGAGAGTTAAGTTGTCTCCATTCTGCATACAACTGACAAGACACATTGGCCAGCTTTGTGGAGTCTATGCATTCAGTTCTTTTGACCTTTCATGAAGAACTTCTTCAAGAAGTTGGTTGATACTACTTCCTTTAACCTATCACAAGAATTATAGTAAGTTTGTAAATCATAAACAAAAGAATCATCTGTGCTTACAACAAGCAATGCACTTCATATGCATATCATAGCTTTGATTGCCCCCTTATATTCCTCCCAAATTATACACCCTTTTGTTATCACTTGGATTCCAAAATCACCACGATAAGCATTTCAAGCATTCCATGCTAATAGATCTTGCAAAGCTCAATAAATGACTATGAAACAAGAAAAATGTCAGGAAATGAGGAAAGGCAAGTTTTGATCTCTTAGACTTTTACCTTAACTCCAAGAGCAACAGCTGTTTTGACCTTGACAACTTCACCCAGTCTCAGAGAACCTTCTTTATTATCTTTAACAAAGATAATTGGCACATTTCTGGAAGAAGCCAAGCTTGGCAGATGCTTAGTGAGCCATCTCGAGTTACAGTCTGCTGCTACCAGCACAGCCTGATATCGTACTTGGAAAAATCACGAATGTGTCTAGAGCAAGGTAACACAAATTAAGGAAGAGGTAAACATGAATGGAACACACATGTTCTTGAATATGATATTTATTTACCCAAATCCATGCAGTAGGCAAGATGATGATAATGAAGGTTGCCATTAAACTGACCGCTAAACATTACCAGATCATGATAAGTATGTGGAATGGTAGGTGCACCAAGCTGTAGAGTACACATTATACAAAAAAACAGGTTCTCTTCTCTAGAACCAGTTTCCCCAAGAAAAATGTGAAACACGATTAAGGAAGTGGCACTAGTAATGGTAATATCACACAGTACTGAAAATGGGAATGTCAAGTTCATCTGTAAAGCATTACAATAGATATCAGGCACAGGAAAATCTATATAATGCCTGATCTTCTTTTACATCACCAAATAAAGAAGTCATATACACAAACATAAGTCTCTTACAAAGCATTCAGCTAATCAAACTTTCCTGCCCTGGCATCCCAAATTGCACTGAATCTTACTATTGCACCAATACACAAACCTTAAAGCAAATAATTTTTACTTATTTGCAGATTGTATAATCAACATTTAAGGGCATCTACTTTTAATTACATGGAGTTTATAAGGAACAATCGTGTTCATGTCAAATTGTCAGGTCTGAGTATTTCAGTTCATTTTTCTTTAGGTCCAGATTAATTTACTCCGTACTCGAACATCAGATTCACTAACAACAGTTTCATGTTTTAACAAATAATGATGCAGCTCGGGAAAAATACAAACCTGAAGTTTAGTGACAGAAGAACATGGAGGACGGCCCCCGGATCCTTTTTGAGCAGCAGCAAAGGCAGCATCATCACTAGATGGAGCCATTCGTTCAAGCAGTCGCGTCATCATTGATCCCAACAGCAAAGTGTTGCTGCAATAGTCCACATCAAATACCACCAAAATCAATAACTACTCCATATATATGTAAACTTAGGCAATACTATTATACAATATTCCTTGCACAATATTCAGTTTTGTCTAACATAAGTAAAAATCACACCTTGAACCGCAACTTCTCAGGTAAGATTCTATTGGACTGTAATTCTGATTCAATTCCCCTGTTCCATAATCACGACTAACATCATATCAATCTTTTATAAACATTTAATCCAATTTAGAGTGTGCTAATATCACCCATTCAATTAAAAAAAAAAATTACCCTAATTTGGAATTTCCCATACTGTATATATGCAATTAGGGTTCTTGAACATGAAAAAATTATTGAAATTACCTTTGGAGGGAATGGAGAAGACAGAAAAGACGGTCGCCCTCAATGCAGCAATCACTGTAAAATTAATAAACACAGTTATTGAATTAAAGCTTAGAAAAATTTGATACTTTATAGTAATGAAAATTGACAAATTTAAGATCAGGAAAAGAGAAAGAAATGAAATTACTTGTTGGGATTTTATTGATTTTGCACTTTGATGCTGTCTTTAATCTGGGGTTGAAGATTAGAGGTTCTTTTTTAGGTTTTTGACGACATTTTTATTGTTTCTAAACTTGTATTTCCTCAGTTTTTCTCCTTTCTCGTCGGCTGCCGGCTAAATTAGAAGCCTTGATTAAGCTCCCTAATGACCGGTGAGTTTTTACGGGTTGTAACTTGTAACTTCAAAAAGTATTGGAAATTTGGAATCGGGCATACGGGTGGATTAATTACTTCCTTTCTTCCCTAAAGCAATTGCATGACTTTAATGCGGTAAAAATCTTTACTAGTGAAGACATAAAAAATTATACTCCCTCTGTTTTCATATGATAGTTCCATATGAAATCAATCACGTAAAATAAGAAAAGGATAATATTTGGAATCTAACATTAAATTAAAAAACAATTCATAAATAGTTTTGTCTTATTTAATTTTTTTGATTTTTTTAAGGAAAGTTTTAGTCATATTTGTATAAATCAAGGGAGTAATTTCTTTACTTAGAATCATGTCACTAAGTTAAAAGTGGAATACATTCAATATGGGTAGTACTGTCAAAACGGTTTGACAGTTCGGTTTTGGTTCGGTTTGAAATCGGGTCGGTTTGAAATCAGTTCAAATGTCTTTCGGGTCGGTTTCAGTTCGGTTTAAAAAATTATCGGTTCGATTCGGTTTCGGTTTATTCTTGAACGGTTTAAATTCGGTTCGGTTTGTAAACGGTTCGGGTAGTAAACGGTTCGGTGCAAACGGGTTGCGGTTTGTTAATGGTTTGGTGTAAACGGTTTTTATCCCGGTTTAAATTCGGTTCGGGTTGTAAACGGTCCGGGTAGTAAACGGTTCGGTGCAGACGGGTTGCGGTTTGTTAACGGTTCGGTGTATACGGTTTTTATCCCAGTTTAAATTCGGTTCGGGTTGTAAACGGTCCGGGTTGTAAACGGTTCGGTGCAAACGGGTTGCGGTTTGTTAACGGTTCGGTGTAAACGGTTTTTACCCCGGTTCAAACATTTTCGGGTTAGAAACAGTTCGGTTCTTTTTTTGTTCGTGTTTATAACCGGTTCGGTTCGTTAACGGGTTTGGTTCTTCTATAATTAAACATTATATGGATCGGTTTTATTTAAGGTTAACCGGTTCGGTTCGTTAACGGGTTTGGTTCTTCTATAATATCTAATTAAGTAATTTGTATTTATGTACTAATCTACTAGTCAATTCTATCATTTATAAGTTTACACGATTACAAGTGTATTGCTTATAGGTATAGCTAAACTGATATAATTATAACCATATAATAAATCCGTAGTACTTCTAACTATCTAAGGTATGACGTCATTATATTATTAAACAATCTTTGATTTTTTATTAATCGCAACGCTAAACATTTACACGCTAACCGATTCACATTTTATAATTTGAGAAACGTAATATTTTAATGTGTGTGTTAAAAAATATAAAAGTTGATATTATGAAAGTATATATCGTTTTATCGGGATTCGAGAAATGAAATTAGTTTTTTTAAACCATGTAATTAATTATTTGTATAATTATTTGTTTATTGTTATTAAAATAAAAATATTTTTTTTGAATTTTATAAAGTGAAAAATTGATTTCATTTCTTTTGGTTGACAATTTCAACAAAATATAAATGGTGGGAAATTTCCCTCCAAAAACCAAAAGGAAAAACAAAGAATATAATGCAAAAAAAAATTAAAAAAAAAAAAAAAACAAAGGTGAAACGTGTGTAGGTGTATTGTAGCCAACTAGGTCATATCCTTTTCATTCACCACTTCACCGCCGTTTTGGTTCTTCTTCTTCATTCTTTAGTTCTTCTTCTTCATCCTCAAATCAGTTCTTCTTATTCATCCTCAAATCCAAGCGCTGAATTTACTCACTCTTAAGTTCTCAACTCTTCAAGCTCAACTTGAGGTAAATTTTAGTTGATTTAAATCGGTTTTCGTTTCGTTTTTCTTTTCGATCTCAAGTTCTCCATTCTCGTTTTTTTTATTTCGATCTCCAGTTCTCCATCTTCAAATCTTCCTCTCCTTCAAGCCGTCACAACTCAAAGGTAATTTTCTGTTTTTTTTTTTTTTTTTTTTTTTTTTTTTTTTTTTTTGTTTTCATTTCGGTTTTTTGTTGTTGACGGGATTTGCATGTCATAATTTTTTGATATTTAGTTCTGATTCGTATTGTTCTTCATATAATTTATGTTAATTTTTTGATTTTATGTTGTGATTTGTATTTGGAAAATGAAGTGTATATATTCATAAAGATTCATGTAATGTCATTTATTCCTTCTGTTTAAAATAAACATCGTAAACTTCACAATTATCAAAGTTTGATCTTAAAAAGCGAGAATATTATGAAGTTATTATGAGTTATATATATTGAAGAGGGAATTACTGTACATTGTGATGGGAATGGAATACATAAAGCCGAAGAGGTGCTACATGGCATAAACCAACATGAATAATTCTTCTATCAGCATCAAATCATTATAATCATACATTTAGCACGCGTATAAAGGAAATACCTTTCACCTATTGACACTATACCATGCATGCTACCTTATACTTAATAGTTTTTTTATTTTATCTGATTTATAGTTTCTGATTTTATAATTATAACCGAAATACTTTCTGCCATTGGGTTTGGGCACTGTGTGGTAGCATTTGTGTCAAACACCAACAATACAAGAGACCAAATTTGATGCCCAAAGTACTTTCAAAATGAATGGACTATAATCTTTAAGTATTTCATTTAAGAAGCTTGAATACTTTTTAGTACTAACCCAGGATGTCCATACTGTTTCTTATATGTCCATAGACTCCATACTGTTTCTTATATGTCCATACTGTTTTTAATGCAGTACTAAAAAGTACTTATATGGACAAACCCTTTTTGAATATGCAGAGGATGTCCATACTGTTTCTTATATGTCATAATTCAGAATGACTCATGATCTTTTGGTTGATATGAAATTTTCTCATATAGAATATATTCTGAACTTGAGTTCCTAATGCTAGCTGTTTTACTCGTGAGGAAATTAATTCTTCCAGCATACTCTAATAGATGCATTGGTTAGCTCTACCTTATCATATAGTATCATATTGTGACTTGATTTATATTGTTATGTTTCTGTTTTTTCAGCAATGGAGCAAGAGTTTAGTGGTTTTGATGAGGATTCTACTATGTGGTAGTAAGCATGGACGAACATCAGATGTTTGGAGGTATTACACCTTTTTTGATAAGATGGTTGATCTTGCTCCGGTAAAATATGCTCGATGCAAAGTTTGTGGTAATGGATATAAGACACCTGGTAAGGCAGGTACTTCAACTTGTAAAGCTCATACTAAGACATGCATGATTAAAAATCCACACCATCCTGGAAATCGTGAAAGTGGTGTTCTGTCCCCGTTTAATCAGACTCGTCATTTACAATTGCTTGCTAAAGCTATAATTTTGCATTCCTATCCTCTAAGTATTGTGGAGCATCATGGCCTTAGGGAAGTTTTTACGAACCTGAATCCCAACGTGCAGCATGTGTGTAGAAACACTATTTTGAAATATTGCATTGCTGAGCATGATAAGTTTAAGTCTTTATTGTTGCAATCTTTTTCTGGAATTGAAGGTAGAGTTAGCTTCACTTGTGACTTGTGGACAACATGCACTAATCGAGGTTATCTCACCTTAACTGCACATTATGTTGATAAAAATTGGTGTCTTAGGTCTAAAATTCTGAATTTTAGATATTGTGGTCCTCCTCATACTGGTGTTGAGGTAGAAAAATTTGTGTTAACTTATTGGGGAGTGGAACCTTCAGGGTAAAGCTTTTGCAATGATTGTTGATAATGCTCGATCCATGGATAGTATGGTTAAGCTTTTGAAAAAAGATTTAATGTTGACTTCTCCTCTTCCTTGTAATGGTAAATTTTTTCATATTCGATGTTCTGCTCATGTCTTGAACATTATTGTTCAAAGAGGTTTAAAAGAAGTTGATAATAGTGTTTAAAAATTGCGTGAGGTTTGTAAATATATTGATTCTTCAGACTCTAGACTCACTCAATTTGAGCATGCTCTTCATGAGGTTAATTGTGTGTTTAATGGAAAGTTACGTCTTGATGTTGTGACTCGTTGGAATGCCACCTGTACGATGCTCCGAAAAGCTTTAGAAGCAAATGAAGCCTTGAAATTGGTTATCGATAGGTTTATGGGTTATGAATTCAAACTTTCAGATGATGAATGGGATACCCTTGCTAAAATATGTCAATTCCTAAAGCCATTTCATGAAATCACTGTGTTATTCTCTGGTTCAGAATATCCTACTGCAAATTTGTATTTTGCTAGTGTTTTAAAAATTGAGCACACAATAAGTAAAGCCCATATAGACTCTAAACTTGCACCCATGGCAAAAGTTATGCTTGAAAAGTTTGAGGGCTATTGGGATGAATATAGTTTGATCCTTTCGATTGCTATTGTTCTTGATCCTCGCTATAAACTTGTTCGAGTGACGAAGATGTTAAAAGTGCTTTATGTTGATGAGGCATGTGCTGAAAAGGCGAAGGTGATTAAAGATGCTCTTTTGGAGTTGTATAACTTTTATTTTTGTATGTCTTCCGGTTTTAAATCAAGTACAATTGTTCCACCCTCCATCCCAATTGTTATCGATAAATCAAATAGTCACTTGGATGATGATATATTCAAGGTAATCAATTTCTTTTTATTGTGGCTTACAAATTTAATAATTGTATGTTTTAATTTTTATTATTTAATAAAAGCATTTTGTTTGAACTTTTCTAGTATGTTGATGATGATGATGACGAGGATGGCCCATCAAATTGGCCATCGATGGAGATTGATTCTTATTTGAATACTCCTCGGCAACCAATTCATGAAGGGCTAAATTATGATGTTCTCAAGTATTGGGAATCTCAGATTAGTGTGTACCCCATATTAGCTGTTATGGCTAGGGATGTTTTGGCTATTCCTATTACATCGGTTGCCTCTGAGTGTTCTTTTAGCATGGGTGGTTGTATTTTAAACAAATATAGGAGTGCACTTTTGCCTAAGAATGTTGAGGCGTTGGTTACCACACAAAATTGGTTACGTGGTTATGATTGTGATATTGAGGAAGACGTCCTTGAAATTGGTAAAGAAGTGATTGATGAAAGTTTTGCATCTAATTAAGAAGGTATGGATGTTGTATTGTAGTGATGCTTAATTTATATTGTGTTACTTAATTTTATTTATTTTTTTTTTTTTTTTTGAGAAAAGTGTTGTTTTGTGAATTGTTTTTAAAAAATGCATGCATTTATTTATGCTCAATGCATGTGGTCTGCTGCTTTCATCATGTGTAGTCTATAGCTTAAACACTGAATTGCTACTTACCTTAGAATGAATTGTTTTTAAAATGCATGAAATTTTAGTTTTTTTAAGCCATGTTCGTATTATTGTATTAGTCAGACTAAGGCGATACACTTAGAGCATTAGCTCAAAGTAGAACATCACAATTGGACAAACTGTATCATAGCTACATACCGGGTTAATGCAACTAGACAATTCAACTCTTACAAAATTCAGATTGCGGTGCAAACAACAGACTAACCTCCTTACTAAATAAAATTGCAGGGACTTGGAGATCTAGAAATGGAGCTGGTGATACCTTAGACAATGATGCAAGATCAAGGAATGAACTTCTATATAAGACCATTTTGCTTTCCCCTACCATTGTCTGTAGTAAAATTGTCCTTGAACAAAAACTTAGACTTCTACACTCTATGGATTAATGTATAAAATATACTATTGTGATAGGATTCTGTGAAGCTACGTACCTAATAAGTGAATAAATTATATGAGCTACGTACCTAATAATTGATTAAAAATATAAGAACAGTTAATCGAACATCAACTCATCAATTATTCTAGTTAAGGAGACTAATCTTTCCATAAGCTATAAAATGAGAATGATAAATAATGTTGAGTATAAAATCAAAATTACAAAATTTTTGTACATCACTAGCTCCAAATATTGACATCTATTGTATAATTATTTGTACATCAGTAGTTGTTCCTTTGAACCTTGTCTGATAGTCTTATGTGTTTTTTTCTTTAAATGTAAGGCATTTAAAACCATTTAACATTCTTGAACGATGGAAATCATAAATTCCATCTCTTTTCGAACTTAGGACATTATACTGAGGTCATAATAACGAGGGATGAATTGAGGAGATAATGACCTGCACTGACCCGCCCAATAACCACCCCTAGTAGGAAGTGGTTTGTAAACGGTTCGAATTATATGCGATTCGGTTCATAAACGGTTCGGTTTACAAGCGGTTCGGTTTATAAACGGTTCGGTGCAAACGGGTTGCAGTTTGTTAACGGTTCGGTGTAAACGGTTTTTATGCCAGTTTAAACGGTTTCGGGTTAGAAACAGTTCGGTTCATTTTCGGTTCGGTTTCCTTTTCAGTTCGGTTTAGATTTGGTTCGGTTCTTAATCGGTTTAACGTTTTCTCGGATCGGTTCGGTTTCGGTTTTACTAACACGCGGTTCGGGTCGGTTTTCGGTTTTAAAAAAATCGGTTTTTAATCGGTTCGGTTCTCATACGGATCGGTCGAAACAGTCCGGTTTCCCCGGTTCGGTTCGGTTTTTGACAGTGCTAAATATGGGTATATCTTTTTGAAACGCCCAAAATAATATATGAGACTAACAAATTGGAATGGAGGGAGTAGTTCAAATTACGTGTCGTGTTGGAAAAACGTACATAGCAATTCATTTTTTTTGGTGCTCACGCGGGGCTAAGCCCCATAAACTAAATTGCAATTCATTTAATAAACAAAAAATAGAACATAATAAAAGTGAAAGTAATCAAAGGAAGAAGAAACATAGTTATGGTTGGATGAGAGGTGAAAGAGTCACACTCCTAATATCCTCATTAAAGAGTTAGTCGAAGCTCCCTTCTACCATGCTAGTCCTATTTTGAGTCACTCTTTGTTTTGCAAGTGTATCTGTTAATTTATTTCCTTCACGAAATACATGAATCACTTCTCCCTCCCATTTCTATTTGCCTATCAAGTTGCCACCATGATTAACCAAGTGAGCGCACTCATCCCTTTTAGATGTATCTTTACATATGGCTTGTACAGTACAGAGTAACAAGACTATCAAGTTGGATCATGAGTTTGCTAATTCAAAGATCACATGCTAGTTCCAAACCTCTCACCAATGCCATTATCCATGCACAAAGGCTTTGCAACTAGCAAAATAGCAAGCTAAAAAGAAAAAAAAAACACAGTTTTTGATAATTTAAATCCTAAATCCTTGTCGTTTAAATACAAATCTCTTTTCACCATCGGTTAAAATAAATTCTTATTAGTTTTTTAATTGTGATTTTTTAAGATTACTTTAATTCAAGTTATCCTGGCTTGAGGACTCGATTAGCTCGAAATATGCAATACATTAGCAACAAAATTCAATTCAAATATCAGATTAGGTCCTGTACTCTTCACCTTAAAAAATAATATTAAGTAAAAATAAGTTCAGTTCAGTAAAATTAATTTCAGTTCAGTAAAAATAATTTCAGTTCAGTAAAAATAAGTTCAGTTCAGTAAATTTCAGTTTTCTTAAAGAAGAATTATAATAGAAAATTAGTAAAAATAATTCCAGTTCAGTAAAAATAATTTAAGTTCATCAGTTCAGTAAAATTAAGTTCAGTTCAGTAAAAATAATTTCATTTCAGCAAAATTAAGGTGAATCAAACAAGGCCTTAGAGTCGAATAATCACATAAAATTCTTCTCAAATTTCCAATGTAAGATTTTAAGGTGCACATAGCAAAATTCTAGCAACAAAAATCCTAAATTGACTTGAGACGCAAGAGGCAAATGACTAAACAGGCAATTAAATTAATGATGGTTTGAAATTAAGTAATTAAAAAGCTAAAATCTTGAGAAAAAAAACTCTCCCCTTTTCCTACAGTCTAGTCCCTTTTGTCTTTCTATTTGGAATTCTATTCCTCTATTGAAAAAAAAAAAAAAAAAAAAAAAGTCTAGCCCTCTAGCGTACTCTGAGTTTTCCATTGAAGCACCTACCACGCTTTATCTCCTCCAAGCTGCTTCTAAGGTACAATTTTAATTTTTTTTAATTATATTTGTATTAGTTTCGAATACCAGTATCACAATTTAGGGTTAGTTACTTAATTTCACACCATCATTAATTTAATTGCCTGTTTAGTCATTTGCCTCTTTCGTCTCAAGTCAATTTAGGGTTTCTCTAAGGTGAATTATTGAACTATTGGTTATGATTACCAAAATTATGAAAGATTGTAACGAGCAATTTTTTGTTGCTAGAATTTTCCTATGTGCACTTTACATTGGAAATTTGAGAAGAATTTTATGTGATTTTTCGACTCTAATCTGATATTTGAATTGAATTTTGTTGCTAATGTATAGCATATTTCGAGCCTAATCGAGTCCACAAGCCGGGCCATTGTAAGGCTGTTGGTGTCCCGGCTGAGCTCGGGTTTTAGGCTTGTTGAGTTAAGCATGCCTAAATTCTAATGATCTCGAGCCGAGCCTACACCTATTCAGGCTTGGTTTGACATTTTAGCATCCTTAATTAGCCCCTCTGAATAAGTTCGATAATTAACAAGACTTCAACACCATTAAACATCTTCAACCTTTCAGCCTAATATAGCAGGCATTTGTTTATAGCTCTATAATGTTAGGATGAAACTATGAATATAGGCTTTGTTTTCCTGGGTCAGGGAAGCTGTCCTTTCCGCCCTCGCTCAGGTATGGCTTGGGTTTGGTGTAGTATGAAGGTTTGTGGGAGACAATAGTTAAAGTTAATTGTTTTTATATAATCAATTCATAGTGTATGGTTTTCTTATTTAATTTCCCGAGTATTTGAAGAGATGGGTGTGAAAACAAACAAATATATTATGTGGAGGACCATTAGCGGACAGGGGAGAAAGAAAGAGCCAGGAAACGAGATATGAAACGCTAACTCATATCTTTGGTGTTTGTCTAACTAAGAATAGCTTTGATTTGATGCAGAGTGTCCATGGTCTCTTGGTTAGCAGTATAAGGATGGTGAACTCTTAAACTTCTGGGAACATCTCATGACTTTGGGTTTTTACTCTTCCTGGTAAAGTACCATAATCTTCTTCTTTATGACCTTCATTTTCTCACCTCTCGATTTTGACATTTTCGATGAAAATTATTTAGCTAGTAGGTTTTGTATTGGAGTGTCTTTGCACCGATGGCTGACATTGAAGCTATAATCACTGAATTTGTGATGGAATTTCTTTGCGTTGATGGCTAATATTGAAGTTATAATTACTGAATATATTTTATTAAGATGTTAAATTTAGCTAATTGGTTGATAGAATTGGTTCCGACATCATGTACATTGATTGCTGATTGGAGTTGCTCTCAAATTTTAATTTACTAAGAAAGTATATACCATATATTTTGTTTTGTAATTTTTTAATGTATGATCTTTCAGGAATTGCTTGAGAAATTTGACAAGCAGACTTCAGTTTTCTCAAAGGTGAACATGTTTTGTTTTAAATTAAATGATAATTAAATCCAAGCTTCATGTTTTGATTATCCTTTTTTATTAATTTATTAATCTGTGAACCCTATTCAATACTCGTATCTAATAGACAATTATCCATTATTTATTTATTTATTTTTAAATTGCAATATTGGTATCATTTAATTTTTATGTAGTTCGTCTGTTTTCAGAAGCTCTTATTTATTTATTTATTTATTTATTTATTTATTTATTTATTTATTCCTACTATTGTACACAAAGACAATAGGATGGTTGATGTGTTTAGTGGGTTTAATAAAAAGGTGGATTAAGTAGGAGAGAAAGTGTAAAAAGGTGGGTGGGTGTAAGAGATATATGGATGAAGAGAGTAAGTGAAAAGGTATAAATATTGTAGAGCAAGCGGTATAAGGTAGTAAAAAGGGTTTGCCAGTGTAAATTGAAAGTGTTAAGAACTTCCAGATTCGAACAGAAAATAGAAAGTGTTCAGAACTTTTTAAAATTATACTACGTACTAAAATTCGGAACAGAACAGAAATAGAAGAAACAGATTCTTCCCTTTTCAAGCCAAGTCTCACATTGTGTAGCATTTTCCCCTGTTTTGCTTCAAATTACGTACCTTGCATGGTGGTTATAGTTGACTTTTAAAATTATGGAGTTTGACCATTGTTTTCATTTGGTTCCATCTCATTCATTGAATCCTTCAAGTCAAATGATTTCAATGCATGATTATGTCCAGACTTGTGCATTGCATGGCTTGTTGATTTCTCACGTGCATTCTTGCATTGAAACCCTGAAGAGATTTTTTGAGGTTTGCGCAACATGTCATTGAAAGTCCTGCATGGGACTAACATGACAATTCTGTTACACTTTCAATTAAGCAATCTCTGTTTGTATGGATACAAACTTTGTAAAAGATTTAATGACGTTTGATTGGTTTCTAGTTATGCTACCTGGTGATTTCTAGTTAATTAAATTGGCCGTTGTAAACCGGTAAATCGGTGCAACTTGTAAACCGATAAATTGGCCGTTTAAAAGCAAATTGAATGGTTCCAAACACCCAATTGGACTCCCGAAAGGTATTAGGTACCATGGTAAACATTTCGTCAATTTTTATTTCCGGGCGAAAAAAGTGAAAAAAATTCAAAAATTGAATACTAATATCCACGCTTTTTGAGAAATTTTGGAGATTTCGAGGCCCGGTGTCGAAAAGTCTTGAAATTCAATGGGATACATCTCGTGGTCATATAATGCCGTTTGGAACCACATATGATCATTATTTGTTATCATAAAGGTTCGTGGTAGGCTTGAATTAATGAAATCAATGCAATTTGTAAACCGGTAAATTGGTCATTTAAAGGCAAATTGGATGGTTCCACCCAGCCAATTGGACTCCCAGAGAGTATTAGAGACCATGGTAAACATTTCAGCAATTTTTATTACCGGGCGAAAAAAATCAAAAAATTTCAAAACTGAATGCTAATATCCACGTTTTTTGAAAATTTTTGGAGGTTTTGGGGTCCGGTGTAGAAAAGTATTAATTTTTTAAGGGATACATCTCGGGGTCATATAATGCCGTTTGGAACCATATATGATCATTATATGTTGTCATAAATGTTCGTAGTAGGCTTGAATTAGTAAAATCCGTGCAACTTGTAAACTGGTAATTAAAATTGGTCGTTTTCGGAGGGTATTATGGACCATGGTAAATATTTTGACAATTTTTATTTCCAGGCGAAAAAAAGTCAAAAAATTCCAAAATTAAAGACTAAAATCCACGTTTTTTTAAATTTTTTTGGAGATTTCGAGGCGCGGTGACGAAAAGTCTTGAAATTTTAGGGGATACATATCGGGGTCATATAATACGGCTTGGAACCATATATGATCATTATTTGTTGTCATAAATGTTCGTGGTATGCTCGAGTTAATGAAATCGGTGCAAGTTGTAAACCGGTAAATTGGTCGTTTGAAGGCAAATTGGATGGTTCCAACCACCCAATGGTAGTCCCGAACGATATTAGGGACCATGGTAAACATTTCGGCAATTTTTATTTTATGGCAAAAAAGATTAAAAAATTTCAAAAATTAAAGGCTAATGTCCACGCTTTTTTTTGAGAAATTTAGGAGGTTTCGGGACCCGGTGTTGAAAAGTCTTGAAATTTTAGGGGATACATGTCAGGGTCATTTAATGCCTTTTGGAACCATATATGATCATTATTTGTTGTCATAAATGTTCGTGGTAGGCTTGAGTTAATGAAATCGGTGCAAGTTGTAAACCAATATATTGGTCGTTTAAATGCAAATTGGATGCAATTAGACTCCCGGGGGAGTATTAAGGACCATGGTAAACATTTCGGAAATTATTATTTATGTGCGAAAAAAGTCAAAAAATTTCCAAAATTAAAGGCTAATATCCATACTTTTTTGGAAATTTTGAAACTTTCGGGGCCCGGTGGCGAAAAGAAATGAGATTTTATGGGATACATTTCGGGGTCATATAAAGTCGTTTGGAACCATAAATGATCATTATATGTTCATAAATGATGGTGGTAGGCTTGAGTTAATGAAATCGATGCAAGTTGTAAACCGGTAAATTGGCCGTTTAAAGACAAATTGGATGGTTCTACCCAAACAATTGGACTCCTAGAGGGTATAAGGGACCGTGGTAAACATTTCGACAATTTTTATTTAGGGCAAAAGAAAGTAAAAAAATTCCAAAATTGAAGTCTAATATCCACAGTTTTTGATAAATTTTGGAGATTTCGGGGCCCAGTGTCGAAAAGATTTTAAATTTTAGGAGATACATCTCGGGGTCATATAATGCCATTTGGAACCATATATGATCATTATATGTTGTCATAAATGTTCATGGTAGGCTTGAATTGATAAAATTGATGCTGTTGTAAACCATTCAATTAGCCGTTTAAAGGCAAATTGGATGGTTCTACCCACCCAATTGGACACCCAGAGGTTATTAGAGACAATAGTTAACATTTCAGTAATTTTTATTTCTGTGCGAAAAAAAGTCAAAAAATTCCAAAATTGAAGGCTAATATCTATGCTTTTTTAGAAATTTGAAAGTTTCGGGGCCTAGTGTTGAAAAAGAAATGAGATTTTAGGAGATACATCTCGGAGGTCATATAATGCTGATTGGAACTATAAATGATCATTATATGTTGTCATAAATGTTCGTGGTAGGCTTGAGTTGATGAAATCGATGCAAGTTGTAAACCGGTAAATTGGTCGTTTAAAGGCAAATTGAATAGTTCTAACTAACCAATTGGACTCCCTGAAGGTATAAGAGACCATGGTAAACAATTCAGTAATTTTATTTCTGGGCAAAAAAATTTCAAAAAATTCAAAAATTAAAGACTAATATCCACATTTTTGAGAAATTTTGGAGGTTTCGGGACCCGGTGTCGAAAAGGGTTGGAATTTTAGGAGAAACATCTCGGGGCTGTATAATTCCATTTGGAACCTTAATGATCATTTTATGTTGTCTTAAATGTTCGTGGTAGGCCTAAATTAATGAAATCAGTGCAAGTTGTAAATCAGTAAATTGGTTGTTTAAAGGCAAATTGGATGGTTCCACCCACCCAATTGGACTCCCAGAGGGTATTCGGGACTATGAAAATCATTTCGGCAATTTTTATTACCGGGCAAAAATAAGTCAAAAAATTCATAAATAAAAGACTAATATCCACAGTTTTTAAGAAATTTTAGAGGTATTGGGGCCTTGTGTCGAAAAGACATGAGATTTAAGGAGATACATCTCGGGGTCATATACTGCCGTTTCGAACCATATATGATCATGAGATATTGTCACAAATGTTCGTGGCAGGCGTGAATAAGGAAATCGGTGCAAGTTGTAAATACGTAAAATGGACGTTTAAAGGCAAATGGGATAGTTCCAACCACCCAATTGGACTCTCCAAAAGGGTATTAGGGACAATGGTAAACATTTCGGCAATTTTTATTTCCTAGTAAAAAAAAGTAAAAAATTGAAGGCTAATATCCACGCTTTTTGAGAAATTTCGAAAGTTTCGTGGCCAGGTGTCGAAAACGCTTGAGATTTTAAGAGATACATCTTGGGGTCATATAATGTTGTTTAGAACCGTATATGATCATTATATGTTCGTGGTTAATGAAATCGATTCAAGTTGTAAACCGGTAAATTGGCCGTTTAAAGACAAATTTGATGGTTCTACCCAACCAATTGAACTCCCAGAGAGTATAAGAGACCATGACAAACATTTTGGTAATTTTTTATTTTCGGGCAAAAAAAAGTCAAAAAAATCCAAAATTGAAGGCTAATATCCGTAGTTTTTGAGAAATTTTGAAGGTTTTGGAACCCGGTGTCGAAAAGGCTTGTGCTTTTAAGAGATACATCTCGGGGTCATATAATGCCGTTTGGAACCATATGATCATTATATGTTTTCATAAATGTTCGTGGTAGGCTTGAATTAATGAAATCGGTGCAAGTTGTAAATCGTTAAATTGGTCATTTAAAGGAAAATTGGATGGTTCTACACACCCAATTGGACTCTCAGAGGGTATTAGGGACCATGGCAAACATTTCGGCAATTTTTATTTCTAGCGAAAAAAAGTTTAAAATTTCAAAATATCCACGCTTTTTGAGAAATTTTGAAGGTTTCGGGGCCCGGTTTCGAAAAGGCTTGAGATTTTAGAAGATACATCTCGGGGTCATATAATCCAGTTTGGAACAATATATGATAGTTATTTTCAGTGGCGGACCCAGGAATTTCCTACTGGTGAGTCACAATCGATAACCAAATATGTAAAAAAAAATTTTACCAAAATTTCTAAGAAAAATTATTTACAAAGATCATCCAAATAGAAAATTGACAAGATTACAATACTAACTTATAATTAACAAGCTTAAAATTGACCTAAAATAATAATCACAATAATTAACAAACTAATTTATTTATTTAATTTTTTTTTTAAGAAACTTAATAATTTTTTTGGGCCCTGGCGCCAAGCACAAATGCAGGTCCGCCGCTGGTTATTTTTTGTCATAAATGTTCGTGGTAGGCTTGAATTAATGAAATCAATGCAAGTTGTAAATTGTTAAATTGGCCGTTGAAAGACAAATTTGATGGTTTTACCCACCCAATTGGACTCCCAGAGGGTATTAGGGACTAGGGACCATAGCAAACATTTCGGTAATATCTATTTGCGGGCCAAAAAAAGTCCAAAAATTAAAGGATAAGGGCTTGTTCTCATATGTTTATATTCAGTTCAGCTCAGTTCAGTTATGTTCAGCTCCTAATTTCCTTCTCTTATAAAATATTCATTTCAGTTTAGTTCAGTTCCTAATTTCCTTCTGTGATAAAATATTCATTTCAGTTCAGTTCAACTCAGCTCAGTTCAATTAAGTTCAAATTAATTTAGTTTAGTTTAGTTCAGTTCAGCAAAGTTCAATCTATGAGAACAGACCCTAATTTCCACATTTTTGAGAAATTTTGAAGGTTCGGTGCCCGGTGTTGAAAAAACTTGAGATTTTAGGAGATTCATCTCGGGTTCATTTAATGCCGTTTGGAACCATATAAGATCATTATATTTTGTCACAGATGTTCGTTGTAGGCTTGAATTAACGAAATCGGTGCAGGTGTAAATCGGTAAATTGGACGTTTAAAGGCAAAATTGAAAGTTCCACCCACCTAATTGGACTCTCCGAGGGTATTAGGGACAATGGTAAACATTTCGACAGATTTTATTTTCGGGCAAAAAAATAGTCAAAAAATTCCAAAATTGAAAACTAATATGCACGCTTTTTGAGAAATTTTGGAGGTTTAGGGCCTAGTGTAGAAAAGACTTGAGCTTTTAAGGGATACATCTCGGACTCATATAATGCCATTTGGAACCATATATGATCATTACAAGTAGTAAATCGGTAAATTGGCCGTTTAAAGGCAAATTTGATGGTTCCATCCACCCAGTTAGACTCCCAGAGGGTATTAGGGACCATGGCGAAAATTTCAACAATTTTTATTTGCGGGCGAAAAAAAGTCAAAAATTCCAAAATTGAAGGCTAATAACCACGCTTTTTGAGAAATTTTGGAGGTTTCGGGTCTCGGTGTCGATAAAGCTTGAGATTTTAGGGGATACATCTCAGAGTCATATAATGCCGTTTGGAACCATATATGATCTTTATATGTCGTCATAAATGTTCGTGGTAGGCTTGAATTAATGAAATTGGTGCCAGTTGTAAATCAGTAAATTGGCCGTTTATAGGCAAATTGGATGGTTCCACCCACCATGTTGGACTCCCAAAGGATATTAGGGACTATGACAAATATTTTTCCAATTTTTATTTGTGGGCGAATAAAAGTCAAAAAATTCCAAAATTGAAGGTTTCGGGTTGAGAAATATCCACGTTTTTTGAGAAATTTTGGAGGTTTCGGGTCCCGGTGTCGAAAAGGCTTGAGATTTCAGGGAATACGTCTTGGAGAGTCATATAATGCCGTTTGGAACCATATATGATCATTATATGTTGTCATAAATGTTCGTGGTAGGCTCGAATTAATGAAATCAGTGCAAGTTGTAAATCGGTAAATTGGTCGTTTAAAGGCAAATTGGATGATTCCACCCACCCAATTGGACTCCCAAAGGGCATTTGGGACCATGGAAAACATTTTGGCAACTTTTATTTCCAGGCAAAAAAAAGTATAAATTTTCAAAATTGAAGGCGATTTTTGAGAAATTTTGGAGGTTTGGAGGCCCATTGTCGAAAAGGCTTGAGATTTTAGGAGATACATCTCGAAGTCATATAATGCCGATTGGAACCATATATGATCATTATATGTTGTCATAAATGTTCGTGGCAGGTTTGAATTAATGAAATCGGTATAAGTTGTAAATCGGTAAATTGGTCGTTTAAAGACAAATTGGATGTTTACACCCACCCAATTGGACTCTCGGAGGGTATTAGGGATCATGTTTAACATTTCGGCAAACTTTATTTCTGAACTAAAGAAAGTCAAAAAATTCCAAAATGAAGGCTAATATCCGAGTTTTTCAAGATATTTTGAAGGTTTCGGGGTCTGGTGTTGAAAAGGCTTGAGATTTTAGGGCACACATCTCGGAGTCATATAATTTTGTTCGCAACCATATATGATCAATATATGTTGTCTTAAATGTTCGTTGTAGACTTGAATTAATTAAATCAATGCAAGTTGTAAAATAGTAAATTGGTCGTTTAAAGGCAAATTGGATGGTTCCACTCTCCTAATTAGACTTTTAGAGGATATTAGGGACCCTGGAAAATATTTCGGCAATTTTCCTTTCCAGGAATAAAACGTCAAAGAATTCCAAAATTGAAGGCTAATATCACTAGTAGAAAAACTTTCATTTGCGTCACTCGTAGAAACAAGCGAAGCAAATGATATATTTTAGCTTCATTATAAGTTATTTGCGTCGCACATTAACTATGAAGCGACACAAAAGCCTGGTATGCTTGAGCTTTATGTTATTTGCGTCGCGTTTATTTATTAGAACGACACAAATAACAGTCTTATTTGCGTTACTCCTTTTGGAACAAGTGACGCAAATGAGTTTGAGAGTTATTTGCATCACTTCTTTAATTAATGAGCGACACAAATAGTTTATTCACTTCATTACATTTAAGTTATTTGCGTCACTTTTTTAATGAATGAGCGACGCAAATAAATCCAGGTTAGTAATAAATTCTAATTTTTCCACTCATCTCGCCATTTGCTGCTGCCTCCAAATTCAATATACCCACAAAAAAATACTCTTGCTAACCCATTTGTTGTTGCCTTCAACAATTGAATTCAACAACACAATTCTTTCAAACCAAAACCCAGAAAAATCGAAAGATTCAAGCCAAAAATCTCTTATTTTCGAGCACAAAATCAAACCAAAACCCCTAGCAAAATCGAACACTAAAACCCCCATAAAAATCTAGCAAAAAACCCCCCAATTCGAGTAGAAGTTTGGTGTATAAACCCCCAGCAAATTCGAATGTAAACCTTTGAATAATCGAAAAATTTCCAGCCAAAAACCCCCCAAGTCGAGCAAAAATTCCGACCTAAACTCCCAACAATTTCGAACCCTGAAAACCCAGAAAAATCGAACATTTCGAGCAAAAAACCCCCAATTAGAGCAGAAATTCGAACCTAATACCCCAAGAAATTCGAACCCTAAAAACCCAGAAAAATCAAACATTTTTTGGCCAAAAACCGCCCAATTTGAGCAGAAATTCGTACCTTAACCCCAGCAAATTCGTACCCTAAAAACCCTAGAAAAATTAAACATTTTGGAGCCAAAAACCCCCCAATTATTCGAGCAGAAATTCAAACCTCAACCCCAAGCAGTAAAATGCCTCAATTCGAGCTCAAAATGCCCCAATTCGAGCTCAAAATCAGTGCTAAACACCCCAGAAAATTCAAGCAAAACCCCCTAAAAACTTATTATATTTTACCCCCATAAACCCTAGAAATTTCGACCTAATTAGAGGAAAAAATCCGTGAAGTTCGACCCATTGTAGCAGCTAATTTGTGAAGTCAATTTCACTCAAGTAAGATTGGTTCTTGTTGTTATGTTAAATATTTTCATGGTAGATAAATTTCAGCATTTAACTTGAACAATACTTAGTTTAATTGCAAAAATTGTGTTAGTTCATTAGAAAATAATTTTTAGCTTGTTTGGCTTTTGTTGGTTTAATTAATATATGTAAATTTATGTCAGATTTCTCAACTATGTGGAAGTGAATTCCTCAAGTTCCACGAGTTTGTGATTGGGTACAAACAATTGAGGCGGTAGTACACATACGACATTGTCTTCGCTTGTGGTATATACTCTAACCATTCTCTGTAGTTTTAACTTATTTTTTGTGGTTGGTATAATGATTGTGAATCTTATTGGATTTCTAATTGTGATATAATTGATTGAAATTGCAATAATATTTGCATCATAGTGCATGACCCAAGGTTTAGTGACTTGTTATTTTAGGAACCGGGCAATGGATTATGCCATAGTACCATTAATTAGAATGTGTTGGGTCACTTAGGTGTAGAGAGAATTTTATTTAGGGGCAAAGTTGTCGTGTTATACGATGGCATATTTCAATAGAGTGCTCATATTGTGCTGCATCAGGTATGAATTTATGATAGTAAAGATGCAACATTTCTGCAGTATGATAGTATAAGTTTTGAAGGCGGCCGACCAACACTATAAGTTGCATTAGGTATGAATGTATGATAGTAAAGATGCAGCATATTTGCAATACTTAATTGACTGTCTATGATTGTTAATTGTATTTAGGCCCTTGCAAGTTGCAACTATGTTTCCATTCATGAATCCTGATTGTATCCTCGGATTTGAGGTGAGTTGAATTTAGCTATTTGCTGGGCATTAGGATCCTCTTTCTCCTGTTGTTTTATGTATAAATAAATATTGGATTCTTATAATTAATAACTTGTCTTTACAGGGAGGATGATATGCTTAAGAAGCTTGGAGACCTTATGAATGAGAGTCATTATAGTTGCAGTGTTCTCTATGAATGCAGGTATAAAAGCTTCAGCCACTAGTATTGCTAAATTGAGTTCAATATGCTTATTTGATGCACTACTACATTTTTGATTAAATGCAACGGTAAAAAAATAGCTAATATATATGCTGTTGGCAGGGGGATAATTTAGCTAAGAACTAGTGAATTTCTTTTTTATTGCTACATTTTAATGTATGTTCTGACTTTTGGGATTAATTAAGTGGGCTGCTGGGTATTTCAATCACTTGTACGTTGGTTTCTTTAGTTCTTTGTATTTTAATAATCACCATCATAACAATAAAAATTCTTTGAAAAAGAGGAAATAACATTATAATTAACAATAAAATCTAAATCATACTTCATTATGAATTGTGCCAAGCAATTTAAATTTTAAGAAAGAAATAAAAATAGAGAAAGTATAATTTAAGAAGTTTAAAAGCCCAAAGAGAAAGAAAGAGATAACTCCTAATCCAAAGAGAATGAAATAAAAATAGAGAAAGTACAATTTAAGTTTTGCAATTGCTTGTCACCTGAATTATTTCTTGTTCTCACAAAGTGTAATTTGAATCTTGTATTTGTTTGAAATACTTCAAAATCATCATAGCAATGAGTATTTTATTACGGTACAAGTTGTCAAATATTTCATTTTTACTTGATAAATACAATTTGAAGTACCTACACTTGAATTACACCTTTGCTCATCTATTTGTGTTGTGCTAATAGGATTTTTCAAGATCTACACCGTATACAAAGGAGGAGATAAACGAGGTTCGAGATATTTGGGCAGACTATTTTATATGTTGTGTTGAACTTTAGATCTACACTTAGCAAACTCCATTTACTTGTTAGACTCTTGTTTTATTTGTTAGGCTTGACATGAATGTATTTGGTTTACCAACAATTTGGGTTGGTATTGGTGATTGTGTTGGATGATGACCATAATGTTAATGATATTGAGTTGTAAACTTATTGGACAGGTTTATAATATGCCGCCGTCATTCCCAATTTTATGGGTAGGCCAAAATACAAAGGGAACTCTGCCGAAATTTACATTTGAATTCATTAATATTGCATTTTAATTTCAATTATTGGCGTTAGCATATTACGTTATACCACTACCAAGGGAAACAGGTACTACAAACATATACAAGCAATTATTATAATTTAAAAAAAAATAAAATTCACATCATTTGCGTCACTCATTAAACAAACAAGTGACGCAAATAACTCACTTTTGTATTGTCCAGTAAGTCATTTGCGTCACTCCTATATAAACAAGTGACGCAAATTAAAAAATAGAAGTTGCTCAGAACAGCTATTTGCGTCACTTGTTTATATAGGAGTGACACAAATAACTCTTATTTGCGTTGGCCTAGGAGCGACGCAAATGGCTTAAATGAGGTCATTTGCGTCGCGAGCACTTGCGTCGCTCATAGAAGCGACGCAAATACACTATAAATGAGCGACGCAAATGAGCCTTTTTCTACTAGTATATCCACTATTTTTGAGAAATTTTGGAGGTTTCGGGGCCTGGTGTCGAAAAGGCTTAAGATTTTAGGAGATACAATTCAAGGTCATATAATGTTGTTTGGAACAATATATGATCATTATATGTTCTCATAAATGTTCGTGGTATGCTTGAATTAATGAAATCGGTGCCTGTTGTAAATCGATAAATTGGTCATTTAAAGGCAAATTGGATGGTTCTACGCAACCATATGGACTCACATGAGATAGAAGGGACCATGGTTAACATTTTGGCAAATTTTATTTCCGAGCAAAAAAAAGTCAAAAAATTCCAAATTAGAAGGCTAATATCCACGCTTTTTGAGAAATTTTGGAGGTTTCGAGGCTTGGTGTTGAAAAGACTTGAGATTTTATGAGATATATCTCGGAGTCATATAATGCCGTTTGGAACCATATATGATCATTACATGTTGTCATAAATGTTCGTGGTAGTCATGAATTAATGAAATTGGTGAAAGTTGTAAATCGGTAAATTGGCCGTTTAAAGGAAAATTTGATGGTTCCATCCACCTAATTGGACTCATAGAGGGTATTAGGAACCACGACAAACATTTCGGCAATTTTTATTTCTGGGCAAAAAATGTTTAAGAAATTCCAAAATTGAAGGCCAATATCCACGCATTTTGAGAAATTTTGGAGGTTTAGGGGCCCGGTGTCGAAAAGGCTTGAGATTTTAGGGGATACATCTCGGAGTCATATAATGCCGTTTGGAACCATATATGATCATTTCATGTTGTCATAAATGTTCGTCGTAGACTTGAATTAATGAAATCGGTGCAAGTTGTAAATCGGTAAGTTGACCGTTTAAAGGCAAATTGGATGGTTTCACCCACCCAATTTGACTCCAAGAGGGTATTAGGGATCATGGCAAACATTTCGCCAATTTTTTTTTCCGGGCGAAAAAAGTCAAAAAATCCAAAATTGAAGGCTAATATTCACGCTTTTTGAGAAATTTTGGAGGTTTCGGGGCCAGGTGTTGAAAAGGCTTGAGATTTTAGGGGATACAACTCGGGGTCATATAATGCCGTTTGGAACCATATATGATCATTATATATTGTCATAAATGTTCGTGGATAGCTTGAATTAATGAAATCGGTGCAAGTTGTAAGTCAGTAAATTGGTCGTTTAAAGGCAAATTGGATGGTTCCACCTACCCAATTGGACTCCCAGAGGGTATTAGGGACCATGGAAAATATTTCGGCAATTTTTATTTCAAGGGGAAAAAAAAATTCCAAAATTAATCCATAGTTTTTGAGAAATTTTGGAGGTTTCGGGACCCGGTGTCGAAAGGGCTTGAGATTTTAGGAGATACATTTCAGGGTCATATAATGTCGTTTGGAAAAATATATGATCATTATATTTTCTCATAAATGTTCGTGGTAGACTTGAATTAATGAAATCGGTGCATGTTGTAAATCGGTACATTGGCTGTTTAAAGGCAAATTGGATGGTTCTATGCAACCAATTGGACTCTCAGAGGATATAAGAGACCATGGTAAATATTTCGGAAATTTTTATTTCCGGACAAAAAAAAAGTCTAAAAATTCCAAAATTGAAGGCTAATGTCCACAGTTTATTAGAAATTTTAGAAGTTTCGGGGCCTGGTGTCGAAAAGGTTTAAGATTTTTGGAGATACATTTCGGGGTCATATAATGTCGTTTGGAACCATATATGATCATTATATATTGTTATAAAAGTTCATGGTAGGTCTGAATTAATGAAATCAGTGCAAGTTGCAAATCGGTAAATTGGCCGTTTAAGGAGAAATTTGATGGTTCCACCCACCCAATTGGACTCCTAGAGGGTATTTGGGGTCATGGTAAACAACTCGACAATTTTTATTCCGGTTGAAAAAATTTCAAAAAATTCCAAAATTGAAGGCTGATATCCACGCTTTTTGAGAAATTTTGGAGATTTTGGGGTCCGGTGTCGATAAGGCTTGAGATTTTAGGGGATACGTCTCAAAGTCATATTATGCCGTTGGAACCATATATGATCATTATATGTTGTCATGAATGTTCATGGTAGGCTTTAATTAATGAAATCGGTGCAAGTTGTAAATCGGTAAATTGGCCGTGTAAAGGCAAATTGGATGGTTCCGCCCACCCAGTTGAACTCCTAGAGGGTATTAAGGACCATGACAAATATTTCAGCAATTTTTATTTCCGGTAAAAAAAAAAAGTCAAAAAATTCCAAAATTGAAGGCTAATATCCACACTTTTTGAGAAATTTTGGAGGTTTCGGGGTCTGGTGTCGAAAATGTTTGAAATTTTAGGAGATTCATCTCGGGGTAATATAGTTCCTTTTAAAACCATATATGATCATTATATGTTGTCATAAATGTTCGTGGTAGACTTGAATTAATGAAATTGGTGCAAGATGTAAATCGGTAAATTGGCTGTTTAAGGGCAAATTTAATGTTTCCACCCACCCAATTGGACTCGCAGAGAGTATTAGGGACTATGGTAAACATTTCGGTAATTTTTATTTTCGGGCGAAAAAAGTCAAAAAATTCAAAAATTAAAGGCTAATATTCACGCTTTTTAAGAAATTTCGAATGTTTTGGGGCTTGGTGTTGAAAAGCATTGAGATTTTAGGGGATGCATCCTGGGGTCATATAATGCCGTTTGGAACCATATATGATCATCATATGTTGTCGTAAATGTTCGTGGTAAGCTTGAATTAATGAAATCGGTGCAAATTGTAAATCGGTAAATGGGACATTTAAAGGCAAATTGGTGGTTCTACCCAGCCAATTGGACTCCCTGAGGGTTTTATGGACCATGGTAAACATTTTGTCAATTTCTATTTCTAGGTGAAAAAAAGCAAAAAATTCCAAAATTAAAGGCTAATAGCCACGCTTTTTAAGAATTTTGGAGGTTTCGGGTATAGCTGTTAATTCGGGTAAGCGTGTCGGGTTTGAGTCGGTAAGAGTGGGTCGGGTCAATTAGGATTAATTTCATGACCTATGCGGGTCGGGTTTGGGTTGGGTCATGCTTGAGTCGGGTCACGTCGGGTTGCATTCGGGTCAGGTGAACAATAGGTCGGGTTTAATTCGGGTTTTTACGGATTAAGACGAGTTAGGGAAATTTTCGGGTTCGTGTTGGGTTTGGTTCAAGTCAATAATTTGCGGTTAGAGTCAGGTCGGGTCATTCTCGGGTTTGTGTCGAGTCTGGTTCAAGTCAATAATTTGCGTGTTATAATCAGGTCGGGTCATTTTCAAGTCAGATCATTCTCGGGTTCAAGTCGGGTTCTGTTCAAGTCAATAATTTGCTGGTTATAATCAGGTTGGGTCATTTCCGAGTCGGGTAATTTTCGGAGTCAAGTCGGGGTATGTTCAATTCAATAATTTGCAGGTTACAATGTCATTTCCAAGTCAGGTCATATTCGGGTTCAATTAAATATAAATAGATAATTATCATTTTTATCAAGCTAATTATTTCATTTGATTATAATATATATGGTAATATACTAGGGAACTATAATTTATAATTTAGGAAGATAATTATCTCCTTTGACCATGCAACAAATATATACTATATTTAACTCTTAAATTTGAGGATGATGCTCCTTTCTTTTGCTGGCCTAGAACGAATTGGTTTCCCAAGACAAAATGCTTTGATCAACAATAATAAGGTGGTCTAAATTGTATTTAAGGTGATTTGAAATCGGGTCATGAACAATTTGAGTTGAATTTAGGTCGGGTCAATAACAAGTCGTGTTGATTTCGAGTCGGGTTAGTAACAGATCGGGTTGAATTTTTATGTCGGGCTAGTAATAGGTCAAGTAAAATTCGGGTCGGGTCAATAAAAAGTCGGGTTGAATTTGGGTCAGGTCAATAACAAGTCGGGTTGATTTCGGGTCGGGTTTGTAACAGTTTGGGTTAAATTCGGGTCGGATTAGGAATGAGTCGGGTTGAATTCAGGTCAGGTTAGTAATAAGTCGGGTTAAATTCGGGTTTTGACGGGTTAACACGGGTTTGGGTCAATTTCGGTTCAAGTCGGGTTCGGTTCAGGTCAATAATTTACGGGTTACATTCGGGTCGGGTCATCTCTAGGCCAGTTCATGTTCGAGTTTGGGTCTCACATACTCGGGTCAACTCGGGTCTAGGATTGGTTTCAGGTCGGGTTTGGGTCACCATTTTTTCGGGTTCACATAGCTCGGTTAATAATCGGGTTTGAGTCGGTATTTCAGATCGGGTCAACTTTTGACAACTCTAGTTTCAATGATGTCACTGAGTATTCTTTAAGTGTCCCAGCACATTTCAAGCTCAAGGTGCTGCAGTCTAATTAGTAAAAATAGTACTCCTATAGTATAAGTTCAATCGCATGGTTCTAAAGGTTTCACTATTAAATTTATGTTAATATACTGAGTATTCTTTGTATATCATAAAGTATTACTCGTAATAGTAACAGATTAAGTTTGCCCTACTCTTATGCCCATATATTCTTCTGGCCTTTTGATTTTTGGAAAATATTTAGATGAGAATTATCTTGTTAATATAATGCCACAATACGCATAAACGCTAGTCTTTTCATTATATTTAGGATTTTAGGCTATAGAGTGGCCCTCTTAAAGCTATCTTATTAGCTTATCATAATGTAAATTTATTTATCAAGCTCTCACCTTCCCACTACCAAGTAGAGTAGATAGTATTTATTCATCAAGGGAAGAGGAGGATGGTTAGACAGTTTTTTCAGTTTATTTAGAAAAATTACTTCTGAATTGCTAATCAGTACATAGACCATTAAATAAATAATTTCCGCACTTTGATTAATAAATATTGAATGTATGGATTTGTAAAACATTTGATAACACAACAAAAAGTGATTTTGAATCAACGTATCCTACACCAAACTAGCACTACACAACATCAGGTGTATACTCTGTTGAAGCACCCTTTCTATTAATATGCATCAAGCACCTAAAAAGGCTGAAGCCCTTGCAATGTTAATGGAACGATTTCAGGTGGAAAACTTGGCAGCTTGGCTTGTATGACTCTTTGATGCTAGCTTGATCAAACTTTTTGGCAGCAGCTTCGTTTACCTCCAATCCAATCTGAACAAAAAACCTCCCCCACCATGACTGACTGCGCATTTTAGCCTACAGGAAGAATCATCAGAAACAAAATGTCATTTCACTTCAGGTTTCCCAGATATTAAACATTGAAAATTAGCATATTAGACCAAACACCTAAGTCAGGATGATCTGATCTCATAAATAGACAATTCACCCAACATCAAAGGATTTTCTTTTTTATTTTTTGAAAAAAGATTAGTCAAGAAAACCTCATAATGCCCCTATCGGCCCTATGTTTGTCAAGGATATATTTTACGCTGAGATGGATCTACCATCTCTATCTTTTAATCCACCTTTCATTTCAGGCCAAGCTGGTAATCTCTTTTGCTTCCCTCCTTTTTTCCCTAGGAATCCAATGATGAGAAATAGCCAATTCAAGGGATGGAAACATTTGAAATTATATTTACTAAGCCAAACTTTCAGAAGAGGGTAACAAGTAATGAGATCCATTTCAAATTATATTGTATGTTAAAATTAACAATATAGCGAATGAAGGAGAGTCTTTGTGGATAAAAACATAAGATAGACTACCGGTTCATGTAGCTGACCCAATCTCTCTTTAGGGATAAGGCTATGGCTTTGTTGTTGCTAACAATTACAACTAGGCAGATCAAATTCTGAAATAAACCATAATTGGGCATTGGATAAGAGTAACTAAGAACTCACCGGGCGTCCGAATTTGGACAACTCTGTAACTCTGGCTCTCTGCTGACCAGGAAAACCTACAATTAAATGTATATAACCGATTAGATAGGTAACTAAACAAAAGTTTGACAGCTAAGCAAAGTGGCCTTTCAAGCAGCAGCATCAAGGGATCTACAGAAGTTTATTAGAATTCATCTCAAAGCTTGCATTAAAGGCGGCCCACATGTATGAAACCATGAAGATATTTAACGAAGGCACAATCTTTCAAATGAGTTGCTGCAATGCTTTTAGAAGTAATATTGAACAAGGAGTTTAAAAAAAAAAAAGATATTGACATACCAGTGAATATCACTATGCTATCAGAAGCCACTCTTGCTAATTCTGGAAGAGTTTTGTTCAGATACTTTGGTGAGAGGTAATCTAACGCATCTGAGACAATAACCAATGAAAATGATTGTGATCTGTATGGCAATGGGAATTTGATATCAGCAACACGCACAATGCCCTTTCGCACAAGACTTTTGCAGTTTGAATCAGCATCCTCTAGGTCATATGGTTCCACACCCCATGCCTCAGTATCCTCTTCTTTTAACAGCTTAGAGACCACGGAACAAGTATCAGGCCCAACATGCAAAACCTTGTGCATGCCATCACTGTAAGCTTTCTTCAGAAGAGGTATTGCCTTCTGAAGTTCTTGTGTTCCAGAAAACTCGCCTGCATAAGAGGTGAACAATAAAAGTTACATCAATCAGAGCAAAGGCTAAAATTGGAAAGTAGGAAGAGTAACCAGACTACTAGAGGTGAACAATTTTTGCAAAAACAAACAGAAAGATGTCTAGTTGCTAACTAATGGGCTGCAGTGCAGACTAAGTGTTGCTGAACTACTTTTCCAAGCAAAACCTCTAGAAAGGTATATTTGAACCACTGACCAGAAGCTTCCATACAAAGAGGCTAAGTTTTCTGCTATACAGTAAGTAGGTTTTGATTTAAAAGAGCTACAAAACTGAGAAATTCAATTAGCTTGCTATCTAAAAGAAAAAAAGGAGTGGAAACCTATTTGCATCAAAGAACTTAGCATAATTTTGGTTTTGACAGACAGCCTGCTGATACAATTTATGTCAATCAAGAGAAAGATTACATCGCTTCTTTTCCTTAATATACACAGAAGAAAAGCAAACAAAGCATACAAAATATTAAACTGAATCAGGCATGAGACATGAAACAAAGAAACGGACAGAAGATGTGTGCTAGGAAATCAATCATAAATTTGAAATGAGCAAGTGTATCTACCTTCAATTCTGCTAACAATGTCTTTTTTACCTGCAAGATACAAACAACCAATTCAATACGTGATCACAAAATAATCCTTAGGGGAAGGGGGAACCAGGTAAGGGTTAAAAATGGACATCAAATGCTTAAGGAGCCACTGTATAAGCAAATAGAAAAAAGATGGAAAGGAGACATGAAATTTCCATTAAAACAAGAAACAAAAATGTGGTTTCTTTAAGAAATCAGTTAGGACACTGCATCTGCACAGAAGTGGAGGTCCAACAGTATGAGTGAAAATGCAACCCTTTGATGTCCTTGTTCAATTAGCAGAGTTTCAATATTCTAATATACAGCTCAAAGAGTAGTAAAATTGTTTATGGAACATATCTAATCCACCAAAATACTAAAAGACGGGAAGAATTGCAGCTTTTCTATAAAGATATATGAAATCTAGAAAGGATTAACGACAACCAGATATTCCGTTCAATATGATCATATTATAACATCATAGGCATATAAGGAAACAGAAATGAAATAATTAGAGAAGAATGCAAGACCCACCTGAGCCACTGTATAGATACCCAACAATAAGGAATACACCCTGCAAACAAAAAAAATGATAGGGTTAGAAGCAAAATCTTTAAGTAGACATATCATGTATCAATATACCTAGACAAATGGACAGGATACATGGTATCAGATGATTACGATTCAATTATAAACGACGTAAAAACATTGATCTGGTGAAGATACAGTCATTTAATGAAGCAACTGCTAGAATGCTAAAGACGTACCAGTGCCACAAGGGTAACCGAAACCAAGGGAGATGAGCGTGTCTTTGATGGGAACGCTCCTGCTAGCGGAAACCCTCCATTGCCCACCAAACGGCGAGTAGGATTTACAGGTCTCCTTGACATGACTTCTTTCTGTTTACAGTAAATATATATATTCCAATGTATGTAGATGATACAAGTTTACCTGAGATTAAAGATAAATGAAAAACACAACATGAGTTGAGCTACAAATCAAGTTAATCACATCTAGGAGTGAACCATCTCATGAAGAATCACACTGTCTAAATACATTCATAACAAAAACAAGATCTTATATTAAAAGGCGAATTGTATATAACTCAAACAATTATAAAATCAGAAAAATTAACATAAACACATCAATGCATAGATAAATCAAGATATTATTCTACCAAACACAAAAATTAAATCTAACATTATCAATACTATTCATCATATAAATGTGCAAAACATTTCTTAGTATAATATTTGTAAATTGCAATTCCAGAGCAATCATCAATCAAGCATAGCATCACAGATCTTACCAACGAAGAAAATCAAATTATTATCTAGATTCGCCCTTGACTAAAAACCATATAAAAAAATGTAACAATTAATAAATAAATGAACATATGTTGAAGCAATACAGATCCATAAAAATTAAAAAAATAAAAATAAAAATAAAAAAAATCAATTCCGCAAAAAACGAAGAACCCAGTTTAACAAATTACTAATCACAACTACTAAAAGATATAGAAATTACAAGAAATGGGGTTTGAGATTACCACATTAACCAATTGAATAGTTTGATGCACTTATGAATCAGATCCACTTAAACAAAAAAAAAATATATATCTTGCAAGTATAAATTATGTGGGTATTTGATATAGAATCTAGAATTTGATTCGGGTATGTTAGAAATTGCTAAAAAAGTATGAGAGTGAAGATAGTGTTGCTCAAAGAGGAGAGAGAAAAAGAGGAAAAGAGGGATAAACAGAGTGATAGAGCGCGTTTATTGTATGAAAGGTGGAAAGAGAAGAGAAGAGAAGAAGAGAGTGAAGATCTTATAATACGCGGTGGGGCGCAGAATAAGCCATTGTTAAAGGGTTGTCATTTTTATTTAATTTTTAAAGATTGCAACTTTATTTATCACTCTCACACTCACTGCTGCCCACTTGCTATTGCTGTGCTGCTGCTTTCAAGTGCTGTGTGTTAAGAAGTGTCGGCGTTGCTGCAATTACTTGTATTTTAAGGGGTACTTTTGTCCTTGTTTCTTCGATCTTATTCAGACATTTTACATTTGTTAAAGCAATGTATGTACAAGGTGTCCTAGGAGAAGAGGTTTTTAGTACTTTTATATAGTGATTTTTGTGTAGATCTCGAAAGGGATTAAACTATGTAACAGCCAAACAGCCCATATGTTGTTAATAACTGCCTATTATGGAAGCTTGCAGCTTTTAACTACTACTATAACAAAATTTTGAAATACGGAGTGGATGTATCGCCTATTCGCCTTCATTATGAGGACTTAATGAACATATTTATTAGCTTATAATGGTTTCAAACCAGCTTTATGACTTACGTAAACACTTAACACCCATAATATTTACTTTAAATTTGGAAAAAAAAATTCCAAAATTAGTTTGAAAATGTGGATGTGGTGCTTCCCATGGAACCTATGAGACATTAAGAGGACCATTTAGGTTCTAGGGCAACTTTAGGGGATAGAAATTGTTGAGTAGCTCACCTTTGAGAGTTTCAAAATACTCTTGTGATAGAACCAAACTCAAATTTAAGACTTTATAAATAGATCGGTATGCTTATTATGGTTTAATCTAACTTTTGTGACCTAGGGAACACCTCTTACATCTACTTCAATTTTCTAATAATTTTCAAAATTGGATTTAAAGCATGAATTGAAGCCTTTAATTTTAAAAATATTTTAAATAGTATAATATTAAAAATCAACATTTTAATGAATTTGGGAATAACCAACAATATAAAAGAAGATGATTGAGTCCATATTGGTTATTATTGGAACCATCTTTTTTACTACCAATAATAATGTAACATAATTTCAAAATAACAACACAACTAAATCAAACAAAACTCATAATTGGGACTTTATAGACATTTTTATAGGTGTCTTATGATTTTAAAACAACTTATATGACCCCAAGGGTCACCCCCATGCATATAATTCATTTTTTTTAAAAAAAAATAATCCAAAATTGACCAAAAATCGCGTATTATATAACCTTCAATTTTGGTTAACTTTGAATTTTTTTGGACTTGAAAAAAAAACGCCGAGATGCTTTCCATGGACTCCAGTACACCCTGGGTGTCCATTTGGGTGGGTGGAATCATCGAATTTTCATTTAAACTGTTAAATTTACACGCTTACAACTTACGCTGATTTCATTAACTCAAGGTCACCACGGACATTATCACAACATATAATGATCATATATGGTTCCAAACAGCATTATATGACTCTGAGATTATTTCTTCTAGTATCTCGAGATTTTTTGACATCGGGTCCCAAAACCTTCGAAATTGTTCAAAAAATGTGAATTATAGCCTTCAATTTTGGACTTTTGGGACCTGAAATATAAATTGTCGAAATGCTTTCCATAGACCCCAACACACTTTGGAGGTCCATTTTGGTGGGTGGAACCATCCACTTTACCTTCAAACAGTTAATTTAGTCGTTTTCATACACGCCTCTTGTATTGGCTTTAAGCTTCCACGGGATCTTTATGTAGCTGGCTAATGGTTGTATATGAGTAGGGGTGAAAGTTCGGTTTTCGGTTTGGTTTATAGGCCAAACCGAAACCGAACCACCCTAATTCGGTTTTTGGTTTTTGGAAACCAAACCGCACCACTTTACTTTTGAAACCAAACCAAACCAAACCATATAAATTTCGGTTTCAAAAGAAAAAACCGAACCAAACCGAATTTTTTTGGGCCTTGTTTATTTGGGCTTTAATCTGCAATTTTTGTGGGCTTAAATCATATAAATATTATATTCATCAACATATGTAGTAGCATAAATGCTTAATGAGATTTAAACAACATTAACAAGTTCTAAAACTTCAAAGTTATAATTCAAAGTTTTAAAAGTTCAACACTTCATCCAAAAAAAAAAAAAAATTGTTCAACATTACAACTTTAACAATTGTTTAACAGCAGTAGCAACAAGCAGCATAGACCAAGTTCTAAAAGGCAGTAAAAAAAGTAGCAACAAGCAGCATAGACCAAGTAGCAACAAGCAGCAGGGCAGCAGCAGCATCATAACAGCAGGTCAGCAGCAAAAGCAGTGATAGAGCAAGGCAGTAGCAAGTCTGGCAAGTGGCAACAGCAAGTCAGCAATGAGCAAAGAGCCACATCAGTCTATTATTTCAAGCACTTCATCAATATCAGCATCACCAACTGCCATATTCTTCAAGTCTATCATAATTCATAACAAAAATAACCAAGTTAAAAATATATACACATAATGAAAATAACTAACTTATGATTAGATGTTCTTATATATTACCCTCTTCAAGAAGCTCAACTTCCTCTAAACATTCTTCAATACTTGGAAATGGTGAAGCACGTAACCAATTTTGAGCACAAACAAGACCTTCTACAACTCGAGGAGTTAATGAGCTCCTAAACTGATCTAGAACCCTGCCCCCAGTGCTGAATGCACTCTCAGAAGCTACTGTCGAAACAGGGACAGCAAGAACATCACGGGCAATTCTCCCCACAGTAGGAAACCTTGAACAATTGAACTTCCACCAGCTCAAAATGTCAAATTCATCAATATCCTCCGCTGTATCCTCCTCCAAATATTTGTCTAACTCTATTTTTGCATCTCCATCTCTCTCACACTTGTGTTTCTTATACTTACTCTTTAAGACTTCAATACTTTTATGTTTGGGACTCAATGGAGTTTTGCCATCCTTACTTGAAGACACTTCCTCCCTATTCACATCATTACTAGAAGAAACACGATACTCCTCATACAAAGCATTCAAAGCTACCTTCACATTATCAACTAACTTTGATGCAACAATAGGGTCATAAATTTCAGTTATCATCCACTCAACATAATCAAGCTTATAACGAGGATCAAGGACAACGGCAATAAAAATCAGGAGGTTTATTTTTTCTGGATCACCCCAATACTTTTCATATTTTTCTTTCATTCTACAAGCCATAAGACACATATCCACATCATCACTTGAAACCAAATCTTTCATAAGTACAGCAACACTCACCAATTCATGAAAAAACAAATTCAAACTGACATATAAAGAGCCAGAGACATGCAAGGTCAGATCATAAAAGGCTTGTAGAAATTCAGAAAGTCTTCTTACATTATTCCAATCATCAGAATCTGGGCTACCCTTACCATCCCTCTCATTCAAATCAACTACATAGTGAGGGTCTTCCCCAGAATACCTCTCAAAAGCATCTTGAAGCTCAATAGCAGCATTCAACATCAAATAGGTGGAGTTCCACCTAGTAGGCACATCAAGGCACAATCCCTTTTTTGTGTTGATTTTTTCATCTAAGACACATTTTTTAAACCTTTGCAACCTAGCAGGAGATTGTTTGATAAACCTAACAGCATGCCTAACACGTTGAACCGACTCATTAACAGTTTTCAACCCATCAGAAACAACCAAATTGACAATGTGTGCAACACAACGCATGTGAAGGAAACGACCCTTAAGAACCCCAGTTTTCCACCCATTTATTTTCCTTCTCATATACCCAATTGCAGTATCATTTGAGCTAGCATTATCAACTGTTATGCACATGACATTTTCAAGCCCCCAATCAAGCAAACACTTTTCAATTTCTTTGCCAATATCATCACCCTTATGACTAGAAATAGGACAAAAATTCAGAATTCTTTTGTGTAATTTCCAATTATTATCAATAAAGTGGACAGTCAAGCACATGTAATTGATTTGTTGTATAGAGGTCCATGTATCAGTGGTTAAAGAAACTCTTGAATTACACCTTTTTAACACATTTTTCAGCTTTCGTTTTTCAGTTAAATATGTTTCAAAACAATCTTTGGCTACTGTAATTCGAGAAGGAACATTAAATCTAGGCTCTATTACACCACAAAAATGTCTAAAACCTATACCTTCAACAAACTTAAATGGAAGTTCATCAACAATCACCATAAATGACAAAGCTTTTCTAATACTACCAGCATCAAATTTGTGGTATGTCAACCCACTAGTACCACCACTTGGTTCTTTAGCACTTTTAAATGAAAGCAAACTTTGTTTTGAATCTTTAGGGGTGTTAAAGGGATACTTACGACATCGCGAAATATGAGCCCATAACACACTAGTGCCGTTTTTCTTTGCCCCACACTTGTAGCTCATCCCACAATACTTGCAAATTGCCTGCATTCCAGAAGGTAAGTCTTCTTTATCAAAGTGCTCCCAAACTTCAGAGCGTTCTTTCATCCTCTTCCTTTTTGCTCCCTGTTCTTTTTTCTGATTTTGAGAGACTTGGTCAGTCTCATGTTCGGATTGAGGCTGGTCAGGAACACCACCCACGTTGGTTGTCATTCAATAATTCGTGGTTGAATAACAATCTGTAAGAATACATGCAAACTCATAAATTAAGAATATTGGATCTTTTAAAGGGAATAATAATTATACCCCTAATAAACAAAATCAGTAGTAACTGGCTAACTAAACCAAAGACAATAACAATTTAGCAATAATAATTAGCCCCCTAAGATTCCACCCCACCACCCAAAAACAATCAAATTAAGCACTAACTGACTAACTGTACCCAAAACAAGTAAAATCAAAATTAACAATAATAACAAAGATCAACAATCTAATAAACACTTATCAAGACAATGATAATGCTATTAATCATGCGAACCCTTGAATTAATAACTAACTAATAATCTGAAACAATCTTCAACAGAGTCCAATCGAATAGAGCTTCAAAATACCAGAAAATTCAGAATGTTTTACTAGACCAAAACCCTAATCAGAATGTTTTACTAGACCAAAACCCAAAATACCCTTGAATAGACCAAAACCCCGAAGCATCAAAATACCAGAAAATTCAGAATGTTTTACTAATTTGTACAGAATAGAAAATTCAGAAACAACATCGCAATATGAACATCAAGCATAGATTAAAACCCTAATCAGAATGTTTAACAAATTTGTACATGTAATTTGCAGATTTTCGTAATTAACATTTAACACTAATCATAATTAAAACCCTAAAAAAATATGAACATCAAGCATAATCAAAACTTAAAAGCATACCTTTGGACGGTGGACGGTGTCACAGTGAACGCCTGAACGAGTGCGCTGTGCCGGTGAACGATGGAGAATTGGAGAGTGAGAATTCTGAGAAACACAAAAGAGATGATTGAGAAACTGAGAAGGTGAGGGTGAGAGACTGAGAAATTCGCAATGAGGGTTAGGTGGGTTGGAGTGAGGAAGAGGCGAACTGAGGATTGAGGAAGTCAGGAGAGAGAATCAGAGAATGAGGGTTAGGGTTTTTTTTTTTTCCTTATATACTGGGCCTAAATTTCGGTTTTCGGTTTTTTTCGGTTTTCCATTTCCTCAAACCGAAACCAAACCGAAAACCGAAATATTTTTTTTTAAAAAACCGAACCGAACCACTTCAAAAAAAAAACCGAACCATATTTCTTATTCGGTTCGGTTTTCGGTTCGGTTCGGTTTTAACCCGAATTTGTTTCACCCCTATATATGAGTCAAAACAACATTATATGACCCCGAGACGCATCCCATATTATTCCATGAATTTTTGACATCGAGTCTCGAATTCTCCTAAATTGCTCCGATTTCGTGTACTATAGCTTTTAAATTTAGCTTCCGCAGATCATTTTTTCACCCGACAAGATTATGCATCCAGGAACTTCCAAGGATTCCCAAAGGGCCTTGAGAGTCATACTTAGTGCCCGAACCATCTCATTTATGCCTTTTCCTTCCTTAATTATCATGTTTTAAGGCAAGGATGACATACCCTCAAATGTCAAAATATTTATTTCTATGTCTTGTCCTTGGGTGCACATGTCTTGTGCCCATGTCCACATGCCTCCTCGCACCATCCAACACCCCAACTTTAGGCATCGTGCCTTGTCCCAATCCCATACTTAGCATTTTTCCAAAAGAAAGCAAATGGTTAAGCATGTTCGCCTCCAATGTTGGAAAGAACACAAATTGCGAAAGGACTATGTTGGCTGAAATCGATTATATTAAGGCAACCTAATGAAATAACCTCATTTTTGTTTATTGTATACAGTTGCCCAAGTATTAGATTTATAGCATGTTTGGCTTAGTATTTTTAAGCAATGGTAATTGAATCATTTAACCATTGACATTACCTATTATCTTTCTAAAATTAGAGGTGAGGTAACACACCTCATTTCTTAAGGTAACTATTGCCCCCCATTTGTTACCTTTCCCAACTTTATGGTAACAAAAATGATTCCTTCCACAATTTCCAATTTGATACAAGGAGTTTCTTTCCTTGTGAATACCAAACAAAAAATAATGGTAAGTTGGTAACCCTTTATGCTACCCTTTCTTCTTATTTAAGTATTTCTTTTCCAATATTCATAGAGAAAAAACTGGGGCTTCTTCATATTCATACCAATACCGAACACACTTAAAACAAATTATTGAACCATGGTTTTTTTTATTCCCCTTTATTCAGAATAATTTAGGTGAAATGCCACCAAAATGACACTATTTACATAGCTAAATTAACTTACCATCACTCTAATCTTCCATGCCCTAACTCTCCAGAAAGTGCTCAAAAACCAACTTAAAAATACTTTCTAATTCTATGTACGTAGTGTACAACACTGACTCTTCCTAATCAAGTACTCCAAATCAACAAAAGCAGTTTAACATCCAACTACATTATTTATGTGATTGAAAATCTTAACAAGAACTAACAATTGTTGGGCTACTTGTAAGATACAAAATTCTACACGAAATTAAAAGACCGACATTTTTTGATAACCTCTTTGACAGTTAATTACTATTAACTAGGTATGGAGTATAACCAACATGCACATTATTTGTATGGTCGTACGAGTCGTCTATTATGAAGGTAACCAAAGCACTTAATTATTCCACGGCAATGCCCACCTTCTCAGCTTGAATAGGCCGCCACTTACGGTCAAATCCACTCTTCTCCAGTACTCTCTGTGATGAATGTTGCTCCTTGTCAATCTGCACCAGCTTATCATCAATGAGCTCAAGCAGCTCCTGCAATCCTACCCCTGTTACTGCTGAAGTTTTGACATGTGTAATGTGTTTAAATTCGGAATGAGTGTCTGGGCCATCTTCCTTCATGCTTGATTCATTTAAGGATTTTATTTTCTGATCAACTACTCCCGTCAAAATCTTAGAAGAGCAAAGTTGATCGTCCTCATCTTCATTGCCATTCCTTGATCCAAGCCAGCCACTTAAGTCGTCATTTTGTTGGTTCTCCTCCTTATCTTCCTGCAGTTGTTTATCAGCTATTTCATCTTCATCCTCAACAAACCTGTAGTCATTGTCATCGTTGAAATTTACGACCCCAGTGTCTGTGTCTATGTCTGTGTCTGTGTCTATATCTCTTTCTAAATCAATCTGAAAATTAATTTTTAAAAATTTTATTCATCAATGGTCCAGAATGACAAAAAAGGAAGAAGAAAGAAATGGAAAGATTAAGATATTGATATACCTTGTTCCAAACCTCAATCATGTCTTCAATCTTTTTCCCTGAAACACCTATTTGTCGCAAGACATCTAATACAGCTTCTCGTTGCTCCTCAAGATTCAATGCACTGGAATCCAGAACATGCTGTACATCATGTGCATAATCAATCACCAACCAGTTTCATGATCATTGAGTGAAGCACATCAAGTTCTAAATCATTTTTGCAATTTTCGGGTAAGACCTTAAGATATAGAAAATCCTACTACGCCAGATCCCTCATGGAACTCAGCCCAGATTTGCAGGCCATGCTGAAGGGAGGGGAGGAAAACCCCATCCTCAAACACCGTAAGTCCGTAACTAGAAGGATTTCTAGTTTACTACCTAGTGGTCTAAAACTACAAGTAGAGCTACCTTGTTGGTTCCCCATTTATGAATATAGCATTTTTTTTTTTGAAGATAGCATTGACAATGCAAAATCAAGATATAAAAGATAATTACCACAAGCAGATCTGCTTCAGCAACTTCTTCCAAGGTAGCATGAAATGCTTCAATTAGCTGAAAATTATGCATATTAGAATTTTAATATACTTCACATTCTATAAAAAAAAAAGTATAATTTACATGTCCTGTCAACTCACTTGAACTGGCAAATCTGATATAAATCCCACTGTATCACTAAGCAAGACCTTCCTCCTGAAAATAAATAACTCATAAGGTTAGGTCTAACTTGTCGGCATATTACTTCACCGTACTCCAAAAGCAGCCAGAGGAATGAATGTTGGGGGCTCCCTATGCAGTTAATTACCCAGACGGAAGAGCAACACCTCTGACTCTTGGGTCAACTGTCGCAAACAATCTGCACACATTGAACTAACACGGTGATTTAATTTACACCATATATGGAAGGAGCACTTTTGAATTATAATAGTGAATTTACCTATCATCACTATACAGATCACTATCTGAGAGCGCACTAACTAAAGTTGACTTCCCCTGTAATTGAAGAATTTTTCAGTCAAAAACATAAGATAAAAAATACATCTCTGAGATGCAAAAGAAAGGCAAGGGAAACATTTAGTGTAGGAGGCATTGATCACTGACAGCATTAGTGTACCCAACTACAGCAACAGTGGCAAGCCCTGGAGCATCTAAAACACCTTGCTTTCTCCGACCAGCACGCTGCACAGCACGTGTTTTACGAACTTCTTCAATTTCAGCCAGCAGGCGCTTTCTTCTTTCTGAGATTCTGCCATTGCAAGTCCAAAATTAAGTTCACTACAATTTCAGTAGAAGCATATCTGCATATACTAGAATAAGCATGTCGTCCAAGCATGTAACAGAGTTTTGCTCATGGAGATACATATAGTATGTTGAGAAAATCCTAGGTACACTTCCACGCAAAAAAGCTAGAGCTCCTCCAAAGTGTGCGATTTCAGCATGTACACTGCTTTCAGGACTAGCAATCTAGCATTGATCACACAATTATAAGAGCCAAATTCAACCCTGATCCAAACACATCAGGGTTTATATCTAGAAAGACTTAGAAACAACTGGACAAGTATGATGCTCTGTATGATTTATTATTATCACATAGCAATATGCACTGCATCCTTCATTATATAAAACCCTTCACAAGACAAGAAAAGTAATCACCAAGTTCATATAGTTTTAGTAAAATCTGATTTAAGAAGTAAACCTTCGACGTTGAAGCTCAAGCTCGGTTTCTCCAGCACCACTTATAAAACCACGACCACCACTTCCTCTCCTGTAATGTGCAATAGTGCAAATTAGAAATATTTTCAATTACAGACTAACGGTTGAAATCAAGCTCAAAACGTTGTAAGCTTAGATGAGAAATGAGAAACAGCTGAGACATAGACCTCAATAGCATATGAAGGGTCAGCACTACAGCAGAACAGTTTTCAAATTTTAATCAGATTGTCAGGTAGAATTGGTTAGTGGCTCAAGTCAGAAGAGAGCAGGGACACAATGAACAGCCAAATGAAACAGCAGTGTTTAGAAGAGCCCAAAATCACCATGTACCACTCCATGATCAATATTCTCATTTGACCCTAACCCAATAGGCCCATAGAGACTAGATATCAGAAATCAATACACAAACCACTCGACTTTGGGAATTAGGATGCAATAATCAATAACAGCCTAAATCCTAATCAAGAAAACAGCCAAGTAACTTGATAAAACAGATCAAAATTGTCATTGTGTCCTTCACAAGTTCGTCATTCTCCTGCTGTTTAGGATTAATATCTGTCATTATTAAGTTTTGTAGAAACTAGAAAGCAACTTAGCTTAATAAAACATTGGCAGAATTGCAAGAAATCAACTTTCTTAGCCACCAGCCCAACAAATTATTAGCTTCAATTAACCATCCGAAGTATGCCCAGGCAATTCTGTATATAGAGTAGGGGACTTACCCTCGAGCACTCACAACTTCAGCTTCTCCTTTTGTTCCAAAAGTGTAACGTCCATCAGAAGCCCGTACTCGAACAAGCCGACTCTTCTTATACATTATAGCTGCTAACTCAGCCTGAAATTCTAAAAAGATCAGAAAAAAAATCACCTAGTTCCAAACCAAAGCCATGTCTTGATAAATGTAAGGTAATAACTTCTGATTTGATCAGGAAAACCACAGAAATGAATAGATGAAAACAATAGCTATACCTGAAGTTTTGCTTCCTTAGTGTATGCATGGGCATTAAAAATCTCTATGATAAGGCCGACACGATCTAAAACAGGTTTCTCCCAAGCCCTCTACAACAGAATGAATGCTCACTCATAAGTACTCAATATACTACAACAATTTCCCTTGCAATATTTTACTTGGTTAATTGAAAAAGTAAAAAGTACAAACTTAAGCAACTTACTTCCAGATTTCTCTGCTGAATTGCAGACAGTATTGAATTGACAAATACAGCATCCATTTCACCTTGCTACACGAACATAATGATAATGCATCAGAACACAACCAATCCATATTATGTAAGCCATGAAGTATCACTTGTACAGGCATTATTCAAAATCACAAGTTCCTTGCCTCTGATTCAATGGCATGTATATGGCACTTAACGTTTTCCACCGTCCCCGGTCCAAAGAACGTATCTGCACATGTATTAAATGAAGTGCATTCACAAAATGATCTAAACACTCTTATCTTCAACACATAAACCAAATCAACACCATGACAATATTATTCACCCCAACCCTCAACTCACCAATTTATGTCAAACTCAATTATATCAGGCATTATTTCACAATCACTGTCTACTGTCTATGTTCATCTTCAAACTAAACCTTTCTCAAATCAATATTTCTCATACTATTCCAACATATTAAAGAAAAGCAATAAGTCATTACGATTTTAGTAAAGGTGGACCTATGTTACTTGGACTCGGATGAAGTGTCCAATTAGACACGGGTGTCCAAGTGTCCAAGTGTTGGTGTCCGACACGAGTCGTGTCGACACAGACATGTGAGGTAAATGAAAGAGTCCGAGTAACATAGTAGGTGACACTTTTCCTGATTATCTCAAAACAACATAGTGCGACTTTATTTCCGGATTAAGAGAGTACGAGTACATAAAAATCACTTCAAAAAATATGCCACAAACATACACGACTACACAAGTACATGACATTTTTACCAATTTTCTAAGAAGTACATTGCATAACACATATCAACCCAGTGTTCAATTTTGGATTACCCCACCCCCATTTAAAACCCAACTCCCTACACTGTAATAAATTACAACCGACACTGATTTTGTCATAAAATCCTACATAAACATATATTAAATCAATAAAATAAAGGAAAGGGAACTTTGCAAAATTCGATCAAAAGACTAAGAAGCAACCTGAGCGGCCCTTGCCGGAACTAGAAAGTGGGTTCTGAACAACAACATGCGGGGGCGATTGTTTCAGACTCAAATCAGTAGAAAAGTAGCCATCTCTTTGTTCATCCAACGAATTAGCCAGGTTAAGAGCTTCGTTAAGCTTGGCCTGTAAATTGGCATTTGGTCGGACACGTGGCTGAACCACAAAAAGCTTCGGCGTACCTTCAGAACCTCGATTTGGGTCTTCCTCATTTGAGGGGTGTGTGAGAGAAGGAGCAAAATGGGGTTTTGAGTGATGGGTTTGAAGAAGGGATTGCAGGGGAAGAAAAAGGTGGTTAGGAGAGAGAAAATTGAGAGAAGAAATGACGTGATTGAAGGTGAATAAGCCGCCTGAGTTGTGATTGTAAAAGAGAAATTCCTTTGATTGCTAATTGATTCTTGTTTATCATGCTTGTTTTCTTGTTTCTTGATGAAATAATGCTGCGAAAATTAGATCACTGATGGTCTGAAACTCTGAATCTCTGAGACTTGCCGTAGATGTTGAGGTTTAGGCACTAGAAGGTTCATAGTTGCAGTGGGCTTTAGCACACTCGAGACATGGTCCGAACTTAAATTGGCAAATTTGGCACTAGATGGTTTATAGTTGCAGTGGGCTTTAGCACACTCGAGGTATGGTCCGGCTAAAACCCATGGTGTCTCGAGGCTCCTTGGTCGTTATTGGACCGTGTTAGGTACAAACCAATCGATCAGAATGGCTTCTTATATTGGCATTAAATAACTTCTTCGTTCAAGGAAAGGAGGTGAACTGCTTTGGGCCATGCCGCCCATTAGTGGCATGACCCAGAGCTATGTCTACTGTGTAAAATTGAGGAAAAATACAAGTGAAGTTCGCAACTTTACCCTCAAATGATGTTTCGGGTTTTTTATACGTGTAGGCTGTAGAGATAAGAAGATCAAGAATTCCTTGACACATTGACAAAAATTGTTTAATATAAACATACCAAACAGATAAATATAGCAATAGAAAATACTATCAGACATGCTAGAATTTACAGGTGACATGCTGACATAACCCAAAATAGAAGATGGTGAGTTGTGGATATATTGCTTGTAGACAACACAGCAGGGAATCAGGAACAGTACAAATCTTCCTCATTTCAAAAGAATTCTGCTTATTCTGTTCAATCAAACCTACTTGAAATTTTATTCCAGTTTAACTCTTGATTTATACTTTCGGTGGGCCTTAAAAATTATTTATCCTTTCTTTCAAAAAAAAGCAACCAAGAGAATACAGGCAGAAAAGTTGTCAGCTTCCGGTTCCAGACGTTTCCAGTATTAGAAAAAATCTTGAAACATTCACATCTCAATCAAGACTGTTAGAATCATTGAACTCTTTCTTTCACTTTCATTTGATCAGAGAAAACCTGAGAGTTCATAATCAATAAGAAAAAGAAAGGAATAAAAGGAGGCAGTGAAGTTGAATGGCAGTGCAGTATTCGTGTTGTGGTTCACAATTCTTCATACGAATCGCGATATGCTTCATACTGGTAGTGTTTGCTGGGTTGATGTCTGGACTCACCCTGGGACTCATGTCCCTCAGTCTTGTAGACCTTGAAGTAATAGCTAAAGCTGGATCTCCCTCTGATCGTAAAAATGCTGGTAATTTCCACACCTTGATTCTTTGCTTCGTCTTTAAAGTCGTTAATTAAAAAAAAAAAAAACTAAAGCCCTGAATCCCTGATGTGATAGTTTGATGAACAGAAAGTTGCAGTATAATTCATCCTTTCAACAGTAGTAAGGTTTTTTTTTTTTTTTTTGGTATGCAGCAAAGATATTACCTGTTGTCCAGAGACAGCACTTGTTGCTCTGTACCCTCTTAATATGCAATGCAGCTGCCATGGAGGTAATTTACCATAAAGAAAGAGTGCTGAGTAATATAGGTATTTTGGTATATATGCAAAAAAGTAAAACTGAAAAAATAACATTGTTGCAGGCCCTTCCGATATTTCTTGACAGTTTGGTTGCAGCCTGGGGTGCTATTCTTCTTTCAGTGACACTGATTCTATTGTTTGGTGAGGTGAGATCCCTATAGCATATACTAGAAGTACTCATTAACCAAGATTAGAAACCAGACGGATTTAAACTAATATTATATTGCATTACAGATCATCCCACAAGCTGTTTGCTCACGGTATGGTTTGGCAATTGGTGCTGCTGTTGCCCCTCTTGTTCGAGTTCTTGTCTGGATTTGTTTCCCTGTTGCATATCCGATAAGCAAGGTGATAGAACTAACTCAATATGCTCTCCATTTTTCTCCTTTTTTTACCTTCCAAATAACAGGTATATTTCAGAATCTACATACATTCTTTCCTCATTTTCTCTCCTTTACCAGCTATTGGACCTTTTGTTGGGGAAGAGACACAAAGCAATGTTTCGGCGAGCTGAATTGAAAACTCTAGTTGACTTGCATGGAAATGAGGTAGACTGCACCTTACTATTTCTTCCTTAATGAACAGAAACCTGGTAAACAAGACAACGAGACATAAGCTGATAATCTATATTCTATACATATGAACAGGCAGGAAAAGGAGGAGAACTTACCCATGATGAGACTACTATCATAGGCGGAGCACTTGGACTCACAGAAAAAACAGCAAGAGATGCTATGACTCCTATAGAAAACACTTTTGCCATCGATATTAATTCTAATCTCGATAGGTGAACTTTATTATCACAAGATCTCTTTGAAAGTTTGAATCTGATGGAAATGAATACGTCGGGGTCCAAGCAGTTAAATCTCATATTTTCTTTTGTAATATGACAGGAATTTGATGAATATGATATTGGATAAAGGACATAGCAGGGTTCCGGTTTATTATGGGAATCCAACAAATATCATAGGCCTTGTCCTGGTACTCCACTTTTATCTTTGAAGTTGTAAAATTGACAAATCCAGTTTTCACTTCTATGCAGAATTGATTTTGATGGTCTTTAGTAAACTTGAAATATGTTGAGAATTTGAGATGCCGTTAAGTTGCAGTAATGAAGCTGTCAGTGACAGCTTATTGTCAATGCATATGGCTTTCATAAGGATAAATACAAAAAATTCAGGCAGAAGCAGTTTATGTCTTGCCCTCTTACTCCAATGGCTTCATGCCAATGCAGGTGAAGAATTTGCTGAGTATTAACCCAGAAGACAAGGTACCGGTAAAGAATGTCACATTTCGTAAAATCCCAAGGTACAATAGCTTTTTACACAGAAGTAATAAAAGGCTAGAATGTGGCATGCAGCCTGCATGCCATAATACAAATTCTTAGAAAAGAGGTGCTAAGTTTTTATCTCATAATTTAGTTTTCTATCCCAGGGTTTCAGAAAACATGCCTTTGTATGACATACTCAACGAATTCCGAAAAGGCCATAGTCATATGGCTGTTGTTGTTAGAGATAGTGATTCAGAGCTGTCAGGCAGCAAACATCCACAGGAAGGTAAGCAATTACATTTATGCTCTAAAAGTTAATGTCTTAAGTTCTTAACTTCCATCCAATTTATTTTCCTTCCTCGATTATGATAAATTTATAGAACCTTTGAGAGAGGTGAAAGTGGAGAAGGATGGAAAACAACTACCCCAAGAAAAGGAATTGAGAAGCAAGAGATCACTGAAGAAGTTGAAGAGCTTGCCTAAGACTACTCATGAATTTCATAGAGAAACTTCTAAAGGAAAAAAGTGGTCAAAAAATGTGGAATCTGAAATTTTGGACATCAAAGAGAAACAACTTTCTGAGCTCTCAGGAGATGGAGAAGCTATCGGCATAATCACGATGGAAGATGTCATAGAAGAACTGCTACAGGTGAGTCACATTATAAAAGCATATAACTATTCAATATATGCCAAGATTCTAAACCTTCTATATTCCTGGTTCTGTTGTATGTGCAGGAGGAAATATATGATGAGACTGATTACAGATGAGAAAATTTATAACACAGGAATCAGGATCAGGTGCTAACATAGCCGCTTTAGTTGCGAGGTTTAATCTTTAACAACACTTTTTTTTTTTTTGGGTGACAATAAAAAAAGAAAATCATGCTGTAATATAATATTCTGGAAGTATTGATACTGATAATTCAAACTAGTATGACTTCTGTATTTCATTTACAATAACTGTACTTTGCTCTTGCAAACAACATCACTCATTCATTCCTTTTATTCTGGTCTAAAAAGGTGGGTTAATTGTTGATAATTTCTGTATTACACAAATGCTAAGTTCAACAGGAATGACCCATGACAGCATAACCACAATGAGAACCTGTGTGAGATTAACAGCATTCTAGTTGATGCATCAAAGGTATTACTAAATGAGTAGGGATACGATGCCTATTGAAGGCACTTCACAGAATTCACACACATAAGCATAAGTTACCAGAACACTAGGAATGGGAATAAAAAAAAAAAATCAAGCATCACTTTTACAAGGGATCAGCATAAAATTAGGTTGAGCTGCTGTGGCCATGGAAGAAATAGAAACATGGTTCAACTTTGAGAGCTTTGCTTACCTATGTTATCTAGATCAGCACAACCCCCAAAATCAGCTCTGATCAGATTATGGCAATTAACAAGAAGTGCAGTTTATTCCCTCAATTGGACAGTAGACTTATTCAGAACTCCAAACATGCATACAGGCGATACATCCATAAGGATCTGCAATATAGAGAGCCTTCTATACAGGTAAAGCACCCTGAGAAGTCCCTCCCATTGCTCAAGCCAAGCAATGTCAAATCTCCAATATTGCCCAGCAAATAAAAACCTAGAAAACCAAAAATTATTTCTAATACAGTAAGTAGCATGTCCGTTGGAAAACCTATTTTTATTCAAATTAAAAATTCTTTGACATCCTGTCCTCCCTCTTTCCTTATTCACGTTGCTTTACTCTAAAAAAAAGTCCTATAGAACATCCTGCTCCCTCAAAAGACTGATCTAGCCTCTAGGCACAACTAGTACAGAATGCAGTTCTCTTGAGTATTACGTCCAATTATCCATAGAAATGTAGAATATATGCACAATTAAGAGCATATGGGCCTAATACTCTAATTGTCTTGGGATTAGTAGTTGGTAGAACTAAGCTTCACCACAGAACCAAGTCAACCAGTATGCAATCCAGAGATTGACTAACAGTCTAAGGAGTAAGGAGGTACAGATATCAGCTTTCCTATCTGAGAAATATTTTGAAAGACATAAATGACTTACATTATGACAACAAATGTAGAAAACGTTGGGTTACAAAATTGACAGAATAGAAGGCATCTTCTTTAAAGGTTCTGAAAATTACATAAAGGTGAAACTAACTTTGATTAAAAAAGTAAACAAGGCATAACAGAAGTTAATGAGTTGTGGTTGGCAAGAAAATGTACCTGATATGGGCTCATGTTTCCAATTTACAAACTCCATCTAAGGTTAGCTTTTAAAGCTCACACACAATTCATCAAATAACAATGTCAGCTTTACTACGACCTTGGCCCCACTGACGTCGACGAGCCCTCCTCTTTCTTCCATCAGTTTTCGCTTTATCTTTCTCCTTCAAATCCCTCTCTCCCCTTCTTTTGTACATTTTGAAGGTAATCTGTCTATCAGCTGCCATCTTCCTCACTTTTTCTGTTATTTCTGCAGCAATTTGTCTGTTATACAACTTTTTCAGGCCCTTCATTAATTTTGCAAAAGTGCTGGGCTCTGGCATCACATCTGCATCCATCATTTCCAAGCAATAAGAACATGCCTCTTTCACATGCCCCTTTGAGAAGAGTGCATGGATCCAGATTGTCCATGCATAGACATTCAACTCACATCCTTTTACGATGATACAATCCCACACATCTTTAGCTAATTCAAGCTTTTCAGCTCGTAAAAGGGAGTTCAGTAGGTCCTTAAAAGTACCATACTGGGGAGCAGATAAAAGCCCTCTGTTAATCATTTCCTTGAAATAGTCAGAAGCTTCGACTAGACAATCCTGCTCAACAAGACCATGAATCATTATAGTGAAGCTATCTTTGCCGGGACTAAGGCTACTTGCTTCCATCTCATTCCAAAGTTCAATTCCTTCTTTTACCTCCCCCAACTTGTATGCCAAACGGATCAAGGTATTGTATATTTTAGTATCTGGAAAGCAACCGATCTTTTTCATCTCATCCACAAGCTCCTTACACTCTTCAAATTGCTCCTTCTTCTCATGAGCCAAAAGTATATGCAGATAAGTAGTTTGATCAGGGGTGTGGCCTCGCTGAAGCATAGTGTCTAGAAGCTCATAGGCTTTATCAATTTTTCTGCACTTGCATAGTCCACTAATCAAGGCATTATAGGTTATGAGATCAGCATCACAACCACTTTTCTCCATGTCATAAAAGACTCGCATTGCTTCCTCGGTTTTCTCCATGGAACAAAGCGCCTGGATCAATACTGTGTAAGATGCTGCATTTGGCTCACAACCCTTCCTCCTCATTTCTTTCAAAAGATCATAAGCATCAGCCATCTTCCCAGCCACTGCATACCCGTTAAGCAAATTATTGTAGACTACTATATCTGGTTCAAACCCAGCCTCCCTCATTTGGACCAAGACATGCTTTGCTTCCAACAGTTTCCCTTCTTTACACCATCCATACAGCAAGGAAGTAAAATGCTTGAGGCTTGGTGTAAACCTCATCCTCATATCCTCAAAAAGTGAGGCTGCCTCCTTGACACTACCATTCTTAGCCAACGCATCCAACAAACACCCAAAGACATACTCGTCAGGCTCACACCCGTATTTAGGCATTTCATCTAACACTTCAACTGCCTTCTTAACCATCCTTGCAGAAGCAAACCTTCTCATCAACACAACAAACACATCCGGGGTAATTAACCGCGGACTCTCTCTCCTCATTTCTTCTATTATTGCCCAAACCGTTCCGAATTGCCTCATTTTGGCTAGAGTCCTAACCATGGCCTTATAAACATCATAACTATGCCTGTAACCAGGCTGTTTCGATGCCCATGTGAAGAACTGATAAGCTAAATTCCCCGCATCCCCACATCGGTTTAATACCCGTTCTGTTAACCCGAGACGCATAATTATACCAGATTCTTGTAAAGCAAGCTCCAATTTTGGAACCCTAGAGTGGAACTTCCTCAAAATTCGATAGATTTTTTCAACATCAGCCTCAAATTCATCAAATTGACGATCATGGGAAATACTATTTTGTGAATCACTATCCAAATGAACCAATCCAAACCCATTTTTCGGGTTCACAAATTCAGGATTGAATTGGGGTAATTGATTTTGAGGAACAGGGAATTTATTAAAAGGGGAAGAAATGTTGGAGAAATTGGCAGCAAATGTTAATCCAGCATAGGATTCAGAGGGTACCAATAAAGAAGGGAGACTGTTCTTGCAGAGATACAATGATAATCTACGCATTTTCTCTCTCTTTCAATTTAGCTATGCAGTTTGATATCTATAAAATCAATCCAAAAAAAAAAATTTACAAATTCAAAAAAAAAATAGTTTGAATCCTAGAGTAGAATTAATGGAGTTGAGATGCTATTAACACATAAAAGATGACATTTTTACCTGTTCAGGAGTTTAATGGCTTCAGCAAAGCTATCACAAATTGCTATTTTTCCCTTTCAAATCTTTCTATAGGTTAGGATCACGAAAGTTGAGATAAATAGTTGAAATTTCTGATTTTTCTCTCATTGACAGTTTTCTCTGTTGATTAGGATTTTAAGGATACTGCTTTCCTTCACGACTTTACAAGAGCACCATGGAAGCCAAACAGAATGAGGTCGGTGGTTCAAGTAAGTTGGAGAGTGAAGAGGGCGCCCCAACTTGATCTATTTGATGACTAACCGCTAATATCGAAGGGTTGTTTATCAAGGTGATGAACACTATTTACTTGATGGGGGTTTATAAATTCCCTTGTTCTATTTTACAGTCAATCCGGTCTGTTATGGCGAGGTTCTTTTGGGGAGGAAAGGGGGATGCTCGCAAAGTTCACTGGAAGTCCTGGGATGATATGTGCTCACCCAAGTGTTTAGGGGGAATGGGATTTAAAGATCTTGCGATCTTTAATGACGCCCTCCTTGGTAAGCAAGCGTGGCGTTTAGTGCATAATGAGAACTCTTTGCTCAATCGGGTTCTCAAGGCAAAATATTATCCGAATAAGTCTTTTCTTGATGCGTATTTGGGGTATGGGGGGAGATACTCTTGAAGTAGTATTTGGGGTGTGAAGGCGCTTCTAAAGGAGGGGGTGATATGGCGCATTGGGAATGGCTCAAAGGTGAACATATGGCGAGACCCCTGGCTAGCAGACGCGGAGGGAAGGTTTGTGTTAAGTGCTGAGGTCGAAGGGTTGCAGCAGGTCTTTGATTTGATAGATATGGAGAGGATGGAATGGAACTACGATCTGATAGCTCAAAATTTCAATGCCAGGGACCAGCACTGCATTCTTTCAATTCCCATCAGCCCAAGGTTGCCAATTGATACTATCACATGGGCATTTTCTTTGGATGGATTATACTCAACAAAGACGGCATATATGTTGGGGAAGGGCTGCAATTTTGATAATTTCCACCTCGCTTGGGTGGAAATTTGGGGTCTGGAAGTCTCTCCAAAGGTGCGCCATTTCCTTTGGAGATTATGCACAAACACCCTTCCAACCTGTGCCCTGCTTAGTCACCGTCCCTTGATTGCAAATGCAAGCTGCCCGTGGTGTGAGGGAGTTGAAGAGAGCAGCACTCATGCGCTATTTGAGTGTATGAGAGTGCAGGAGCTTTGGCAGGATGGTGGTTGTTCGAGCTTAATTGAAGACCTATCAGGCTCCTTGTGCGAATTAATTGTGAGGTGGAGAGGTGCTAATGCCAAGCTCAAGCAAAAAGCTGCCTATCTAGCTTGGATTATATGGGCTGAGCGAAAAACCTAGATTTTTGAAAGCAAAAGCATGCCAAATGCTCTGCTTCTCACCAGATTAGAGAGGTTAGTGGAGGAATATGGGAAGTTCATCAAGAGAATTTATGCTACCCCTGTGCAAAAGGTAAAACACAGCCCCTCAAAGTGGATTGCTCCACCAGAAGGGTGCATAAAGCTAAATGCCGATGCAAATTTGGGTGGTGAAGGCTGGGTTGGCTTGGGGACAGTGGCTCATAATCACAAAGCCGAAGTTCTCTTTGCTGCAACCAGAAGAATCAAGGCTACGTGGCCCACGGAAATTGCTGAAGGTAAAGCCTCTTGCGATGGCAACTAGATTGGCTCTGCATTTTGGCTACAAAGATGTATTATTGGAGTCGGATTGTCAAGTTTTAATTAACCGTCTCTCCAAAGCTGCAATTTTCTTCTCTGATTTCGATAGTGTTCTGCAGGATGTTTTAACTTTAAGTTGTAATTTTAATAGCTTTAAGTGGTCTCATGTTAAGAGAGGTGGGAATACTATCGCCCACAATCTCGCAAGAGTAGTACCGTTCGGGGTTGAACAAGTTTGGGTCAATCATTGTCCTTTGTAGGTTTCTTCCTATGTACTCTCGGACACCTTGTCCCTTGATTAATAAATTGCTCGGTGTGTTTAAAAAAAAAAGGTGATGAACACTATAAGGTGATACTTTTTATTTTATTTTTTTTTACGGTTTTTTCACCACATAACCTGAGTATTTTTTTTGTTTATTCACCATATATCCATGAAAATTTTCAAATTCATCATATACTCCTAAGTTATTACCAAAATTCACAATATACCCCTAATGAAAATAAGATGAATGGAATTTGGTTAAATATACCTCAAAATCACCTTAGATCTCTCTTCTCACCCCCAAATCACTCCTCTTCTTTTTCTAGCCCCTAAAACCACTCCAAATCTCCATAACCATATTTGTATGATTGATTTTGAGAATGAGAAAAGGAATTTAAGGGTGGTTTTGTGGGTGAGAAAAAAGAATGTGGGTAGTTTCGGATGTAGAGGAATGTATTTAGAATGGTTTCGGTTCATAATTAGCTCTAATGATTGACAAAATAAAAAATCATTAGTCATCAAGGGTATATGATGTATTTTTGTAAAAACTCGAGGGTATTTGATGAATTTATAAAAGTTCAGGGATATATGGTGAATAAACAAAAAACTCGAGGGCATATGGTGAAAAACCTTTTTTTTTTTATTACAAGACAAGATCACAAGAGTCTATTATCAGATCAATGTAGGTTATATTTGCGGAAATTTCACCAAATGCCCCTGAGTTATTTTTTTATTCACCAAATACCCATCAAAACTTTTAAATTCACCAAATACTTACGAGTTTAAGAAAAATGTCACCAAATGCCCTTAATGACTAACGCCGATTAACACCGTTAGTCATTAATGACTAATATGCCACGTGGAAACCTCTAATTGGTTGTTGTAATATTAGTTAATTAATTATTAAAAAAAAATTTAAAAATTAAAAAAAAAATATTAAATTATTTTTTTAAAAAAAAAACCCACCACCCCCAAGGGCCGACCACCAGCCACCACGCCAAATCCCACCTTGCGCCGGTGGTCCATAATCGCCGGCGAGGGCAGCCCCCCCACCCTCCAACACCCCCTCCCCCTACCCCAGCCCCTTCTCCCTGCGTTTTCCCCTCCCCCACCTCGAAAACCCCCCCTCCTTCATGGTCGGCGCCCTAAACCCCCTCCCCGGCGCCGGCGAACCAATTTCGCCCTAACCCCTGCCATCCCCACCCCCTTTCCCCCCTAAACCACCACCCAAAAAAATCGAAAACCCCCCGAATCGAAACCCTAGATTTCGATTTGGGGGGTTTTCGGTTTTTAGGGTGGTGGTTTAGGGGGGAAAAGGGGTGGGGCGAAAGTGGTTTGTCGGCGCCGAGGAGGGGGTTTGGGCGCCGGCCGTGGAAGGGGGGTTTTCGAGGTGGGGGAAGGGTTTAAGGGGAGGGGAAAACGCAGGGAGAAGGGGCTGGGGTAGGGAAGGGGGTGTCGGAGGGTGGGGGGCTGCCCTCGCCGGCGATTTGGCGTGGTCGGCCCTTGGGGTGGTGGGGTTTTTTTTAAAAAAAAAAATTTAATTTTTTTTACGGAAATTTCATGAAATGCCCCTGAGTAATTTTTTTATTCACCAAATACCCATCAAAACTTTCAAATTCACCAGATGCCCCTGAATTTAACAAAAATATCACAAAATGCCCAAATGACTAACGAACGTTAACTCCGTTAGTCATTAAGGCTAAATTTGCCATGTGGCAACCTATGATTGGTTACCATTTAAATTATTTAAATTTTAAAATTTTAAAAAATTATAAAAAAATGATTAAAATTTTTTTAAAAAAAATAACCCACCCACCACAACCACAACCCAGCCCCAACCACCACCAGCAGCAGCCAGGCCGCCGTTTCTGATATTTCCCTCACGTCGGCGCCATCCCAAACCCAATGAAAACCACCGCATCAGCCGGCACTCGACGCAAACCACCGCTGCCCCGAACCCGTCACCGCCATTGAACCACCACTCCACTATCCTCAAACCCCTCATCTCTCTCTCGAAAACCCCTCCCCTCCCCACCGCCGGTGTCGAAATCCCCATCCCCATACCGACGAACCCAAACCACACCCCCCCTCCGTCGTATCCACCCCCTGAACCATCACGTCGAACCCTAAAATAAAAAACAAAAAAACCCCAAATCGAAACCCTAGGTTTTCGATTTTGGGGTGGTGGTTTTTGGCTATGATAAGCAACGGCGATCCGGCGACGTGGGTGGGTAGAACTTGGCGCCAACGAAGGATTTTGGCTCAGGTGGTTTAAGGGGGCCGGGAAAAGTGGGTAGGTCGGGGTTTTTTCGAGTGTAGGATGGGGTTTTGGGGTGGGGGGAAGGTGGTTCTGGGAAGAATAGGGACGGCGACGACATGAGATAAGGGGTGAATGGGTGGCCTCCGGTGCCGGTGCCGGCGGTGAGGGTAGTGGGGGGGCAAGCGGATGGGTTGTCGTGAGGGTGGTGGTGCAGTGGGAAGGAGAGTGGCTGGGTTTGGGTTTTTTTTTTAATTTTATTTTTGTTGTTAAATATAATAATTATAAAAATGAATCAATAAGAAATCGCCAAGTGGCATAATTAGCCTTAATGACTAACGGTGTTAACCGCCGTTAGTCATTAAGAGCATTTGGTGAAATTTTTTTAAACTCGGGAGTATTTGGTGAATTTGAAAGTTTTGATGGGTATTTGGTGAATAAAAAAATTACTCAGGGGCATTTCATGAATTTTTTTTTTAATTTTTAAAGTTTTTTTTAATAATTAATTAACTAAGATTAAAACAACCAATTAGAGCCTGCCATGTGGCATATTAGCCATTAATGACTAACGGTGTTACCGCCGTTAGTCATAAGGGCATTTGGTGACATTTTTCTTAAACTCAGGAGTATTTGGTGAATTTGAAAGTTTTGATGGGTATTTGGTGAATAAAAAAATAACTTAGGGGCATTTGGTGAAATTTCCGTTATATTTGTGCTTGCTTCCAAGTTGATTTGTAATTACTCATTATTGTAGACTTTGTAAAAAAATAAAAATTAAAAAAAAAAAAGAAAAAAGGAAGAAGCTTGAGTATTGTATGTGACTAGGTTAGGTCCCGTGCCATGCACGGTAATTTTCAATAACTATTTTTAAACGTAACACTGTATTATATTTTTTTAACTTCCATATGTTATATTCATATCAATTGAATATTGAAAATCTACAAAAAAAAAAAAAAAAAAAAAAAAAAAGACCGGAAAAAGGACACTAAGAATAATCAATATGTGTTGTTCTTGGCATGTATTATTGAAGTATCTATACAGTACTAATGGATTGAAATTCTAATCATAAATCATTCAAGGAAATAAAAATAAATAAATAAAGTATCATTTGATGATTTGATATTCGCATTTCGTTATTTAAGCTTGTAGCTTCATTCTATTACATAATTTAAACAAAATCAAGAAAAAAATATATAATCTTGTTTTAATAAACGTACATAGTACCTAATATGTCTTTCCTACCAAAAATAGTCCATAACAAATTATGTTAAGATTTAAGAATTTATACTTAATTTTTTTGCTTAAGTTTATGATTCTCAATCTGTTTTATTTTGGAAAGATTCATCAAAATATTTTCGTACACTTTGTAGGAAATTAATATAATACTTTATATATTTAAAAATATTTTTTTCTTAAATAGTTTTTTTTAAAAAAAAAAAATCTAAGGACACACCAGGAGATGACATGTGTCATTGTTGGTGTGTCTTTTAGTATATAGTTATTGATTGATTAATGAAATAGTACTCGTGGTTAAAAAAAATGAAATAGTACTCGTATGAATAGCATGTTTTGTTTTCCTAAACAATACGAGTAGTATACTTGTTTGGCTTAGATTTAGGCTTGATTTGTGCTCGTGTTATGTTGGATTCGAGTTTCTCGTTGTGACTTGTGTGGTCATAACATTTTTTTTATTATTATTATTTGAAATATTAATCAATCATTTTATGTGATGTATGTGATAAATGAAATAGTACTCATGGAGCTGTCAAAAGTTGACCCGACTCGAAATATCGACTCAAATCGATTATTAACCGACCCATCTGAACCCGATAAAATGGTGACCCAAACCCGACCTGACCCGACATGAAACCAACCCTAGACTCGAGTTGACCCGAGTATGTGAGACTCGAACCCGAACATGAACTGACCTGGAGATGACCCGACCCGAATGTAACCCATAAATTACTGACCTGAACCGAACCCGACTTGAACCGAAATTGACCCAAACCCATTTTAACCCGTCAAAACCCGAATTTAACCCGACGTGTTACTAACCTAACCTTAATTCATCCAGACCCGAATTTAACCCAACTTGTTACAAACCCGACCCGAAATCAACCCGACTTGTTATTGACCTGACCCAAATTCAACCCGACTTGTTATTGACTGCCCGTCCCGAATTTTAACAGACCTATTACTAACCCGACCCGAAATTTCAACCCAATCTGTTACTAACCCGACTCGAAATCAACACGACTTGTTATTGACCCGACCTAAATTCAACCCAAATTGTTCCTAACCCGATTTCAAATCACCTTAAATGCAATTTCGACCACCTTATTATTGTTGATCAAAGCATTTGTCTAAGGAGACCAAGTCGGTCTAGGCTAGCAAAAGAAAGGAGCATCATCCTCAAATTTAAGAGTTAAATATAGTACTACGTATATATTTGTTGTATGGTCAAAGGAGATAATTATCTTCCTGATATAAACTATAGTTCCCTAGTATATTGCCATATATATTATAGTCAAAGGAAATAATTAGCTTGATAAAAATGATAATTATCTATTTATAGTTAGTTGAACCCGAATATGACCTAACTTGGAAATGACCAGACCTGATTGTAACCTGCAAATTATTGACTTGAACATAACCCGACTTGACTCCGAGAATTACTCGACTTGGAAATGACCCAACCTGATTATAACCCGCAAATTATTGACTTGAGTCGAACCTGACTTAAACCCGAGAATGACTCAATTTGAAAATGACCGACCTGATTATAACCCGCAAATTATTGACTTGAACTAGATCAGACACAAACCTGAGAATGACCCGACCGGATTCAAACCAGCAAATTATTGACTTGAATCGAACCCAACTCAAACCCGAGAATTACCCTAACCCATTTTAACCAGTGAAAACCCGAACTAAACCCAACCTATTGTTCACCCGATCCGAATGTAACCCAGCCTGATAACAACCTGACCAAAACTCGACCCAAACCCGATAAGAAGTATGACCCGACATGACCCGAATCAAGCATGACCCAACCCTAACCCGACCCGCATAGGTCATAGAATTGACCCGACCCACTCTTACCGACTCAAACCGAACTCGTATACCCAAATTGACACTTCTACTCGAATCCTCCAAAATTCTCAAAAAGTGTGGATATTAGCCTTAAATTTTGGAATTTTTTAACGTTTTCCGCCCGGAATTAAAAACTGTTGAAATGTTTACTATGGTCCCTAGTACCCTCTGGGAGTCCAATTGGGTGGGTGGAACCATCCAATTTGTCTTTAAACGGCAAATTTACCGATTTACAACTTGCACCGATTTCATTAATTCAAGCCTACCACGAACATTTATGACAATATATAATGATCATATATGGTTCCAAACGGCATTATATGACCTCGGAAAATATCTCCTAAAATCTTAAGCCTTTTCGACACCAGGCCCCGAAACCCCCAAAATTTCTCAAAAAGCGTGGATAATTAGCCTTCAATTTTGGAATTTTTTGACTTTTTTTTGCCCGGAAATTAAAATTTCCGAAATGATTACCATGGTCCCATATACCTTCTAGGAGTCCAATTTGTTGGGTAGAACCATCCAATTTGCCTTTAAACGACCAATTTATCGATTTACAACTTGCACATATTTCATTAATTCAACCCTACCACTAACATTTATGACAACATATAATGATAATATATGGTTCCAAACGGTATTATATAATTCCGAGAGATATCCCCTAAAATTTCAAGCCTTTTCGACACCAGGCACCGAAACCTCCAAAATTTCTAAAAAACCATAGATAATAGTCTTCGGTTTTGGAAATTTTTGACTTTTTTATGTCCGGAAATTAAAATTGCCGAAATGTTTATCATGATCCCTAATACCCTCTGGGAGTCCAATTGGTTGGGTAGAACCGTCAAATTTGCCTTTAAACGATTAATTTACTAATTTACAACTTGCACCGATTTAATTAATTCAAGACTACCACGAACATTTATTAAAACATATAATGATAATATATGGTTCCAAGCGGCATTATATGACCCCGAAAAGTATCTCCTAAAATCTCAAGCCTTTTCGACACCAGGCCCTGAAACCTTTAAAATTTCTAAAAATGCGTGGATATTAGCCTTCAATTTTGAAATTTTTTGACTTTATTTTTTTGCCCGGAAATCAAAATTGCAGAAATGTTTACCATGGTTTCAAATACCCTCTGGGAGTCCAATATGTTGGGTAGAACCATCCAATTTCCCTTTAAACGACCAATTTATTGATTTACAACTTGCACCGATTTCCACTACTAGAAAACAGGTCATTTCCGACGGACACTAAAATCCGTCGAAAAGTACGAAAATTCCGACGGATTCTATTTTCGTCGGAAATCCGTCGGAAATTTCCGACGGAATTGTAATCTGTCGGAAAATTCTTTACTTCCGACGGAAAATCCGTCGAAAGTGTTATATTTTCCGACGGAATTTAATACCTTCCCGACGGATTTTAAGTTTAAAAAAAAAACATAAAAAAAAACAAACAAACAAACAAAATCCCCCCAAACCCTAATATTTTCGGCGCCCTTCCCCCCCCCCCCATTTATTTTTGAGTTCTCTCTCTCCTCTCACCCCGCCTCTCTTCTTCTTCCTTCTCCTCTTTTCTGCTTCTCTCTCCTCCACGTCTCTTTCTTTTCCTCTTCTTTCCTCACTTCTTTTCTTTCCTCACTTCTCTTTCTTCTCCTCTTCTTTCCTCACTTCTTTTCATTTCTTTCCTCACGAATTTCCTCTCTCCTCTCTAAATTTCTCTATTTCTTTCATATTAATTAATGGTTTATATGGTCAAATTCGACCATGAAATCTCTAGATCTAGAGATTTCATGGCCGAATTTAGCCGTATTAAACCAAATTCGAGGAGAAATTAACATCCTAATTCGTATTAAGGTATTTATTGGTTTTTTTTTTTTTGGTTGTGGTTGTATTAAGGTATTTATTGGAATTTTTTGATTATTTTTCGCCCGGAAATAGAAATTGCCGAAATGTTTACCATAGTCCCTAATAACCTCCGGGAGTCCAATTGGGTGGTTGGAACTATCCAATTTTCCTTTAAACGACAAATTTACCGGTTTTCAACTTTCACTGATTTTATTAATACAAGCAAACCATGACCATTTATGACAACAAATAATGATCATATACGGTTCCAAACGGAATTATATTACCCCAATATGTATCCCATAGAATTTCAAGACTTTTCGACAACGGGCCCTGAAACCTCCAAAATTTCTCAAAAAGCGTGAATTTCCTTCAATTTAGGAATTTTTTTTTATTATTTTTAATCCGGAAACAAAAATTGCCGAAATGTTTACCATGGTCAGTAATATCCTTCAGGAGTCCAATTAGGTGGTTGGAACCATCCAATTTGCCTTTAAACAACTAATTTACCGGTTTACAACTTACATCGATTTCATTAATAAAATTCAACCACGAAGATTTATGACAACAAATAATGATCATATATGGTTCCAAACGACATTATATGACCCCGAGATGTATCGCAAAGAATTTCAAGACTTTTATACACCAGGCCCCGAAACCTTCAAAATTTTTTACTATTTTTCGCCCGAAAATAAAAATTGCCAAAATGATAACCATGGTCGCTAATATTCTCCAGGAGTCCAATTGGGTGGTTGGAACCATCTAATTTGCCTTTAAACGACCAATTTACCAGTTTACAACTTTAACCGATTTCATTAATACAAGCCAACCACGAAAATTTATGACAACAAATAATGATCATATATGGTTCCAAACTACATTATATTACCCCAATATGTATCCCACATAATTTCAAGACTTTTTGAAACCGGGCCCCGAAACCTCCAATATTTCTCAAAAAGCGTGGATATTAGCCTTCAATTTTGGAATTTTTTTGACTATTTTTCGCCCGTAAATAAAAACTGCCGAAAAGTTTACCATGGTCCCTAATACCCTCCGGGAGTCCAATTGGGTGGGTGGAACCATCCAATTTGCCTTTAAACGACCAATTTCACGGTTTACAACTATACCGATTTCATTAATTCAAGCCAACCACGAACATTTATGACAACAAATAATAATCATCTATGGTTTCAAACGGCATTATATGACCCCGAGATGTATCACATAGAATTTCAAGACTTTTCGACTCAGGGACCCGAAACTTTCAAAATTTCTCCAAAACGTGGATATTAGCTTTTGATTTTGGAAATTTTTGACTATTTTTCGCCCGAAAATAAAAATTGACAAAATGTTTACCACGGTCGCTAATATCCTCTGGGAGTCCAATTGGGTGGTTGGAACCATTCAATCTGCCTTTAAACGACCAAGTTACCGATTTATAACTTTCACCGATTTCATTAATACAAGCCAACCACGACCATTTATGACAACAAATAATGATTATATATGGTTCCAAACAGTGTTATATGACCCCGAGATGTATCACATTGAATTTCGAGACTTTTAGACACCAGGCCCTGAAACCTTCAAAATTTCTCAAAAAGCGTGGATATTAGCCTTAAATTTTGGAATTTTTTGACTATTTTTCCCCCGAAAATAAAAAATGCCAAAATGTTTACCATGGTCGCTAATACCTGCGGGAGTCCAATTGGGTGGTTGGAACCATCCAATTTTCCTTTAAACGACCAATTTAATAACTTTCACCGATTTCATTAATACAAGCCAACCATGACCATTTATGACAACAAATAATGATCATATATGAATCCAAACGGCATTATATTACCCCAATATGTATCCCATAGAATTTCAAGACTTTTCGACACAAGGCCCTGAAACCTCCAAAATTTCTTAAAAAGCGTGGATATTAGCCTTCAATTTTAGAATTTTTCGACTATTTTTGTCCCGGAAATAAAAATTGCCGAAATATTTACCATGGTCCCTAATACCCTCCGGGAGTCCAATTGGGTGGGTGGAACCATCCAATTTGTCTTTAAACGACCAATTTACCGGGTTACAACTTACACCGATTTCATTAATTCAAGCCAACCACGAACATTTATGACAACAAATAATGATCATATATGGTTCCAAACAAAATTATATGACCCTATGATGTATCCCATAGAATTTCAAGACTTTTCGACACAGGGCCCCGATACCACCAAAATTTCTAAAAAAGTGTAGATATTAGCCTTCTATTTTGGAATTTTTTGACTATTTTTCGCCCGGAAATGAAAATTGCTGAAATGTTTACTATGGTCCCTAATATCCTCCGAGTGTCCAATTGGGTAGTTGGAATCATCCAATTTGCCTTTAAACGACCAATTTATCGGTTTACAACTTTCACCGATTTTATTAATACAAGCCAACCACGACCATTTATGACAAAAAACAATGACCATATATGGTTCCAAACAGCATTATATTACCCCAATACGTATCCCACAGAATTTCAAGACTTTTTGACACAAGGCCTCAAGACTTCCAAAATTTCTCAAAAAGCGTGGATATTAATCCTTCAATTTTGGAATTTTTTAACTATTTTTCACCCGGAAACAAAAATTGCCGAAATGTTTACCATAGTCACTAATACCCTTCGGAATTCCAATTGGGTGGTTGAAACCATCCAATTTGCCTTAAACGACCAATTTACCGGTTTACAACTTACACCGATTTCATTAATAAAATTCAACCACGAACATTTATGACAATAAATAATGACTATATATGGTTCCAAACGGCATTATATGATCCCGAGCTGTATCACTTAGAATTTCAAGAATTTTCGACACCGGTACCTGAAACCTTCAAAATTTCTCAAAAAGCTTGGATATTAGCCATCGATTTTGGAATTTTTTGACTATTATTCGCCCGAGAATAAAAATTGCCAAAATGTTAACCATGGTCGCTAATACTCTCCGGGATTCCAATTGGGTGGTTGGAACCATCCAATCTGCCTTTAAACGAACAATTTATCGGTTTATAACTTTCATCGATTTCAGTAATACAAGCCAACCACAACCATTCATGACAACAAATAATGATCATATATGGTTCCAAACGACATTATATGACCCCGAGATGTATCACATAAAATTTCGAGACTTTTCGACACCAGATCCCGAAACTTTCAAAATTTCTCAAAAAGCGAGGATATTAGTCTTTAATTTTGAAATTTTTTGAGTATTTTTCGCCCGAAAATAAAAATTGCCAAAATGTTTACCATGGTCGCTAATACCCTCCAGGAGTCCAATTGGGTGGTTGGAACCATCCAATCTGCCTTTAAACGACCAATTTACCGATTTATCACTTTCACCGATTTCATTAATATAAGCCAACCACGACCATTAATGACAACAAAAAATGATTATATATGGTTCCAAACGGCATTATATGACCCCAAGATGTATCACATAGAATTTCGAGACTTTTCGACACCGGGCCCCGAAAGCTTCAAAATTTCTCCAAAAGCGTGGATATTAGCCTTTTAATTTTGGAATTTTTTTAACTATTTTTTGCCCGGAAATAGAAATTGCCGAAATGTTTACCATGGTCCCTAATACCCTCCGGGAGTCCAATTGGGTGGGTGGAATCATCCAATTTGTCTTTAAACGACCAATTTACCGGGTTACAACTTACACCGATTTCATTAATTCAAGCCAACCACGAACATTTGTGACAACAAATAATGATCATATATGGTTCCAAACTACATTATATGACCCCGAGATATATCCCATATAATTACAAGACTTTTCGACACCGGGCCCCGAAACCACCAAAATTTCTAAAAAAACGTAGATATTAGCCTTCTATTTTGGAATTTTTTGACTATTTTTCGCCCGGATATAAAAATTGTTGAAATGTTTACTATGGTCCCTAATACCCTTCGGGAGTCCAATCGGGTGGTTGGAACCATCCAATTTGCCTTTAAACGACAAATTTACCAGTTTACGACTTTCATCGATTTTATTAATACAAGCCAACCACGACCATTTATGACAAATGATCATATTTGGTTCCAAACGGCATTATATTACCCCAATATGTATCCCATAGAATTGCAATAATTTTCGACAACAGGCCCCAAAACCTCCAAAATTTCTCAAAAAGCGTGGATATAGCCTTCAATTTTGGAATTTTTTTACTATTTTTAGCCCGGAAACAAAAATTACCGAAATGTTTACCATGGTCAGTAATAACCTTCGGGAGTCCAATTGGGTGGTGGGAACCATCCAATTTTCCTTTAAATAACCAATTTACTGGTTTACGACTTTAATCAATTTCATTAATACTAGACAACCAAGAACATTTATGTCAACAAATAATGATCATATATGGTTTCGAACGGCATTATATGACCTCGAGGTGTATCACATACAATTTCAAGACTTTTCGACACCGGGCCGCAAAACCTTCAATATTTCTCAAAAAGCGTGGATATTAGCTTTCAATTTTGAATTTTATACAATTTTTCGCCAGAAAAAAAAATTGCCAAAATGTTTACCATGGTCGATAATATCCTCTAGGAGTCCAATTGGGTGGTTAGAACCATCCAATTTGCCTTTAAATGACCAATTTACCGGTAAATAACTTTCACCGATTTCATTAATACAAACCAACCACGACCATTTATGACAAAAAATAATGATCATATATGGTTCCAAACGAAATTATATGACCCCGAGATGTATCACATAGAATTTCGAAACTTTTCGACACTGGGCCCCGAAACCTTCAAAATTTCTCAAAAAGCGTGGATATTTGCCTTCAATTTTAGAATTTTTTGACTATTTTTCGCCCGAAAATAAAAATAGCCAAAATGTTTTACATGGTCGCTAATAACCTCCGGAACTCCAATTGGGTGGTTGGAACTATCCAATTTTCCTTTAAACGACCAATTTACCGGTTTACAACTTTCACCGATTTCATTAATGCAAGCCAACTACGACCATTTATGACAACAAATAATGATTATATATGTTTTCAAACGGCATTATATGACCCTGAGATGTATTACATAGAATTTCGAGACTTTTCGACACCATGTCCTGAAACCTTCAATATTTCTCAAAAAGCGTGGATTAGCCTTCAATTTTGGAATTTTTTTGACTATTTTTCCCCGAAATAAATATTGCCAAAATGTTTACCATGGTTTCTAATACCCTCCTGAAGTCCAATTGGGTGGTTGGAACCATCCAATTTTCCTTTAAACGACCAGTTTACCACTTTACAACTTTCACCGATTTCATTAATGCAAGCCAACCACGACCATTTATGACAACAAATAATGACTATATATGGTTCCAAACGGCATTATATGACCCCGAGATGTATCACATAGAATTTCGAGACTTTTCGACACTAGTCCCCGAAACCTTCAAAATTTCTCTAAAAGCGTGGATATTAGCCTTCAATTTTGGAATTTTTTGACTATTTTTTCCCCGGAAATAAAAATTGGCAAAATATTTACCATGGTTGCTAATACCCTCCAGGAGTCCAATTGGGTGGTTGGGACCATCCAATTTGCCTTTAAACAACCAATTTACCGGTTTACAAATTTCACTGATTTCATTAATACAAGCCAACCACGACCATTTATGACAACAAATAATGATCATATATGGTTCCAAACGGCATTATATGACCTCGAGATGTATCACATAAAATTTCAAGACTTATCGATACCGGGCCCTGAAACCTCCAAAATTTCTCAAAAAGCGTGGATATATATAGCCTTCAATTTTGGAATTTTTGACTATTTTTCGCCCGGAAATATAAATTGACGAAATGTGTACCATGGTCCCTAATACCCTCCGCGAGTTCAATTGGGTGGGTGGAACCATCCAATTTTCCTTTAAACGGCCAATTTAGCGGGTTACAACTTACACCGATTTCATTAATTCAAGCCAACGACGTATATTTATGACAACAAATAATGATCATATATGGTTCCAAACTACATTATATGACCCCGAAAAGTATCTCCTAAAATCTCAAGGCTTTTTGACTCCAGCCCCTGAATCCTCTAAAATTTCTAAAAAATCATTGATATTCGCTTTCAATTTTGGAATTTTTTTACTTTTTTTTGCCTGGAAATTAAAATTGCCGAAATGTTTACCATGGTCCCTGATACCCTCTGGAAGTCATATTTGGTGGGTGGAACCATCCAATTTTTCTTTAAACGGCCAATTTATTGATTTACAAATTGCACCGATTACATTTATTCAAGCTTACCACGAATATTTATAACAACATATAATGATTATATATGGTTCTAAATGACATTATATGACCCCAAGATATATCTTCTAAAATCTCAAGCATTTTCAATTACGGGCCCCGAAACCTCCAAAATTTCTCAAAAAGCGTAGATATTAGCCTTCATTTTTGGAATTTTTTGACTATTTTTTTTCTTGGAATTAAAAAATGTTGAAATGTTTACCATGGTCCCTAATACTCTCTGGGATTCTAATTGGGTGGGTGGAACCATCCAATTTGCCTTTAAACGGCAAATTTACCGATTTACAACTTGCACCGATTTAATTAATTAAAGTCTACCACGAACATTTAGTACAACATATAATGATCACATATGGTTTCAAACGGCATTATATGACTCCGAAAAGTATCTCCTAAAATCTCAACCTTTTCGACAGCAGGCCGAAATCTCTAAAATTACTCAAAAAGCGTGGATATTAGCCTTCAATTTTAGAATTTTTGACTTTTTTTTTGCCAGGAAATCAAAATTGCTGAAATATTTACCATGGCCCCAAATACCCTCTGAGAGTCAAATTTGTTCGGTAGAACCATCCAATTTGCCTTTAAACGATTAATTTATCGATTTACAACTTGCACTGATTTCATTAATTCAAGCCTACCACGAACATTTGTGACAACATATAATGATCTCATATGGTTCCAAACGGTATTATATGACTCTGAGAGGTATCCCCTAAAATTTCAAGCCTTTTCGACACCAGGCTTCGAAACCTCCAAAATTTCTCAAAAAGCATTGACATTAGCCTTTAATTTTGGAAATTTTTGACTTTTTTGCCCGAAAATTAAAATTGTTAAAATGTTAACCATGGTCCCTAATACCCTCTTGGAGTCCAATTGGTTGGGTAGAACCATCCAATTTGCCTTTAAACGGCCAATTTATCGATTTACAACTTGCACCGATTTCATTAATTCAAGCCTACCACAAACTTTTATGACAACATATAATGATCATATATGGTTCCAAACGGCGTTATATGACTTCGAGAGATATCCCCTAAAATTTCAAGCCTTTTCGGCACCAGGCCCTCAAATCTTCAAAATCACTCAAAAAGCGTGGATATTAGCCTTTAATTCAAGTCTATCACGAACATTTATGACAACAAATAATAATCATATATGATTCCAAACAACATTATATGACCCACAGATTTTTTCTCTTGAATATCAAGAATTTTCGAAACCGAGTCCTGAAAACTCTATAAAATCTCAAAAAGCGTGGATATTAGCCTTCAATTTTAGAATTTTTTGACTTTTGTTTCGCCCGAAAATAAAAATTGCAAAATTATTTAACATGGTCCCAATTAACCTCCGGGAGTCCAATTGGGTGGGTGGAACCTTCCAATTTGCCTTTAAACGACTAATTTACCGGTTTACATCATGCACCGATTTCATTAATTCAAGCCAACCACGAACATTTATGACAACAAATAATGGTAATATATGGTTTCAAACGGCATTATATGATCTCGAGATGTATCACATAGAATTTCAACACTTTTCGACACAGGGACCGAAACTTTCAAAATTTCTCAAAAAGCGTGGATATTAACCTTCAATTTTGGAAATTTTTTTTACTATTTTTCTACTGGAAATAAAAATTATCGGAATGTTTACCCTTACCCAAAATACCCTCCATGAGTCCGATTGGGTGGGTTGAACCATCCAATTTGCCTTTAGACGACCAATTTACCGGTTTATAACTTACAACAATTTCATTAATTCAAGTCTACCACGAACATTTATGACAACAAATAATAATCATATATGATTCCGAACAATTTTATATTACCCCAATATGTATCCCATAGAATTTCAAGACTTTTTGACACAGGGCCCCGAAACCTTCAAAATTTCTCAAAAAGCGTGGATATTAGCCTTCAATTTTGGAATTTTTGACTATTTTTTGTCCGAAAATAAAAATTGCCGAAATGTTTACCATGGTCCCTAATACCCTCCGGCAGTCCAATTGGGTAGGTGGAACCATCCAATTTGCCTTTAAACATCCAAATTACCGGTTTACAACTTACACCGATTTCATTAATTCAAGCCAACCACGAACATTTATGACAACAAATAATAATCATATATGATTCCAAACAACATTATATGACCACGACATTTATTCTCTAAAATTTCAAGAATTTTCGAAACCGAGTCCTGAAAACTCATATCAAAAAGCGTGGATATTAGCTTTCAATTTTAGAATTTTTTGACTTTTTTTTTTTCGCCCGGAAATAAAAATTGCCAAAAAATATTTAACATGGCCGCAATTATCCTTCGGGAGTTCAACTGGGTGGGTGAAACCTTCCAATTTGCCTTTAAACCACTAATTTATCGGTTTACAACATGCACCGATTTCATTAATTCAAGCCAACCACGAACATTTATGACATCATATAATGATCATATATGGTTCCATACAGAATTATATGATCCCAAGATGTATCCCATATAATTAAAAGACTTTTCGACACCGGGACCCGAAACCACCAAAATTTCTCAAAAAGCGTGGATATTAGCCTTTAATTTTGGAATTTTTTGACTATTTTTCGCCCGGAAAAAAAATTGTCGAAATGTCTACCATGGTCTCTTATATCCTCTGGGAGTCCAATTGGGTAGGTGGAACCACCCAATTTGCCTTTAAACGATCAATTTACCGGTTTACAACTTACACCGATTTCATTAATTCAAGCCAACCATGAACATTTATGACAACAAATAATGATCATATATGGTTCCAAACGACATTATATTACCTTAAAATGTATCCCATAGAATTTCAAGACTTTTTGACACAAGGCCTCAAGACTTCCAAAATTTCTCAAACAGCGTGGATATTAAGCGTTCAATTTTGGAATTTTTTGACTATTTTTCGCCCGGAAACAAAAATTGCCGAAATGTTTACCATAATCACTAATATCCTTTGGGAGTCCAATTGGGGGGTTGGAACCATCCAATTTGCCTTTAAACGACCAATTTACCGGTTTACAACTTACACCGATTTCATTAATAAAATTCAACCACGAACATTTAGGACAACAATTAATGATCATGTATGGTTCCAAACGGCATTATATGAACCCGAGATGTATCACATAAAATTTCAAAACTTTTCGACACAGGGACCCGAAACTTTTAAAATTTTTCAAAAACGTGGATATTAACCTTCAATTTTGGAATTTTTATTTACAATTTTTCAAACGAAAATGAAAATTGCCGAAATGTTTACCCTGATCCCAAATAAATACCCTCTGTGACTCCAATTGGGTGGGTTGAACCATCCAATTTGTCTTTAGATGACCAATTTACCGGTTTACAATTTACAACGATTTCATTAATTCAAGCCTACCACAAACATTTATGACAACAAATAATAATCATATATGATTTTAAACAACATTATATAACCCCTAGATTTATTCTCTAAAATTTCAAGAATTTTTGAAACCGAGTCCTGAAAACTCAAAAAAATCTCAAAAAGCGTGCATATTAGCCTTCAATTTTAGAATTTTTTGACTGTTTTTTTCGCCCGAAAATAAAAATTTCTGAAATGTTTAACATGGTCCCTAGGAGTCCAATTGGGTGGGTGGAACCTTCTAATTTGCCTTTAAACGACTAATTTACCGGTTTACAACATGCACCGATTTCATTAATTCAAGCCAACCACGAATATTTATGACAACATTTAATGATCATATATGGTTCCATATGGCATTATAAGACCCCAAGATGTATCCCACATAATTACAATACTTTTTGACAGCGGGACCCGAAACCACCAAAATTTCTAAAAAAGCGTAGATATTAGCCTTCTATTTTGGAATTTTTTGACTATTTTTCGCCCATAAATAAAAATTGCTGAAATGTTTACCATGGTCCCTAATACCCTCCGGGAGTCCAATTGGGTGGTTGGAACCATCCAATTTGCCTTTAAACGACCAATTTACCGGTTTACAACTTTCACCGATTTTATTAATACAAGCCAACCACGACCATTTATGACAACAAATAATGATCATATATGGTTCCAAACGTTAACCCCTAGCTCGAACCCCAATGTGATCATACACTAAAGTACGGTGGCGTCCAAAACGGAAGAAGATAGAGCAAAAGAGTCGCCAACAAGTTTTAGGAACTTGTAAACCGCTCACAGGGTGAAGGTTACACCCCTTAACGATCCATGAGATCGTCAACTCCATAAGGTCTAGAACCAGATAAGGGTTCGGGGATGAAGGTACAAATCCAACCTAAAAGAGATTGAACCTGCCCTAATAATAGGCCTCTACTTTGTTCTGATCGTATTCATGTGCGCTTTTCAATTAACATACAATCAATAGGATTAACCCTAAACCTGTTTAATCTATGTTGGTTGAATATAATGCACAAATAAACTATTATTGGCGATCACTTGAAATTATAATCAAATTAACCCTAAACAAGATTATTAATTATCTTATTAAGCGTGATTACAAGTACAAATTCCCTTTAAACATGCATAAAAGGGTGATCAAGCAACATAATAATAATCAAAATAATAAATAATAATTATAATCATAATAATAATAATAATAAATAAAATAATCATCATATTAATAATAATATTCATAATCATCATAAATTATAACAATTATAATCATAATCATGTTCATGTTAATATTAAAGCATAATAATAGCAAGATCCTAGGCATGATACTAACAAGATTAATAACAATTCCTAGCATGTCACTAAGCAATAAAAATCAAATCTTTAACCCTAACATGATACTAACAATCATAAATATTAAGGAGAACATAGGAAGCATCGTAACAGTCATATTTAATATTAAAATTACCCTAGACATGGTACTAGGAATACCATAATAACAATTTAAACATGATTTCTACATCATAACATCAATAAAAATCAATTAAAATACTTACTTTGATGCCTCGTACCTCTTTCTAATAACAAAATACACACGTTAGTAACTTCAAGGAAAATAATAAAACAAACAATTAAATTAAATAATTGAAATAGAGATTTGGGACCAAACCCTCAGAAATTAAACTTTTCACGTCAAGGGCGAAGGCAACTTAGAATATGGCTAGGTGTTTCTAGATCTTGTGAATGCGGAATTTTGTATGTAAAAGCTAGTTGTAGAGAGAAAGATGAATGAAAGGAGAACGAGAGAATTGATGATTGCGAATGAAAACTGATTGTAGGTGAATGAAAACGGAGTTTTTACGTCATTATTTATAGAGAAAATTAGGCAAAAGATAAAATTAACAAAACAGAGTATTGGCGCACGTGAAACAGAGCTGGCGCCAGCACCAGCTGATTGGCGCCTGGCGCCAATCTAGCGCCAGGCGCCAGGTCCTAGTGCCAGGCGCCAATTCCTGGCGTCAGGCGCTAGTCCTGTTTTTGACGCGTTTTCGAAAATCAGATAAGTTTGCCGTACTGGAGGATAAAATCGTATCTTTTCCTCGAAAATGCTTTTTGATTTTAATTAAAACTCTGAAAAGTCAATTTATCAATGCTAATTGAATTAGGAATGAAAAGAACCTTCTAGAAGAATCTAGAGGACTAAAACCATTCCTAATTGCATTAGGAATGATAAATCATATTAGGCCCTCCCTTAGATCATTGGGCCGCATATAAGGCTCAAACCAGGCCCAGTTTAATAAATTGGCCATAACTTCCTCAATATTCATCGGAATTGGGCTTATAATATATCGTTGGAAAGCTCTTGTCAAGCCCCATCCAACTACACTACTATTGGACCCATATCATGGACCAACCAAACTGGATTGGCTGTTTTCTTAAAATAAGTTTTTAAAAACAAAGAGAAGAGAAAAGAAATTAAAACTATCCGCAACACTAAATTTTCCACACTTTCGCTTCATTCGATCATGATTCGACGCGAAAGGTACTCATCACTGGGTTTTGTTTTGGGGAGACAAGTTTGGGTGTCTACAATTACCCCAATATGTATCCTATAGAATTTCAAGACTTTTCGACAACTGGTCCCGAAACCTCCAAAATTTCTCAAAAAGCGTGGATATTAGCTTTCAATTGTAGAATTTTTTGCCTATTTTTAGCCCGGAAATAAAAATTGCCGAAATGTTTACCATGGTCAGTAATACCCTTTGGGAGTCCAATTGGGTGGTTGGAACCATTCAATTTGCCTTTAAACGACCAATTTACCGGTTTACGACTTTAACCAATTTCATCAATACAAGCCAACCACGAACATTTATGTCAACAAATAATGATCATATATGGTTCCGAACGGCATTATATGACCTCGAGATATATCACATACAATATCAGGACTTTTCGACACCGGGCCCCGAAACCTTCAATATTTCTCAAAAAACGTGGATATTAGCCTTCAATTTTGGAATTTTTATACTATTTTTTCGCCCAAAAAAAAAATTCCAAAATGTTTACCATGGTCGATAATATCCTCCAAGACTCCAATTGGTTGGTTAGAACCCTCCAATTTGCCTTTAAGCGACCAATTTACCGGTTTACAACTTTCACCGATTTCATTAATACAAGCCAACCACGACAATTTATGACAACAAATAATGATCATATGGTTCCAAATGAAATTAAATAACCCCGAGATGTATAACATAGAATTTCGAGACTTTTCGACACCGGGCCCCGAAACCACCAAAATTTCTCAAGAAGCGTGGATATTACTAACCTTCAATTTTAGAATTTTTTGACTATTTTTCGCCCGAAAATAAAAATTGCCAAAATATTTTACATGGTCACTAATACCCTCCGGAACTCCAATTGGGTGGTTGGAACCATCCAATCTGCCTTTAAACGACCAATTTACCGGTTTACAACTTTCACCGATTTCATTAATGCAAGCCAACCACGACCATTTATGACAACAAATAATGATTATATATGGTTCCAAACAGCATTATATGACCCCGGGATGTATAACATAGAATTTCGTGACTTTTCGACACCAGGCCCTGAAACCTTCAAAATTTCTCAAAAAGTGTGAATATTAGCCTTCAATTTTGGAATTTTTTTACTATTATTCCCCAGAAAATAAATATTTCCAAAATGTTTACCATGGTTGCTAATACCCTCCGGAAGTCCAATTTCGTGGTTGGAACCATCCAATTTGCCTTTAAACGACCAATTTACCAGTATACAACTTTCACCAATTACATTAATACAAGCCAACCACGACCATTTATGACAACAAATAATGATCCTATATGGTTCCAAACGGCATTATATTACCCCAATATGTATCCCATAGAATTTCAAGACTTTTCGACACAAGGCCCTGAAACCTCCAAAATTTCTTAAAAAGCGTGGATATTAGCTTTCAATTTTAGAATTTTTCGACTATTTTTGTCCCGGAAATAAAAATTGCCGAAATATTTACCATGGTCCCTAATACCCTCCGGGAGTCCAATTGGGTGGGTGGAACCATCCAATTTGTCTTTAAACGACCAATTTACCGGGTTACAACTTACACCGATTTCATTAATTCAAGCAAACCACGAACATTTATGACAACAAATAATGATAATATATGGTTCCAAACAACATTATATGATTCCGTGATGTATCCCATAGAATTACAAGACTTTTCGACACCGGGCCCCGAAACCACCAAAATTTCTTAAAAAGCATGGATAGTAACCTTTCAATTTAGAATTTTTTTGCCTATTTTTCACCCGAAAATAAAAATTGCCGAAATGTTTACCATGGTCCCTAATACTCTCCGGGAGTCCAATTGGGTGGTGGAACCATCCAATTTGCCTTTAAACGGCCAATTTATTGGTTTACAACTTACATCGATTTCATTAATTCAAGCCAACCATGAACATGTATGACAACAAATAATGATCATATATGGTTCCAAACGACATTATATTACCCCAATATGTATCCCATAGAATTTCAAGACTTTTTGACACCGGGCCCCGAAACCTCCAAAATTTCTCAAAAAGCTTGGATATTAGCCTTCAATTTTGGAATTTTTTGACTATTTTTCATCCGAAAACAAAAATAGCCTAAATGTTCACCATGGTCACTAATACTCTTCGGGAGTCCAATTGGGTGGTTTGAACCATCCAATTTCCCTTTAAACAACCAATTTACCGGTTTACGACTTACACTGATTTCATTAATACAAGCCAACCACGACCATTTATGACAACAAATAATGATTATATATGGTTCCAAACGGAATTATATGACCCTGAGATGTATCAAATAGAATTTCGAAACTTTTCGACACCCAGCCCCGAAACCTTCAAAATTTCTCAAAAAGCGTGGATATATTAGCCTTCAATTTTGGAATTTTTTGACTATTTTTCGCCCGTAAATAAAAACTTCCGAAATGTTTAACATGGTCCCTAATAACCTCCGGGAGTCCAATTGGGTGGGTGAATCCTTCTAATTTGCCTTTATACGACTAACTTACCGGTTTACAACATGCACCGATTTCATTAATTAAAATTAACCGCGAACATTTATGACAACATTTAATGATCATATATGGTTCCATATGGTATTATAAGACCCCAAGATGTATCCCTTAGAAATACAAGACTTTTCGACACCGGGCCCCGAAACCACCAAAATTTCTAAAAAAGCGTAGACATTAAGCCTTCTATTTTGGAATTTTTTGACTAATTTTCGCCTGGAAATAAAAATTGCTGAATTGTTTACCATGGTCCATAATACCCTCCGGGATTCCAATTGGGTGGTTGGAACCATCCAATTTTCCTTTAAACGACCAATTTACCGGTTTACAACTTTCACCGATTTTATTAATACAAGCCAACCACGACCATTTATGACAACAAATAATGATCATATATGGTTCCAAACGAAATTATATGACCCCGAGATGTATCACATTGTATTTCAAGACTTTTCGAAACCGGGCCCCGAAACCTTCAATATTTTTCAAAAAGCGTGGATATAGCCTTCTATTTTGGAATTTTTGACTATTTTTCGCCCGGAAATAAAAATTGCCAAAATGTTTACCATGGACGAAAATACCCTCCGGGAGTCCAATTGGGTGGTTGGAACCATCCATTCTGCCTTTAAACGACCAATTTACCGATTTATAACTTTCTTCGATTTCATTAATACAAGCCAACCACAACATTTATGACAACAAATAATGATTATATATGGTTCCAAACAGCATTATATGATCCCGAGATGTATCACATAGAATTTCGAGACTTTTGACACCGGACCCTGAAACTTTCAAAATTTCTCAAAAAGCGTGGATATTAGCCTTCAATTTTGGAATTTTTTGACTACTTTTCGCCCGTAAAAAAGATTACCGAAATGTTTACCATAGTCCCTAATACCCTCCGGGAGTCCAATTGGGTGGGTGGAACCATCCAATTCGCCTTTAAACGACCAATTTACCGGTTTACAACTTACACCAATTTCATTAATTCAAGCTAACCATGAACATTTATGACAACAAATAATAATCATATATAGTGCCAAACGACATTATATGACCCCGATATGTATCACATAGAATTTCAAGACTTTTCGACTTAGGGACCTGAAGCTTTCAATTTTTGATTTTTTTTTTACTATTTTTCAAACGAAAATAAAAATTTCCTAAATTTTTACCCTGATCCCAAATACCCTCTGTGAGTCCAATGGGTGGGTTGAACCATCCAATTTGTCTTTAGATGACCAATTTACCAGTTTACAACTTACAGCGATTTCATTAATTCAAGCCTATCACGAACATTTATGACAACAAATAATAATCATATATGATTCCAAATAACATTGTATGACCCCGAGATTTATTCTCTAAAATTTCAAGAATTTTCGAAACCGAGTCCTGAAAACTCATAAATTTCTCAAAAAGCGTTCATATTAGCCTTCAATTTTAGAATTTTTTTGACTTTTTTCGCCCGGAAATAAAAATTGCTGAAATGTTTAACGTGGTCTCAATTACCCTCCACGAGTCCAATTGGGTGGGTGGAACCTTCTAATTTGTCTTTAAACGACTAATTTACCGGTTTACAACATGCACCAATTTCATTAACTCAAGCCAACCACGAACATTTATGACAACATTTAATGATCATATATGGTTTCATACGGAATTATAAGACCCCAAGATGCATCCCATAGAATTACAAGACTTTTCGACACCGGGCCCCGAAACCACCAAAATTTCTCAAAAAGCGTGGATATTAGTCTTCTATTTTGGAATTTTTTGACTATTTTTCGCCCAGAAATAAAAATTGTTGAAATTTTTACCATGATCCCTTAAACCCTCCGGGAGTCCAATTGGGTGGTTGGAACCATCCAATTTGCCTTTAAACGACCAATTTTACCAGTTTACAACTTTCACCGATTTCATTAATACAAGCCAACCACAACCATTTATGACAACAAATAATGATTATATATGGTTGCAAACGGCATTATATGACCCCGAGATGTATCACATAGATTTTCGAGACTTTTCGACAACGGGCCCTGAAATCTCCAAAATTTTTCAAAAAGCTTGGATAATTAGCCTTCAATTTTGGAATCTTTTGACCATTTTTCGCCCGAAATAAAAAATTGCCGAAATATTTACCATGTTCACTGTTACCCTTCGGGAGTCCAATTGGGGTGTTGGAACCATATCCAATTTGCTATTAAACGTCAATTTACCGGTTTACAACTTTCATCGATTTCATTATTACAAGTCAACCATGACCATTTATGAAAACAAATAATGATCATATATGGTTCTAAAGGGAATTATATTACCCCAATACGTATCCCATAGATTTTCAAGACTTTTCGAGAACGGGCCCGTAAATCTCCAAAATTTCTCAAAAAGCGTGGATTTTAGCCTTCAATTTTTAATTTTTTGACTATTTTTCGCCAGGAAAAAAAAAATTCCAAAATGTTTACAATGGTACCTAATACCCTCCAAGAGTCCAATTGGGTGGGTGGAACCATCCAATTTGCCTTTAAACGTCCAATTTATCGATTTACAACTTACACCGATTTCATTAATAAAAGTCAACCACAAACATTTATGACAACAAATAATGATCATATATGGTTCCAAATGAAATTATATGACCCTTATATTTATCTCGTAGAATTTCAAGGCTTTTCGACACCGTGCCCTGAAACCTCTTAAATTACTCAAAAAGCGTGGATATTAGTCTTCAGTTTTGGATTTTTTTGACTTTTTTTTGTCCGGAAATTAAAATTGCCGAAATGTTTACCATGGTCCCTACTACCCTCTGGGAGTCCAATTGGTTGGGTAGAATCATCCAATATGCCTTTAAACGGCCAATTTACCGATTTACAACTTGCACTGATTTCATTTATTCAAGCCTACCACGAACATTTATTACAACATATAATGATCATATATAGTTCTAAACGGCATTATATGACCCCAAGATGTATCTCCTAAAATCTCAAGCATTTTCGACACCGGGCCCGGAAATTCCAAAATTTCTCAAAAAACGTGGATATAGCCTTCAATTTTGGAATTTTTTGACCTTTTTTTCATAGAAATAAATATTGCCTAAATGTTTACCATGATCCCTAATACTCTCCGGGAGTCTAATTGGTTGGGTAGAACCACCCAATTTTCCTTAAAACGACCAATTTATCGATTTACAACTTGCACCGATTTCATTAATTCAAGCTTACCATGAAAATTTATGACAGCATATAATGATCATTTATGCTTCTAAACGACATTACATGACTCCAAGATGTATCCCCTAAAATCTCAAGCCTTTTCGACACCGGGCCCCGAAACCTTCAAAATTTTTTAAAAAGCATGGATATTAGTCTTTAATTTTGAAATTTTTTGACTTTTTTCGCCTGTTAATAAAAATTGTTGAAATGTTTTGCATGGTCCCTAATAACCTCCGGGAGTTGAATTGCATGGGTGGAACCATCCAATTTGCCTTTAAACGACCAATTTACCGGTTTACAACTTGCACCGATTTCATTAACTAAAGCCTACCACGAACATTTATGACAACATATAATGATCATATGTGTTTCCAAACGGCATTATATGGCCCCGAGATGTATCTCTTAAAATCTCAAGGATTTTCGACATCGTGCCTCGAAACCTACAAAATATCTCAAAAAGCGTGGATTTAAATTTTGGAATTTTTTGACTTTTTTTCGCCCGGAAATGAAAATTGTTGAAATGTTTACCATGTTCTCTAATAACCTCCAGGAGTCCAATTGGGTTGGTGGAACCATCCAATTTGACTTTAAACGGCCAATTTAATTACCAGTTTACAACTTGCACGGATTTCATTAATTCAAGTCTACTATGAACATTTATAACAACATATAATGATCATATTTGGTTCCTTATTATGACCAACATATAATAATCACTTTAAAAGCCTACTATGGCCACCTTATTATTGTTGATCAAAGCATTTAATCTTGGGAGACCAAGTCGGTCCAGGCCAAAAAAGAAAGGAACATCATCCTCAAATTTAAGTGTTAAATATAGTATATATTTGTTGCATGATCAAAGGAGATAGTTATTTTCCTAAATTATAGACTATAGTTCCCTAGTATATTTCCACATATATTATAGTCATAGGAAATAATTAGCTTGATAAAAATGATAATTATCTATTTATAGTTAGTTGAACCCGAGTATGACCTGACTTAGAAATGACCCGACCTGATTGTAACCTGCAACTTATTGACTTGAACATAACTCGACTTGCATCCGAGAATGACCCAACTTGGAAATCACCCAACCTGATTACAACCAGCAAATTATTGACTTGAACCGAACCCGACTTGAACTCGAGAATGACTGACCTGATTTTAATTCGCAAATTATTGACTTGAACCAAACCCGACTCAAACCCGATAATGACCCAATTTGATTCTAACATGCAAATTATTGACTTGAACCGAACCCGACTCGAACTCGAGAATTACCCTAACCCGTTTTAACCCGTGAAAGCCCGATTCAAACCATACCTATTGTTTACCCGACCCAAATGTAACTCGACCTGTTATTAACCCGACTTAAACCCGACCCATACCCGATAAGAAGTATGACCCGACGTGACCCGATTCAAGCATGACCCAACCCAAACCCGAACCGCATAGGTTATGGAATTAATTTGAATTGACCCGACCTGAGTTGACCCGGTCCAAACCTGACCCGTTTACCGAATTGATAGCTCTACTCGTGGTTTCAAAAAAAAAGAAAAAAAAGAAATAGTACACGTATGAATAGCATGTTTTGTTTTCTTAAACAATACGAGTGGTATACTTGTTTGGCTTAGATTTAGGCTTGATTTGTGCTCGTGTTATGTTGGATTCGAGTTTCTCTTTGTGACTTGTGTGATCATATCATTTTTTTTTTATTATTATTATTTGAAACATTAATCAATCGCATTATGTTAAAAATCGCCAATTCTATATTCGAGTAATAATGTAATATAGATGTGATTATGAGTCAGTTCACGTTGTTGGCTAAATAATCTCATTTCCGACCTAATAGTGAGCTAGATCGAAAACTTTATGTCTGAAATATAAAAGAGCAAACTTTGAGCTATATAGGCCAAAAATTGATGCCCAACCCAAAATTGCTGCCCAAACCCGCCAAATTTGCGGCGTAGGAGATGTGTTTGATAACTTTGATTAGCATTGATATCGTTACTAATACTAGTAGGTGTGATTAGCTCTTGACTCATGCAACAAGCTGATGAATTTGGTATGCCACACCCAAAGAGCCAAACTTGTAGCAAAACAACTCATAAAACTCAACTCCCAATTGTCGAAACTTACCCGCTCAAATCGTCACCATGATTGTCTCTCTCTTTTCCTGCAAATCCATTCATCTGATGGCTTGAACCCAGATCATTATTCTCTCTCTTCTGCTCTTACTGCCTCTGCCAACATACCCAACTCCAGATTTGGAAACCAGCTTCATGCTCATGCCATTTTCACTGGACTTAAAGCTTTCCCCCATGTCTCAAACACTCTCCTTTCACTCTATGCCAAAACTGAGGACTTGGGTTCTGTCAAAACTGTGTTTTCTGAATTGGGTTCCCCTGATAATTACTCTTGGACTACTTTGTTATCGGCATATACTAAGTTGGGTCAGGTTGATTATGCCTGCCAACTGCTTGATGAAATGCCTGTGAGAAATATTGCGCCTTGGAATGCTGTAATTACTGGTTGTTCTGAAATTGGGTATGATGATATTGCATTTGAATTGTTTGGGAGAATGCATATGTTGGGTGTGAGGCATGACAATTACACTTTTGCTTGCGTTCTTAGCTTGTGTTCTGTTGTCGAATTACATGGCTTTGGGAAGCAAGTGCATTCGTTGGTGTTTAAGAGTGGGTGTTTGGGTTGGAGCTCGGTGGTGAATTCTTTGCTTACAATGTATTTTAACACTGGAAATTCCATTGATGCTCGTAAATTTTTTGAAGATGCAGATGAGATGGTGCGCGATGTGATTACCTATAATGCAATGATCAATGGGTTAGCAAGTCTTGAGAGGAAGGAAGAGGCTTTGGTTATATTTCAAGAAATGTTAGAGGCTCGATTAAGACCTACTGAATTAACTTTTGTGAGCCTTATGAGCTCGGGTTTGGTTCTCGACATGTGCCTCCAGTTACATGCTCAGGCTGTAAAGGCAGGTTATGAACCTTGCACAGCTGTGAGCAATGCTGCCATGGCCATGTATGCTGAGCATGGGCTGTTAGATTCTGTTAGAAAAATGTTTGAAAAATTGGAAGTGAAGGATGTTGTTTCATGGAACACTATGATAGCTGGATATGCTCATAACAATGATATTCAATTAGCAATCTCAACTTACATGAAAATGCAGAGGATTGGGTTTGTTCCAGACGAGTATACAATCGGAGCCCTCTTATCTAGCTCAGGTAGCTTAGAAATTGTCCAGATGATCTATGCCCTTGTGATGAAAAATGGCCTCAGTTTAACAAGTGAAGTTATTAATGCTTTGGTGTCTGCATGCTCTAAGCAAGGTGACATTGATCTGGCCTGTCAAATATTCTGCAGCATGCACTCTAAGAATCTGATTACCTGGAATGCAATTATCTCGGGATTCTTGTTAAATGGATACCCTGTGCAAGCTCTTGAACTGTTTCTTCAGCTACAGAAGTCAAAAATCAGACCAGATGTATACACTTTAACTATTGTATTGAGCATCTGTTCCAGCGTCTCAGCCTTAAGTCATGGAAAGCAGGTCCATTGCTATATCCTAAGACGTTTATTTCTAAATGAAATCTCCTTGGGGAATGGCCTCATCACCATGTATGCAAAATGCGGGCTTCTGGATTGGTCTGTTAAGGTATTTAAATGCATGATCACAAAGAACATTGTGAGTTGGAATGCCATAATCTCTGCATTAGCACAATATGGAGAAGGGAAACTAGCTGTCAGGTACTTCACATTGATGCATAATGAGATTGGGCTTAAACCTGACCAAGCCACTTTTACTGCTGTTTTATCTGCTTGTTGTCGTGCTGGTTTAATTTGCGATGGCATTCGCATATTTAATGCAATGATTAATGATTATGGGTTGGAACCTGGAATAGATCACTTTTCTTGCCTTGTAGACCTGCTAGGACGAGCTGGATACATTGATGAGATGGAGAGACTAATTGAGAGTGAGGATTACAAGGCTAATCCGAATATTTGGTGGACTCTGTTTAGTGCATGTGCAGTCTATGGAAATGTAAGGCTGGGAAGGATTGTTGCTGGGTTGCTTCTTCAAACTGAGAAAAACGACCCAGCAGTTTATGTATTGCTGTCAAATATTCATGCAAATGCTGGACAATGGGAAGATGCAGCTCAAGTTAGGGAATTGATGAAAACAGTTCGAGTTATAAAGCAACCTGGGTGCAGTTGGATCAAGCCATAGTAATGTCGAAAAATCAATTTGACCGTCTTCTTTAACACAACTTCATTAGTGCCAGCTCCAGCTTCAGAATATTGACTCGATTGTTCTGATATTTGGTTTGTGGTGGTTTCAGTAGATAGTGAACAAAAAAATTAGAGCTCTTAATTCAGAAATTCAAGAGGAAAGAGAACGGCCTTGGACAATCGTTTCAGAAATCCTACATCTCCTGAGAATGCCTCCTTTAGCTCTGGGGTCCATTGATATTGCTTGCTACTGCCTTACGCCCTCACAACATACATACACTAACCAAGCTTTATCCCTTAATATATGCAGCATCTTTGTCTGACTGTAGTCCTTGTTTATTGTTTTTATGGGAATAGCACATATTATTAGCTATAGCAGGTAGCAATCTGGCGTTGTATTGAAACAAATGGACCTCCACCATCCATCACCTGCCTAATGAATAATACAGTATTTAAACGAAAAACCAAATAATTAAAAAATAAATACAAAAAACGCATTACTTTGTTATAGACCAAGAACCAGCAAGTAGTATACTAGTACGAGTAATAGTACTTCGTATATGGTTGAAAAAAACTTTTGGATCCAAAAAGTAAATAGAAATAAAAAAAGAAGAAAGTATAACATTCATAATGGAAAAATATACATATAAATCAGTTTATGACAGCCTTGATAATCATGAATGAAGTTCGATAAATAGAAGTGGTATCTTAATACAATTAACTCCGGTTTGCTCTTAATAGCAGCTTATAAAGAACAAGCCTGATTAACTTTCAAAGAGACTAGTATATTCAGCACCATAGCAGCCAATTTTGGATGCGTGAACTATCTTCTTTACTGTTTTAGAAGCATCACTTTACATGAATACGCCTATGATATGCTGGAACAGTTGAAGGGAAAAACATTTGCCTAAGTCCCTCTGCCTTCATTATGGGAAAGATGATGCCGGCTGCACCCTGCAAAAGAGATTAACAGTTTTGTCAATCAAATTGGCAATAGAAATGCGTAGTATTCTTCATTGACCATAGCAAGCAAAAGGAAACAAAAAGGCAGCCACAACTATGAAGGTTCTCACAAGAGACTGGAATCAAAGTCTTTGGCAGTCATTCCAGCTAAGCTAAGGTAAAATAAACAGCTACAGATCAGAGTATTTAAATTTGGCTACTAGTATTTAAAGGAAATAGTTTAGGTGCTACTGGTCTGTAACGGAAGCACACCTCGTACTGGTCAGCATTATTTTTAATTTCTAATTTTGACATTGTCCATAAGTACCTACTGGAATCAGATATCAACTATAAAAATAATGATCTTTGATTTTGGTTTGCGATTTTCATCTACTTCAACAATTAGTTTTACCAAAACAATTGCAAATGTAACAGTTTTTAACTTCAACTAGTAATAACCCCCTTTTTACATTAAACTTGATACTTTCAGGTAGGTTTGCCAAATAGAGCATAAATTCAGCTGCAATTTGCTACAAAAACATGTGTAACAAACATGAGACTAAAATAAGCCTACATTTAGAGAGGAGATGTCATACCGATAGCAATCTTATGCCAAGCCAAAGTCCCTTTATTGAAGGAAAAGGAATCAACAGGCGACCAACACCATATATAGCCACAGCAAAGAAGTGAGCTACTAAGCTCAATGGCCGAGGATTTAGACCAGAGAGTAAAGCAATTGGGCCATTTGAAAATACTCCTCCAAGGCTAAGATAGTCAAAGCAAGCGTCACGCATTTCCTTGTGAGCTTCATCAGATGAAGCACAAAACACCTTATACAAGGCACCTGCCAAAGTGTTGATTGTAGATGCCACAGGCTGCAAGAAAAATTGACATCTAAAACTTAGCATATCCAGTTTAAACACACGCACACGCACATTTTTATTTTGAGTATATCATGTGTGTGTGTAATTGTTGTCATGTTTGCATAATGCATGCATATACCTTACGCAAGGTGTAAAAAGACTCCAGATAATGGCACAACGAATCAGCATCATTTAGGTTCTTCAAAGGCCTCAGAAGGTTTCGGAGTACAACAATATCAGACAATGCCACTGTCATCCCACCTCCAGTTAAAGGATGTCGCATGTTGAAAGCATCGCCCAATAGTAAGGCTCCAGGAGTAGGCTGAGGAGTAGCAGGCATGCTTCTATTAGGCATTGTTCTTATATTCCCCTTGTCAACTGCTGCTACAAATGAATCTCTAATTTCAGCAGGTACCTGATGCAGTAACATAACTCGTTGGAATCATGATGCCAGAAGGATTCAAATTACCAAAGAAAAGAACAAGGAAGTAACAAGATAGCATATATATATATATATATATATATATATATATATATATATATATATATATATATATATATATATATATATATATATATATATATATATATATATATAATATATATATATATATATATATATATATATATATATATATATATATATATATATCCACCACACCTGAGGCGCCACCACTGTCTTCAGATACTTGGCCATTTCACCATTAGCGATAGAAGGCAACTTATCCCCTGCTGGTACATCAACCAAGCAACGGACTTCTGTACTACTAATAGGGTAAAACAAAACAGGTGAGGGGTCCGCTAAAATAACATGTCCGTGATTCGCGTAAGGCAATTGGCAGTTCTCTAGCACCAACCCCACAAAGTGTGAAGGCACTTCAACCTATGAAATGAGACGACACAGTGAGCAAGAGACGCATGCCAAGCATCTAACAGGGAAAAGCAAAAGCTAGATATAATTTGTTTGGTAAATCAAAATTAAATCCTCAAGTTTAAAGACGTAAAAGAAAGACTATACAGAGTATCGATGACCAATTAAGACTTTAAGAAGAAACTATCACCTTTGGTGAACAAAGAGAACGTCTCAGATTCGAGAAGCAACCATCACAGACAACTGTGAGAGGTGCATAGACCTTCAACTCCTCACCATTCTTGGTCTTGTAGTGAACCCCCTTGACTATTCCCTTTAACTCAAGCAATGATGTAACTGTTCCCTGTTCCAACCGCACACTGGAACAAAATAGAAGGAAATGGAGATTCAGTAATTAGTGCAATAGATAATGCGATAGCAAACCTTTTGTTCAACGAAACAAATTAAACACAGTGAAGAGAAAACAAAAGTACTTGGGAAGAGAAGCAGCCTTTTCTCTCATCCTTTGTATGAAACGTCCATTGTGAAAGCTCTTCCCAGACACATCTGAATGGAATTGTTCCAAGGGATAAGACATTCTTATGTTCTTCCCTTCTTTGAAAATACCATATCCAACCACCCTCTGTGCATCAATATTCCCAACGCAGTCTGAAAGGTTGAGATGAATAAATACAGTGAAAAACTCCAAATCACTTGCTGAAAATAATTGAAGGTAAAATATTCTGGAAAACATGCGTGCAGGACTATTATAAAAACACAACCAGATTCTGTGCATACCCTCAAGGCCCAGTTCAATCAATTTCAAGTATCCTCCTGGCTGTAGAAGCTCCCCAACTATTCTGTCAGGTTCACTTAAGTCTCTTTCAATCACATGAACACGCCGACCATCCTGCAATCACTGCAAAAGTCTAGATCAGGAAAGAGGAGGAGAAAAGATAACAAGTAATCCTTTTGTTTTACACAGATAGTCCTCGTTTGACAGTAGAATTTGATAATTTGACTATAAGGTTTTCTAAGTTATTTCATGTTATAAGTCGCAATATATATATATATAGGGGGAGGCTCTCGTGAGAATTTTTCTTATGTGAGAACACTTTTTATGTTCTAAATTTTAAATCAGATGTTCTAAATTAGTACTCACATGTTCTAAACCATAAATTAGTTAAGTTAGATGTTATAAATTTCGAATGACTTATTCCGAAATTTTAACTTATATGTTTTAAATTTTAAAACTTGCGTGTGTTCTAAGATTTTTAGTTATATGTTCTAAATTCGAAAGCATATGTTCCAATTTTTATTCACATATTCTATATTTTTACTAATATGTTCAATATTTTTACTCCCAATTTCTATATTTTATACCAAGTGTTCTAAATTTTTTATTCACATGTTCTAAATTTTAAATCAGATGTTCTAAATTTTAATCATATGTTCTAAATTTCATAAAGCAAATTTTTTAAATTTTTACTCACATGTTCTAATTCTTAAATCAGATGTTCTAAATTATTGCTCAAGCACATGTTCAAAATTATTAGTCATATGTTCTAAATTATTAATCATATGTTCTAAATTTAAATTTGAGTCGCATGTTCTAAATTTTTACTCACGTGTTCTAAATACTAGATCAGTTCTCATATAAGTATGAATTCTCACATATGAACTTATTCTCACCGGATCCTTCCCCTATATATATATATATATATATATATATATATATATATATATATATATATATATATATATATATATATATATATATATATATATATATATATATATATATATATATATATATCAAAGTTAGCAAATTTAGATCACAAAAATTGATTGGAAAGCCATACTGAAAGAAAGGAGACAACTTTACAATTCTAAATTTCTAAGCGTGCCCTAGGGCAAGATCCAATTTTTTTTGCAATTTTAAGTTTTAACCCTAAAAGGTCAAAAAATTTATCTCCAAAATAAATTATATATAAGCCAATAAGCAAAATGCAACATAAAAGTAGAGTGCATAAAACAAGATACTTTGGCCCGTATATAAACTGCAAAAAAACGACTTAAAATTTCCAAGATTTACCTTATAGGTGCAATAAGATATTCTAACTGTCTTCCATTTCACTTTATGAAATCACTCCTTTAAAGCTGACTAAGGGAGCTAATAACATCCTCATTTGCAACCAGAGAAGGTAAACAATCTGTTAAGGCATTTACAGCTTTACACTACCTTAACATAGTCTTTAGGCCAACCTACAACAGTCCTAGATCTCACACAATGAGGTATCTTCCCTTACATGTATATTACCCAAACATTGAAGAAATGAAAATTATAGCAAGCCTACAAAGTCTACTTGTGTAGAATTTAAGCTTTAAGGCATCAAACTTGCTCAAAGGCAAACACATGCAACAACACACTGGAACTTGGAAATTCCTATATTTCCTAGTGATCCATAATTTTTAACTTCTTTAATAAACAACAATTCTAGAACTTATGCAAGTCAACTAACCTCTAACATATAATTGAATAAGTAACTGAGCTTACAATTGTAACAAACCTTAATTTGCTTCAAGAAAAGGGTTGATTATAAGAAATCCAAAAAAAAAGGTACATAATCTGTCCATAGATTATATCCATCATAATCCACCAGTAAAATGAAGCAAAAAGCATACTACGTACAGCTTTTCTCAATGTTTCCAATTTTGGTGATGGTAATAGAACCAAAAATTCAGCAAGAACAAGCTTCAGAGTCTTCTTTTCTATACAATAGACAATTCTTTGCTTTTGCAAACAAAATAAGTTCCAATAAATTCAGATAATAAGCTCATGACAGCGCACTCTAGTCCCTATTAAGAATAACTAGAGTTGTAACAAGGCAACAAATGTCATCTAATGTTTGTTCTAGACTAAAATTTGCAAATGAATTACAGAACCTAGACATCACCTAAACTAACGAGCGATTTTAATCCAAAATATGCAAAACATTTAATGAATTGAAAAGTGTTACTGCCTTCATGAGTGTCTATCTCATATTGATCAGATTCTATCAAAGTAACAAGGACCACATACCATTCTTAGCAGCTAGAGATGAAGACGCGTGAGCTGTGAAATCTTATGTAATCTAACTTAAGCTTTACCTAAATACAAAATCTTAAACACAAATTTTTAACCCCAATTTGGAATTCCTACTTAAAACATTAAAAAAAAATGGGGTTGACTCGAGTAGATTCCCAATGAATTGTTTCAAACAATTAGTATAACCGGAATCAAAACCGACTTTGACTAGTATAATATTATATTGGGAATTATATATGCTACTAGAACAGTCCAATGGATTAAACAATTGAATATAAAGAAGCTAAATCCAGAAATTGCACAATCACCAATAACAATAATTTCAATTGAAACTAAGAGTTGAGAAAAAACAATCAAATCCCATGTGAGTTCAGAACTTTCTCTGATTGATTACAAGTGGAAATTTTTATCCATAAATATTCAACCACGCTGCTCAAACAACAATTTGACAGGCAAACAACATAATTCCAAATTTTATAAAAAAACAAAATAAAAAGGAAATTATTTGTAGTATAAGCATCACCTTAGCAAGGGTATAAGCAAGAGCTGCGCCAGCAACGCCAGCGCCGACGATGATGACGTCAGGTCCGTCGGAAACAGAGCTAACTTCATCAGAATTCCGAACAGATTCCGATTGAATTCCGGCGGAATTTAGTTTATCTTTTCTCTTGCTCTTATATATACCGTCACGGAAAAGCGAAAAGAAGAGAACAAACCCTAGGAGAGAGACTATGGAAATCCCAACAATGTACTGATCAAATACCACCATTTTTGATACAAAATCAAATTTTCCGAATTCAATTGCTCTCCTCTTAACCTTGTTCTTGATATTACAAGTACAATTATTATTAATTTCTCCAGAAAATGGGAATGTAGTTCTAGCAGATGATTTAATGGAGAGAGAAATTGAGAAAGATGAATGATTGAAAGGTAGGGATTTGGATTTGTGGTGGAGATGAAGAAGAGAGACAGTTGAAGAAGAAGACGTCAAAGGATAAGATTTAATATTGGGAAAAAAAGGGGGTTTCATTTAATTTCCTCCAAAATTATGGTTAGGTTGTAGTTGTCGTGTTATAATCTACACCATGGGTCCATGGGTGTGCTTTCCTTTCGCGGGTTATTGAGGTGACTGCTTTTCACTTTTGAATTACCGTTTTATTCAAGTGGTTTTTACTTAAGAAGTACGGAGTATAATTTTAATTTCTTAATTCTACCCTCTTTGTTCTATACTAATTCACACAATGTAACATTTTTTACAATTCATAAATTAATTTAACTTAAGCCTTTGTATGAAAAACAAGTAGGTATCATGTAAAATGTTTTTAGATAAAAATTACATCAAATTTAACTGCGTCAATTATTATGAAACGGAATAACAAATAGAGTAATTAAATTTATACATTACAGTCGTGGAGCAACATCTAGGATCAAACGCGTAAGCTATAGTTAGCCCATATGCTACTTCAGACTACGTAATAGATTTACTACTACAAATATATTTAGGGCAGCAGCCGTTAGAAGGGAGAGTTCTCCACGCTTCCCACGAGGTGCAAGATAGAAACGATCAAACGAGAGATTGTGTCTCCATTTTGATTGCTTCTGTGGTTTGATGGACGGCCCCACACGGCGATGGCAGTCAAGTACTCCAGACTATGATTGTTGCTAGACTATCCTAACTTTCGTGTACACTTTATTTCCACAAGTTTATTGTTCCGTAGATTTTATGTAATACAAGTACATATTAAGGAATCTCTAATTATTCATACAGGAATAATTCATATAATTACAACATCAATTGTAGTCACTGAAAGGAAATTAGTTACATATTGCACTATTGCTAAAGAAATAATTTCAATGTGTACAATCCGTATTAGACTAGCTTCAATACACAAGCTACTGCATGTTATGCATGAAATTACCTTCGATACTAAAGCTGCTGCGCTTAAGGCTTTATTAGAATTGGATTTTCGAGTATACGCAATTATTACATGGGGCAAATATGTTGACTTAAAGAAGACTAGAGGGGCTAGCAGAGTAGCAGATACCGTAAAGCCAAAATTTCTTAATTATAGTTTGGTGAATTAAATCTATTACACATTTGGGTATGAAAAAACTTGAGAAACGCCAGCATAGATTGGGGATAAATATTACCTTCATCCGAATAAAACTTTGAATTGTATATCAGTGAAATTTATTTTCGGATGGAGGGAGTACATTTTTCTCTACAACTAACAAAATGAATCTGGAAATGCAGAGTATATGGGCAGACTTTTGGTTCCTCTGCCTGGAGATTTGGAGAAGCATCAGCAGGTTCAAACTTGAGTACAGATTTCTCAGCCGTATTTTGCGCCAAGTTGAGAACCCTGTTTTCGCTACCATATCAAGACTCGTATACTCCGTCTAGTATGATGCCCAAATTGGAAACATTTCTCAGTTAAGTTTGAGGTCATTTCTGATTGTTCCTCTTAACCCTTTTTCGTTGCTTTGGTCCCTATAATATAGAAGCAAACATCAAAATTACATTGCTTCGATCAAATTGTCATTTTAAGCAGAAACAATGACCAGCTGATTCGGAAAAGTCTTCATTTTCCTCTATGAAGAAGGATTTTGCCAAAGATGAAAAGAAAATACCTCGGCTGATAATGTCTTGAGGGGATCTCGCTTCCTCGATTTTCTCTTTAAACCCTGTTGTCCAGGCTTTCTATTATTACCCATTGCTGCTCGAGCAAGTTTGACAATCTTGCTTGCTTCTTGTGTGGTTGGGTCCAATAAATATTCTGGAACATCACGTAGATGCGCCGGAGGTTCCTTCTTGCTGAGGACTTTGTCATGCTTTAAAAGATCTGAATAGACGAGATTTTCTCTTTAAAATCCAAATATATAAGATATTAAGCAGAAATTGAGAATTATCTGGACAATTAGTTACCTAGATCTCTAGGATTAGCTTCAAAATGGGATTTCAACCTGAACAAAAAATTGCACGGCAACAACAAGATCAGTGTCAAGTCAGTCAATACAGCATAAAGCTTCTCCACAGGAATAGAATTGTTTCATAAATCACAAAGTAAAAACAGTCCTTTTTAAGATAAAAGTAAGCGTAACAAATAGTCAAATACAGCAGAAGCCAAAACTTACTTTTCAGAGTTGAGCATCTCGTTCCTTAGATCTTGTGCCCGAGATTCTCGTACAGCAAAACTAGTCACACTCCTGAACACATCCTATAAATTGAAACCAATGCTTCAACAATATATCCTTATTCATAAAGCAAAGGATGTAATCTATGCCAGTTACAATTAAAGAAGTAAGTTTTGTTGACCCATATAAGTGCTCAATCTCAGGATAGAAATAATTTTTAATTGAGCAAGGCTAAAGAGCGAGGAGGAGTTATTGACAGTGAAGGTCATTCCTTTCAATCTTATACATAAAATATAACTGTTAACATATGAGTCAAACCTCTTCCTCAATCACAAAAAACAAATTTGACAGTAGTTATACAGTGTACTAAGTAAAGAACAGATGTTAAAAAATACCTCAGCTCGATATCTCAACGATTCCACCGCATTCTTTGTGAGTAGGGGAAATGGAGCAATATAGTTGGTATCATCACTTGCTTTCTCTGCTACTGTAGCCTTTAACTCATCAAAAGCTTCCATCTCGTCTGGAGAGACCTACCATATAATGAAAATATCAGAACACCAACAACCAAAGCATTCATAATTTTATCAAGCACAAGCCTGCTCATCGTTAAGTTATCAAAATAGGAGAAACATAAGATTAAAATAAAAATCAGATATTGAAAAGTTATGATTTAAGGAACTGAACTCAAATGAGCAAGTAAATACCAGTAATTATAACACATATGTTCTTCCTCGCTGTGAAGACACAACTTTTGTTTATAAATAAACCATATGGTCTCCCAGAACATAGAAGGAAAAAAATGAAAACTCGATTATATGGAAAGCAGTTGTAACAATTTCACATGATAAGATAAACATAATTCATTATTGGATTGAATTGCAAAATTTAGCTCTGCTTCGCACTAAACAGTCATTTACATCTGCATTGTTTCACCAATCCACAGGTAAGGATCAGCAGATTAATAAGCATCATGCTCAAAAAGGACACAATTTCAATGTAATGTTGTTCTTTACCATAAAGTAAATTTTATTGTTCTAAACCCCAAAAAAGCTGGCAAGGGTGAGTAAACATCATAGGCAGTAGGCAGCATCTAATCACATGCATATCACCATACTTCAGAACATGTTTTTTTGACAAGAATAAATATATCTAGAACTACACAGGACAAATTAAAAAAAGAAGACAAGCTGTCAGATACAAAATGGTTGCTCTACTATTTAAACATCTTTCCTAAACATAGAGAAGCTTAAAATGTGAACCACCATTGAGAGATTTAAGAGTCAAGTCACCGCTCCGCAACCTGGTATGATGTAAGGTTAAATACCCCTCCAGATTATCAAATGGGAGTTGCCAGTGAGTTTTGCATATATTTTGTACATGTTCCTATCATATCAAGGGTCTATAAATTAGGAATTTATATACCTAAGCCAATATAGGGGAAAGAAAAAAGAAGCAGGAAGTGTTGCTTGAACATTTTTTTCCAGCATTCAACTAAAAGATATAACTGTAGTCACAAACAATATATGAAATCACTAAATAGTCACTGTTTAATGCTCTTATAAAACAATGTATATGCTACCTAACGAAACTTACAAGAGAAACAGATGCTCCAGTAGCAAAAGCTCTTCCAGTGCGTCCAATTCGATGCACATATCCAGCAACACTTTGAGGCATCTCAAAATTTATAACCTATAAACAAACAAATAAAGGAGAAAGTCCAGGTGTTGTTAGTGTGTTACAACAAGACCACTCAAGTAATTCAAAGCAGATAATCACTCTAAGGAAGTGTGAATAGCCTGTAGCTATCATATAGCAGCAGCACATTATGTAATTGATGCTGTGTGATACACAAAAAAGCCAATTCAAGAGACAATATAACCACCACATTCTGGCATCAAACAGTAATCATATCATGTGCTCCAGAGGTCAATCAAGAATTTCTGCAGCTAATGTTACAAACGCTTCCAGGATAAACTCCATCACAGAGCAACAACCTTATTCATCTCAAGCTTATGTCTCCCAAACAAAGAAGGGAGACAATTGAAATGAATTAACACATAAATTCAAAATCCTGTTTCATGTTAACATAATTGTCCAAAGATAGCTTGTAAGAAAATTAGGAAATGTGTAACGGATACACTACTCCCGTAGGTGGATCACTTATGAGCGTAGGAGGAGGAGAGGTCAGCAAACAGGAATGTTAGGGAATGAGACAGAAGGACAGCCACCAAATCAGTGAGCAGCCCCTCTTCTCATGACAGCTGCCATAATCTTTTGTCTTTTTTCTCTTTTTAGGATGATCATGTATATATAAGAAAGGGAGGGTAGGAATGTGCAGGCAGGCAGAGATTTGTAAGCATTAGAGCCAGAGAGTAGTGCCCTAAAAGTACTAAATCAGAGAGTAGTGGCCTCAAGCCACCATTGTGCAAACTTCATCCATTTTCATTAATCAAAAGCTGCCTACTTTCCTCAAAAATCACATCTTTATTGCTTATTCGTTAATAATACAAGTTTAAACTAACCAAAGTGTTACAAAATGCCACATCTTCATTGACATTACTATAATTACCAAACTTCACAGATCAAAAAAGTAAATTAAGACTTAAATCTGATCTCTAAAAATATGACAAACTAAAACCCTACTTAAAATCAAAACAAAAAACAAACTGACTTCAAATAGAAACAAACCAAAAAGGCAAAAACAAAGAATTATAATGCTGAATTAAAAGTTTTCCCTTTGAAAATAGGAAAGAGAAATGCGCGGTGGAGTAATGATCAGTTTCCACTTAACTGGTACTCGTAACAATCAGTTTGTCTATCAATTTATGGTTCTTACAGTTTGGCTGTATCCTTTACGATTTCAATTTTATTCACCGAGTGCTTTTATAATAGCTTCAGACAAGATGCAAATATTCTCGATCAAAATCTTAACAATTATTAGTGCATACATAAAATCATTTTAAATTAATTATTTTGGATAACAGCATTGAGAAGTTAAAACTAGATCATGCACTACAACTAAAATCTTAAGAGAATTAGTAACAAGCAACCAAAACCTTAAACTTTGATCAATACACAATTACTATAAATAATGATGATTAACAGTAACAATGACAGATTGATTAGGATCATAAAAATACATGTTCGGAAGATGACAAACTTGTCGTACTTTGTTAACAGTCATTCTATTACTCCTTACAACAAGTTGCATATTGATCAAAGAATAGGTCTTGATTGTAGACCCTAGTTTAGTTAGGAGAATGTGAGCTTCAAGTCTTGTTAGGTATATAAATATTTCTGAATTAAAATTAGAGTCCACCAAACGATACACCTAAGAGTGAACATGTAGTTACATGCTATTCTAGTACTAAATCATGCAAAAGTCGGAGCTGTGATCTTTCTCATATGCTACCACAAGGAAAAGATCTGTTGGCTAGCACAAAAGGCTAAACCAGAGATTGACACGTATAGTCGTATGAACAAAATGTTAGATAACATGTGATGGATTAAATAATCACCGGGCCTTGAAAATATGAAGGTAGCATAGATCAACAACCTAAAGCGCCAAATATATATATATATATATATATATATATCACATACCGTGTGCACATTTTTGAAGTCTATGCCTCTCACTACACCAAATTCTGCATCCAATTTTGGCTTCCTGCGTTTGTTGGACTTTTTTCCTTCCGATTTTTTCTCACTAACCTCCTGATCCTTTCCAGCTTGGCTGATATCAGTTGCAATTAAGTAATCAAAAAGACCTGCATTAAATTCCTGGTCAACAAAGAGCTACAGGGTCAAGAACCAATGTCCCAAAGTCCAAATTCTTAAAGGAAATAGCCAGCCAAAGGCATAGGTAGCACAAGTTGCACAAGGTCCAACTAAATTGAAGGCTAAAGCAATGGCGGAGACAGCTCATACCTCAAGCATATGAAGCCTAGAATTTTGGGGCAACTCAGCATTTAGAACAGCTGATCTGATACCAAACTGCCATACAAATGTAAATATTTTTAAAAAAATCTTGACATGAAATCAGTACTCAACATTACCTACTGTGGCCACATTTAATCAAACTTTGAGCAAGGTTCAACGACACTTGGCCCAAAGTTTATATCCTCAATTCAGTCATTAATAATCAAAATGAAAGTTCATTTACATTATGTCAAACATCCGAAAACGAGCACATCATTATCAGTCATTGTGAAGGTAAAAAAAAAATAAAAAAAAATAATTAGCAATACCTTTTCTAAAAAGAGTTTTAACTTAAATCCCATGTCGATTGTATTAGTGAAGATGAGTACTTTCTTCTGAACCAATTCCAGCTTTAAAAGGGCAAGAATGTAGATGAACTTATCATGAGCACTGCAAGAAATCTAGGGGGGGGAAAAAAGAAAAGTAAATTTATTACATAAAGAATATAAAAGCAGCACATAACCCATAACTGACAACAAACACACATTGGGCAAAAAAAAAAGGGAACACAATGATTCCTAAACTTTCATAAACATTAAAATCACGAGGAAACACATGGAGAGATGAATTTGTTCATGAGTATACTTATTAAACAAACAACAAAACACATATTTAATTCACTGAACTTCCTGCAAAGTCATTTTGAGTCATAATTAGAACAAGAATTTGTTTTGCTTATTGTTTACAGGATAATAGTAGAAAGATCAACTTGGTGTTCACATCACCCTACAATCAATATCTAACGCAAAACAAAAAGTAAAATTGAAAAAACAAAGGCATCGAGACAGCACCACATCGAAGTTATCCCCATCACAAAAACACAGTACATGTATATTTCTTCAAATGACTAATGCAGTAGGCATTCTCCTACTCTTCAGTATTGACTGTCTCAATTTTTAAGGGGTCATAAGTCTTTCCCACTCAAAGATCCATAATATATAAGTTTTCTGTCACTTTGTATTATTTGAAATCCACATGCTAGTTCATGGAGTTTCTTCGTAAATTATTTATGATTCATCAGTTTAATTCTCAACATTTGATGATAATTAAGCTGACACAAAAACAGGGATGCTCTATCAAAATGAAGTATGGGGTTTAGATCATAATAGATACAAAATAACTCTTACCCAAAACTGTTGCACGTTTTTAGGAATAAGTTCATCATTGGTACCACCAACCTCTGGCAAAGTCAAAACATAGGGATTGTGTAGAATAAGTTTCTTCAGCTTCTCAACATCAGCACTATATAGGTAATAAAGAAATATTAATCAGGCATATTAATAAATTATAAATACATATATAAGTGTTATCCCCATGGAATTCACTTCTAGAAAAACTATTCGTTGATCAATCTTAAAGAGCCAAGAAAGAAAACAGAAATTCATGAATCAAGTAAGGAAAAAAAATATTAATAAATATAAAAAAGAACAAACCTTGATGTAGCTGACATCAAGAGGCATTGACAACGTCTAGGGACATGGGCTGTAAGAGATCTTAGATCATCTTCATATCCATAAGACAACAGAAGATCTGCCTGAACATAAACACAAGTTTATAAATATGGAAAATAATCAGTGCCACAAATAACTGCTAGCCTAAACTAATACTCCGTACATTAACGCTCCACAGCTTGCTCGGCTCTAAAAAAAAGAGAGACAACAAGTATCAACAACAAAGAGATACTAAAATCAAGATTAACCTCATCGAGAACCAGCATAGAAAGCGATTCCTGAATAGCTTTCGGTTGAAGAGCACCAGCTTTCAAACAAGTATGCACACAAGCAGGTGTTGACACCAGAATATCCGCAGGGCCGGACAGCGCCTGCTTCTGATAGAATTTACAAACAAACGACATCAATCATTGATAACATGCTCAAATTACAGCAAAAACGAACAACTTAAAAAAAGAGCTTATAAATGACAACTAACCATCTCAATAGTTGACATAGTGCTAGTAAGCTGAGCAACTTTCAACTGAGCTCTACACAATTCTATAATAGAATTCACTTCGGAATAAACCTGTATAAATTTTAATCACAAATCAAAAACCCTAAATCCCCAAATTAAACCCACATTAGAAAAATGAAAGCATGAATAAATTAAATTCAAAACCTGGTGACATAATTCTCGGGTCGGAACAAGAACTAATGCGGAAGGACCGAGGCGGTTATTCGAGCCGGTATCGGAAAATAGTTTCTGGAGCAATGGAAGTAGATACGCAAATGTCTTCCCTGACCCAGTTTTAGCTCTGGCAACCACATCCTTACCTTCCTGTTCAAATTCACCCAATTTGTGAACAAATTCGTTGAAAATTAGGGTTTAATTTGAATATTAACGAATGTAGAAGAAGAACTTACGAGAATTAGGGGAATGGCGACACGCTGAATTGGTGTTGGCTTTTCGATTCCTTTCTTAATAAGAGCTCGAAGAAGACGAGGATCCAAGCTTAGTTCCTCAAAGCTCTGGTTATCTTCGTCTACTTCAATTTCTTCTTTCTGAGTCGTCGTTGAATTCTCCATTGAAGAAGGTGAGGAGATTACCAGAGAGAAGCGTGGGAAAGAGAGAATTGGGGTTTAGGGTTTTAGCGTTAAGAAAAGGAAGAATGATGATGCGTTCTATTTTGATGTTTGGCGATTTGGCCCAATCTGAATACTACTGGCCAGCTGGCCTACTGCTACGTGTATCGGACGGACCGACGGATATTTTGAGTGAACAACTCCAATTGTATTTGAAGTTAATTGGGTCCTTAACTTTGGGCTTTGTTACAAATTGGGTTTTGAAGTTTCAACATTAACAAAGTGGGTATTTTGATCTGCCTGAGCTTATTTTTCCGGCCAATGACCTACACTATCAGGTTATGTCTATTTTATTTTTTATAAAAAAATTATATCATAACTCATGAATTAACAAGAACATAATGCCCATTTGTTTTTTGGCCAACTTGTACTCTTACTAAACAGTCATAAAGGAAATCAATGAGCAGTTCATTTTGTTTTTAGAACACAACTATACAACCAAGCTAAATCAAGGTCAATTCATTCCTTTCTCCTTCATTCCCTTTCTTCGTCCTATTTCGATTTCCCTGCGCGAACCAAATGGTCCCATAGGAATATAGGATTGATTTTATGGCCGAATAATGGGAAGACAATATACTTTAATAATATAAAAATAATTTAGAACAAGCATGTATTGCAAATATTTATACTAAAAAAGGAAAAAATTGTAGTATATATATCATATATTCTTTTGGGTTTAACTTTTACATATTTGACCTTTATTTTCAACAGATGTTAGAGACACTTGTACTAAATTTTTAAAAAATTTATATGGAGTATATGTAAATAGGGATGAAAATTACCACAAAAGATAAAAATAAATAAATACATTGTCTGGATGGCAAACTATGCTAAATATCCAAAATAATTCTATATCCGAGGGAGTATATTGTTACATGAGGTAAAAGTACATTACTAACATTAGCTCATTAACTTATTATGCACAAAAAAAAAAAAAAAAAAAAAAAAAAACTTATTATGCACACAGCACATTTTCATGTGTGTTTATACCCAACAAGCAGCAGCTAGGTCATGTTCATGTTTGCTAAAGAGGGGAAAAAGAGAGGATTTAAGTGAGCAACATAACGAAGAAATCAAATTTTTTTAAAAAAAAAAAAAGTACAGTGGAAAACATTAAAATATTTTTTATAAAAATACGAGAGTACTGTAGATAGGTGGGTCAAACTATAGTAGTGATACTAGTATTATACTACAGTACCTGCAATATACTCCTTGAGAATGTTTCTGGCTAAAAGCACGTCAATGGAATCTCAAGAAACCCATACAAAAACAAAAGTATTTCCTCCCAATTCCAAAGGGTCTTGGTCTCCCACCACCCCATATTCCCATTTACCAAAACCTTCTTAACTACCACACAATCCTAAGAGCCACTCCATGGACCGAAACACCCCTTACGCCTTAAAAGGTACTGTAATCTACTATTCTTTCACCCGAGTTAAGTAAGTTTACGTTGTTTAGTATATCAAGATTGTTGTTACGTCATATTTATCATATTTCAAAAACTTATTACTCCGTACTACTTATTTTTGTTGTAAGGTTAATTCCATGTGTTTTTCACGAACAGGTTGTAATTGATTCTTCGAGTTATTTAGGGACAAGACCCTGTGGAATGATTATTAGCGTTACTAAAAATACCAGCAGAATGGCAATATACCAATGATATCACCCACTAAAGCAATACAGTAACAAGCTAACAACGAAACTTTCGGTCACTTTCTCCTTAGCCTGCGTAATTTCCCACTCACAAAATGACAACTTGTGGCTCAAGTATTCAACTATACTAGAGTGGTCCTTAACCTTAGCCTTCCTATCACAACAATTTATAATTCTCATCAAAATTCCATGACCAAACTGCTCATGTACTCGTATTTGGAAACTTAGAGGCCCGCCAATTGCCTCAAATCCATCAAAACTCATTGACTCGTAATTAACTTTTTTGAAATTCAATCGAGAAAATAGGCTTTATTTCACTAATTAGTCAAATAATATGGTGATAAGAACAATAACATAGTACTTGTACAGTTGTATATGATATGACAAATCCGATAATATAATTTCAGACAATTTAATTAAGTTTGATAAAGATAATCATCTTGGTGGAAAACATGACAGCCTAAAGTTATCATACGGAATTTCTTGTAGGTCTCAACTACTAGCACAATCGCAATTAAAACAACTAATAAACCCAACAATTAAATGGAAGGCAAAGAGAATGTCCATTACATTAGGCAATTTAGGACGATAATTGTCAAACAAGGCCGTAAATTTTGATTCACACAACAATTTTTTTAACCATACACGACAATAATACGTAGTACTAGTAATAAGAAAAGGAAAGAATTCAAAAAATAAACGAGTAATAATAATTGGATGCATTCAACATAAACTGGTATATACTGGTACTGTACTAATTTATGAATCTCTCACATGTTGAATTCTTTTCTTTGTACATTGTCGATTTCCGAACTTAAAAAAAAATCCTTTAAAACCACCCAAAAAAAAAAAAAAAAAAAAAAGTCAAATCAATTAACAAAACCATAATTCAATTCCCCTCCCTCTGAAAATGAAGATCAGTAGCGACTAAGATCAAATTCATACAAACTGGAAAAATGTCAACTAAACAACCTATATTTTTCTTATACTAACAAACAATTTCCCAGCAAATAAAATTTAAAAAAAGAAAAAAAAAAATCAATAATCAGGCATATGGTGGCTAATCTTGCCTTCTTCAGCAGCAGCCATCTTCTGTTCAGAAACCTTTAACCAAATACAAACAACTGTAAAACTAACAATCAAGCTCAAAAGCCCACTTCCAAGCCCAATTCCAACTATCGCCATCACAGACAACCCTCTATTTTTGTACGGTTCTAAGGGATATCCGTACAAATCCTTATTCCCTTGAAACGACGTCGCATTAAACCTCGGCAACGTCCCACTCCGATTCCCAATCGACGGCGGAATCACCCCGGACAACTTATTATACGACACATCGAAAGTGTTGAGTCGTACGAGGAGACCTAGTTGCTGAGGAATGGGTCCCACTAGCTGGTTCCGATGTAAGTCGATGACATTAAGGTAAGCGCAGAGGTAGAGAGAGGGAGGGATCTGACCGGAGAGACGGTTGCCGGAGAGATTGAGGACGGCGAGGTTAGAAAGGTCTTTTAACTCGGAAGGGATCTCGCCGGAGAGAGAGTTGGAGGAGAGGTCAAGGGTTTGGAGATTATTGCATTTAGAGAGAGAAGGAGAGATGGTACCTTGGAGTGAGAGAGAGGAGAGAGAAAGGCGGAAGATGCGGCCGTTGTTACAAGTGGCACCTTGGAGGTGAGAGTCGAAGCCGTTACATGGGTTGGCGAAGTTGGGTTGGGTCCAGTTTTTTAGATTATGGGCCGGGTCTTGGAAGGAGGCGAAGAGTTGGGATAGACAGGCTTCGTCGCTTGGATCTGAGGTTGAGGGGTGGACATGGAGGATGAGGAGGAGGAATACGGCGGAGATGTGGTGGTGTTGACGGTGGTGGTGTTTTTTCATAGGTTTGAATTTGTATTTGGTGGGTTAATTTTGTGATTTTTGGGGGAGTTTGATTTTAATTTAGGAGAGAGAGAGAGAGTGTGGAGAAGGTGGGAGTTTGAATTTTGTATTGGGTTGGTTGTTTTTGGTGTTGGTTTCAGGGAGAATTGAAACTGAAATTCAGGAAAGAAATATGGAAATGAATGGAATTCGAGGGTGAATGCGTCATTCTGCGCTTAGTTTTTCGTTTGTTTTACGGATTACTATGTACTCAATGTCTGTATTAGTATTACCGTAGTTACGGCCTATTCTGATCTCCTCAGCTGAATTGAAGCAAAGTAAAGTGAACTAAACTAAATATTTTACAAGAGAAAGAAATTAGGAATTGACTATTTAGAGGTGAAATGAAATGAATATTTTATGAGAGAGAGAAATTAAAACTGAACTGATTGGAGCTAAAATGAATTGAACTGAAATTAAGCTGAAGAGAACATACCTTTTAGGCCCTGTTCTTTTGAGCTTTTGGGCAGGGCAAAGCAGAGCACAGCAGGACAAAGTAGAGCAGATTTCAGCATAGCGGAGTAGAGCATAGCAGGGCTAGGCTTCCACACACTGCAGAACAGCGCAGAGCATGGTAGAGTAGAGCAGAACAGCGCAGAACGACTCTAAAAAACAGGGTCTAATTCTGTTAAATACGGGTCTGGGCCGCACCCGTCACGGGAGAGTGCAAGTCCACCACTTCACAATACCAAAAAGGTTCCACCTCAAAACCATATGGCAATGAGGGGATTCGGGGAGTAGCCCCTTAGCCTTATATTGTGGTGGTAAATCTTGAATTCTTTCAATGTGGGATTTCATTACCACTACACTCCCCCTTTTACTGTTTAGTGTTTTTAGTGTGGGACAAGAAGAATGCTCACATGTAGGTTGTTCATGGGCTCAACAAATTCGTACTACTATTCACTACTTCAGTAAATTTCTCTGCTTACAAGTTCCCCCAATTCCCCTCCACTTGTGTCATGGACTCATTCTATTTACCTTGATAAACTTGAAATTTTTATGTTGTTATACAAAATCTATTCAGTGGAACTTATAATAATACTTTGACCCATTTTTTTTTACATAATCCCAACTTATATATGAAGTAGTACTCACTTCTCCTTATAATAATCCGAACTTTAACATAATAAAATCAATTTTTCGGTATCTAAATAATTGCTACGTACAAAGTTTTGTGGCACACACTTTAAGGTCGAAATTGGATAATGTAAACAACTAAATTAATCAAAATAATTTTAAGTGATGATACTTAATCCCTTTCTAATCCTAGTGTTAAAATTATATTTTTAAAAAAGTTTGTTTACCTTCATTAATCACCTCCTAAAACTACATGTTTAAAAGTTGTGTTGCAAGTAAAAGAAAACGGAGGAAGTAAAATTTTAGATTTTTTGTGGTAGCAAAATAAAATAAAACTTTAAATATGTACCAAAAATCAAAGTATGTATCTGATGGTATTAATAGTCAAAATTTCCTAAAATTAATTAGTACTTCAGTTTTATATTATTTGCAACGATTAAACATTTTTCTTCTCTACTTTATATTAAATCGTTGCAAATAATATAAAACGGAGGTAATACCAAATACAAACTATAAGATCTAAGATTTGCCGGTATGCCCTAACATATCGATATCATAATTTTGCTTTTTGCAAAAGGAGTCCACAATGGAGAACTTTTTGGTGCAAGAATTACATCATACGCTCAAGCATGTGCATTTAGGCGTGATTAGGGAGAAGATTTTCTCCCCTCTTTTTAGCAATTTCGAGTCGTAATATAGGTGATTTAATACGTCTTCTTTGTGATTTTATTATACTTTTTGTCCAATGGAATAAAGAATTAACTTCACAAAACATATTTTATATTCTTTGGTGGGGCTTATCCTAATCATATTTGGTGGCTTTTGAGTTGTGGCCAAAACCATGTTTTACTTAATTATTTTAAAAGGGCAAAATAGTCATTTGATAGTTGCATAATGCTTGAGTGTGTCGCGCACCATGATCTTATTCTTAGCCATTAGCCATTCATGACTTAAAAGCTTTGCATAGTTGCACGAGTTTGTGATTATCTTCATGACAGGAAGTTTTTATAGTAAAGTTGAAATAGAAAAACAATTAACTTGTATTAAATACATTATTTTGTATCCAATACATATGTATCCAGGAGCGGACCTTTATTGCGGCTGGTCGGGGCTCCCCCCCCCCCCCCCTTAATATTCTACGTTATTGGTGTTAACTGATATAATGTCTAATAATTACACTTAAAAAGTTATGACACAGTAATTAAGTATTGTTATTTTTTAGCAAAAAGGCCAAGATATGTCATTGCATGTATCAACCATAAAATGTTATTGTAATATGAAGTATGAGTATTATCGAATACATCAACACACCGTTATAAGAAAATGACCAACGTATCTTCTGTACAAGCAAATTATAATACGGAGTATCCTATCCATCAGATCGGACCTTTCTTCTTGTCTCAGATATGAGAAGATTTTCCACAAGTAGTTGTTACTAGTAGAATAAAATATTTGTAATTTACTTTAAAAAATGGATTATCTTTAACAGTTTTACAGCTAAGGGTGTGTTATGTTAGGAACTTACAAGTTTGCACATGCTAATAATACTCAGTTGTACTGTTGTACTTGTTAAGCATAATGTATCAACAAATAATTATGTGAGTTAATTAAGAATTAATGTAGTTAGCAAACTAAAGTATATTGTCCAAAGCACAACATAACACAATTACACCACAGAATACAAGTTAAATGGACCCACGTGTCCTATTTATTCCAGAACAAATAATCTACTTTGGTGCTTCACTGTTTCTTGTGTTGCTAATTTTTCATATACTTAGTCATGACGTCCGACATGAATCAGCAGTAGTTTAGCAACACAGTGCTTTTCGTTCAATTCCAAAGTATCTGGTTAGTGCTTTGTCCCACCCTCCATTAAAATTCCTATTAATTACTAATTCTAGCAACAACATTTTGATTTTCATGTTAGTCAATGCTTTAATTCAATGATGAAGTGTTAATTTGTACTCGATATGTAAATTGTAAATGAATAAAAATTCCGGAGTATAAAAGTTTCCATTATAGTTAAATTTGGAAAAACATACCTAAGAGCAAATCTAACTACCCATACATACATAAGAAGCTTCACTATGGGCTTGAGTCGAACTTCAGCAACTTGTGAGCTATATATTTCTCCCTTCTTTAACGAACAAATGGATTATTTTCAGTTCAGTTTAGCTCTAATAAATTCAGTTTAGCTCCTAATTTCCTTCTCTCATAAAATATTCAGTTCAGTTCAGCTCAGCTCATTTCAGTCAATGAGAACCGACCCTTAGTTTTCCGTATATTCTCTTATGTTATCACCTACTATGTAATACTCGTAATACTGCCTTAATATATATTAGATCCCCGATCCTCAACTCTAACATGTCCTAAATCGTAACATAAAAAATCAGGTTGAAGTTTTGCAATAATCACTACAACAAAATAAAGCAAAGGTAACAATGCAAAACCATTGTCTAATATAAAAAAAGTGTTGCCTTGTAGCTAAAACAAAAATGTTGTCACTCCCAAACATTTAGTAGTCACAAGATAAGTTCCCCACTAACTCTACCAAACTTGCTCATATATATATATATATATATATATATATATATATATATATATATATATATATATATATATATATATATGTTGTCATTTTAATATAAATGTTGCTATAGATGACAACATAGATATTAATGTTACATTTTTCAAACAATAGTTTTGTTATTGTTATCTTTTCATGCAACAATTATTATATTTGTTGTCTTAGACAAGAAAAAGGTAACACTTTAAGCGACTGTTGCCTTATATAGTCTAGAGCAACACTTTTTTTTTCTGTTACTTTAGTTCAAGGTAACAAATAAGTATTGTTGCGTTAGATTATTAAGAGTAACATTTCTGTAAGTGTTGCAATATTAAGTGTTGCCTATTCTCATTTTTTTTGGTAGTGAATGTTAATGCTAATGCTGAAGTTAATATAATGAGTGATGATGATGTTGTTGATAGGTGAGTGTTAATACGTGTGTAATAAATAGAGTTTGGAGATTCAAAATTGAAGAGTATTCAAAAGTCATGCGTAAGAGACAGAGGGAAAGAACCAAGCTAAGTTAGGATGTGACAAGTCCAGTTTAGTTAACAGCAAATAATACAATGGAGTAAGTTTATTTGCATTGACATTCATTATTCATCTACCAAACATGAAACATACATGATATGGGCCAGTGGACATGTTGGAGGGCTACCTTACATTATTATATGCTTTTGTTAGGTAATATGCCTTCATTTTATTAGCCATTTGCCTCTTTTTCTTTGGCTGATTATGCTATTAATTATTTTCTTCTATTAAATATTAAGGATAATTTTTGTTAATCAAATACTGGGTTAAATTAACTAATACAGAGTATCAATCATAATCGTAAAGTTTAGTATTTAATACTCTATATATATTATATACTTTGTATACGATCAACAAACGTATGATTTCAATCAAAAAGAAAGGAGGATTTGGGGATGTTGACTGTTGAGATACATTAATATTTGTTACTACTATTATTAGAATCCATAATACTTCCTCCGTTAACTATTATTTGCAACAAAGGATGTGTTTGCGGCCTCCTAGGCAAAATTTATTTGTGAGAGTAAAATGGAGAGAGAAAAAGTTGGGTGCATGTGATGAGGAGAGACATAGAGATAAATGATTACCTAAAAAGGAAAAAAAAACATTTGTTACACATAATAATTAGCATCCATTTATAATATATGTTCCAAATAACTGTTAACGGAGGTAATATTAAAACATGCTTGAAACTTAATGTTAATATATGTTCAATGTTTGCGTTGGTATAAGTGTATTTGTTAAAGGTTATTATTGGACCAATGGTTGAGCAGCTAGAAAGCAAATGAAATGAAAAAAAAATGGAAAAACTTAAGTAAAATAACCAATATAAATACTTTACTATGTGTGGTTGACGTCATAGTGATCATACATCATACTCTTTACATACCAAATTAATTAGTTAGATGATCTCATTCTATATTTCTATGTAACGTTATAGTACTTAAAATTTATTTAGATACTTCATGAAATAGATTTAAACTTGCAATTAGGAAAGGTTTATACTTGTACACAAACTCTTAATTCTAACTACTACTCCTACACATTAATGGTAAAAACATCATTAGCGTGTAAAAATGTAAAACAATACGTATAATTTGTAAACTGAAAAAAAAACCTCTCTTCTCCTTTCTCTCTCAAAAACCCTAGCCTCCATTGTTGAAATTTGAAGGGGCTTCCATCGATTTTAATCGGTGGAAAGCCCCAATCCTTGTTTCTTTATTGTTTTTTAGGTTTATAATAATACTTCCCCCTTTTGGGAGGAATTTTTCTCCCTCGAAAGAATGGGTTTCCGATCTCCTTTGAAAGACAAGGGTTTTTCGACCTCCTTCGAAAGACAAGGTTTATCTCCTCTTTTCGAGGGAGAAATTTCTTAGTTTTGAATCCATGGTAGCAGATCTAATGGATTGTCGTGAAATTATTTCGTTGGTGAAAAAGTTATCAAGTTTTCGAATACGAACAGATGAATTAGAAGGAAAACATCCTCACGGCTACAAAGGATCGTTAGATTGTCTTTCCAACAAGGCTGTAATTTTCAGTGATATAAGCGGGAGATGCTTCGCAGTGCAAGATCTACTCGACGATCGTAGTTTTTATGAAGGAATATTCTATTTGATTCAATATCTTATGTATTTGTTAACGTCGAATCTTTATTATACATGTCGTATGACTTTTAATTAATGAAATATTTTTGCTTTTCAAAAAAAAAATGTAAAACAATACGTTTTCTCATTACACAAGCCTCCAAAAGTCGTGCAATTTGAGAGGATAACAAACTAAACAAATCCAAATAAATTGATTGGCTGTTTTGGAGATATTTTGGACAAATTTCAATTTTCTTGTGTCTCCTGGGATGCTGATATGTAGATAAAAATTGAAGCACATACTGTATTAATCAACCCTTTTTCAATAAATGATTGGGGATTATTCACGGGTCTATTTGTTTTTTGTCCCAAATATCTTGTTTTCATTTTCAAAGATTTGGACCTGGTCCTATTTTGTTTAATTAGCACAGGTTGGGCCTCCTTCTAAATATTGGATCATACATAAGTCTTTGTCTCATTGAACCAATATATTGTTAAGTCCTTTTCGGTATTTTAGGATCCAGATATAAACGAAGATATCTTACTTTTTGTTTATTATCATGTTGACTAGTCCAAATTTCATATGGCAAAGAAAACTTCATTTCAAAATATAGCACCTTTTGTAATACATACTCCGTATATATTTATATATATATATATATTTTTTGTATTGATTCTAAGATTGAATATTAGTGAGTGAAAACTATGAGGATGATAAACATAAGAAGTCGTTTAGTTGACAGCCAAATACGAAATACATAAAATTTTAGGCAGTAAGTAAAACTTCATAGCCAACAGAATTATTTTACTTGATTTTTCCTACGTGTGTAGCTAACTAGTAACAAGTAACATCTTTTAGTTTCTTGGTTATATTAACAGCTAATGAACTTCGCTGCCTGACCCAGTAGGGTGAAAACGGGCCGAAGAGCTTAGTTCTGAGGCTTTAACAGTCTTGTATGTAAAACAATATTGCAATTGGGCCTAAAAGCGTTAATTTTATACTTTTGAACAATCAGTAAAAAAATCTGAACAATTGCAAATTTTAAACATGTAGTAAAAACATCTGAATATCGCAAATTTTGAACATTTAGTTAAAAAATTTGAACAACTGCAATGCATCATGCCTATACTTTTGAACATTTAGTAAAAGAAATCTGAACAATCAAGAATTTTGAACATTTAGTTAAAAAATCTGAACATCACAATTTTAAACATTTAGTGAAAAAATCTGAACAATCACAATGCACCATACCTATAATTTTGAACTTTTAGTAAAAAAATATGAACAATAAATTTTTTTGAACATTTAGTAAAAAAAATCTGAACAATCACAAATTTTGAATTATTACGAGTCAAACAAATCTGAACAATCACCATGGTGCACATAATACTAATTGGCCTAAATGTATAGCAACAAAAGAAAACAATTGGACCTTATGGGGTTATGGCAAATGTCAAGACAATAAAAAAATGAAAATGAAATTATAATACGAAGTATGAAGTATAGGCTACTTTCATAGTTTACGTAGTCAACAAGTGTTTTGATTAGTTGATAAGAGAGGAGTCAAGATAGAATCAACGCAAACATTAGTCCGGAGTTTCCTTCCCTACATACCAACTTACAAGATGCCCCTCTTGCCTTGTATTGATCAACATGAGATGAGGTCCAAGCACAACACACCATACTCCATGAGTCTACTTTGGTAAAGATTGTACCTATTTGGCTCAATGCCAAGTTCTTCACAATCTAAGAGACCACATTACATATAGGGGGAAAAAAGAAACGATGAAATAGAAAAGTAAACATGCACAACTTTTTTATAAATTCTCTAGTGAAGCTTTGTATTAATTAAGACTTATTACTTTAACTTATAGATTAGGTTCTTACACGATCTTGGGCTTTTATACTGTATCTATACCTGAAGTAAAGAGTTTCCGTATGAGTTTATTATGACATTAAGTAATCTTTTACGAGTAGTTTTTTTTTGTACTTTGACCTCATTTTGATATTATAGGAAGTAAAAATTTTCACGATAACTTTTTTAAGAAAATGCACATGTATTTTTAAAAATAATTTCTACTAATTCGCAAGAATAGGTAATAAAATCACCTCATTTTGATGTTATAATGACTTTTATAAGATTTTGCTCTAACATGCATTTTTAAAATATGGAGTATTTTCAACAAAATAATGTGAAAAACTTGAGCCTTAAGATGAAGCTATCGAGGTTCTAAATGAACTACTCATTGAGTTGCTAGCAGTCTTACAGATTTATGCATCAAATTAAGGAAACAATCTAATTCTTCTCAAGATTTTTACAAGATTTATTTACACCTTTTTATACTTCTTTTTCTGTGTAAAACACACACATATAAAGATTACAATATTACATTTACATGCATCAAGTCACGCTTATACAAAGTTACAAAAATCTTGTCGTTTATCCTAGTTAATGGATTATCAGGAAGAAAGAGTTTTGATATGAAAAAATACTGAAAATGGCAAAAATGTTAGTTCCCAAGATTACAAAGATGAAAGTAAAAAATGACAGGAAAACTGGCAGATATACATAACATCTAATCACAAAATTGGTCATTTGGGAATCTTTATTTTTTGAATCATAGGGAATGACATGTCTGTTACCTTTGAAGAAAGCAAAGTGTTTTAAAGATAAAGAGAAAAAATATGTAATCATGATGTCCATATAAGAGGGGAAAATAAAGGATCTAACTAAAATTTAATTTCCCTTTTTTTTTTTTGGGTTAGTCAAAAAGTGTTTACAAAAAAAATATCATAGTCAAAAAAACAAATTTTATGCATAATTTGGTCATGTACTTAGGTAAAATGAAAGCTATATTATGCTATGTAATGATGAATTTATGTCCCCTTTGTCAAATTTCATTTCATAGAATTTCAATGATAACCTGTAAAGGCTTAAAATGCTTTCTTCTTTCCTTACTGTTACTTTCAGTTTTTGATCAAAAGATCTACATAAAATTAATTAACCTTACATCCAAATAAAAACCATGAAATAAATTTAACCCACATTAGCCTTAATTACTACTCCATACAAATAAATACTAGTACTACTACTACTACGAATCTAATGACCGTGATCAATACCCAAAAACTAACAATGTTACCTAGTCGTGGTACGGGTATGGGAACGCAAATTGTACCACTGTACCAATTCACACCTATAGGATTATAATCCGCGGGAATCAGAAATACAGGTAACACTAGCAAAACACGAGTAACTTAGTGTAAATCTGCCCAAGCGGCGAAAACTGGAATTTGAGAGAGTGAAATGGAAGGGGCCCTAAGCTCGACGGGTTGGTTGATCCAAGTGCCAATGTTTGCTGCAGGATTAGCAAACAATTTGGTTGCTGAAGGTGGCATTGTGAAGGCCAAAGGCAAGCTGCTGTTTGTATTCTTCTCAGGACTCTCTTCTCTTGAGCTGCTCAAGCTAGTAACCAATGATGACGTGTTAGAGTAATGGGTCCCACCACCAATGTCTTGTTGGGCTGACCCCAGCATTGTGCCATTGGCTTGGGCTGAGCCCATTCCCATTGAGGCCTGCTCAATCTGTTGCTGTTGCTGCTGCTGCTGCTGTTGCTGATGTTGTTGCTGTTCCTGAGAGGAATGGTATAGGACGATTTTCCAATCAGGCTTCTCTCGTTCCTCCTCGTTTACGTTCTTTTCTGGTGCCGGTGGTGGTGGCAGTGGTAGTGGATCCTTGGTTCGCCTAGCTAGCTCGCTAGCTAACAGGGTACTACTAGCCATGATACGGTCTACGTCGTACCTAGCTATGTCAAAGTTGGTCACAGCATTAGTCCCTCTGAATTTAATTGCTGCAATGTCATACGCCTCGGCCGCTTCCTCTTGAGTACCTAAGTAAATAAAAAGGAGTCAAACTCAATACTCATAATCAAAGCAACAAGTTGATCCACTTAAAAAACAAAAAACAGAATTTTTTAGTACTAAACAAAAGAGTTTCTTTTAGAAAAGAAAAGAAAAAAGGATCAACTTAAATTCTTGTATGATGATCTTTGCTTTTTAAGAAAATAAAGTGAAAGAATGTTGAGAAGGCAACAACAGAAAAAAGGATTGATTTAAAGATATTCTCTTACGAACAGCCTGATCAAAAGACCCATTTAATAGTAGTAATACTTGCGCAAGTATTATTATGATCATATCACCAGTGTCCAAAAAGATGATATACACTTATTTAGTGGATTTAAAGGATGGCTTTTTTCTAGATCATAAAGAATTGAAGTCCCTTTAATATTATTATTATGATTACTTGCTCATCAAAGATTCTACACCACAAAACACGTGAAAAATAATTAATGATTTAGATTTAAGTTTTAACCAACTGTTAGATTATGCTAACTAGCTAGCTAAAAATTGGGTGTAAATTGATTTTGGATTAGAGAAAAAACTCACTGAATGTTCCCAAGTATAAGTCTTTGTTCCCGGCTACTCGCCCGATTCGTGCTTGCCATCTTCCATGCTGATGATGCCTGAAATACAAGCAATCAAATTAGTGTGATACATTTGCACTAAATGTGGTTGCATTGTTTATAAACTAGGACTAATCATTTTACCTTGTAACTCCTCTATAGATTGATGCACCCCTTGAAAAACCACTGCTTTTCCTGCAGTAAACACATAACATTACCATATAATTAATTGTTGACCTAAGATATAATTAAAATGAATATATGATCGCAAAAAACATTATATAATTATAAAATCAGTGCATTTTAAATCAAAATTAAACAAGAAGTAAAAAATAGAAGGTAATTAAATGGTGTAGTACCTTCTAAGATGAGCAACAAATTCTTGCCTAGTCATGTTCTTCATGTCTTCAAGTTGTTGTTGGTAATTGTCCAACTGTTTTTTTAGTAACAATTTAAAACCAAACATTTCAGAAAACAGGAAATATTGGTCTACTTTGAAACAAACAATAATAAAATAAATGATTACCGGAAAATTGATATGAGTAGAGGACCCCCAATACTTGAGTGCAGCCATATCATATGCTCTTGCTGCCTTCTCTTCTGTATCATATCCTCCTATAATTGTCCATTTTATTATTAGAATTTTCTTTATTTCAAACATCAAGACAAAATTTAAATAGAAAAAAAAAAAACAAGAAAATATTCCTGCAAGACTTACCTAGATATACTGCAAAATTTGACATCCAGGCCACCACAACGAAATTGAAAAAAAAAAAGAAAAAAAAAAGTTAGTTATAGAATGATAAAATTTACTATTTATGCTCGGGTTTAGTTGTCATGTAACGATTTGAAATTACACTATGAACGTGACAAAAAAAAAAGATAAGGGTTAGGTATGAATTAAGACTAACCTTGCCTTCCTTTTCTACTTTGGCCTTCTTTCTTGCAACTGTTGTCCCACAAGTGAGCTTCATATCTTCCTGTCCATCTATGCCTGTTCATCAAATCATATCACATTACTAATCATTTTAAAACCATACTCTAAATAAAAATAAATGTAACATAAATAAAAACACAAAAAAATTAAAAAGATTATATTAATTATTATACCTAGTAACACCTCTATATTGTGAAGTTCTTTGGCCAAAAGTATCCAAAGATTTACGATGAACAATTTGCTTAGTATTATGTTCAATTCTCTCTCCTCCTCTTTTCCGACTAATCTCAATCCCTAAACACGACGACTCAGCTCCCATGGGTGTGACATTGGTGGGTGTAATCTGATGTTGTTGTTGGTGGGACCCACTAACACAGCTGGACTGGGACCCTGGGCTCATTGACAAGCTCAGTGATTGCAAATCAGCATAACCTATCCCACCCATAGGCCCAGCACTAGGCCCATTAGCAGGCCCACCATTACTACTGACACTCACAGTTTGATCTCCACCGTTGATTTGATTTTGATGATGATGATCAGCATCAACCGATCCCATACACCCAATGTAGCTCCGTTGTACCCAATTCCTTAACCCAGCTGATATTTCTGTTTCTCCTCCCATTGTTGGTGGTTGTGTGAGTTGATGATCTCCTACTATTTGAGGGTAAAATGGGTATTGTTGCACGTGCACAACCTCTTGTTGTTGTTGTTGCTGATGATGCTCGTAATGATGATGATCGCCGCCGAAGAAATCCTCAAGTTTCGGTGTTGCATTATTGTTTGTTGTGGTAGAGCTGGTTGTAGTAGAGCAATTCCCTATTGCAGCTTGCACCATTCCTTTTCACATTCAAAGTCAAAATTAGATAAATAAATAAAATACGGAATTTACTTGTCTTATTTTGTTTTAAATTACACTATCAACGTGACTATTAATTAATAATTTCGGAACATGCAAGAAAACAAAGAGTAAAAGATAAGTGAGAGTATATGATACCTTGAGGGAGGCAGAGGGAGCCATCAGATTTGAGAGGCATGAGAGAGAAAGGATGAGAGTATAACAAATTATGATTATGATGATGATTACTGCTATGATTATTGTTATTATCATGCAGTTGATGAAGATCACTGTTTTCACCTCCATAATAATTACCAGTGTAAATATTGTTGTTGTTTGGTTGGTAAAGCTGATGGGAAGGGAATAAACTGTTTAAGGTAGCAAGTGAACTTGAAACTGAACTTGTACTACTAGGATTTTGATGTTGCTGCTGTTGTTGGTGGTGTTGTTGAGTCATGTTGTTCATCTGAGGAGAAAGAGAGAAACCTAGTAACCAACCATTGTTGTTGTTGTTGGTGGTGTTGTTGGGGTTGCAGCTACTTCCATCATCACTGTTGTTGATTGACTTCATGATAAATAAACTAGGTTGTTGTATGATTGTTAAATTGTTCTACTCAAGGAAAAAAAAAAAAAACCAATTCAATCATTGACCAAAATATAAAAACTAATGATATGATAATAATAATAAAAATAATCAAGTAAAAATTAATGGATAATCAATCCCTAGAGAGAGAGGTAAGAAAAGGACTTAAAAAGTGAAAGAAAAATGAAATGAAGCAAAAAGAATGAAAATATAAGTAGAGATAGTGTTGGAGAAGAGAGGCAATGAAAACCTTCTTGTTGCTGCAACAAACTTCATTTAGGGATCTGTGTTTGAGAAAGACATTTCTTCTTTCTTTCTTTCTTTCAATTCTTATATTTTCTCTCTCTTAATTCTTTTCTTTCCTTCTTTCAACTTTGGCTTTATCTCCTCTTCCCCGCGCCCTTCTCTTATTCACAAATTTTCCTTTTTTTTAAAAAAAAAAATTATTTTAAGTTGCTACTTTCATTAAGAAGAGACCTGGTGGATTAGGCTGCAACTTTTTACTACAAATGAGTAAAACGATTAAATACAATATAAAGTGCCATAAATAGTAAAGTGTATTTAGTGGTACTTGTCTACTCAATCTATGGGATAGATTTTTCGTTTTCCATAAAGAAATCTTTTTTCTCTATATTTTTTCTTGATTAAGATCATTGAATCCCACACTCGTTTATTATTTTTCCTCTATAAAACCTTACACAAATAGTTACAAACAAATAAACTGAGACGAATTGAGGGTAGTAGTATAAATTTGGTACATTTTTAAACAAAATATGCGTGTCATAGAACAAGCTTAAATGGACAAACTAATAGAAAGTTGTAACAAACAAAAGAGGACAGAAAAAGTATACATGAATCCATTAATTAAAAAATTAATAGATATAGGTACAATTCTACGAGTATATATCACTAGATTTGATATAATGATAGTGAAAATGACATGGAATAGGGTGTTAGATCTCCTTTTTGTTCCTTTACCCTGTTGCTTTGTCATCAATTTTGACTGGCCATAAGGACGGACTGGTGCTGTGCTATGAATTTAACATTAACATTAACATTATACTACGAGAGTATACAGTATGAAGGAGTACACAATAAGTTATACCTAAGCTTGGCATGCATGCTTTTTTCTGGACTTAATATAATTTTTTTGATTTTTAACAGTATTAGGGTAACTTATCCGTGTTGCATTACGTTTTACAAACTATGTTTGCCTATTTTTAGAAAGTTTATCACTTGTAAATTTTGCAATTGGATTTTTGGGTTAAACTATGTATCATTTGCATTTATGTAACCTTTTGAGGTGTAGGTGTTAGATCTTCGTCTTAAACTTTACCCAAGATATAATAATCTCATCGAGAATATGGCCATCATACTGTACTTGTAGTCTTGTACAGTACTCATCTTATTTATCATAGAGTACGGAGTACAATGTATCATAACTGGTTAAATTTTACTTATTACGTACTCTCTTTATTTTACAATAATGCATGGTTACACTTTAATTTACTCTTTGAGGTTAAAGTTCAAGTTCCACTGATATCAATATAATGAAAATATCATGTGAAAAACTTGTTACATTAAGAACTTAACTTAACTTATTAAAGTTGAACTGAACTAAAATAAAAATAAGATGAAGAGACTAAGGGTCTGTTCTCATTGACTGAACTGAACTGAATTGAATATTTTATAAGAGAAGGAAATTAAGAGCTGAACTGAACTGAGTTGAATTGAACTGAACTGAATTTCAACTTAAGAGAACAGGCCCTAAGCCCTTATTGTGCGTATGCATTTCATCAATTAAAACCAGGTAAATCAAGACCTCGTTGGTAGACCAAGCTAAATTATATACATGCATGTTATTTAGGTCAATTTCAACTTTAAACTTGAAAATTAGTGTAGGATTGACTTTAGGCCAGGTACTTGTATTTGTAGAGAATATTCCATGTTGGTATAAAATCTTTTATTAAAACGTACAATAACCAAAATCTTTTAATCATGTCACCAATTTTAAATCTAATGTTTGTATTATACAATTAAAAAAATGCATGCATGTTGTAATAATAATAAAGAAAAATGATGACTTGTAAAAACTGAAAAAAATGTTCGTTGAAAAAAAAAAAAGATTGAAGAAGAAGAAAGATAGATAGGTATGTAGAGTGAGTAGTGAAAGCTAGGTAAAGAAATACAAGTTCCAAGCAAAAAATGGTGACGGTTGGCGTTGTGAGGCAGCTTTATGCAGGCGATTATTCAGATGAGATTAAAGTACTACTACAATAAGAGAGAGAACGAGATAATAAGAGAGTTGTAGTGCATATTAGCTGGTTCGTCATTGTATACAACAGTATTTTCACGGGCTAAGCCTCTTAACTGTCTAATTCTAATATATCCCCCCACCCCGACCGTCGTTTTTAACGAGTCATTTCACACCCAGCTAAGCTATTTTTTCCAAAAAAAAAAGAGTTTTGACTTATGTTTCATTTCAATTCTATAGGTCTGGTTCTTGTTATCAATGCTAACAAGACTTTCTATATCCTATGCATTATTACAATATTATTACGGAGTATTTTCCACAATATGGACTACAAATTCCATTCCTTTTCATACCATGACAGTTTTGTACAGAGTATATATGGTTTGGATAAAAAAAAAAAAACTCTAATCACATTTATTAGCTCTTTATACATACCATGACAAGTATGTTTTTACTTTTATTATTAATCATTATGAAGTACAATGTACTTTTTTTTTTTTTTTTTTTTTTTTGATGTTTAGAGACCAACAAGGGATCATTATGAAGTATAATGTACAAGTACCTTATTTTTTGATGTTTAGAAAGTAACAAGGGCGGGTGTGATGAGAATTGTTTTCGGAATTTACCTGAAATCGGGAAAAAGCCAGCTCTATTCAACTAACATGGGAATTCTATGCCTATGAAGATGGTATTTCAAAATCGATCTTATATTATACAAAAATAATACTCGTAGTACGTAGTAGGCTAGATATATTAGCTAAACTCTTTCTAGCGGAGTAATTAAATCTAATATAATTATATACTGTAAACATTCCTCACGTCAAAAAAGAACTTTCACTGACGAACTGTAGTATACAAGTTTACTTTAACAACAATTTCAGATCACATTATTGCAACTAAGTCTGCTATCTAATCTATGCTTCCACTACAGGCAAATTAATTAAAGAAAATTAGCGTTAAGTAACATATTATCCACGGTAAGATAAGACATCAATAACTTTAGTGGGACTTTTAACTCAAAATTACTCATAAAGTCAAAATCTAAGGCGATTATTCAATAGTAGTAAATAGTAATGTTCATGTACTAAAAAAAAAAAAATTGATATAATGCTGGAATTTGCTTTAATTTTGGCATTAATGGTTGTCCGCAACTACTTCCAGACCGAAAAGGTGACAAGTAGGTCCCTTTTATGAATCAAAAAAGAATGAGGAAGACAGCATTTCCAGATTTTGTTATATCATCATTTTTCATTATAAAGATGCAATTTGATTAATTACCTAGGCTTTTTTCTTTTCATATTGTATATTTCACTTATTTTTAGTAAGAATCAATTCAATTTGATAAGCTAATTATTGAAAAATAAAAACTTACTCCTTTCTTGATAAGTGTTATACTTTAATTGATACATCATTTAAAACAATTAAATTGACTTGAATAAAATAAGAGGTAAGCGAGGTAATTAAAGTATTAAAACAGAAAGGGAATATTTAATTAAGCTCAATTTGTAACTAAAATAAGATCAATTCAAAAGATCGATTATAAGGGTTAACTAGTTTCAACTAGTTAATTTTTATTTAGAAAAAACAAGGGTACCTAAACCTAAGTAAGTTTTCACTCTATATTAAAACCCCAACTAACACTAAAATATTTTAAGATGAACAAAACAAGCCTTGGGTTAGAGTTTTTGTTTATTATAAGTGACAATTGTACCACAAATCCTTAAAATAAACAAAAACTCTAATTAGAAAACTTGTTTTGATCTATACATATCCACTTGGTAGACTTGTTTGTTTGATTGATATAAAAAAAAAAAAAATTACATGGTAAGTTGTTATCATACATTCATACAACGTACTAGTATTAATTACTCCGTCCTAAGAGTATACCATAAAAATCTCACGTATCCTCAGGCCTCAGCTGAAACGTCTTTGCCAAACAGTGGAGTGTGGACCGTATATGCTAAGGCCTTTATATCTTGTAGGTTTAATTTTTTTACTGTTTCAGGGTAAAATTTGCATAAAGTATGTTTCAACTTGGAGAAAGAAGATAAAATTGGAGAACAATCCACTACTATGGCGTGCTACAATATGATCCAAGAGTCCTTTTTTTTTGTTCTCTTTTCTTTATTAAAGAGTAAAATATCAGATGACTTTTAACTATATCTTGCCATGTGTTAACAATACGGAGTAAGTGCCTAAGACATGTTTTTTTAGTAGCTCCTAAGATATGTTGGAAATGTCTTTTGTCCATTTATTAATTAAGTTTAATTGTATAGGAGAATAAAATCATCTCACAATAACTGATAACTTATATGGAGTATTAAGATCAAAATGGCGTATTCTATTTTATTACATTAATTTTAGCACATTAAAGTGTAACTACAGATGGCAATGGATCGGATTTGGATCGGGTGGAGCTTCACCCGCATCCATCCATTATCCTAATTGCTCCATCCACATCCATCCGTCATCCGCTTCACCCATCATCCATATTCGTTCGTCCATCATCCGCGGATGAAATGGGTGGAGCGGATGATAAATGGATGAGTACTAAAATGAAAAAAAAAAAAACTCAGATAAACTTTAATTTTTGGTTATTTATATAATAATTTTTTTAATTTATTAATAAAAAAGAAACAATAACAACATATTGTTTGAAAAATTAATTTGCAACAAAAAAAAGACAAGTAATTTTCTTGCACATTCTATATTTTATTAGTAAAAATCTTTGATTAAAAATTTAATATATGTTAAACGGATGGGTGGATGGTTAGCGGGTGAAAAAAATATCATCCACATCCGATCCGATCCATCATCCGCTTCATCCGTCACCCGCTTCTCATCCATTTAATTCGGGTTTTCGTCCATTTATTTTAAACGGGTGGAGCGGGTTAGTGGATATCCACTTAATATTGTCATCTCTAAGTGTAACATACTTTTATTAGGATTGTTTTTTTTGAACTTCTAACAGAGTTTAGTAAATTTTAGCAGAGCAAATTTTAGCGGAATAGAGCAACTAATTTTATACTTAGTAAAGCGGATAGAGTAAACTACAACAGCTCAAAAGAAGATGACCTAATTCTTTTAATTTATCAATGTTGATCTTGATAATATATTAATGTGCACCACTCTAAATTGAGACTTTGTCCCCACCTCTTAGCTCAACAAGGAAAATAAAATACTTATGAAGATTCTATAACTAATTTTAATAAACTTGTCTTCAAGGGTGTAAAAGTAGAGTGGAACTATGATAATTAGTTTTTTAAGTTTTAGATCACAAGCAATTTAAGCACTGGTTGTTTTATGTCAAGCTCAACTATGTTGGTCTAAGCCTTTTTAGATACTAATTGGAGAACGTGATGAACTTATTTAATTTAAACTTTAAAATACTTCTTAAGAATCTTTTTTTGACGAGGTTATCTTTTGGACCAATAACTATAATATTAATCCATCTTGATGTTTTAGTAGTTTCAATGTAATATTCAAACATAGAATTTTTATGAAGAAAATGTAACATATTAAAATTCCACATAATTACAATTTTCCCCTTATACTTGAGGGAGGATTAATTATATATGTAGAAGGAGAAATAAAGAACATATTTATAATACTAATAATATTTTACATATCATATTTATTAATACCATATCTTACCAATCATGTGTTTGTGACTATGCATGCATGATGTTTGCCCTAAATTTAAATATGATGAATCATTGGCACATTGAACTTGTCAAAAATGCCATTAATCTATTAATTTGCCAACATATCTTAGTCATTTCTTCTTCGAAACACTAATTTATGATTAGTTACATAAGTGATGGTTAAATTGGAACCGAAAGATTTAGTTAAACCAAGACTCAAGTTAACTGGGGGATCATCAAAGTATGAATATGCATGCAATAATGCATTAGGAATGTATGTAAGTGCATGGAGACAGATATTCTCATAGCAATGATTTAGTTTGAAAAAGGAGACAAGAAATAGTTAAGAGAAGTAGAAATAATGAGCAAAAAACTCTCATATAATTGCAATTGATGGGGGCCAAAAGTGATAGATTTTGGAGGAGACCACTTTTGATTGTGGTAATCATAAGCTACCACCAACACCATTACATTACGAGTACAACTTAGGTAAGTGCCCTTATACTGTCTATCTACATATTCTTTTTTATTTTAATTCTAATAAAGGGAGCTTTTTTTTTTTTTTTTTTTTTTTTTTTTTTTTTTTTTTTATTGATTGAAAAAGAAAAAGAGAAAGAAAAACTTTAATTCATGCACATTTTTAGTTGCCCACTCCCTTTCACTTTCGATCACCATCGTACCCCAACTTTTGTGGAGAGCTAACAGCAATTTGGAATTTCCATTCCCTCTTTTTTCCCCTATTTGTCGTCTTTTCCAAAATTTCTAGACAAACAAAAAATTAAATTATATGATCACAACTAAATTGTTGTGTACCAATTCTTTTTTTTTTCTTTTTTTTTTATTTTTTATTTTTTATAAAACACCTAAAGATGGATCATAAGGATAAAAAGATGTCATTTATCCGTTTCTCAATACTCTAGTCTATACGTAATACTTGTACTACATTCTAGTCTTTAATCTTTATGGTTAATGATGTTGTTAATAATTTAATAATGTATAAAGCAAAATCTAGTACCGTATTTTTTATTAGAAAATGGAATAAAGTTTTGTTAGTATTAGTTGATTATGTCAATTGGTTTGATAATCTGATTATATAAGCTGATTTGTTTAAGTGGCTGTATTAAAATGTTTGACAAATTAGTTTTTTTGGATACTAAACCTTTGATATACACTCAAATACTCAATAAACTAAAAAAATCTCCAAAATTTTCTTTTTTAAAATATCAACTAAAGAAAAATTCCACCTTGATGATGACATATTCGTCAATGAGAGGCTTGTCTTTAATGGATGAAATAGGGTCAGCTCAAATAGTCACACGTCTTTACATTAGTAACAACACTGTGTCACTTCCTTCTCATAATTTTCTTATCCATTTTTGTATCTAAAGTTTATTTTTCAAAAAAAAAAAAAAAAAAAAAAAAGGACATCCATAATTCAACAAAAATGCAGAGATTGATGACCCTACGTCATGAAATTAAATTGACCCTGCAAAGGTTGCATTGCATTGCTTGAAAGTCAGACTTTCAAATCGAAACAGATAAAAATGCATTCAATCAAGCTTAAACAAATACGGTGTACATTATTATGATGGAATAGAATTTCCACTGTTCATTAAATGAACCCCTCTTTTTACAACATACTCCTTTATTATTACAGCGTGGTGCCAATTTATGTTACATGAAACTTCACATTATGTACACCTATCTCTATCTCCTATGACCAATTATTTGTTTATAAGATGAACAAATTACTTGTTTGGAATAATGAGCAACAATGTGGTCCATGTACATTATTTTATTAATGAGCTGATTTTTTTTTTTTTTTTATGGAATGTTAATCATTATTAATTTGTTTATTGATAGAGTAATTTCATACAAGTAAATGGTACTTGTATATACAAGTACATCAACACAAGTATACGTGTCTCAAAGTGAGTTAAATATCACAAGCATTTAAGCTTTGTTCTGTTAACCTCGTCTGAAATTTCTAATTTAATCCATATAAGGGTTCAAAAATGAATAAAACTTCAGTGACACTCGTAAGACTTTTTTTAAAAAAAATATAGAATGAACAAAATTACATGGAAAAGTACTTGGGAACGAAAGGAAAATGAGCACGTAAAATGTTAAGAGAATACGAGTCATCCGTAGTAGTATGGGAGTTAGAAGTGAAGCGTTTGAAAGCAGAAGATCCAAAACAAAATCTAAAGGAAGATATGGAGTGGTAAAACAAATTTAAGAAAAATTGAAGTCAAAAAACAAAACAAAAATAGAGAGTGAGAGCGACGTAAGAAACCCAGACATTTCAGACAACAGTCCAGGGGGTGCATGCAGACATTCATACATGACATGCAGTATGTTTGGGCCGGGTAAATGGGCCGGGCTAGAAGCATGCAAAGCAGCTTTAATTGAAGCAAAGCAGAAGAGAAGAAAGATGGATGTTTATAAAAAAAAATTACTGAAACGTCATCGTCTGAGGGTTGAAGGCAAAAACGCGGGTCATGTCATATTCACAATTCACAACTATCTTTTAAATTATACGAGTAAAGAGATTCTTTCGAGCAGATAAAATAAACCTCTGAGTCTGAGGGAGGTCTTGTGTTCTGATCTGCTGCATTATTAATAGAGTGTACGTACTATTAGCTCTGTTTCTTTGCTTTTTTCGTTTCTTTTGCCTTATTAGCTGCCGTTGCCGAGACATTTTCGTCTATTTTTGTCCATTCTTTGTTTAGGACTCGTATATATTTCCTCCGTTTATTTTTTTTATTATTGTATACGTAAATAGTATAGTTAAGTACGAATACATAATTTTTAAAAATGAGAGAAATAAAAATAAGCGGCATAGAGGGAAAGTCATAAATAAAAAGAAAAATAATTACAAAATAGTATGAAAATGTATTCTATACTTCAGGCCTGTTCACATTTACTGAACTGAAGTGAGCTGAAATGAATATTTTATGAGAGAGGAAAATTAAGAGCTGAACTGAACTGAATTGATTGAAGCTGAAATGAAATTAAGTAAATGTAAACAGACCCTTCATAGTAATTTAGAAATTATTTTACTCTTTGATAAAAATATGTCGCGATAAAAAAAATAAAAGAAATATTGGCTTTAATTCCATTGAACAAATTAATATAGCTGTGTAAATTATACTGTACTTCTTTTAGAGTTGTCTAGCCAACTTTTTTTTAATTACTCCATACCAAAGTCATACTTATCCTAATATTTACGGAGTGTCCACGTAATACAAAGTACTCCGTGATAATTACTCATAAGGTTAAACAACTACGACTACAAAGTGCCGTGGAAGTATTATACCGGAGTTGAGTAAGAACTTAAAACATTAAAACAAAACAACAAAGAAAGAACAAAATGTATGATCTACACAAATTTGGCTGTAGTTTAGGCAAAATGGTCAGACTAAAACAATAAATGGGGGGATCAGGCTAGATAGTAGTAGACTAGTAGGAACTGCATAGTTCATAGTAGTACTATATACTTGTTAGATTTTGTTATCACTAATTAAGAAACTGCTTTCCTTCAATTCTTATCTCTGTATAAAGCTTCCCCCCCCCCCCCCCCCTTATATATCTTTGTTTTTTCTAGCATGCTATACTGCATCTACTACTGCTCTATTGCTCAATGCTCATCTAATGTCAAATATAACACATTATCAATTTTATTTTATTTATTTTTTATGGAATGAATGTATCAATCTTCTCGTTATCTGTGCCTAATTTAACCTTTGTACTTAGGGATTGACTCATGCATTGACTTGTAAACAAAATCATTTTTGGTTTGTGATTTTTATGTTTTCCTTCATTCTATCTTATCTAATACAGTATCAAAGTTAGTGATTATGGAAATTAACACAACTAATTGTTACTTGGAGATCATATTGACAAATTCACGCACAATATTGTACGTATACATACTAATTGATGATCATTTTCGAGTATTTTATGATCGGAGATCAAAGACCATAACTTGTAGCACATACGAAGTAAAGTTTATAGGTTCTTATGAGCATCAACAATGGTGCAATTGTGTAGTGAGAGTTACCATGATCGATTTTCAATAGGATTTATCTTGTTGTCTTGTTTAAAACAGTTAAACTGATAAAGTTTATAAGTAGAGTGACGTACCTTTTAAGGGGAACAAAAATGCTTACATGCTCCCTAGCTATCATCTTCTCATCCTGCCAAGTGATTGTATGACAACCTTTTCCTTATTTCTTTTCTCATAAGGCTATTAAGAGCTAGGGCAAGGACATAAGAGGATGTATTCTGTATTAGCTAGCAAAATTAGCAAAAGAAGGAATAACAAAGTTGGATTCCTACATTCGATCAAGTTCAAAAAGTTATTTAACACATCCATCTTGAATATTAATTCAATAATCTAAGTTCTACCGGGAATTGAATACGAATCAAACTCACAAATGCTTAGACGTGGGATTGAATTTCGTACACTATAGTCGAAAAACATAGTACAATACACAATATTCTTGTAAGATAATCAACCATAATTTTAAATACTTTGATCCTTTAAGGGTCTGTTCTCTTACGTTGAAATTCAGTTCAGTTCAGCTCCTAATTTTTTTCTCTTATAAAATATTCAGTTCAGTTCAGTTCAGTTCAGCTCAGCTCAGCTCAGTTCAGCTCCTAATTTTTTTCTCTTATAAAATATTCAGTTCAGTTCAGTTCAGTTCAGCTCAGCTCAGCTCAGTTCAGTTCGGCTCCGCTCCTAATTTTCTTCTCTTATAAAATATTCAGTTCATCTGAGTTCAGTCAATGAGAACATACCCTAATTTTAATTTACAATTACACATTGTTTACAACAATGGGACAATCACATTTCTTGCTTTAATTGTTTAGATCATAGATAAAAATAAACATGTAATTACAATGTACCCTTATAAGATGCAAACTTACACATGAGCTAATTAGATAGGCCAAATAATTCGAGTATATACTCCATACATAATTTGCATATTATTTTCAAACATTCTGTTTCATTCCATTAGGATTCCAAACCAAAGGGGGTCCACGATTCTCACAAACATTGACTGCTGGTCACATCCAAATTCTAACTAGTATATCATATAAAGTTTATAATTATCACTAAACATAACTAATTGAATAAAAATAATAATAATAATAATAATAATAATAATAATAATAATAATAATAATAATAATAATAATAATAATAATAATAATAATAATAATAATAATAATAATAAAAAAAAGATAGAAGTGAAGTAAATGAATTATTGATCCATCCAAAGCAAATCACAGAAACACCCATACTCCTAGGACCCTTATTTGTTCTGTTTTTCCTAAAAGAGCATAGAATGCAAACAAGGAAAATTCTAATATTGAGTAATAAAATGAGAAACATTAGTATAAAATTTATAATATAAAGTTTTAAATTAGAAATTAATATCACATCTGCCAAAGTGGTTGGTTGGTGGGGTTGCTTTAGACAAGAACTACTCCAATTACTAGCAGTAGTAACAAATAAGTGCCTTTCATATATTCATTTCATGTCTATTTCCAATTTCTTTCCTTTCAGGAGAATTTTTTTTGCTAATTCCTCTCCATTTATAATTTTATACTCTTTGTGCATCTTCACTCTCTTTCATAAAAACAATTAGACAATGAATACAACTAAGATGATATTTCTATTTATGGCATTTTCTATTCACAAGACAATTTTTTGACTTGTGAATTTCGTGAAAAGGACCCTCGTCCCGTTGTTATTATTGATTTTACTCTTTTCGCTTCGTTGTGTGTAACAACAAAGCGTAAAATTAATGATATCTTATCACAACCTAAGTACATTTCTTGTTTTATTACTTCGTGTTTTTATTATTTTTTTTCTAGTACGGAGTAAGTTATTCCCATTGTTTAAAATTAGTTTTGATTTATTAATATAACATGTAGGAAGTCACAAAAAAAACAAACAATGTATGCAAGATTTAATCATGTGTGCTAGTAATTAATCGTACTAAATTCTAGAAAAAGTAATGGTAATTAGGAAAAATAGAGCATGGTGACAACCTAATCTGTGATAAAAATGTAATGTAGTACAAAAAGGGTACATTAGTGGAATTTGTCAAAACAAGATTAAGAAAGGGCTTCTGTTAAGGGAACCCATTTTCCTTAATTCGTATAGTAGTGTTCTCGTGAATCAAGAAAGTGTTGAACAAATTTCTTATATTATTATCCGCTAATTTCTTCCACCATATTCTTAAAATGTTTACTTAGAAATTATGAAGATAATAATAAATTAATAATTAGTTAATTACTATTACTATTAACCCTGTTTTGTCAATTTTTTGAAAACCTTGAGGAAAATGCCAACATTCCTAAATGGCTAAATTTGACAACTTTTTTTCTTTTTCTTCAAAGCAGACTTATTGCATTGGGCTGCAGCCCACAGGTTAAGCTTTAGTATTTTACTTCTAGTTTCAAAACTTTGGGCCTATGTAAGCCCAATGACCTTAAATAGTGATATTAATTAATTCAACAATTCTAGCAGCCCACTTTTTTTTTTTTTCAAAATACAAACTCTACATCTCACTTGTTTTGTTAAAATGAGCAAACTAGTCTCGCAACATGAGCCACATCCTCAGAAGTGAAACTTTGTTGTGGTGGATTTCGAGCCAAAAGTGGAATTTTCAAGTTCCGTACGTGATAGCCTACCCATATCTTAGTGATTCTCCCTCTGTTTCTTTGAAGTGAGACAACTAATCTCACCGCACAAGTGGGTCATTCCGAAAAGTAAGCTATTGTGTACTTGAAAAAAAATCGTGTTCCTGTAGAGCAAATGCCAGTTTTCCACAACATTCAGACTGAGTTTTCTTGAAAAATACAGAGTACAATGCCTATAAATCTAAAAAAACATCCAAGATTCACTTTCAGATAGATGTTTCAGTTTTAAGTTTGTTGAGAGTTTATATGATTGAGGGATCATGCAGGATGCAGTAGCAAGATATTAGAAAGCTTTTATTAAATTAACTTTCAATGTTTGATATTAGGGACCCGGATGAACTGAACATATACACAATGAATTTATCGATTACTATGAACAAGATGTTCCTAGTTCATATATACTGAAGAATTATTTTACAGCAGTGTTCTAATCCATCAATTATATATGCTGCTAACTAAAATGCAGGAATTGTACTATAAAAGTAATCAAGGCATTCTTGTTTACCAGATACTGCAGCAAAAACATTTTGATCAGCGCCAGGAAGTAGATATGTTAGCTGCATCATTCACAAGCTTGTCAGCTGATTGCGTGGAACTTAATCCACATAAGCTTTATGCAACTGGCACATTGCAAGCACTGAAGACATCTTCTAAGGAGGCATGGTCTCCCGTTCCTTCATCTTTCCTAGCATACAACAGTTCCTTCCCTTTGAAGACAAACATTCCTCCCTGGAAGAAAGAAACAAGGGTCAGGTTATAGATTTTAGAGATGATCAATTATGGGCAAGACCGCAAGATTTCCAGAGGTTTGGCCTGGCATATGATCACATCTTTAGTTAGGGTAGATGTATAAATTTATAATCAACCTGTTGCAAAACACTACTCCTGTCGCTAGGTGTAGCTTGAATTGTATAATTCTCCGCGGCCTTTTTCAGGGATTCAAACCTTGAGAAAACCTTTTTCTGTCAGATTAAAACCATGGATGTGAATTATTGAGTGGACTTGAATAACTTAGGGGGAAACAATATCTCAGGAAAGAGGGTTGAAAGATTACACTGGCAGGATTGAAGAATGTCCGACCAAGACCATAATATAAACCCAATAAATCATATGCCTGTAATAACAAGCATTTCAATGAGTGTCTGTATTATGAGAAACTAGCAATATATCTCTGCAAATAATTGTTAGTAGAATTCACCTTGCGTTCAGGATCAGCATAAAGGCACTCCATAGGAAACGGTAACTGGATATGTAAAATGATAAGAGTATGAGTCAAAATGAAATAAGGCATTGAATGACCTAAACTGGAAGATCAGAAAGTTTAACAAGCAGCAACCAATATAACAAGATTAGTAAACTCTCCTAACTGAAACAAGAGCAGAAAATTGACCAGCGTATTGCTAGAACACAGTTAAAGATTTTGAGCCTCTCTGAATGTTACACCTAGAAGAGTAGAAAGAATCTGGGGCAAGCTAAATACTTCGTAAAAGATTTTCAGTGTCATAAAGTTGAAGAGAGATCTCTGAGGCACTAAGGCATGCGGAAAAGTCTAAAGCAAAGAATAGGATGGCTGTTAACAAAGTGAGAATTGTGATGGAAATACAGAGCCTAACGTGGGCAAGGAGGAAGTGACCAGACAGTTTGTAAGAAAGGCGCTCCAAATACGATAGAGGGATAACAACTGCTTTGATACCTAAATTGACTTTGGATGATTCTCCTTAGGCAGCTACCTACTCCACACTCTACCTAACTAAAAGGACTTGCATTGCATAATATGTTAGCACACCAATGGGCATGTGAAAAATGATCTTCAAAATAACACATCAGAAACCTTATTGTTCAGTAATAATACAAATGAAGTAATGAAGCATATGACTAATTACGTAATCATATTTATGCTACTTATCGCAAAGGAAAAAATCATATGACAAACTACACATTCATGAAATATGCAGATCACTAGATAAAGTCTTTAGAAATTTGCCCTGAAATTCAAAGAAATTTTAGTCATGAGTAGTGACAGTCTGCAAGAAATGAGAAAATTGCTAACAATCATAGAAACCAACGCCTAGCAAGATGATGCATTTGCTAACTCAGTACTAGAAACCACAATAACTATTCACTGGCTCCCAAAATAATTAAGTGGAAACAACAACCAAATTATTAAGCATTGCCAAGGACATGAGTATGCAAGAGTTTTCGGGAAAGTGTAACATGATCAAGAGGAAGGTAAACTTTGCAAGCAGAGTCACTAGAGTTTGTTAACTTCCATATTGCGGCTGAGATGCAGTTGTATATATAGGTCAATGTTCTTTCAAGGCATAATCTAAGACATACAGTAGAATCGTGATTATAAGAGTCTTCATTCTTTAACTATCCTCACCACCAAAGTCTATCCAAATTTGCCACTGTATAAAAACCTAGGCAGTTATAATTTATTAAAGTGGCTTCTCACATGTCACTTCATGAACTCATAAACATGTTTCTTATTCAGTTTGCAAATTTTCAAGTTAAATATTTGAGTCTTCAGCTAGACTCTAAACCTAACAGGTACAGCAAGCAAAAAGAAGTACCCGTTCTCCAAGCAAGCGGGCCTTTTCAGGTTCCCCAACACCAACAGCAATGAGTTTAACACCAGCAGCATCAAATCTCGGCATTGCTTTTTTCAAATCTGATGCAAACTCCCAGCTTCACAGAACACATTGGAAAACTTAAATCAGTTAACCAAAAAAAGGAACACCCCACTACTTTAATAGTTAATACAGTAGATTGAGGCACAGTTTTACCAGCAAACACATCCAAAGTGCCTCAGCAGTGCAACAACTGCCACTCCCTGGATAAACCCACACACAAACTTATTAACATGGTTATAATTATTATATAATAATTATCATAATATGAAATTGCATGTGTTTTAGGTCCCAGATACTTAGAATTGCAATTCATAAGATGCTTCAAAATGAAACTAACTTGATATCATAATAATATGATTCCTAAACTACTCATCTTACATCATTCCTCTAACCTCCATAGAGTGATTAAAATCACTAACTTTTTCTACATTTTGGGTTGCACTAAAGTCTAGATTTTTCCTCATATTCTGTTTTACACAATATTTTATTTAATTTCAAAGTTATTTAAGTGAAACTTGATAACTATAATCAGTATCATACAAGTACAACCGTCTCACACAAGAATATACTAAAACTAACATAATCATTGGGTGCAGTACTGCAGTTCATACATACTGTAATACGGAGTATTAATGATGACAATCATAATAACAACAATAATCAAATTTCCAAAATTTAAGACACCAATACATCATATTTCATAATTCAATAATCATAATTCATTCAATCTTGTTCAAAAATTAATTAACCCACGAAAGAAATTGAAAAAAATAAATAAAAAGGGTATTGAGGAAAGAGATGAACAAACCTCATTCTGATCCCAAAGATCCTTGAAAAAGACAGGTTCACCAGTAGCCTTGAAAATGGTGACATCACCCAAAATATTCCCAATATTATCAGAAACTGCTGCATCAGAAGCAGTAGAAACAGAAGCTTTGGAGACGAGTCGTGAATTCGGACTGGTTAGAACTCGCGATGAAAGAGACGAGACAGAAACAGAGGAAATCGAAGTGGGTAAACGTGATGATAATGATAAGGGGATTTCCCGAATTTGATGAATTGCAGAAATAGGTTGAAGATTAAGATATCGATTTGCAGTAATTCCTGCTGTTGCTGATAATAACCCCATTTCCCCCCCTTTTTTTTTTGTTCTCTTTAGAACATGAAATTAATTAATTAATAAAAAAATACACCCTAAAAATTTGGGCACTTCAGAGTTGAGACGTGTTTTCAACCAAACACGCCCTTGTTGCTTTCAGTTTTTTTTTAACGGCTAAACGATTAGACACAACTCACACAAGCCCAAAAAATTGTTGTGCCAAAGAAACAATTTACGAGTACTATTTCTGGGTATTTATTAATCCTCATTTTTAAGGATATAACTGGTGTGTATTTTAGATGATGCCTCTAAATATGACTTTGTACTTTGTTTAGTTTGCTAATTGTATTTGACTATTTTTATTCAATGTTTTGATAATCATTTTGAAATTTCATGACTTTGGATTTTTAAACACTAATTATCTTATCTAAACTTAACTATAATTTTGTTTGATAAAAAAATTAATAAATGAATGGCTGAGATGATAACACTTATAACTTAATACTTGTTGGTCTCGAGTTTAAGTCTTGCTACAAACATTTTTTATTGAGCGATTAGTTTTCTAATTTATAAAGGCAAGACAAGGGGTCGAATCTCGCAAATCTCATCTAACAATATTTCCAAGTTCCTTAGGAATTACGGTCCGGTCCCGATCCCCAAAAAAAGTCGATCCCGGGTTCCGGTCCATTCTGGTCCTGGTCCGATCCGGTTTTGGACCGATGCACAACCCTAGTTCCATCCATTTCACTCTTTGGGTAATCCAGATTCGGTGATCAGTTATGGGCAATTAGGTTCCAGTCCCTTCCCAATTGTTGTTGCAGGGGATCAAACACAAGTCATTCTTACCAAGTGTAGTCTTAATCACCATTACACCAACAACCAATTGGTCTATCACCTTATGCTCAGACTCTCAAAATAAAAAAGGAAAATGCCTACATTACAAAATCTAACAATTTTTTCATTTCTGGCCCACAAATCAAAGCAGACTCTTTGCATGGGCTGCGACCCACAAATTAAGCTTTAGTCTTTTAGTCTTTTATTCCATTTTCAAAACTCTGGGCCGATGTAAGCCTAATGATCTTAATTCAATAATTCTAGCAGCCCACATTTTTCTTTCAAAATACACTTTTAATCTCACTAGTTTTGTCAAAAGGAGCAAGCAAGTCTAACCAACATGAGCCACATCCTCATAAAAATGCCATGTTTCCACAACTTTTTACAGCAGTGTTCGTTCTAATCCAGCAATTACGTTTGCTGCTAACTAAAATGGCAGGAATTCCCCTATATTAATAAGTAATAAAATCATTCTTGTTTACTAGATACTGTAGCAAAAATTAAAAAAAAAATGATCAGCGTCATAAAGTAAAGGAAAAATTGTCTGCAATAATCCGACCTTTTGGCCGTCCGCTGAAAATAATCCCACCTATGGATTATTTTTAAATAATCCCACCTTTATACCCACTCCGCTATAAATGGTCCCAATCAGTCATGTAACCTGTTATATCAAGTTACTTGACACGTGGCGACCTGTGATTGGTCTAAAAAATAAAAATAAAATAAAATAAATTTACAACAAAAAATTAATATTAAAATTAATATTTTTTTATAGAAAAAATTCAAAAACAAAAAAAAAAAACCCACCCCAGCACCGCCTGAGTCCCCACCTCCGCGGCTCCGGTCACCAGAACCCACCCCAGCGCCGGCATCGGGGTCCAACCCCAACCCACTCCAGCGCGGCTCCAACCCCCGACTCCAGCCCCAACCCAAACCCAACCCCAGCACGACTCCAATCCCACCGCAGCGCCGACGACCTCCTTCCCCCTCCCCCGAACCACCAACCCACTCCAGCGCGACTCCAACCCCAGCACCGACTCCAAACCCAACACCTTGCAAACTCTCTAAAACCCTCGATCTCATCCCCTTTGCCCTTTTCCGGCTACCTCCCTTCCCCACGCCCCAATTTCGACCATCATCCCCTTCCCACGCCTCGATTTATGGTTGTGGTAAATTAGTGGCGATGGAAAGGGGTAGGGAGGGTCGGAGAACGGCCCGCGGGGGTCTTCGGTGTGGCTGGCTTCTCCGGGCCTCGTTTGGTAGGGGCGGCGAGGTGGTTGTGGTGGCTAGGGTCGCTGTGGTGGCTGGTTTAATTTTTTTTTTAATTTTTTTTAAATTGTTAATTAATGTTAATTAACTGTTAATATTAATCAATTCTTAAAATCAAAGTTAAAATTAAAACTTTTTTTTTTACCAATCACGTTGTGACACGTGTAAATAAAACTTTTTTAAAAAAAATTACCTCCTCAACCGGTTACAGGTCACTTGGGACCATTGAGAGCGGATTAGCTATAAAGGTCGGACTATTTAAAAATAATCCAAAGGTGGGATTATTTTGGGCGGACGGCCCAAATGTGGGATTATTTCGGGCAATTTTTCCTAAAGTAAATGCGTATACTACATTATTCATAAGCTGATTGCATGGAACACTACCTACATAAGCTTTATGCAACATGTGGTAATTCGCAAGCACTAAAAACATCGTTTAATGGGGCGTAGTCTCCCATTTGTTCCTCTTTCCGAGCATACAACAGTTCGAAGACAAACATTCCTCCCTGAAAGAAAGTAACCGGGTCAAGTTATAAGATTTTAGAACTGATCCATTAAGGGCAAGACGTCAACTTATGATCAGATTTTAAGTTAAAAAGTAAATGTACAAATATATAATCAACCGGTTGCAAAACACTACTCCTGTTACTAACTATTTGAAATTGAAGCATAATTTTACCGGGAAACACATCCTAAATGCTTCAGCAGTGCAACAACTTCCACTCCCTGGATAACCCCACAAACAAACTTATCAACATCACTATAATTTAATAATTATCATAATGTGAAAATGCATGTGTTTCTGGTACACAAATACTTACAATTGCAATTCATAATAAGTAAGTTGCTTCAAAATGAAACCACATACTATTGTCTATAATATCATAATAATGTGATTCCTAAACTACTCTTACAAAATGATTAGAATCACTCCTACTTTCTACATTTCGGGTTCCAAAATTAATTTTCTATTACATAAAACATTTACTCCTGCTTTTACTCTGTTTTACACATTATTTTACTAACTTCCAAAATTTATTTAAAGAAATCCTGATTACTAAAATCAAGTGTTTCGGATGAAAATAATGGGACCTTGTCGAAGGTCCGATGAAGTGGAGAAGACTGGATTCGGTCCAAGTGATGTTGGGCCGAAGGTTTCCTGCACAGCAAACACACGTAAACTAGCCTCGGGGCTGTTGCCGAGGGAGGCCCCTCCGATGCTAAAGTCAGTACAGTGTGTAGAAAGAGAATGCTATGCAAGAGAATTAATTGTTTGAGGCTTTGTTTGAATGAATGTACAAATGTAATATTGATGGCTTTTATACCTTTGCATATATGGAGAAGTTGGGCCTTAGCCCAATTGACTTGCCTTGTGGACTGATCTTGACTTTAGCACAATTGGAGAGGTGAACCTTGACCTTGGGCTTTTAATTGGATCATTTAATGACTAGGCCCAATTGGACTAAATTGGACCCAAACAACTTGCCCCCCAGACCCGATTTGGAAGGATGACGGGTCGGGTTTGATTAATCAGAAAAGGAGGGAAGTGAATGATTTAATTAATCCAAGAAATTTGAATTTAAACCGTAATTAATGAGATAACAACGGTTAGGCGAATAATTGTGGAAGTTGGACGGATAATGGGCGGTTTAATCGCGAGGTCGTGTGTTTAACGGTTACTTGGTGGGGTGTTTAAGAGAAATTGAAACGCGGACTCCCAGAATTCCCATTTCTGGAGATATAATTAGAGGCGCGTAATCTCTCCTCACTTATTCACCAACACAAACCCATAATCCTCGAGAAAGCCCAAGAACTCGCGTCAAAACTTCGCAAATTCCCCGAGCATTAAGCTTAGAAACTGAGACTCGTCACTACCAATTCGTAAATCGACAACTTTCGCTTCAGATTAAGGTAAATTCCTTTGATTTTAATTTATTTTTTCTTCGAATTTGAACTCTTTCCCTTTTTTTTTCGACTTTTTTCTTCGAAACTCATCCATGGTGAGAGGAGTTAGAGGTAGAGCCCGTGCTCCAAGAAGAGCAAGGCCAATTCCCGATCCTAGGAACAGGATTGGGACCTGGAATGGACAGAGAGTAGAGCCTGACCCTGCTGAAGGGATTAGGGCGACTCCCATTTCTTCGGCTCCTCCTCAGGGAACGGAGGGGCCGAGCGCTTCTGGGCGGGACGATGAAGTTCCCGCTATCCTTTGGGACATCCTTCCTGGGTTTTCGGAGTGGGAGGATGCTGAAGTAGCTTCGGCCATGATAAAGAACTGCCCCTACTCGTGGTGGGTAGAGAATGCTGAACAGTATCGGTTTGCCGAGCAGATTGAGTTGCATTACGGCATCCTTGAAGCTGATGGGTATTGGTGCCGAATGCCCGTGGCATCCGATAGAATCCATCGTCCACCCTCGGGGTATGTGGGGGTGTACACAAGACAACTTCAGTATGGTCTGAGGTTCCCTTTGGACGTATTCGTCCGAGAATTGCTGATCCATTATAATATTTCCCTATGTCAGCTAACTCCCATTAGCATCCGAAGGGTGATGACATACTTATGGGTCTGCAAGTTCTTCAGGTATGTGCCGAACCTGCACTGCTTCAAAAAGCTCCATCGGCTAGTGCCAAATATTCAAAGTGGGCACGGAAGTCACGGTTCTGGGTGGTACCGGATTGAGTCTCGACCCCAGTACCTAACCATGTGGCCGAACGACTCTTCAGACAAGGACTGGAGAGGTCAATGGATTTGGGTTAGGGCGCCCACAGACCCGGGCCACCCTTGCGTCTTCAGCGCTCCCAGGTATCTTGCTGAGCCTGATCCCGACATGGGAAGTTTAGGTCCCCCCGAAGATAACGGCCCAGATCCGAACCTTAATCAACAGAACATCTTCGGCAAGCTGCCGAACCGGGGAGGCAGCGGTCGAATGCAGCATATCCCGGAGACTTGGCTCCCCGATACGCATTATGTCTTCCAAGAGAACATGTTAGCAGTTGTCGGCCTCAGCCGAAAGTTTAGGGATGGTAAGCTTCTTCGGCTGGGGCCGAGGCCTTTTAATTATCTCTTTTCCTCCGTTTTCACTTCGCACTTTTCTGCTGTGCCAACCTAGCTGAAATGACCTTTTCCCTCTTCTTTTTCAGAGCGGGACGAGACCAACGTCGGCATTAACTACGCTCTTCTTGGCGTCAACCGAGAACGAGTTGTAACTGATCGGGCCCCCTCTATCACTGAACCGAGGCATAGGGAAGTTCATCTAGACTCTTCCCATTTCCAAATTGAGGTTGTTGCTCTGTATCAGAGGCAGAAGCCTTGGTGGAAGAAGAGGGATCCCTGGTTTCAGCTGTTAGACGAAGAAGCTGAAGCTGCCCGTACGGCCGAAGAGGTTGCACGGGTTATTGAAGCTTGTGAAGGAGGAGAAGGGTCCTCCAGGGCTGCTGAAGAAGAAGCTGCAGCTAGGGCAGCTGAAGAAGACGAGGCTTTGCTGAAGACCTCGGTGAGCTTTTAGACTTAGTTTTGTTTTGTTGTGTTTTTTTTTGTTGTTTTTTTTTTACTCACATTCTTCCTCCCCCCTGTCTTTTACAGTCCGAAGAGAGTAATAGACATAAAGAAGGGAAAGCCCCTATTCGTCCCGAAGACCAGGTACAAGAAGAGTCTTCAGACTCAGACATGGATGAGCAGCCGCTTCAGAAAAGGCGACGAAGAATGGCCATCATCGGCCCGCATGACTTTCAGAGGAGGCCGATGACCATCGGCATCGAGATAAGGGAACCTGAGGAAGGCAATGGATCGCCGAGGGTTCCCCGGCCGCCACCTCAATCACCTCCAAAGACCCCTCTGCCACCTCCCGAGATGGAGGTGGATCAGAAAACTCCCGGACTTAAGGGAGGGGTCCAAGAGGAAGTTCAAGTGAGTGCTGCTGAGTACAGAGATGAGGATGCTGTGATGCCTAGTGCTGAGGGTTTCACGGCAGACATTGCAAGAGAGGTTGAGGCTTTCGTCCTCACACCTGAAGAAGAAGAAGAGGTCATAATAATTGACTCTGCTGAGAAGAAGGGGGATGTCGAGCCATCCAAGATTCAAGAAGCTCCATCGTCATCCTTCCCTTCCTTCCAGACGCTACAGTCTGGAGAAATTGGTTTCTCGGCCCCCCGAATTCCAATCCCATATCACATCTGGGACCTCATATGGGGTCAGAACTGAGAAGGTGTTGCAGCCTACTTCGGCGATTTTGCTGGCATGTCCGAAGTAGATAGGGCAAGAATCTGGTCGCTAAAGGCCACTGCTGGGATGGGCGAATCCAGCAGATCAGTTCCAGACCCAGCCAGGTCTAACCAACTGCTGATGATGCAGGTGATTCTCCTTGCCTTTATCTCTTTTTCAATTCAGCTCTTCAATTCAGTTTTTTTTTTTTTTTTTGGCTGACTTGTGCTCCTGTTTCCAGTTCGTGCACAATCAGACTCTCACTGTAGAGCTGATAGATACCTTACAAGATAGGGTAGACGCTGCCGAGTACGACAAGAAGGTAGCTGAGGAGGAGCTAAAGCTTGCTAAGCTGAAGCAAGCAGCGGCTTAAGAGAAGCAGCAGAAGGGTGAAGAATATGAAAAGAGAGCTGCCGAAGCCCTTAAAACCTTATGCGATGCTATGGAGAAGGAAGTTTTCCCTCACTGATGGAAGGGGAAAAATTCCTTCAAGAACACATGGGAGTGGACATCTCCAAGTTCAAGGCTACCATTGGGAGCCGAATCCAGGAAGGAGCTGCTGCACAAGCTGAAGTGCAGCAAAAGCTAGAAGCTCTTGAAGCCAGTAGAATGGCCGCTGAAGAGATGCTCCAAGCCCGGAATGTCCAACTCTCAGAGGCTGCTAATGCTGCTGAAGCTCAGAGAGCTAAGCTCCAAGAAATTGAGGATCAGCTGATGGCCAAAAAAGAAGAACTAACCCAGGCTCAGACAGAGGCTTCCCAAGTTCAGCAGGAGCTGAATGAGCAGAAAGGTTCCTCCTCCAAGCTCGCCGATGAGCTAAAGAAATCCAAGGAAGACTTGGAGGAGACAAAGAAGAAGTTGGCTGATGCTGAGGCTCTACTCAAAGTCCGTATCTATACCGAAGAAGAGTATGAAATGGGTTTCAGAAACGGGTTCATAGTGTGCCGAAGAGTCTGCCTACATGCTGAGCCAAAGTTGGACTGGTCCAAATGTGCTGAATGGGTCCAGGATCCCGAAGACCCTCATATGAAATATGCAACTCCAATCGAAGCTGAAATCCTTAAGGCTGAGGAAGCCGAAGAAGAAGCTGGGAGAAAGGAGTTGGAGGCTGAACAGAGGGAAAGGGAGGCTCGGCAGAGTGCAAAGCCTGCTTCTTCTGCTGCTGGGGCTGAGGCCACCATGGGGCCCCACAATGCTAATCAGTCTGATCCTCGGGCTGAAGCATAGGAACTCGGGCAGTCGTCTTCAGAATCTTGCGGTTCATCATGCGCTCAACTTTAGACTTGCCGCTTTCTGAATTTTTGCCTTGTTTTTTTTGCTTCAGCTTGCCTTGTCGTACAAACAGTTTATTTTTTGCTTCTGTACGTATTTCGGCAGCTGTTATTTTCCGCTTGTGGGCGGCTGCCGATATAGTTTTTAGTTTATTTGAACTTGTAGCTCACTTTCTGAGCATGAATTATTAATCTGATGTTCCTTTCTTCAACTGATTTGTCTTACTTTGAATGCTTTACTGTTTCTGAATTTGAGAAATATGCTAAGTACAAAGCTTCCGGTATTGTTTCTTCAATTCTGCTGAACATAAACTTGCACTAGTAGTGCCTCTTGCCCCCCCCCCCCAGAAATTGAAGTTTGACTTCAGCTGAATAAACAATTTCTCTATTCCTTAAAAATGGGTATCCGAAACACGGGGCCAACTGAAGGCAATGCTTCGGATAATGGCTTTCTGGGATACAAGGCTCAGTTAAGGCAATTTCCCAGACTTGTCCATGGACTCATGCCTTTGGAGAACAAATCTTACTGAAGTTTGACTTCAGCTGAAAGACCAGAGTTCTTTAAAAAGACGAGTCTGTCAGCAATCTGAAACCCAGTTACCCGAAGGCGAAGGTTTTAGACGAGGCTGAATAAAAAATTTCCAACAGTTGTTGTTATCCTTAATTTTCTGGCTATCTTTAAAAAATGGATATCCGAAACACAGGGCCAACTGAAGGCAATGTTTCGGATAATGGCTTTCTGGGATACAAGGCTTAGTTAAGGCAATATCCCAGACTTGTCCATGGACTCATGCCTTTGGAGAACAAGTCTTACTGAAGTTTGACTTCAGCTGAAAGACCAGTGTTCTTTAAAAAGACGAGTTTGTCAGCAATCTGAAACCCAGTTACCCGAAGGCGAAGGTTTCAGACGAGGCTGAATAAAAACCCTTAAAGAGTAGATAGAACAAAGAAAACTTTGAAAGAATAAAAAGTTGCAAATATTTATATAAATGGTGGCTCCAAGGCCTTTCATTAATTCAAAATGTACTTACAAAGATTGTTCTGCCCCGAAGGGTTTACACATGATATTTTTTCAGTACATCAGCGTTCCAGTGATTTTTCAACTCAGTTCCATCCAACTGCCGAAGTCGGTATGTCCCTGGCTGAAGCTCATCACAGATTTCGTAGGGCCCTTCCCATGCAGCTGAGAGTTTCCCATGGATTCGGCTTTTCTGAACTGCAACAGCATTTCGAAGGACAAGGTCTCCAATTTTGAGAGGCCTTGCATGGACCCTTCGGTTGTAAAATTTGCTGATTCTCTGCTTATAAGCAGCCATTCTGTCTCGGGCCGAGTCTCTTACTTCGTCGAGGAAATCGAGAGATTCCTTCATCAGTCGCTCATTCTCAGCCGAGAAGTGGTGCACTCGTAAACTCTCAGAGCCGATTTCCACTGGAAGAACGGCTTCGCCACCATACACCAGTTCAAAAGGTGAATAGCCCGTTGCCTCTTTTTCAGTTGTCCGAAGGGACCAAAGGGTTTCAGGGAGCTCCTCCAGCCACTTGGACTTTTGATCTTCCACCCTCTTTTTGAGGGCATTTAGGATCTGTTTATTTGCAGCTTCAGCTTGTCTGTTACTTTGCGGGTGGCATACCGCTGAATATGCCAGTTTGATGCCGAACTGATCTGTATACCGCTTCAGCGGTAAGTTATCGAATTGCCTCCCATGATCGAAGACAAATACTCTCGGGATGCCGAAACGAGTGATGATATTCTGCCAGATAAATTTTCTGACAGTTTGCTCTGTAATGTTCGAGGCTGCTTCGGCCTCGATCCACTTACTGAAGTAGTCAACACCAACTATCAGCCATTTTTTTTGGTACACAACATCTGGAAATGGTCCTAGTATATCCAGTCCCCATTGGGCAAACGGGAGTGGATTAAGGATCGGCTGAAGATCCCTTGCTGGCTGGTGGATAACCGGTGCGTATTTTTGACATTTTTTGCATTTCCGGACCAGCTTCTTAGCATCTGCGATCATGGTGGGCCAGTAATATCCGGCCCTCAATGCCTTGTGGGCTAAGGTCCTTCCCCCGATATGGTTCCCGCAGATGCCGAGGTGAATCTCCCGTAGGATATAATCTGCATCTGTTGGTCCCACGCATTTCAGCAATGGGGCTGAGAAGGACTTTTTCAGAAGCTCCCCCCTGAAGACAATGAACCTTGAGCTGGTTCTCTTCATCTTGGAGGCCAAAATCCTATCTTCGGGAATCTCTCCCCGAAGCTTGAAAGCTAGGATGGGGTCCATCCAGCTAGGCTTTGGGTCAGCGCAGCACACTTCAGGTGCTTCGTCGACACTTCTTTCTCGATGCACTTCCACATATACAGATCTGTTCAGCTCAGTGAGAGTTGAACTGGCAAGTTTGGAGAGTGCATCGGCTTGAGTATTCTGACCCCTTGGGATCAGCTGAACCTCAAAAGTTCTCAGCTTTGCAATGACTGATTTGATCTTGGCAAGATAGGCTATCATGGAGGGCTCTTTGGCCTCGTAGCTGCCACTGATCTAATAAGCAACTAGCTGAGAGTCTGTTTTCAGGCAGACATGCTCGGCTTCCAGGGAGATGCACAACTCTAGGCTAGCGATTGCTGCCTCATTTTCGGCTTCGTTGTTCGAGGCCTTAAAAGAAAATTTTAGTGCATACTCAAAGGATTTGCCTTCGGGAGAGGTTATCACTACCCCTGCCCTCGAACCATTTTCGGTGGAGGATCCATCCGTAAACACGGTCCAGACTTTCTTTTCATTGTCTAGCGCCTCCTGGTACGAGCATTCGGCCAAGAAGTCTGCTAGAGCTTGAGCCTTGATGGCAGCCCTCAGATGGTAGCTGATGCTGAATTCGGTGAGCTCAAAAGCCCACTTGGCCAGCCTACCAGATTTTTCAACTTTGCCGAGAACTTTTTCCAGCGGATGATCAGTTAAGACCACTATCTGATGGCAATCAAAATAGGGCCTCAGCTTCCGAGCATCTACCACTACCGCAAAAGCGACTTTCTCGAGTAGAGGGTAGCGAGTCTCGGCATCCGTAAGAGTGTGACTGACGAAATAGATCGGTTGCTGAATTTTGCTTTCTTCCTTCAGCAGCACTGCACTGATGGTGGCTGGGCTAACGACCACATACAGATACAAAGTTTCTCCTTCTGCTGGGCTAGCCAGCGTTGGGAGTTGAGCCAGATGCTCCCGAAGCTGCTTAAAGGCTTCTTTTTTCTCTTTCTCCCAAACGAGCTCTTTTGTTTTCGGGAGTTTCAGGGCTTTAAAGAAAGGTAACCCCTTATCCGAAGCTCTGGAAATGAACCTCGAGAGGGCTGCCATTCTTCTGGTGAGCCGCTGAACATCCCGCTTTGTTTTCGGCTCAGGAAGGTCGAGCGCTGCTTTGACTTTGGAGGGATTGGCATCAATCCCCCTCTTGCTGACTATGAACCCAAGGAATTTCCCTGACTTCACGCCGAAGACACACTTCTTCGGATTCAGCTTCATTTGATGCTTTCTTAAGGTGGCGAAGGTTTCATCCAGGTCTTTAACATGGTCCTCAGATTTTTTGCTTTTGACGATCGAATCGTCGACATAGACTTCCATGTTTCGGCTTTTTTTATCGGCGAAAACTTGATCCACCAGCCTTTGATAGGTTGCCCCCGCATTTTTCAATCCGAAGGGTATCATTTTATAATTGTACACCCCGGCGTTCGTGACGAATGTCGTCTTTGCTCGATCGTCGGGGTGCATGAAGATCTGATGATACCCCGAGAATGCGTCCATGAAACTAAGCAAGGCATGGCCACTTGTCGAAACGACTAGCTGATCGATCCTCGGCAAGGGATAGAAATCCTTCGGACAAGCCTTATTTAGGTCCGTGAAGTCAACGCACATCCTCCAGGTACCATTGGCCTTCTGAACCATCACCACATTTGCCAGTCATTCTGGATATTGACAAGGCTCGATGAAGCCTGCCTCCAGCAACTTTTTGACCTCGGCTGCGATGTCTCGGTTCTTATTAGCGGAGTAATTCCGCTTCTTTTGCTTAATTGGTCGACACGTTGGGTCAACATTAAGCTTATGGGAGATGAGGTTTGGACTTATCCCGGGCATATCAGCTGCCGAGAAAGCAAACACATCTCTGTTGTCCCGAAGGAGCTGAATAAGTTCACAACGGGTGTTCGGATCAAGGTCCATCCCGATTGTTACACATTTCTCAGCGTCTCCTTCGGCCAACTCGACTGTTTCAGTCTGTTGGTCCATGTCCAATGCTGATGGACTGGACTCTTCACAATCTGGCCTGTTGCCTATGTCAGCAAGTGTCCCAGTCTTTTTGTTCTTCGGCTGGCTCTCTAAGTCTTTCGGCTCAGCTGAAGAGCTAGCCTTTTCCCTTTCTGGCCCTTTTTCTCTGGGCACAGATCCTTGGGCCGAAGCACTTAGGCCTTTTGGCTTTTTTGTGCTTGGCTCTCTTTCTTTTTCTTTCTCCTCCTCATCCTTGTCGTCATCTGGGCGACTAGTGGATGGCTTGAGGTAGTTGCACCTTCGAGCGTCCTTTTGGCTGCCCTGTATCCTTTCGGGGAAGCCGGCGTCTGAGACGTAAATCATCAGCTAATGATAAGTTGAGACGACCCCTTGGATCTCATGAATTATGGGTCTCCCCAAAATCACGTTGTACACTAAAGGAGCGTCAATGACCAAAAATTCAGTCATGACATTCCTTGCTGCCTCATCGCAGCCGATGGTGACAGGAAGTGTCACCTTCCCATCTGGATAAGTTGAAGCCCCGTTGAATCCGGATACCGGGTAGGGTACAGGCGTAAGGTGCTTGGGCTTCAGCTTGATTCGATTGTAGGCCTTTCGGAACAATGTTTGCTCCGCTGCCACCGTCAATAAGGACCTTACAGACGTCGTGGTTGGCCACCGTGGCGATGATCACCAATGGATCCTCGTGAGGGAACGTTACCCCCCGGCAGTCGGCGGCTGTGAACGTCATGTTCGGCACCGGCGACTGGGGAGGCTGAATGTCAGCGTTGTTCACCTGGTGGGTCAGAGCCCTAAGGTGTCGCTTGTGTTCCCTCCGAGAGCATATTCCTCCCGAGATAACATTGATCGGAGAGAATTTTCCCTCCGCCTTTTTACTGTTCTTCCAGGGGAAGTCGAGGTCTTGCCGAGGGTCCTTTGCTGACTTCTCGGCCTCCTTTTTCTCGCGGTGATCCGCAATGTATTTTTTCAAGTATCCCTTCCGGACCATGTCCTCTACCCGATCCTTCAGTTGGATACACTCCTCAGTGTTATGTCCCGGAGATTCGTGGAACTCGCACCACTGATTTTTATTTTTTCGCTGATACCACTATGGGAGTGGTCTCGGCTTTCGGTAACTCTGCTCCTCCTTCGTCACGCTGTAAATTTTGGCGCGTGGAAGAGAGAGCGGAGTGTAGGACTCGTATCTGCCTGTGTATGAGGCAGATTTTTCCTTCTTTGGCTCGCTGGCCGAAGATTGTTCCGAGGCCTTGGCCTTTCCCTTTGTCCTCTGGCCTTGGCCTTCAGACAAGGGTGTTTGTTTTTGCTTCCCTCCCCCAGATTGAGGTTGGGTTTTTGTTTTGTTCCACTCTTCGGCTCGGATGAATTTATCCGAGGCGTTCAGAGCTTCCCCCAAGGTCTGTGGGGTATGCATGACCATGAAGTCTAGGAACTTCCCGGGCTGCAGGCCATTCTGCATTGCAAAAACGGCTAGCCCCTGGTCCAGCTGAGAGACGCTGGATGACTCGTTGCTGAAACGGGTCAGATAGTCTCGGAGGCTTTCGGTCTCCCCCTGTTGCAGACCCATGAGTTCTGCAGTAGTCTTCTCTCGGCGGTTTGCCGTGGAAAACTTGCTCCTAAATTTGGAGGACAGATCATCCCACCCTGTTATAGAGCCTTGCTTCACTCCCTTGGAGATCCATGCTTGCGCGACCCCCTTGAGAGTGGTTGGAAAACATTTGCACCAAGTCGCTTCGGATCTGGGGCAAAGATGCATATGAGCCTCATACGAGGCAACGTGGTCCTTCGGATCCGAAGTCCTATCATATGTGATGTGCGACGGTATTTTAACCGTGGGCACGTGCTCTTCCAGTATCCATTGCTCGAATGGGGAACTGGTGGGTAGCATAACGGCCTTGCCCTTGTTCCTGGTCGAAGGGACCGCGCTCCACCCTCTTAGAGAGGTAGGAGTGGTTTTCGTCCCTGGCTGGGAAGTCTGGGCCTCGGCTGCAGGGAACGAGAGGCGACTGTGCACGCTCGGTTCCTTGCCGCCGAGTCGGTCGAGGACGCTTCGGCGAACAGTCTCAGGTTGTTCTCGGCGAGCAGATTCTGGCCGAGAAGCTGAGCTGCTGCTCTTATGCGTTTCCGGTCGGGAGGTCGAGGATCCTCCAAAAAATTGAGGGTTATTTTTCCTCTCTCTTTCAGTTTTCCAGGTATCCTCTTCCCACTCTTCCAGTTCCCGGAAGGAAGGAGGTTTCCCACCATCATGGTCTAGCTTCCTCCGTTGATGCCGGGTATGCGGAGGAGTTCGATCGCGAGGTGGCGGCATATTTTGTGCCCTCATTGCCTCCATGAGCACTGCCAACGCTCTCGCCACCTCCTCCGAGTTGGGCCCCGTCAAAGGGGTCCTCCGCTGAGTGTGGGAATGATAGCGGACGGTCGATGGTTGGCTTTGGGGCACTGAATGGGTCCTATGATCGGACTGACCCCTGCTAGACAGAGAGGGACTCGGCCTATGATGAGAGTTGTGAATTACGGGAGAAAGGGAATCCTCCCTGTATGATCCTCCCCCCGAGCTGGCACCCTTGGGAGAGTTCCGGTCCGGTGAGGGTGATGGTGTAGGGATTTTAGGCTTTTCGCCTGCTCCTTGACGAAGGCTTTTGCTTTTGCGGTTCTTAGCCATTGCTACTAAGATAATTGCAAGATGATTTTGGTTAGAAATTTGGCTTAAAGATTTTTGAAAGTCGTCCCCACAGACGGCGCCAAATTGTTTCGGATGAAAACAATGGGACCTTGTCGAAGGTCCGATGAAGTGGAGAAGACTGGATTCGGTCCAAGTGATGTTGGGCCGAAGGTTTCCTGCACAGCAAACACACGTAAACTAGCCTCGGGGGTGTTGCCGAGGGAGGCCCCTCCGATGCTAAAGTCAGTACAGTGTGTAGAAAGAGAATGCTATGCAAGAGAATTAATTGCTTGAGGCTTTGTTTGAACGAATGTACAAATGTAATATTGATGGCTTTTATACCTTTGCATATATGGAGAAGTTGGGCCTTAGCCCAATTGACTTGCCTTGTGGACTGATCTTGACTTTAGCACAATTGGAGAGGTGAACCTTGACCTTGGGCTTTTAATTGGATCATTTAATGACTAGGCCCAATTGGACTAAATTGGACCCAAACATCAAGTATCATACAACTGATACTAGTATAACAGTCTCGCACAAGATTTTACTAAAACTACCATAATCAATGGACATTAGGTGCAATTCATACCTAATACAGAGTATTAATAACAGATTAATAAAAAGGAACCTGATTTTGATCCCAAAGATCATTGAAGATGACAGGTTCAGCAGTAGCCCTAAAAATGGTGACATCACCCAAAACATCGACGATATTATCTGGAACTGGTGCATCAAAAGAAGTATTATTCCAGAGTTTTCTAGAACTGAGTGAAATCGAACTGGTTACAACTCGAGACGAGAAAGAAACAGAGGAAGGTGAAGTGGGTAAACGTGATAAGCGGAATTCATGAATTTGATGAAATGCAGAAATAGGTTCAAGATTAACATATCGACTTCCTGTTGTTGCTGATGATACCTCCATTTTTTTTTTGTTCTTAATTTCACTAGTTTGTGACTGTTCTTAATTACTACGTAATTGATTTATTAATTAATTGATCAAGAACAAGTACGAGTACACCGTGAAAATTCAGGTACTTCAGATTTAAGACGGTATTTCAAGTTTTCAGTGGCGGATCCTGGCCGAAAATATTAAAGGGGTTGGGTTTTAAATATTTTACCACTTGCTCAAAACTAATTCTATATCCCAATATTTTATAAGTAAATATAGGTTATTTAACTTTATTTACTAATTATTTACGATAACTTACGGGGGGGCTGGCCCTGAATGACCCCGGTGGAAGGTCGCCTCTGCAAGTTTCCAACCAAATACACCTATTTATTATTTTTTTTTTAATGGATAAACGAATTAGAATACAGTCACACAAGCCAACAAAATCTTCCTAATCGTATTGTGCCAAAAATAACAACTTGCGCCGTACTGCTTTATGGTACTTTTGTTTTTGATTTTATTGTATTAAAAAATCATTTTAGCGTATTTTATTAATTTTACCTTACTTTTGACAACATGGTTTTAAATAAGGAAAAATGTAAACTAATAATCCCACCTTTAGTCGGTCTTCCATAAACAATCCCACATTTTAAAATTCCAGAAATAATCCCACCTTTAACATGGATCTTCCATAAACGATCCCTATGACCTATAACCGGTCAAACTTTTATTTATTTTTTTAAAAATTCATCTTCTCCCACCTTCCTTGAGTCCCTTCTATGAACTGCCACCAAAGTTATCACCAGTCCACCACCTCCTCAACTCCTCACTCGTCATCGGCCACCACTCACCCAGCCATCACCAATCGCAACCCTCACACAACACCACCAACCATAAACACCTTTCCACTCCTCCACCAACAAGCCCCCTTACACCCACGCAACCTCTAGCAGCACCTAAAGGCTAAAGGCCGAAAACCCCACACCCACCATCCACGACTTCTTCCGCCGCGATTCAACAAACCCACCCACCAAATAAAAATCCCACACATCATCGATCCTCAAACGCAACGTTGCGCAACGCGCCACCAATGTAGCGCCCACTTGCAGGCCGCCGATCCTCCATATCCAACAACTACAACATCAATTCACACCCACAAATCAGCCCTAAAATGGGTAAAATCAGCCCCAAAATTAAATTAAGAAGGAATAATTGGGGTCGATTATGGGCTTTGGAGCCTGCAAACTTCGTCTCAAGCCCCGAAAAACCAGACTCATCCCTGAAAAATCAACCCCCAACCACGACAAACTCCATCCCAATCCCAAAATCCCCACCTAGCCCTGAAAACTCCCCTCGAAAACGCCCTAACCACCCTAAAAAAACCCCTTTGTCAAGCTTCCGATTGGCTGATTGTTGGGGAAGGCAGGGGCAGGATGAGGAAGGGAAAGGGGGTCGTTAGGTGTGGCTGAGTTTTTTTTTTTTTTTAATTATTAAAAAATAGAATAAACCAATCAATAGTCAACACGTGTCTTGTAACCTAATAAAACCGGTTAGCAAAACAATCCAACCGGTCAGGGATTGGTAGTGGAAGATCCCTATCAAAGGTGGGATTGTTTCCGAAATTTCAAAAGGTGGGATTGTTTGTGGAAGACTGACTAAAGGTGGGATTATTAGTTTATATTTTTCCTTTAAATAATTTAACACAAAAAAAGACGTTATATCAATCCTAGGATCTCCTAGCATTGGGAAGAAAGTTCCCTAATGATACATATTATACAACTTCAATAAACATAAGTGCACCATGACTATTGTGCATCATAGTGCACCAACTTGTTTGCAATCTCTACAATTAATTATTATCATCATATGACATAAACTCAAGTGTTGCTAATTGAGAGTTGATCACGAGCAGAGGTTTGCTCTGACTCAAGCTTGTTAAGGTTTCGAGTTGAGCCAAGTTGATCACGAGTTGCTCGTTTAAAGGTTTTGGTTTCCTAAATTTCAAACATTTGTTGATTACTTGATTATTATTATTATTATTATTATTATTATTTATGCATAATTTTTTTTCTACTAAAGTGCATTCAAATTTATTAAGTGGTAAGGTAAACTTTTGATTTTGTCGATAAAAGAATAGAACAAGTTGATTCGAGCAAACACGAGCCAATTGGACACAACTCACATGAGTGGCAAGACAAGCCATACAACACAAGATAAGGGGTCGAATCTCGCGCTAAAGAGATTTCTAAATCACCCATCAAGTTTGCTTAACAATGCACACCAAATTTAGAGCGGAAGATTGCATGCACCTTCATCTCTGATTCTTTGTCACCTTGTCCTATGACTCTAAAAAGAAAAGGGCATGTCGGTACCATCATTAGATTACCAAATCAAATTCATTAATCATTACTTAAATTGTCTAATTTTTTTAATACAACAATGGAATGTTTGAAGCAGCAATCTTCAACGTTCATCACGAATCAGAGGCAATCCCAGTGCAGCAGCAACCTATTATATTCCTCAATTTTTACTTCTTAAGTGAGGTTAGTATTTTACTATGCAATAATTAAATTAAGATTTTAGACTTTTTGGATGTAATTTTTATATTATATTTCTGAATTGGTAATTCAAACAACTTTACAGTGTCAAGTCACTGCCTAATATTGACATTTTCTGAGTTGTTGGTTTGCTATTCATTCATTCAACTACATAATATATTAATCTCCCCAATATTATTACAATTTCGAAGACTTTTCATTTGAATTATAGTGCGCTCCAACGTTCGAGTTGAATTTACCATCCCCGTGAATTATTTTTTTAAAATTTTTGTAACTTAACGGTAACTCGACAAAAATATGTTCATAAATCATGTGAACAAAATTAAACTAAAACCCCCTTTTTTTTCATTTCAAAAAAGTTGCAACCTTTTCATTTTAATTCTATACAAATGATGAGATTATTACCTTTTTCTTAACCACTTATAAATATCCGACCAAATGAGTTTATAATTATATCACCCTCAAATTTAATTCTGATTTTTTTTCTTTTCATCATTATTTCTTCTAGTCTAAGTGAAGATTCAAAGAAACAAAATTTTTTAACAACCCGTGTTGTTCACTTTACAGCCTTTTCCTCTGTTTTTTCTCTGTCTTCATTCCCTGCCAAAAAATTCACACATTCTTCATTTAAATTTTGATCTTTGCAAATCATCAAATTCAAATTACAACCCACTTCTAAAAATGCAAAATTTAAGATGGGTTCTGAAGCTTTTGCTGATTCTTTCATTATTTGGTCAATTGTCCAAATCCCAAAATCATGAAACTGTAATCTCAAATTGTAATGCAGCTGATAGAGCTGCACTTCTTAGCTTCAAATCAAAAATAATCAAGGATACTACAGGAATACTTGAGTCGTGGACCGGCTCCGATTGCTGCGGAGAAAGCTGGGAAGGAGTTGAATGTAATCCTTCAACAGGAAGAGTTACTGCATTACAACTGCAGAAGCCTTCTGACAGTGACAGTATCAGTGATGATATTTTCATGGCAGGAACATTGTCACCTGATTTAGGTAACTTACAGTTTCTAGAAGTGTTAGTGATCAGTGGAATGAAACACATTACAGGAAACATTCCTGATACAATCTCCAACTTAAGACACTTATCACAGCTTGTCCTAGAGGGAAACTCGTTTGTGGGGCCCATTCCTTCCGGCTTCGGCCGCCTGTCATCCCTTAAAACACTCATGTTAGACGGTAACCGTCTTAGAGGTCAATTGCCAACTAGTTTAGGTAATCTCAAGGGTCTCCTACAACTAAATTTAGGAAAAAACTTGCTTTCTGGTCCTATCCCACCTACTTTTAAAAACCTTCAGGGTCTGCAGTTTCTTGATCTTAGCAGAAACTTACTGTCTGGTGTAATTCCTGAATTCATCGGGCAGTTTCGTAATCTGACATTCATTGAGCTTTCTAATAACCGGCTTTCCGGTCCAATCCCGGTATCATTCTGCAGTCTTACTGCACTTTCAGATGTTTCTCTTAGTGGAAACCAGCTTACAGGAAAAATTCCTGACAAAATTGGTGGTCTGAAGTCACTTACTAGTCTTTCCCTCAGTAATAATCATCTTACAGGTCAAATTCCTGAGTCTCTTGCTAGTTTAAAGAACTTATGGTACTTGAATTTATCAAGCAATGCACTCCAAAATCCTTTGCCAACTTCTTTTGTCAAAGGTTTAGGCTTGCCTTCTTTGCTGTCAATTGATTTGTCCCACAACAAACTTAGCTTAGGGACAGTTCCTAATTGGATTAGGACCAGAAAACTTACTGCTGTTCATTTAGCTGGTTGTGATCTTAAAGGGACTCTTCCTACTTTCATTACACCTACCCCTTTAACCTCTATTGATTTCTCCAATAATCATTTCATTGGTGGTATCTCAACTTTTTTAGCAAAAATGTCAAACTTGCAGTTTCTGAAAATTTCCAAAAACCAGCTCAAGTTTGATGTTTCTAGCATTGTCTTACCTAGGGGAATATCATCTATTGATCTCAGCTCGAACCAGCTCTTTGGACCGCTTTCGGCTTTCATCAATAACCACACAACCAGCTTCCTAGAGGTTATTGATGTCTCAAGGAACATAATTTCAGGCACTATTCCTGAAATTAAAGAAGGGCTGTCACTGAAAGTTTTAAACATTGGGAGTAACAGGATTACAGGACATATACCAAACTCAATCTCAAACTTAGTTGAGTTACAAAGATTTGATATACGCCGTAATCAAATCTCCGGTACCATCCCCTCGAGTTTAGGACTACTTGTGAAGCTACAATGGCTAGAACTGTCCATCAACCGCCTCACCGGAAACATTCCAAACAGCTTGCTTGGAATTGTTAACCTGAGACATGCTAATTTCAGGGCAAACAGATTATGTGGAGAAATACCACAAGGCAGACCATTCAACATATTTCCTGTTGTAGCTTATGCACACAATCAATGTTTGTGTGGAAAACCCCTGCTTCCTTGCAAGAAGGAGAAGAAGAACCCACCTCAAATGGGCCAGTAAAACTAGCTGACTCTTCTTGATTGATAAGATACTCAAATTTGATTTCCACTTATATTGCCAACATGATGCTTTTCATGTGGTATAGTAGTTATTTATATTCTTTCCTTGATATGTTTGCCTCACAAACATCCTACATTGTACTTTGGTCATATTATAAAATTATCTATATTTTTATGTTCAAAATGTTTGGTTGCACATAAGCCGACTGTATTAGGCTAACGGTTACTTATGTTTCGTATTTTTTTGACCACTTAACTAACTTTTTTTCATTCTATATAATATGTAGTTTATAGAACATACTTGTATATGCTACGAAGCACTGGATTATTTACTATCAATGTCCTAAACCTTTGGAACTAGTCTAAAAGATGCTTTTTGTAGTTGCATATGTGAGTAATGTTATTTAAAGTTATATTACAAATATGACTAATAACTTAGTACTCATTTATCTGTCTAATCTGAATTAACAAAAGTTAATTGAGTTACTGATGTAATTTTATGCAAATCTTGTTCAAAGTTTTACCTTAATACACTATCTTGCCTGTACGGCTGTACTTTTCTTGTTAGCGCGTAATTTGTATATCCAATCTCCCCCATACATAGCTGCATTGCTGAGGCATAATCAGAGATTATGTTCATTGCTGATTAACAAAATTTTGAAAGCGCGGTTAATTATCATGCTATGAATTCCTTATCCTCTTTGTAAAATCTAAATCAACTCAAGCTATCATATTGAAAGATATGTTTGATTCTTCATGAAAGTGGATGTTTCAATTGAAAAACCAGAGTAAGCTGGTTGTTGTATCTTGTATCTGTAACAGGAGTCAGGACTCAGGAAAGGAAACTGAAAGTTAATCACAAAAAGACAGAAGAGAACATGCCAAAATCTGGTTCTGAGCACTACTTATTACTAGTATTAGTTTTTAGGAGGGGATAATCTTTGTATCATTGTATGTTCATAATACTCCAAATTACATTAAATAACTCTTTTAATGAAAGTGAACTAACATGTTTATTGCAAGTCTTAACACCAGTTTTGACTTAAGTTTGTTATGGGTTTTGTGCAATAAACTAGTGTAAGACTACATAGAGTCACTACATAGAATCTCAAGTTGAGTTTTGATTTTCAAGACTCAAACCTGCCAAGTGTTCATTTTTTATTGGTTGATTTTTATTTATATTTTATATCATCCTAAAAAAATGTAAAAAATGTTTGAAGATCTTTTTTAGTGAATCTAAAATGAATTCTTAAGAATACAGTGTTAAAGTAAAGAAAATCTAATGGAACATAGTTGATAGAGGTGATGAGAATCGATCTCAAGATCTCATAAAATCAGGAGGAACGCTCTAACTACTTGAATTAGACTCTCATTTTTTGGCTAATATATATGAGTATATGTCAATTTTAACTGTATATATCAAGTAGTAAAACTTTAATCAAGAAAAAGAATAAGCCACAAATTAGTGCGGTTTAAACTGTTTTGGTGAACAGTTATGCAACGGCCTACAAACTAGAATAGGCTAGGCCCATATTGTTGTTTGTCACCTTTAGATTTAGGTGCAATGGTGCATGTTTGCCAATTGCCGCTACGAATTTAGGCTTTAACCACCTCTCATTACTATGGCCCGATTGAATTGTCAACTAGCCAAACCAACTATCTAAAAAGCATTTTTTTTCTATAAAAAAAAAAAAAAAAAAAGCATTTTTATTTTTATTTTTTAATACTTTTTTTGAACTGATTTTTTTATCCTCCCTTTTTAATGTCAACTATGTAAATTGCCAATCCAACAATATAAATGCTTTCCGAGGCACTTTTAAGTTGATATCTAAAGTATCAAATTATTTTAATTAAATAATAATAATAAAATTAAGTTACAAAAAGTTACATAAAATTTTTTTGTCTGAAATGGGTGCAAATTTTTCATAGCTAAATTGATTATAAGTTTGTAACTTATTTTGCATGAAATGATCTAAACTTTTTTTTAGTATAAATTTATTTTATATACTTGACTCATAGTAATAGCTAGATAAGTCAAAATATATTAAGGATAATACAACTTTATAACTTTCCTTAAGAAGTGATGAAAAATCAATCTAAGAAAAGTATAAAAGAGTTGATACTTTGATTTGAAGGGTGATGAAGTACTAATAATATACAATGAAAGTCACGTGGGTAGGGGTTTGCAATTGTGCATCTAGCATTATTTGTAAGTTACACATTTCATACACAAGCTTCTTTCCTTTTTCCTTTATAGCTTCATCCCTCTGCATGTAGCTTTAAGGGTCCGTTCTCTTTAGCTTAATTTTAATTTATTTCAGTTCAGGTTCAATCAGTTTTCAATTCAGCTCAGCACAGTAAAATCAAAATATGCCTTAATTTTATCTAATTTCTTTGTTGAACTCCGAGTATGTTCTATTTACTTGACTTTAACTTGTCTTATCTTTATTTATTGTAAATTGTTAATTTACTTGAATTTATCAAACTTGTTAAACCTTATTATAACTTATTTTGTTCTAATTTAAATTTAAATACACTTATCTAAACCTGTTTTACCTAATCTTAGGGTCTGTTCTCATATACTGAACTCAGCTGAACTGAACTGAACTGAGCTGAACTGAACTGACTTTCAACGTAAGAGAACATACCCTTATTTTTACTAAACTTATTTTTACTAAACTTATTTTATCCGAACTCATTAGATAATAAATGAAAATAAGGCGAACAACAAGTCCACCCTTTATACGTAGTAGTTTATACCCACCAATTAACAAGAAAAATTAAATGAAAATAAGGCGAATAAAACAGCTCTTTCTTTTATACCCTCCAATTAACAAGAGAACAAACTAAGAGGGGTTGGAAGTTTGATGTTTGGCTAAAAGTTGTCAAGTCAGGGTTGAGGACCAAATCAACCCCATCAGCCTGGCAATTGGGAGGACAATTTGGACTATTTAAAGCCAAACGGTAAAGAATCCATGTAAAAAAGATTTTTAATTTTTGTTTATTTACTACTGTAGTACTTTTCAAGTGACATAAATGCCCTTTTGGATTTTTGGTTTCTCGTGAGATTTAATTTGATTCTTTAATTTGGGTGAGTTCGTTCTTTTGACTTGATTTCACATGATGTACAAACAGACGTACATACAGATACAGTACTCATTTGCTAATTTGGGGTTGAGTGGAATATTTGTGGTACTTAGACCCTTCAACTTAAACTAGGTTTTAGTTTGGCTTGGAATTGGGGCTCAATCCATTAATAACTCACTCTTTTGTCACAAATCATACGAAATATTGTCGACTTTTGTGGTACTCGTACATACTTGTATGTATCATTACTATCGCAAAGGGTACCGTGCTCCATTGCAATGCTTTTAGAGTTATAATCAATGCATTATATATGTACGCGACTTGTGAATACATATGTGTTTAATGCATGAATCATGAAAGTAGGATTAATTACAATGGTTTGAAATTTTATGCATTATCATTTGTTGTAAAGTGTGAGAAAGTTGATTTGAACTCATTTTAGGAAATATTTGCTTGAATAATTATGCTTAATTTTACTTATTTTCTCTAATTTTATTACTCTGCATATTTTCTTAAAAATGAAAACTTATTTAATTTGACTTTTATATTTGCAAATGCACAACTTTTCCAAATAACTTCCGGACATTTGATTATCTATAAGTCTAGTAAAAGTTGTAACAAATTGAAACTAATACTCATATTTTTAAAGTAAATAAACCGACAATTAATAAATATATATATTAAGATTTCATATGACTATGTTTCTTTTATGTTTAAATCGCAAAAAATTCAAAAGATCCATGTGTTTGAGAATTGCTTCAAAATGGTGGTTAGGTAAACTAAGCAAAGGTACTATCTAATTAGACATCATACTTGTTACATATTGTTTTGTTTAATATAGAAATGAGCTTGATGCACATCCGATCCTAAAGCCGACTGAACATGTTAAACTTTCAAGCAAGGGTTTGGGATATCTTCGTAAACTTGGAATTGTCATGAATTATTCCAAGTTTCACCAATTTTTTCATCATTAATCTCATACCTTGGTTATTATATACGGAAATAGTGTTCAACTTCGGTTTTTTCTAAAAATTGGTGATGTTATGGAAATTAAAGGTCAAAGTTTTACTTATTCTATAAACACCCTCTTTTCCGAGATACAAGAAGTAATGTTTTGCCTTGTTTTTAAGAAGGGCTTCAAGATTCTGGAAGTCACTCAACAATTCGATACAAGATTTGCATAAAATGGAGGAACTTAAAAATATGATTTGTTAAAACAAGATTCAATACAAGGTTACTCGACTCTAGATTTTTTAAGTACGTCTTAGAACTTAGTTACACTTGTTGTAAATGGGATGTGTCAGTGTCACTTTTGCATGTTATTCGTCCGCCAAATTTAGTTGATTGTACGAGAATTTAATATACTACTATACCACAAAAAAAAAAAAAAAAAAAAAAAAAAAAAAAAAAAAAAATCTCTTGTCAAAAAAAAAAAAATTATCATCAACGAACTAGTTAAATTAATTCATAAAATAAACCCCGAGCTAGTGCAAGAAGAGAGGAAAAACTAGCTAGAACATGTAGTACAAGTGAAAATAAAAAAGAGGTAACATTAGTTAAAAGATCAATGGTGGCTTGTATTGGGATGAAAATATTAGGGATCGAAAAGACGGTGAAGACACTTAGGGCCTATGTCTCTTACGTTGAAATTCAGCTCAGTTCAGCTCAGCCCAGTTCAGTTCAGTTCAGCTCCTAATTTCCTTCTCTTATAAAATATTCATTTCAGTTCACTTCAGTTCAGCTAAGTTCAGTCAATGAGAACAGACCCTTAAAGTCTGTCCTAATTAACTGAGCTGAATTGAACTTACTAGAGCTGAACTGAACTTATTAGAGCTGAGCTGAACTGAAATGAATATTTTATGAAAGAGGGAAATTAAGAACCGGACTGAATTGAACTTATTGGAGCTGAACTGAACTAAAAATAAACTGAAGAGAGCAGGCCCTTACATACATTGTGTGTCTATAAAATTGTAACTCTTTTATTCTTTACTTAATTTAAGTGTTGATGCCTCATGTTTTATATTTTCATCCTCAATCATGTTTCTCCGCCAAATAAACACCTTATAGAAAAATGACGATAACAATAATATACTTTTCATCAACTAGAGAAATAGTTGTATTCCATACAATCATATGAAACATCGTCCAATTCATTCACTAAGGCTCTGTTCTTTTTAGCTTAATTTCAGTTCAGTTCAGTTCAAGTCAATTCAGCTCCAATCAGTTCACTTCCTAATTTTCTTCTCTCATAAAAAAAAATCAGTTTAGCTCAGTTCATTTCAGTAATTCAGTTCAACTCCAATCACTTCAGTTCAGCTCAGCTTAGTTTGGTAAATCAGAACAAGCCATAATTGTATACAAAAAATCTCCATCTATTCTTATAAGTAGTACCTCTAAATAAGATAAGGTATCTAGAAAAAAATCTCTACTTATTAAATAAAACCCTCAAAAAATCTTGATTTATACAAATAAAGTATAAAAAAACCTCAAAATTAGAAAATGTATAATTGAGGTGTAATTTAAGTCCATGGTCCAAGACTTTGTAATTTGGAGTCCTCCGTATTGTATTTGGGTACTACATTGTCCAATTTCGTGAGTTTCAACACAACTCTCTCGATTCTCTCTCTTCTTCCTCAAAATTAAAAAACAAATTAAAATTAATCTCAATTTCTCTTTAAATAAATCCTTCACTTTCTCTCTCCTCTTTCAGAAGCACCCTTCTTCCTCAACCCCTTAAGATGCGCCTCCCTTTCTCTCTCCTCCTCGTCTTCTTCCTTCTCCCCTTTCTTCTTCTTCCTCCAACTTAATTTTTTTTCCAAGAACAATTTAATTTTTTTTTTCTTTTCTCATGAACTCAAGCTTTTTACTGGGACTCAGGAAATGGATTTCGATGGTTTGGTAGTGGGTCAAAGTGCAGTATCTTCATCTTGTTCAGACCACCAAAATCAAATACTTGAAGGAAAACCCAAGTGTAGTATTAATGGATCTGGGTTAATCAAGCAAGAAAGATCCGACCCGTTTGTTGATGAAGATAGGGTTGCTAAAATTGTTAAAAGGGCTGATGATTTGGGGTTGAGATCTGATAATGCTGTTCCTAAACAACAAATGTTGAGCTTTTCTTCTTCAACTAAACCTCAACAACTTAGCTTTCTCAATGCTAAAGATGTTAATTTCATTTCAGACAATAAAAATGCCCAGAATCTTCTTTTTTCTTATTTTCAGCAGCAACAACAACAACAACTTCCTTCTTACTCCAGAACTCCTGCTGGTATGCTCCTAATTAGTTAATTTATTAATTAATATGTTTTTGTTTGTTTATCTGATTAATTAATTTTGTGATTAATGTATTAATTTCCATTTTAGGGTTGTTTTGATCTTGATTTTAGGAGATGGGGTACTTTAATTTAGTAAAATGTCATTATCATGATACAGTAATTTATCAATTTTTATTTTAACTAGCTTTCATTGGTAAAGGAATACAGGTTGTAAGTTGTAAAATGTCTTTTCAATCTTTTTGTTGGTCTTGTCAAGTAACAGTTCAATGATTTTTTTTTTCTTTTTCTTTATGGATTTATTTTAGTTAAATTTGGGTACAAATTTATTTTGTGAGAAAACAAAAAAGGTAAAAAAAATTGTAATAGGGTAAAATAGTAGGATTAGTTGATCTTGTCTTTCCAATCTATGACCTTGATGTTCTGTCTCCTCCATTGTAGCAAATTTTACAAATTTTGATGAAATTGGCTGCTGCATAAAAAAAAATTAATGTTTCTGCCAATTAATTTCAGCTCTAGTTACTTTTTAATTTTATTATTTTACCCTTTTAAATTCCTATTTCTTCTGATAAATATTTGCCTTTCTGCTCTGGCAATGATAGATTTTGGTGAAACTGGTAATGCATTTCTCTAGATTATGGTCCCCATTTAAATTTGTCCTGTTTTATTCAATTATTTTCATCTTCTGTTTGAATTATTATTATTTTTGTTTATAAAATGGTCTTATTTCAGCAGTTAATTTATACTGTATGATGTTTATGTTATTAAAAACCAGGGTTTAATAATGGAAACTTGAATGGGAGCATGCATGGATCATTTTCAGGGATAAGAGGACCATTTACACCAGCACAATGGATAGAGTTAGAACATCAGGCAATGATATACAAGTATATAACTGCAAATGTTCCTGTTCCTGCTAATTTGCTCATTCCTATTAGGAAAGCCTTGTGTTCTTCTGGCTTTCCTGGCTTCTCTTTTGGGTCTTATCCTCCCCATTCATGTAAGCTTTTCCTCTTTCCTACTTTGAATTGAACTGATTTTGCCTGTATATTCGTGCTTTAACATTTCGAGGGGTTAGGCTTTTGATATTGATGTCGAATTTTCAATTGGTTTTTCTTGATAAGTGATATTGTTGTTGAATTTTATTGAATTATGTTATGAATTTTAAAGTTATACGGTGTATCACAGTGATGATTGAGCTCAAATTATGTATGAGTTTCTGCATGACTTTTGTTTCTAACTTTGATTTTTTTCTTTTTGTTATGGAAAATTATAGATGGATGGGGGACTTTCCATCTAGGATTTTCTGGCAGCACAGACCCAGAGCCTGGGAGGTGTCGCCGAACAGATGGGAAGAAATGGCGGTGCTCAAGGGACGCAGTTCCTGACCAGAAATATTGTGAAAGACATATCAACAGAGGTCGCCATCGTTCAAGAAAGCCTGTGGAAGGCCACACTGGCCAAGCTGCCTCTGGACCCACTAACACGAAGGTGGTTCCAGCGATGTCTTCTTCCATGTCATCGCTGGTTACATCCACTGGTGGTGCCTCCAACAGTACTGTTACTATTGCACATCAGCACCATATCAAAGGCTTGCAGCCAACTGGTGCCAACAATGCTGCTGCTGACTCGATTGTTAACCGGTGAGACATCTCTACTTTTATGATTATCATGATGATCTGGATTCGATAGTGCATATACTCATATAGCTTTAATCGCCTCCTTTTACTTTCACTTATAAGGTAGACCCCGTTATCCCAATGTCACTTTCCTGGAAAGTGACTACAGTCTTAGTAAATATATCCCCCTCAAGATTCCCCTCTAGGATAAATTTAAGAGACGGATTTGATTTATCTTTGTAGTGGATGATGCTATTGTTCATTATCTGCTAGCTTTTTAGCATAGTTTATAGCAGAGAATTTTGATATATACTAACTGTTTGTGCACGAACAGCTTTCATGTTGAGCAGGGTCTCTCTGCGATGCCTCCAACCATGAATTTGAAAACCAATGACAGCCCATTTTCCATTGCAAAGCAACATATCCAGTTAGATGATTCCTCACAATCAGAATTTGGACTTGTCTCTACTGATTCCCTCCTGAACCCAACACAGAAAAGTGCCTACTTGGGCTGTAAAAGCTACAGCTCTTCGATTCTTGAGTTTAATGCACAGCAAACCCAAGACCAATACCCACTCCGACATTTCATGGATGTCTGGCCCAAGGACAATTCTAACCGTTCATCTATCCCCTGGCCTGAAGACTCGCTGAAATCAGATTGGACTCAACTATCGATGTCGATTCCCATGTCAACATCTGACTTCTCATCCTCATCCTCACCTAATCAAGAGAAGGCAACCATTTCACCATTGAGGCTGTCTCGTGAGCTTGACCCATCTCAAATGGGTGTGGGGGTGGGAACCATTGTGGGTGAGACGGGCATGAAGCAAAATGCTTGGATACCGATTTCATGGGGAAATAGTTCAATGGGAGGTCCCTTGGGGGAGGTTCTGAACAATACAAGTATTATCACATCAGCCCTTAATCTCAAGGGTGATCAAAGATGTGATGGGAGCCCTCAGCTCGGGTCATCCCCTACTGGCGTCTTGCAGAAGTCTACCTTTGTTTCCCTTTCTAACAGCAGCTCTGCTGGCAGTCCGAGGGCTGAGAATAAGAAAACCCTTGAAGGAGCCAGTCTCTGTGACGATATCCTAGGCTCAGCTGCTCATGCTAGCTCTACATTCGTCCCTTCTATGTAAGCTTTTGGAATAAGAGCTTGCTAAGGTAAGGGGAGATTGAAAAGGAGAGATTATGTGACATTAATTTCTTCAAATTATGAAAAATTGGTTCCCAAAAGAAGTCTTCTTCGAGGCCTGTTTTGAGATCTAAAAATATGCTTATCTGTTTTTCGTTAAGATTGAGTTTCCTGAACAGTTTGTGGGAGGTTCAAGACTTACAGGTGTTGTTGATAGCTCAACCTTGTTTTTTTTTTTTTGACGGTTTATGATTTGTGACTATCCTCCGTTCATCGCCTGATCACAATTGTATTGTCTCTGTTGTTAGTTTGTTACCTATTGTATCTATCAATCATCACTTTGCGTCGCCTTCTCCGTTTGGAGAAACTATCCGAACTTTCAAGATTTTTAGTTGAGGGAGAGTTGGATTTGGCATTAAAGCATGCTAATGCATCTTGAAATGCTCTTACTTAATGTGGAATAATCTTGCTTTATTTTTGGTTTATTAGCATGTACTCGGGTACTTGGTACTATACTTCAGGCACCAACTTCTCAACTAGCTTTAAGTGTTTTTTGTCATCTAGCTAAAAGCCCTAGCATCCCTTCCCCCTCTAAATTTTAAAAGATCAAACTACTGTTCTCCCTCGCCCTGGCCCCTACAATCGCCAAATCCACGATCCACGATTTTTTTAGATGTAAAAAGTAAATTAACAAAAAGAAAAATTGGATAAATTATCTTCTTATATGAAACCCTAATGTAAAGGTGCTCATTGAACTTCAATTATTTAGGTTGTGTTAGGATTGAGCCATGTTATCGGGATAAGGTAACTTCATTAATAAGCGACTCTAAGGAGTATACAAATGTATACATACCCATAGTTGTACATACAAGTGATATTGTCATTGGAATCAGAGGTGACAAAATCCATGCTCGTCACATATAAGAAAGAAGAAAGAGATATATTGAGACAAATAATTGGATAAGTTTAAAATGAGAAGCTGAAAAAAAAAACAGCTCAAAAGAAAAATAAAAGAGAAAAAGAAAAAGGAAAAAAAAATGGGCCCATCTTTAAGCATGGTATCTTTAGTATTTAGTACAAAATGCAAAGATGAAAAAAATGTGGTGAGTTAATTTTGGTTGGGTGAAGATTTAAAGGGTGTTGTCGGATGAAAGGTTTCATTGGTGACTCCTGTCTCTTATCCGGGAGCTTCAGACCATATTCACCTGTCCTTTCTTCTAACACTTACTTACTCATTTATTTCTCTTTTTATAATTCAATTATTAATACGAGTATTGTTTTTGTTTTATTTTATGTCTTATTTTATGGCATTTATTAGCATGTTTTTTCTAAAATTACCCAATCTTTAATAATGTGGATAAAAAGGAAAGTTGAGGTAAATAAATTTGTTTAAGAAAAGTATTTAAGTGGAGTAATAATATAGGTTTGGTGAGCTTGTGGGGTTAATATTTATTACTATCTTTATCATACTTCATCAATATTCATCAACATTTATTCCATTTTTTGAAAGGGACTTATGTTTGTTTTAAGTAGGACTAATTTGTTTTTGATCTTTTATTGCAATATTAATTTCAATAGTTATCAAATGTCGCTATCTAACTAACTACCAAATCTCACCCTAGATACACGATTTGTAATTTTATCAATCTGTAATATCTTCCATAAATGCCAAACCTTCAAATTTTGGACATCTGTTGTAGCATAGGATTGTGGAAGTACTCTTGTAAAAAATACGGAGTAATACTCATTAAACTCGAAAATAATTACTTCATTGTTAAAATAATAATTCAATTCAACATATTATAATTACTCCGTTCCTGAAGGTTCTTAAGACTTTCAAATATGCGTATAAAGTTAATATCAAAAGTTGACCCGATTTGAATTACAGACTTAAACCCGATTATTAATCGAACCATCTGAACTCGAAAAAATGGTGACCCAAACCCGACCTGAAACAAACCCTAGACCTAAGTTGACCCGAGTATGTGAGACCTGAACCCGAACATGAACTGACCCGGAGATGACCCGACCCGAATGTAACCCGTAAATTATTGACCTAAACTGAACTCGACTTGAACCAAAATTGACCCAAACCCGTTTTAACCCGTTAAAATCCGAATTTAACCCGAGTTGTTACTAACCTAACCTGAATTCAACCCGACCTGTTCCTAACCCGACCCGAATTCAACCCAACTTGTTATTAACCTGACCCAAATTCAACCTGACTTGTTATTGACCCGACCCGAATTTTACCAGACCTATTACTAACCCGACCAAAAAATTCAACCCGATCTGTTACTAACCCGACTCGAAATCAACACGACTTGTTATTGACCCGACCTTAATTCAACCCAAATTGTTCTAGACCCGATTTCAAATCACCTTAAATGCAATTTAGACCACTTTATTATCGTTGATCAAAGCATTTTGTCTATGGAGACCAAGTCGGTCCAGGCCAACAAAAGAAAGGAGCATCATCCTCAAATTTAAGAATTAATAAATATAGTACGGAGTATATATTTGTTGTATGGTCAAATGAGATAATTATCTTCCTAAATTATAGACGATAGTTTCCTAGTATACTGTCATATATATTATAGTCAAAGAAAATAATTATCTTGATAAAAATGATAATTACCTATTTACAGTTAGTTGAACCCGAATATGACCTGACTTGGAAATAACCCGAGCTGATTGTAACCTGCAAATTATTGACTTGAACATAACCCGACTTGAATCCGAGAAAGACGCGACTTGAAAATGACCCAACCTGAATATAACCCGCAAATTATCGACTTGAACGAACCCGACTTGAACCCGAGAATGACCCGACTTGAAAATGACCCGACCTGATTATAACCCGCAAATGTTTGACTTGAACCGAACTCGACTCAAACCCGAGAATGACCCAACCTGATTATAACCCGCAAATGTTTGACTTGAACCGAACTCGACTCAAACCCGAGAATGACCCTAACTCGTTTTAACCCGTATTAAACCCGAACTATTGTTCACTGTAACCCGACCTGTAATTAATCCGATCTAAACCCGACCCAAACCCGATAAGAAGTATGACCCGACTCAAGCATGACCCAAACCAAACCCGACCCGCATAAGTTATGGAATTAATCCGAATTGACACGACCCGAGTTGACCCAACATACTATTACTGACCTAAACCCGACTCGTTTACTCGAATTGAAAGCTCTACCCGAAACCTCTAAAATTTCTCAAAAAGCAAGGATATTAACCTTCAATTTTGGAATTTTTTAACTTTTTTTCACCCGGAAATAAAAATTGCTGAAATGTTTTGGTCCTTAATATCCTTCGGGAGTCCAATTGGCTAGGTGGAACCATCGAATTTGCCTTTAAACAGCCAATTTACCGGTTTACAACTTGCATCGATTTCATTAACTCAAGCTTACCACGAATATTTATGACAACATATAATGATCATATATGGTACAAAAAAGCATTATATGACCCCAAGATGTATCCCCTAAAATCTCAATACTTTTCGACAACGGGCCCCGAAACAATTGAAATTTCTCTAAAAGCGTGATTAGCCTTCAATTTTGGATTTTTTTTTTTTTACTTTTTTCGCCCGGATATAAAAATTGCCGAAATGTTTACCGTGGTCCCTAATACCCTCCGGGAATCCAATTGAGGAAGTGGAACCATCCAATTTGCCGTTAAACGACCAATTTACCGGTTTACAACTTGCACTGACATTAACTCAAGCCTACCACGAACATTTATGACAACAAATAATGATCATATATGGTTCAAAACGGAATTATATGACCCCTTGATATATACACTAGAATTTCGAGACTTTTCGACGACGGGCCACGAAACCTCCAAAATTTCTCAAAAAGCGTGGATATTAGACTTAAATTTTGGAATTTTTTGACTGTTTTTCGTTCGGAAATAAAAATTGCCTAAATGTTTACCTTGGTCTCTAATCCCCTCCAAGAGTCCGATTGGGTGGGTGGAAACTGACAAGGTAAAGTCGTATCTCCTAATCAAAAGTAAATACCTAAATCCTCTAATTAAAGTAGATAGGGAAGTAGGATCGATCTCCACAGGGAAACAAGTCTTTTTACTCCTAATTAATTATTATAATCTAAATTATCTAAGTAACCAATATTTATATTTGAGTATGAAACCAAACTACAAAGAATAGGAATAGGGAGGAAACAATATATAAAAGGATTTAGGGCATAGGTTCACCAATAAATAATACTCTAGGGTAAAACATAGTAATCAATCATTGACATTGCATAAATAACACGATTAACAGGCTCTTGCAATTTATTAATCAACATAGATCTAACAGGCTCTCGCAATTTACTAGATCTAAGTTCTTATTGAAAATAGCCTTTAATATCAAATTAACATCTGCTCGATTCATCAATTTAATATTGCTATACTTTTACAAGCCGCAATTGTAAAACATTAAAACAATTCAATAAGAAATTATCATGCAATACCAATAATCAATAATAGTCAATCATCAATGCATCAATTAACCAGATTGTAAAGGGCTTTCGCTACGTATTACAATCACAGAATTAATCTACCGGTATTAAATCTCATCTCTCGAATCTCGACTTAACCATTTATAAATTAACCTGCCTATTGAAACTAGACCTAAACATCAATTCTCATCTGTCGAATCTCGAATCAATATTGTTAAACTCATGCACAAAAGATCTGCGCAAATCTAGTCACAGAGCATTAAATCAATCAATAGGAAATTAATCTAGCATTGATAATTAACAACAATAAATTACCCCTTCATATTATTTATGGATCCCCATAAACCCTAGAAATAAAACTACTCACACATATTAAAAACTAAACAAATCAAAGTAATAAAATAAGTCATGATGAAAGGAAACAAGATTAAGAGAAGAGAAATCGTTACCAAACTAATCTGTATTAATGGAAAAAATCAAGAACAAAAGTTGAGAGAAGAGTTAAGAGAGAGAGAAGAGTTAAGAGAGAGAAAAGATCCTAAGTAGAGAGAGAAAGTCTAAGAAAGAAGGTCATCTAATAATTCCGTACAAAAACGTATTTAAACGTTTCTTAAAACAAGAATTAAAACTAAACTAAATTAGGTCTTCCAGAAACGCGCGCCCGATCGGGTGCGCCTTTTTCTTCGCGTTCTTCTCAAGCAGCATCGCCCGATCGTGCTAGATGCTCGCCCGATCGTGCTAGATGCTCGCACGATCGGGCGCGCCTTAGCATGCAACCCTATGGTTTTCCGCGCCCGATCGGGCTAGAGGTTGCCCGATCGGGTCTTTGCTCCTCTTGAGGCTTGGACTTCGATTGGGCTAGATTTCTCGGCCCAATCTGGGTTTCCTCTCGGGTCTCGAATACTTGGTCCAAACGCCTCGGGATCCCAATTACCGAGCCCTTAATCACCGGCTCTCACCGATCCTGGGCTCCAAAAGTGGTCGTGTCCTTCTAGCTTCCGTAGTTGCTCTAAAATATCACGGGAAAATACTCCAAAAGCATAAATCCCTGCAAAAGTCAACCAAATCTACGAAAACACTAGATAACACCAATTAGTAATAAAAGTGGCTCTAAAGAGCCAAAAACACTACTAATTATGACCAAGGGACGGGGGTAAAATACTATATAAAATAGACACATCAGAAACATCCAATTTGCCTTTAAACAACCAATTTACCTGTTTACAATTTGCAACGATTTCATTAACTCAAGCCTACCACGAACATTTATGACAACATATAATGATTATATATGGTTCCTAAGGCATTATATGACCCCGAGATAAATCTCCTAAAATTTCAAGGCTTTTAGACATCGGGCCCTGAAAACCTCCAAAATTTCTCAAAAAGCGTAGATATTTAGCCTTTAATTTTGGAATTTTTTGACATTTTTTTCCGCTGGAAAAAAAAATTACCTAATTATTTACCGTGGTTCCTAATATCGTCCGGGAGTCCAATTAGGTGGGTGTAACCATCCAACCCGCCTTTAAACGGCCAATTTACCGGTTTACAACTTGCACCGATTTCATTAACTCAAGCCTACCATCAACATTTATGACAACAAATAATGGTCATTTATGGTTTCAAACGGCATTATATGACCCCGAGATGTATCCACTAAAATCTAAAGTCTTTTTGACATCGGGCCCTGAAACCTCAAAAATTTCTCAAAAAAACGTGGATCTTAGACTTCAATTTTGGAATTTTTTACCTTTTTTTCTCCCGAAAATAAAAATTGTTGAAATGTTTACCATGGTCCTTAAATCCCTTCGACAGTCTAATTGGTTGGGTAGAACCATCCAATTTGCCTTTAAACAGCCAATTTACCGGTTTACAACTTGCAATGATTTCATTAATTCAAACCTACCACGAACATTTATGACAACATATAATGGTCATTTATGGGTTTAAACGGCATTATATGACCCCGAGATGTATCCCTTAAAATCTTATTTCTTTTCGATACGGGCCCTGTAACCTTCGAAATTTCTCAAAAAGTGTGATATAAGCCTTTAATTTTGGTTTTTTGGCTTATTTTCGCCCGCAAATAAAAACTGCCAAAATGTTAACCATGGTCCCTATTACCTGCCGCTTTCATTAACTCAAGCCTACCGCAAACATTTATGACAAAAATAATGATCACATATGGTTCCAAACGATATTATATGACCTCGAGATGTATTACCTAGCTATAATTTCGAGATTTTTAGACACCGAGCCCCAAAGATTTCAAAATTTCTCCAAAAAACGTGGATATTAGACTTCAATTTTGAAATGTTTTGACTTTTTTTTTTCGCCCGAAAATTAAAATTGCCAAAATGTTTACCATGGTCCCTAATACAGTAATACCCTCTAGAGCCCAACCATCAAATTTGCCTTTAAAGAGCCATTTTACCGATTTACAACTTGCACTGATTTCATTAATTCAAGCCTACCACGAACATTTATGACCACATATAATGATCATATATGGTTCCAAACGGCATTATATGACCCCAAGATGTATCCCATAGAATTTCAAGACTTTTCGACACCAGGCCCCGAAACCTCCAAAATTTCTCAAAAAAGCGTGGATATTAGCCTTCAATTTTGGAATTTTTTGACTTTTTTTCGCCCGAAAATAAAAATTGCTGAAATGTTTACCATGGTCCCTAATACCCTCCGAGAGTCCAATTGGGTGGGTGGAACCATCCAATTTGCCTTTAAACGGCCAAATTACAAATTTATAACTTGCTCCGATTTCATTAATTCAAGCTGATCACGAACATTTCTTACAATATATAATGATCATATATGGTTCTAAATGACAATATAGGACCCCGAGATGTATCTCCTAAAATCTCAAACCTTTTCGAAACCTGGCCCGAAAGTTCTAAAATTTCTCAAAAAGCATGGATATTATCCTTCAATTTTGGAATTTTTTGACTTTTTTTTGCCCGAAAATAAAAATTGCCGAAATGTTTACCAAGGTCCGTAATACCCTCCGGGAGTCCAATTGGGTTGTTGGAATCGTCCAATTTTCCTTTAAAGACATATTTACCGGTTTACAACTTGCACCGATTTCATTAACTCAAGCTTACCACGAACATTTATGACAACATACAATGATCATTTATGGTTCCAAACGGCATTATATTACTCCGAGATGTATCTCCTAATATTTCAAGGCTTTTAGACATCAAGCCCAGAACCCTCCAAAATTTGTCAAAAAGCGTGGATATTTTGATTTTGGAATTTTTTGTCTTTTTTTCGCCCGAAAATAAAAATTGCCTAAATGTTTACTATGGTCCCTAATACCTTCCTAGAGTCCAATTAGGTAGGTGTAACCAACCAATTTGACTTTAAAAGGCCAATTTACTGGTTTACAACTTGCAACGATTTCATTCACTCAAGACTACCACGAACATTTATGACTACATATAATGGTCATTTATGGTTTCAAACGACATTATATGATCCCGAGATATATCCTCTAAAATCTAAAGTCTTCTACACCGGGCCTAGAAACATCCAAAATTTCTCAAAAAACGTGGATATAAGCATTCAATTTTAGAATTTTTTGACTTTATTTTTTCTCGGAAATAAAAATTGCCGAAATGTTTACCGTGGTTCTTAATACCCTTCGCGAGTCCAATTGGTTGGGTGGAACCATCCATTTTGCCTTTAAACGATCAATATACCAGTTTAGAACTCGTACTGATTTCATTAACTCAAGCCTACCACGAACATTTATGACAGCATAATGATCATTTATGGTTTCGAACGGCATTAAATGACCCCGAGATGTATCCCATAGAATTTCAAGACTTTTCGACACCGGGCCCTGAAACCTTCAAAATTTCTTAAAAAGCGTGGATATTAGCCTTCAATTTTGGAATTTTTAACTTATTTTCGTCCGCAAATAAAAATTGCCGAAATGTCAGCCATGGTCCCTATTACCTTCCGGAAGTCCAATTGCGTGGGTAGAACCATCCAATTTGCCTTTAAACGACCAATTTACCAGTTTACAACTTGTACCGATTTCATTAACTCAAGCCTACCAATAACATTTATGACAAAAATAATGATCACATTTGGTTCCAAACGATATTATATGACCCCGAGATGTATCCCATAGAATTTCAAGAATTTTCGATATCGGGACCCGAAACCTCCAAAATGTTTCAAAAAGCGTTGATATTAGCCTTCAATTTTGGAATTTTTTTTGACTTTTTTCACCCAGAAATAAAAATTGCCGAATTGTTTACCATGGTCCCTAATACCCTCCGGGAGTCCAATTGGGTGGGTGGAACCATCCAATTTGCCTTTAAATGGCCAAATCACAAATTTACAACTTTCTTCGATTTCATTAATTCAAACCGACCATGAACATTTCTTACAACATATAATGTTCATATATGGTTCTAAACGACATTATATGACCCCAAGATGTATCCCCTAAAATCTCAAGCCTTTTCGACACCTGGCCCCGATAGTTCTAAAATTTCTCAAAAAGCATGGAAATTAGCCTTCAATTTTGGAATTTTTTTGACTTTTTTCTCCCGAAAATAAAAATTGCCGAAATGTTTACCATGGTCCGTAATACCCTCTCCGGGGGTCAAATTGTCAAGGTTAAGAGGCCCGGTGGCGAAAAGTGTTAAGACCCTAGGGGATACATCTTAGAGTCATATAATGCCGTTTGGAACCATATATGACCATTATATATATGATGTTTAAAATGTCCTGTAGACTTGAGTTCACAAAATCGGTGAGAGTTGCGAATTGGTAAATTGATCGTTTTAAGGTAAATTGGGTGGTTCCACCCACTCAAATGGACTCCCGGAGGATATTAGGGACCATAGTAAACATCTCGGCAATTTTTATTTCCGGGCGAAAAAAGGTAAAAAAAAAAATCCAAAATTGAAGGCTATTATCCACGCTTTTTGAGGAATTTTTGAGGTTATTGGGGCCGGTGGCGAAAAGTGTTGAAACCCTAGGGGATACATCTTAGGATCATATAATTCCGTTTGGAACCATATATGACCATTAAATGATGTCATAAATGTCCGTGGTAGGCTTGAGTTCACAAAATCGATGCAAGTTGCGAATTGGTAAATTGACCGTTTTAAGGCAAATTGGATGGTTCCACCCACCTAATTGGACTCACGGAGGTTATTAGGGACCATGGTAAACAACTCGGCAATTTTTATTTTCGGGGAAAAAAAGGTCAAAAAATTCCAAAATTGAAGGCTACTACCCATGCTTTTTGAGGAATTTTTGAGGTTACGGGGCCCGGTGGCGAAAATTATTGAGACCCTAGATAAGGGGTTACATCTTAGGGTCATATAATGCTGTTTGAAACCATATATGACCATTAAATGATGTCATAAATGTCTGCGGTAGGCTTGAGTTCACAAAATCGGTGCAAGTTGCGGATTGGTAAATTGATCGTTTTAAGGGAAATTGGATGGTTCCACCTACCTAATTGGACTCTCGGGGGTATTAGGGACCATGGAAAACATCTCAGCAATTTTTTATTCAGGGCGAAAAAAGTCAAAAAATTCCAAAATTAAAGACTATTATCCACGTTTTTTGTGGAATTTTTAACGTTACGGGCCCGGTGGCGAAAAGTGTTGAGACCCTGAGGGGTACATTTTAGGGTCATATAATGCTGTTTGGAACCATACATAACCATTAAATGATCTTATTAATGTCCGTGGTAGGCTTGGGTTCACAAAAGCGATGCAAGTTGCGAATTGGTAAATTGACCGTTTCAAGGCAAATTGGATGATTCCACCCACCCAATTGGACTCCCCGAGGGTATTAGATACCATGGTAAAAATCTCGGCAATTTTTATTTCCGAAAGAAAAAGTCAAAAAATTTCCAAAATTGAAGGCTATTATCCATGCTTTTTGAGGAATTTTTGAAGTTACGGAGCCCGATGGCGAAAAGTGTTGAGACCCTAGGGATACATCTTAGGGTCATATAATGCCGTTTGGAACCATATATGACCATTAAATGAAGTCATAAATGTCCGTGAAAGGCTTGAATTCACAAAATCGGTGCAAGTTGCGAATTGGTAAATTGACCAATTTAAGGCAAATTGGATGGTTCCACCCACCCAATTGGACTTCAATTTTGGAAATTTTTGACTTTATTTCGCCCGGAATAAATATTGCCGAAATATTTATCATGATCCCTAATACTCTCCGGGAGTCCAATTGGGTGGGTGGAACCATCCAATTTGCCTTTAAACGACCAATTTACTGGTTTACAACTTCCATCGAATTACCGATTTACAACAGACAATTTAATTAATTTGCACCGAACCCGACTTGAACCGAAATTGACCCAAACCCGTTTTAACCCGTCAAAACACGAATTTAACCCGACTTGTTACTAACCAGACCTGAATTCAACCAGACCCGTTCCTAAACTGACCCGAATTTAACCAACCTCTTACAAACCCGACCCTAAATCAACCCGGCTTGTTATTGACCTGACCCAAATTAAAAACGTCTTGTTATTGACCCCCCCAAATTTTACCAGACCTATTTCTTATCCGACCCAAAAATTCAACCCAATCTGTACTAACTCGACTCGAAATTAACACGACTTGTTATTTACCCGACCTAAATTCAACCCAAATTGTTCCTGACCCGATTTCAAATCACCTTAAATGAAATTTAGACCACCTTATTATTGTTGATCAAAGCTTTTTGTCTAGGGAAACCAAGTCGGTCCAGGCCAGCAAAAGAAATGAGCATTATCATCAAATTTAAGAGTTAAATATAGTATATATTTGTTGTATGGTCAAAGGAGATAATTATTTTCCTAAATTATATACTATAGTTCCATAGTATATTATAGTTAAAGGAAATAATTAGCTTGATAAAAATGATAATTATCTATTTATAATTAGTTGAACCCGAATATGACCTGACTTGGAAATAACCCGACCCGATTGTAACCTGCAAATTATTGACTTGAACATAACCCGACTTGAAAATGACCCAACCTGATTATAATCCGCAAATTATTGAATTGAACCGAACCCGACTTGAACCCGAGAATGACCCAACCTGATTATAACCCGCAAATGTTTGACTTGAACCGAACTCGACTCAAACCCGAGAATGACCCAACCTGATTATAACCCGCAAATGTTTGACTTGAACCGAACTCGAATCAAACCCGAGAATGACCCGACCTGATTCTAACCCGTAAATTATTGACTTGAACCGAACCCGACTCGCACCCGAGAATCACCCTAACCCGTGAAAATCCAAATTATATCCGACCTATTGTTCACCAGACCCGAATGTAACCCGACCTGTTATTTTCCTGAACTAAACCCAACCCAAACCCAATAAGAAGTATGACCCGACATGACCCGACTCAAGTATGACCCAACCCAAGTCCAACCCGCATAGGTTATGGAATTAATCCGAATTGACCAGACCCGAGTTGACTTGACCCACTCTTACCCGACCCAAACCCGACCCGTTTACTCGACTTGACAGCTTTAGTGGGATCATGTTGGAAACATTTTAATTTATGTTGTTTTCATGAATTTATCATTCACAAAATTGATAGTTGAATAGTTGTTTTCATGTATTATAGTTTAATATTGCATAAAAAAAAATTTTAGATATGAAGATACAAACGTATAGTAGTATACAAACCAACCCATAAAAATATTTTAATCTAAATTAGGTTAGTTCCCGTGTCACGCACGGTAATTTTCAATTTATTATTGGTGTGATACTATAATTATATTTATAGTTACTGTGTGTAACATAATAATTCGTATTTAATTTCAAAAGTAAAATTGTCAAAAAGTAATATAAACCACATGAAAAATTTAACTGCGATATATTTATATTCTTATTATTTCTAATATTTACTAAAATAAAACACAAAAAAATCAAACGAAGTATAAAGAGTTGACTAATAAAATGAGTTTTGTAAAAATACTTCTTTGACTATATGGGTGTTTTAAAATTCACAACAAAGTGATATTGTTTTACTTTTTGACAAACAAATAATAATTTTATAAATATGAATGTAGCTCGCCTTTCATGATTCCATCTACCATATCTATATGACTTTTAAAATTTAACCACTTTTAAAATTTGAAAATATAATTAAAAAAAGTCATATTTTCGCATAGATAATTTCACAATAAGATTTACGGTAGTAATAATTTGGGCATGTGGTGTAATATAAAACCCATGGTGTATTGATACAAAAATATAATATAAAAGGTATGACTTTTAACTCATATAATTCTGTTGAGTCCCTTAGGTTTTGATTGATAGTTTTGAATGATGACAAACAGCTAAGGGAAACAGGTCTTTGAAAGTGTTCAATACAGTTGGGGGAACCAACTAAAATAGAACACTGTTTTCCTAGATAAGTTATTGATTATATGAGTTATCTATTGAACTAACTTATCTATATACAGGAAACAGTTAGATGATAAATGTGCTATGTACTGGTGGGGAACCAGTATGAACCGTTTCCTTGACTGCTATGCGGAAAAGCAGTCACATACTCTTTATTGTGCATTAACCATGTTACATGTGCAGTAGTTGAGTTGATTCCAAGACTTGGAGCATAGAAGCCTTTCGAAGATATTTCGAAGAAAGATTGTTTGCTCATAATAGAAGTATTCAAGGAAGATTCAAGTCTTGAAGATTACATGAAGAAAAGACGATTTATGCTTTAATATGTTATCTAGGTTTTCATGTAATATGCTCCGTAGTATGCTTGCATGTTTGGGTTATATAAGTGCTTAAAAGTATATTGAAGTATGATATGAAATCTGGTACAAAGTTGGAACAGGTTTCATAACATGTTTCAATTCAGGGAACCAGGTCGGGGAACCAGGTTCACTGTACGAAATATTCGAGCTGCCGTTTTGGAAAAAGATTTTACAAAAAGATTTTTTCGAAAAGATTATTTTGAAAATATTTTGTGCAGCTGGAAATAAGATGAAATATTCTTGGTTACCTAAAAACTAGGAGTATTTATCTTAATTGATTCTATCTTTGTGATTAAATCAAATAAGATAAATACTTTCCTAAAATTACAATATATCTTATTCTCTAAGATTGTGTGATTTAAGGAAACTAGGTTTTAGGAATCTAAGCTTATATAAACTCATCTTATTTCACATATTTCGTGTGCCTCTCCAGAAATTAAAAAGAGCAATTATTTGAGAGCATATACTTAAGCACTAATCCCATTCATCAAGTCATATACAAGAGCATTCTAGTACAAAAACATTTTCTCTTAATTAGCTTCGTAGAAGTGAGATCAAAGGAGAGTTCTTGATTCTTGTATTGAGTCTTTAACAAAGGGGTTAAAGGCTGGGTGAGTGTTTGTGAGTTCAAACACATTGGGCTTACGAGTGTAAGTCGAGAGCACACTCGGAGTAGAGTGTGGGGTAGACTGGTTCCCGGAGTAGGGAAACAGTAGAGTGTTCTTTGTCTTTATTTTTCGGAGTAGATTAATAAAGGACTTAGGATAGGAGGACGTAGGCCAGAGTTGGCTGAACCTCGTTAAATCTGTGGTGTTCTTTATTGCTTTGTTTTATTCCGCTGCATAAGGGAACCAGCACAACTGGTTCCTTACACATAATCCGAAAAGAAGCAAAAATCGCTAACGATTACTTAACACTCAATTCACCCCCCCCCCTCTTGAGTGCCCATTGAACCTTCAATTGGTATCAGAGCCTAAGCTCCTCGAAAGAGTAACATCTAGAGGAGTTAAGAATGAGTACTCAAGAATTAAGTGCAATCGGTTATGACAACAAGTCACCCAAGTTTAATGGAAATAATTATGCTTGGTGGAAGAACAGGATCCAGAATGTTATCATGGGTATTGATTATGAATGCTGGCTCGTAGTTAAAAATGGTCCTAATATCATTCTCAAGACAGATGTTGAGGGGAACCAGGTTCCCAAGAAAGATAGCGAATTGGTCACTGCTGATTACAAGTTGCTGGAGAAGAATGCTAAGGCAATGTCAATACTACAACAAGCAATAGGTGAGACCGAAACAAATCGTATATCTGGCTGCAGTAGTGCTAAGGAGATATGGGACACCCTTGAACTTGCGTTTGAGGGAACCAGTGAGGTAAAACGGTCTAAAATTGATTTAATCATGTCTAAATATGAATTGTTTGCCATGAATAAAAATGAAAAAATCAATGATTGCTTTCGTAGGTTTATGACTATTGTAAATGATCTTAGATCTCTTGGTAAAAATTTATCTGACGAGGATCTTGTGAGAAAATTATTGCGTAGTTTAACAGATGCATGGACAGCCAAGGTAACAGCAGTATACGAAGCAAAGGATCTGTCTACCTTGTCTCTGGAACAGCTGATTGGTTCCCTTATGACTCATGAGATGCTGATTGACTCTAAGTCTGAGAAGGAACCAGCAAGAGGCATGGCGCTTAAGGGAACAGTAGAAGATGATGAAGATGAAATTAGCATGATTGCAAAAAGATTTGAGAGATCTCTTCGAGATCAAAGAAAGAATTTCAAAGGTAAGCATTTTAAAAACTATAAAAAATCTAACTCTAATTCTTCTTCTACAGGATGTTTCAAGTGTGGAGAAAAAGGACATCTTATTCGAGATTGTCCTAAGTGGAATGACAAACAGTCTAAATCCGGAGATAAACAAGCATACAAGAATGCCATGATAGCTTCCATGTGGGGAGACTCTGACTCAGGGTCAGATGAAGAAGAAGGATCACCCAACTCAGATGTTTGCCTAACTGCCTTTACAAACATCAAGGAAAACAACACTGGTCCAGGAACCAGAGGGGGAACCAGTACATTCAACAAATGCTTTATGGCAAAGAAGGATGTACTACATGAACGCAAGGTAAGCTTAGAGCAAATTAGAGAAGATATGCATGAATATTATAGAGAAAATATGCTTGCTTGTATTGATTCCTTACTAGATGAATGCTATAAATTAAGTGAAACATACATAATTTGCAAAAGAGAATTAAAAGAAAAAAGTGGTGAATGTAATATTGCTATTGCTAGCTGTGATCATCTAGAAGGAGTCTGTTATGAACTAAAAAATCAAGTAGCAGAACTAGAGGTTGAATTGGACAAGTGTAAAGTGGAACTAGAAAAGGAAAGATCGTTTGAACCAATTGATGGTGAAGAGGATCTGACCTCCTGGTTCCCTAGAGACTTATCAACCACTAGTGATACTCTTGATTTTTCAGTAGCTATAAGTAAAGCAAATTCATGTACTAGAACTTCCTTGTTGAAGGCCTTTGAAACATTGGCTTACAACCTGGAAAATTCTCACAAGGAAGTTGCTTCACTTAAAGCTGCTCAGTTCACTGTTTCCCCTACAGGTACCAGTGTAGATGTCAGTAATATGATTGATAAGTATGAAAGTAATATTTGTGATTTGCATGCGGAAATCAATCAACTGAAAAAGGACAAGCAACCAGTGGTTGTTGACATGTCTATTGACCGTATGGTTTCAAAGCTTAATCTACAATTCGAAGCTTTAAAAAGTAACTTTGATTTTCTTAAAGAGAAAAACGAATTGTTGACTAAGACACTTGAAACCAGAGAAAAAGAACTTAATGATAGTCATAGACATGTGGACAAATTATTGAATGCTCAAAAATCCTTAAATTACCTGACTTCATCAAGAGGAAACAGAGGAAAAGTTAGTCTCGGTTATACTAGACAGAGAACCAGGACTAACTGGTCTCCCAGAGAAACCACCTGGATCAAAGAATATCAACGAGGCAAGTATGTCATGACTAAAGTGATGCATGTGTGTTTTCATTGTGGTAAAAATGGACATAAGATACATGAATGTCCAGCTAAGAAAATTAGTGCTAATAAGAACAGCAAGAGTGTAATGTATGTGTGGAGAAGAAAGGATCAACAAGATGTTAATGTTGTTGAAAAGGGACCCAAGTGTGTTTGGGTTCCTAAAACTAATGTTTGATTTACTCTTGCAGGCTAGAGTGAAGGGAGACACCTATTGGTATTTGGACAGTGGTTGCTCAAGACACATGTCCGGGGATAAAGATCAATTCCTTTCACTAGTGGCCTTTGATGGAGGAAGTGTCACCTTTGGGGATAACAGCAAGGGAACCATCACTGGTTTAGGTAAGGTTGGTAAGACACTTTCTAACGCAATAAATGATGTTTATTATGTTGAAGGCTTGCAACATAATCTCTTGAGTATTTCTCAATTATGTGACAAAGGTAATAGAGTTGAGTTTCAAGCCAACCTATGTCACATAGTTAACTCACAAACAGGAGAACTTGTATGTGAGGGAACCAGGAAGCATGATGTCTACATCACCTTCTTAGATAAAATCCCTCAAGACAAGTCCATCTGTTTGAGAGCTGTTTCTGACAATAATCAATGGATTTGGCATAAGAGGTTTGGACATGCTAGCCTAACACTTCTAAACAAACTTAAAGCACATGACTTAGTGGTAGGTCTTCCTAACATTAAGTATGAAGCTGATAAAGTTTGTTCTGAATGTGTAAGGGGGAAACAGGTCAAAATCTCTTTTAAGCCTAAAACTGTTTTGAGTACCAGCAGACCCTTCGAACTTGTAGACATTGACTTGTGTGGTCCCATGAGAGTACAAAGTCGAAGAGGTCATAGATATGTCTGTGTTATGGTTGATGATTATTCTAGGTACACTTGGGTAATGATGTTACACACAAAGGATGAAACGTTTGAAGAATGGGTAACATTGGTGAAACAAGTGGAGAACCAGCTCACCCACAAGCTGGTCTCGGTAAGATCAGACCATGGTACTGAATTTGATAATGCTAACTTTATTGATTATTGTAGGGAACATGGAGTTAATCACAACTTCTCAGCCCCTATAACACCTCAACAAAATGGTGTTGTAGAAAGGAAGAATAGAACTCTTGAGGAGATGGCGAGGACGGTGCTCATTGAGAGTGGTCTCCCAAAGAGTTTTTGGGGAGAAGTTGTTGACACTGCTTGCTATATATTGAATAGAGGTCTCATTAGACCAAAGTTAAATAAGACTCCCTATGAACTTCTTAAAGGTCGAAAGCCCAACATCACATACTTTCGTGTCTTTGGATGTAAATGTTATGTGCATAATAATGGGAAGAATCAACTTGATAAGTTTGATCCTAGAAGTGATGAGGGAATCTTTCTTGGATACTCTTCTCACAGCAAAGCATATAGAGTCTTCAATAAAAGGACTCTTTGTGTTGAGGAGAGTGTCCATGTCATTTTTGATGAATTTAACATGTCTTCTGAGATTGCGCAGGTACAACCTGATGAAGTGATTGGATTGATGGATTTCACGGGGAACCAGTATACTGGTCCCACGGATGAAGTGCAAGCAGATCTAGGCCTACCAAATACTCCACCAGATGATAATGATGAAGTGCCTAGAGAAGAAAATGAAGATAATGAGGACTCTGAAGGGGAACCAAGTCCTGATGGTTCCTCAAATAATAGACAGGTAATGAGTTCAGGGGGAACAGAAGAAGGTACCACCCCTGAACCTGAGGTAAGTAATGATAGAGGAAACAGCATGAATGTGAATCCTCCTGGCTCCTCAGAAGAAGGAGAGATCCATGAACATGCTGGTTCCCAACTTAATGAGAAAGCACAAAACAGTCTTAATTTTAAAAGTTATAGATATCAATCTTCTCATCCCACTGATCAAATAATTAGTGATATAAATAAGGGGATTCAAACGAGAACAAATGTTTTTCAAAACTTTTGTGCTTTCTATTCTTTCCTGTCTAATGTAGAGCCTACTGACTATAAAATGGCATTGACTGATCCTGATTGGGTACTAGCTATGCAAGATGAGTTAAATCAGTTTCAGAGGAACCAGGTTTGGCACCTGGTTCCCCGTCCCAAGGAAAGATCAGTCATTGGCACTAGATGGGTCTTTAGAAACAAGTTAGATGACCTTGGTACTATAGTCAGAAACAAAGCAAGGCTAGTGGTGCAAGGGTACAATCAACAAGAAGGAATTGACTATGATGAGACGTTTGCACCAGTAGCTAGGCTAGAGGCTATTAGGATTTTAATTGCTTATGCTGCTCACATGAATTTTAAGCTGTTTCAGATGGATGTAAAGACTGCCTTCCTCAATGGATATTTAAAGGAAGAAGTATATGTGGAGCAGCCACCTGGTTTTGAAGATGCACTGTTCCCCCAACATGTGTACAAGTTGGACAAAGCATTATATGGGTTGAAACAAGCTCCGAGGGCTTGGTATGAAAGATTGTCCAATTTCTTGATGGCAAATGATTACAAGAGGGGAACAGTAGACAAGACCTTGTTCATAAGAACCAGGGGGAAACACTTGATTGAAGTACAAATTTATGTTGATGATATTTTATTTGGTGCTACTAATCAGGTTTTATGTGATGAATTTGCTAATCTTATGCAGAGTGAATTTGAAATGAGCATGATGGGAGAACTAGGATTCTTCCTAGGGCTGCAGATTAAGAAAATGGATGATGGAATAATGATCCATCAACAAAAGTACTTAAAAGAGTTGCTGAAAAAATTCGGCATGGAGAACAGCAAAGCTTATGATACACCTGTTCCCCCATCTACAAAATTAGATGCTGATCTTAAGGGAAAAGATGTTGAAGCTTCTCTTTATAGAGGAATGATAGGTTCTCTACTTTACCTAACAGCTAGTAGACCTGACATTGTGTTTTCTGTTGGTTTGTGTGCTAGGTTTCAAAGCAATCCAAAGGAATCTCACTTGAAGGCTGTTAGAAGGATACTTAGGTATCTTGTAGGAACAACAAATCTGGGATTGTGGTACCCCAAAGGCAGTACCATTGATCTTATTGGATACACAGATGCAGATTATGCTGGTTTCTTAGTTGATAGAAAGAGCACATCAGGTATGGCACACTTTCTTGGCTCTTGTCTAATTTCATGGGGTTCTAAAAAGCAAAATTCAGTGGCCCTATCCACAGCAGAGTCTGAATATATAGCTGCAGCTTCATGCTGTTCCCAGCTACTGTGGATAAGGAACCAGCTGAAAGATTTTGGTGTTATTTATAAAAGTGTTCCTATTTTTTGTGATAACACTAGTGCAATCAATATTTCAAAGAATCCTGTGCAACACTCCAAGACAAAACACATTGAAATAAGACACCATTTTTTAAGAGACAATGTGGAAAAAGGATTGGTGGAGATGTTGTTTTGTAAAAGTGAAGATCAAATTGCTGATATCTTCACAAAGCCTTTGTGTAGAGAGTCTTTTTGTAGGTTAAGAGTCCTTTTAGGTCTAGTTAGATTTTAGGTATTGGCTTCAATTACTTCCTTCAATGATTGGTTAGAATGGTATTCTCTTGTATAGTGTGTGTACATACTTATGTTGATATCTTTCAAGTGTTGTGTAGATGGTTCAAAATCTCAAAAGGATTGAGAATCATTGTTGTAAGAAACAGGTGAAATCAGGCTGAATTGCCAGAAACAGCGTGACATGGTTCTATACAGGTACCAGCAAAGGGAAACAGCAGACCAGCTCTGATATGTCATCCGATAATATCTTTTATTTTCGGAAGATTACTATAAGATATTTCCTTTTGGAAGGAATTTATCTTATTTCAGTTATTTAATCCCATATAAAAGGCAAACATATCATATGCCTTATTTATAGTTGGTTGAGATAATTATGGTAAAAGATAATTACCAAATTTTTGATTTCAATTTAAAAATATCCTTTACAGTTGCTTTTTATTGGCTCAACTAACTCTTTTCTTTCCTTCTTCTCTCTTTGTGCTTCATTGTTAAAAATATACACTAACCCTTTGTGCAGATCATCAATCATCATCACTCGAAATTCTCTTTCTCTCTCTCGTATGCTTTAAATTCATCATTGTTCATTCGGTTACTGTTCACTCAAGGAACCAGCTCAGTCTCAGGGGGAACATCAGAAGGAAGCTCAAATGTCCTTAAGCCCGAAGTTGGAGGAAATTCGGAAAAGTCAGAGTGAAGAGGATGAAATAGAGATTGTTGGTTACAATGAGGAGACACTCATTGTTAAGACCATGGTACGAAGTAGAGTAACTCAATCTTCATTAAAGAAGTTCACTGAGAAGGTGTAGGAGGAACAGTCCATTAATTCTCTTCCGGAAACCAAGAGAAAAAGGGTACCAGCAAGAACCTTTCACACCACAAAAGGGTGGAGGTCTTTGCTTGATTGATGTGATGCTAGTCTTGTACTCGTTATGCAACAAGGAGAACTTTATGAATAAGTGCGGATCTCTCATGATTTATAAAAAAAAAAAAATAGAGGAACCAGCAGGTCAGGAAGTGGTTTTGAAACAGATTGGGGAATCACAAGAATATGCTTAGTAATATAATGATTTTGGTTTAAGCAGAGCATGGTGACAAGGATGAAGAGGAATCAGATGATAATACAGAAGATGTTGCAAAGTTCGAGGAGGAGGAAGGGAACGAGAATGATGATGAGGAGTGATGCTGTTTCTGTTCTTGTTTCCTCACCCTCATGTTTATTCTAAAATAACTGATTTTGTTGGTCTGTCTACTTCTCTCCATTCCATGAACTTTCTTTTTGGATGGATTTGGGCTTCTTTGGTTGAACTTTGTTGGCTTGTATGAACTACTAACTCTGCTATGGTATGAACTGTTTGACTAATCTCTTTTTGCAGCATAATGCTTGAATGGTGGTTGATGCCATTGTATGGATAAGCACATTAACTTGTGCACATTGCTTTTACTTGTGGATACTTTTTAATGATGCCAAAAGGGGGAAGTAGTTTAAGTTGAAGCCTAAGGTTTAGCTAGTTTAGATTGAGTCAGTTTGAGGTTTAGCTAGTTTAGATTGAGTCAGTTTGAGTCTTTTTATTTCGTATTTTCTATTTTCTGTTTAGGGGACCAGTTAGCCTAACTGACTTGTTCCAAAGAGTTTTGAGTCCTTGAAGTTTTTGACGGTTTTCTTTTTGAGCATGTCCACAGGTTCAAGAACTTCAAGAGTTTGTCATCATCAAAAAGGGGGAATTTGTTGAGTCCCTTAGGTTTTGATTGATAGTTTTGAATGATGACAAACAGCTAAGGGAAACAGGTCTTTGAAAGTGTTCAATACAGTTGGGGGAACCAACTAAAATAGAACACTGTTTTCCTAGATAAGTTATTGATTATATGAGTTATCTATTGAACTAACTTATCTATATACAGGAAACAGTTAGATGATAAATGTGCTATGTACTGGTGGGGAACCAGTATGAACCGTTTCCTTGACTGCTATGCGGAAAAGCAGTCACATACTCTTTATTGTGCATTAACCATGTTACATGTGCAGTAGTTGAGTTGATTCCAAGACTTGGAGCATAGAAGCCTTTCGAAGATATTTCGAAGAAAGATTGTTTGCTCATAATAGAAGTATTCAAGGAAGATTCAAGTCTTGAAGATTACATGAAGAAAAGACGATTTATGCTTTAATATGTTATCTAGGTTTTCATGTAATATGCTCCGTAGTATGCTTGCATGTTTGGGTTATATAAGTGCTTAAAAGTATATTGAAGTATGATATGAAATCTGGTACAAAGTTGGAACAGGTTTCATAACATGTTTCAATTCAGGGAACCAGGTCGGGGAACCAGGTTCACTGTACGAAATATTCGAGCTGCCGTTTTGGAAAAAGATTTTACAAAAAGATTTTTTCGAAAAGATTATTTTGAAAATATTTTGTGCAGCTGGAAATAAGATGAAATATTCTTGGTTACCTAAAAACTAGGAGTATTTATCTTAATTGATTCTATCTTTGTGATTAAATCAAATAAGATAAATACTTTCCTAAAATTACAATATATCTTATTCTCTAAGATTGTGTGATTTAAGGAAACTAGGTTTTAGGAATCTAAGCTTATATAAACTCATCTTATTTCACATATTTCGTGTGCCTCTCCAGAAATTAAAAAGAGCAATTATTTGAGAGCATATACTTAAGCACTAATCCCATTCATCAAGTCATATACAAGAGCATTCTAGTACAAAAACATTTTCTCTTAATTAGCTTCGTAGAAGTGAGATCAAAGGAGAGTTCTTGATTCTTGTATTGAGTCTTTAACAAAGGGGTTAAAGGCTGGGTGAGTGTTTGTGAGTTCAAACACATTGGGCTTACGAGTGTAAGTCGAGAGCACACTCGGAGTAGAGTGTGGGGTAGACTGGTTCCCGGAGTAGGGAAACAGTAGAGTGTTCTTTGTCTTTATTTTTCGGAGTAGATTAATAAAGGACTTAGGATAGGAGGACGTAGGCCAGAGTTGGCTGAACCTCGTTAAATCTGTGGTGTTCTTTATTGCTTTGTTTTATTCCGCTGCATAAGGGAACCAGCACAACTGGTTCCTTACACATAATCCGAAAAGAAGCAAAAATCGCTAACGATTACTTAACACTCAATTCACCCCCCCCCCTCTTGAGTGCCCATTGAACCTTCAAATTCCTATTTTAAATACTTATATTCTTTTTTTTTTCTGTCAAGAAAAAAAGAAGAAGAAAAGTTATGATAATATGTTTAAAATTACCTAGATATGGATTTTATTTTTTATTATCAAAGGAAATAAATGTATATATCTGACAGATTTATTAATTTAATCTTTAACTTAAAAAATTGTATTGTATGCTTAATAAAATAAAACATTGATTGCATCGTAATGTCACATTATGATAATATGTTTAAAATTACCTACATACGGGGTATTTTTTTATTTTATTATCTAAAGAAATAAATGTATAAATCTCATAGATTTATTAGTTTAATATTTAAATTAAAAAAAATGTATTGTATGCTTAATAAAATAAAATATTGGTTGCATCAAAATGTTAAAAAAAAACATGTAGTACATCTTTTACTTTTTTCTATGTAGTATGTATTTATTAGATAAAGACATATATAACATAATTAAAGATACTTAACATATCAGTAATGAAATAATATTTTAGTATAATATATAAGGAAGAATAATGATCGTTTAGGAAGGAAAAAATATTTTAACTTTTTTTTTTTTTGAAGAAAAAAATTATTTTTGTAAAAAAGGAATGAATATATTATATTATGTGTATTAAATATTCTCTAAGAAGATTTTTTGACAAAAAAAAAAGGAAAAAAAAAAACTTTTGGCGGGAAAATTTTTAACCAACAGATGACACGTGTCATCTTTGGTTTCGCCTTTAGTATATAGTTATAGATAGATTCTTTATTTCTAATAGAACAAAATTAATTAAGTAAAAATCACACCCTAACATCCCATACCTCTACAATGAAGTTAATTATTTTGTGTACCACCCTTTCCACGTCTTTCCATCTTTACATCTAAAACATGAAACACAACCTACCTTTTTTGAAAGTGATGGTAGTTGGGGAATGATTTTAGTACAGTCGGTTGCATTGCAAATAAATTAATCACCATTATTTTCTTGTGGCTCATAAATACACAATTAATTAACGAGGAAAAAAGTAGGAGTTTTAAGTCAAGCCCATATGATGATCATGAATAAGGCTTACATATGCAACAATATGCATGTTATCACCAATTTTTTTAGTGCTTGTTTAATGTTTGAATGTGAAATTTGGCTTGCCCCGAGCTCTAATAGAGTTGAATGTAAGTTTCTTACAAAAAAAATACTTCAAACTCAATAAAATTAATTGTTCATCGATCTTTGGCTTGGAATGATTAAGTAACAAAATAATGATCAAATAAATCTAATTATGTAATCAAATATGCTTAAAGTTTGATACACAAATTGAGATCTAGAATTGATGATTGACATGGTCAATTAGGGCTGTCAAACGTGTCGTGTTCGTGTCAATATTAAATGGGTTAAAAAACCCTTGATCCAAACCTAACCCATTTATTAAATGAGTTGAAAATTCTTGAACCAAACCTAACCCATTTATTAAACGGGTTACCCGGATAATCTTTTAACCCACATACATCATTAACGATACTACAAGAGATTAAAGCTACTGATTTTGGAAAAAGATACTACAAGAACATAAAGATGATGGTTTTAGCAACCCAACCAATACATAAGAGTTGTCCCAAGTCCCAACCTTCAAAATGACAACTTCTAAAACATGCATCGGTACTTAAGTTCATGGATTACATATATGATTAAGTCTTAAATAAAGAGTAACTGAGTACTATCTAGAATCCTCTAAAGTGGAAAAGTGAAATGTAAAAAAGTTAAAAAAAAATTATTTGTCCGCCAAATTAAACCGCCAAACAATCCCCAAAATTTAAGTATAGCGCCAATGTTTTCTACAACCAGTACAGTACAAGTTTAGAATAATGTTTCAAAAAAAAAAAGTTTAGAATAAAAAATTCAGGTTTCTTTTTCTACTTAATGATCAGATTGAGCGTGTCGGGTTCGTGTTAACGGGTTGTCTTTCAACCCATTTACATAATCGGGTTATGCGTGTCGGTTTCGGGTTGAAAATTTCAACCCAAACCTAATCCGTTTAATTACGTGTCGTGTTCGTGTCGACCCAATTATTTAAACGGGTCGAGAATTCTTGACCCAAACCCGCTTATTTCGTGTCGGGTTCGTGTCGGGTTATCGTGTCGTGTCAGCTTTTGACAGCCCTATGGTCAATTAGTAAGCTGAACACTTTGAGACTGAGGAAGGCGTAAGAGAATTCTCGCTTTCTCACCCGTAAAGTACCCCTTAATGAAAAACGGAAGATTTAAACCTTCAACGACATACACCATAGAGGTAGGATGTACCATGTAAATACATAGTGCACATTGTAAGTGTGTACTAGAAGTCTTCAACCTCTTTGTTAGTAACTGAAGGTGCTTGATTGCTTCCGTTTCAACGTTGAAATAAAGCTATTTGCTTACCTCATGAAATCATGTCTTCCATCAGAAATTTAGAATGTACATTGACAAATAAGTCACGAGTCCTCTTGGAACTTGTTGAAACCCTTCGTTTCTTTATTTTTTTAGATTACTTCATTAGTGGTTTTTTTTTTTTAACTTAAATTTCTTGAAACACAAAAGCTAATGTACATGTTTGGGGACGTTGAATAAGATGGTTAAAAGTAGAAAATTTTAGTTACAATGAACATTAATTACACCGTTGATGTGTGATTTTGTCATGTATTTCCCATATTAATATCACTTTAGGTAATATTTTAATTGTTTATCTAACGCCCTAGAGACATTCATTAGCAAGATCATTCTTTAAAATGTACTCCGTATCAAATTAAGTGTAATAACTAGTAACAACCCAAGAACTGTTTTACAGGAATACATGTCTTTTACAAGCATAATAGTATACTACTTCAATTAATACATAACTGTAATAACTCAATAGTCAATATTTCGTACTAAGCGTGTTTCATGTTTACGGACACTACTTACAATTATAGTGATCTCGTTTAATGAAGTATCTAACTTCCACTAACAAGCAACTACCAAGAGCATTAATATACTTGTCAAAAAAAAAAAAAAAAACAAAAGAAGAAAAAATAGAACATTAATATGGCACCTTAGAATACACCTCGTGTTTCCGGCTAGTTCATCACTCATCGGCTCATTTGATTGATAATCCGAAATCGGAAATGATGAATTTCAATGGATCATATTCAAAATAGAAAGGCAGCTCAGCTGACACGCAGTCGCACAATTGGTGCATCATATAGCAATCTATCAGACGATTAATGGTGCTTTTGCATCATTGCCACCCTCCAACCAACATGTTAATCCTTTGATTAAAGTTCATTTTTTCTTTGAAAAAAATAAATAAAAAGTTTTTAAAATTGCATTAAGATTAGTAAAAGTATATAATCCGAAAACATTGAAAAAATAAGACATTCGCACATAGCTAAAAAGAGATAAATCTTAAAATCTTTAATTAAAAAAAAAAAAAAAAATTAATAAAAACCATGATAATTTTATCAAACAAAGTACTCTTTGAAAATAATTTTCAAAAAAGGATGAAAATGAGTCAAAGATCGAAGATACTAGAGATAACGCAATCACTGATGTAGGCCCAAAATGATTGGCAGTCTTGGGCTGACAGGACATCTTACAGGCCCATTGTATTTGGGCTATACAGTTATATCATTGGCCCACAAAGTTGAATTCACATATGGTACGGGTTTACACAAGGCATTATGACAAATGTTTAAGTACTAATTTTCCATAATAAACTTATATTGTGCTAATTTTCTCAATTCAGACTTGTTTAGATAGATTATTTGACATAAAAATACTTAAATATTTTTCCATAATAAACTTATATTGTGCTTAAGAAATAATTATATGATCAAAGTTAATTAAAAAACGAATTGGCTAGACCAAAAATGGACTGTGATGGAAGGGTTGAGTTTATTCCAAAAATGGACAGGCATTATGACAAATGATAGTACTAATTTTCTCAATTCAGACTTGTTTAGATAGATTATTTGACATAAAAAATACTTAAATATTTTTCCATAATAAACTTATATTGTGCTTAAGAAATAATTATATGATCAAAGTTAATTAAAAAACGAATTGGCTAGACCAAAAATGGACTGTGATGGAAGGGTTGAGTTTATTCCAATAAGGTGTTCATAATTTTAACAAGTCACCAACTTGAAATCAGTTATCTTCAACCACAGTTGGATACAGATGATGTTGTGCAATCAGAGTAATGCAATTGACATGAAACAGATAAGTATCTTTATTTCAACTATAAGCAAGAATTGCTGAATGAATGAATTTGGTGTTATCTGTCTTTCCACAGTCTCAGTTCCATTTAAGCGAAAACTTTAAATTTATTCCAACATCAAGAATGCCTGATGCTAACTGAGCAAAAGCAACTTCAAACTCGTGCTTCGGATTGAAACAGTGAACAATGCAGTAAGATTTGTAAATCTAGGGAAGCTTCAGTTATTGAACCTTCTCCTTACAAAAATCAGCATAACATTGTTGCAATGAGTATTGCTATAATGATGATCAAACGAGAAAATTAAGGTACCAGTTGCTATTGTGGCTTTGTGTCACTCTCCTTGCTTACTGGTGTCGCAGCTTCCTCCTCGAGCTTTTTCTTCCAATACTCCTCCAATGGGGGGCCAAATAATGAATTGCCAGATATAATACCAATTCTGCAAAAAATTTAATCCAAGTCAAAGAATGTTTTTATTGTAAGCTCATAATAATACTCAGAATGTTGACAAGCATTTTGGCTACTATAAGAGAGGTAAACCAGAAGAGAGCACTACTCAATATTTACTAAAAGATGGCTAATCGCTTCAATAATGAGTGTACTCGACTAGCTCGAGTCATTGCTTAGATAAACCTAAAAAGACCAATGCTTGAGAGTTTAGACATCAAATCATTTAGATGTATGGTGTTCAGCTACTCTGCTTTGAATCTAAACATCACAATTCAACTTTAAGCATCACAAAGGGAAAATCATGAAGAATTGGAGGAAAGGGGGTGGGGACTGGAGAGGATACGAAAAGTGTTTTTCATCCTCTTCATACCCCGAAGAATTTTAATAGAACTTATAGTAGACCAAATGCTTTTGGCAAATCTTGAACAGGCGTAAGCAAAGATTCTATGACATCGGTGACATAGAAAATACATAAAACAATTAGCATCCTTGTGCAAAAGTATATTGAAGCACTCACAATTTACAGACATTGGTTGTGAGTTGCTGGCCGAAAAATAGGGATCTATTATGCCCAAAATTAAGCATGTCTATGTTGACACCGGCTATTGAGTGAAACAATAAATCAAAGATTTAAAATCTCAACCAGGAGAGGTGGAACTTTCCTTTTGGTAAAGAGCTACAACAGACCTTGCACCAAGTCATGAGTTCATTGATTGAGAAAGGAAGATCAAGAAATAAATGGCATTATAATTGATATGCTAGGATTGTCAAAAACAAAAGCTTTGCTACTGAATAGAAGATAAAGCAGTGGCCTTCAGCTGTTAGGCATCAATGTGCAGGGATGAGGTACGGGAGCATACTCTTGGATTCAATTTAAGGGCGACATTGCTCCACTCAGTCGTATTTGCTAGTGAACTATAACAACAGCAACAACTATGACAAACTCGCAATTGGAACTATAACAGCAACAGCTACTGATATACTCGAATTTGCAAGTGAACTATAACAACAGCGACAGCAACAACAACAATAACAGCAACAACTATGACAAACTCGCAATTGGAACATATGCTACATTGCTACTACCATATTGTGTGTCAAATAGCCGAGTGAGCTATCGAAATCTTTCTAATTTTGGATTGATCTGATTTAAAACCAGGAAGATGATTATAAATCGTCATTCCTTTTCCTTTCCCAAATTGCATCACTACTTCGCCACTCCCCTTAAAATTGATCATTATCTCAAATTATCATCCAAACACACAAGGAAATTCAACCGAAACTCGACAGCTATCGAACAAAATAAAATCCCTTAAATGGGCAAAGTTTACAAAATTAATCATCTCCTTGACATTTCTGAAGAAAAACGCTAACAGAAAAATATTAAATTTCTTCATTTTAACCATTGAAATAAGAAATTTCCATTTCTCTAACCAATTTTAAGTAATAAGCAGCATAATTTTCAAAGGCAATCCGAATTTCGATCCATTTTAACAAACACATTGATTCAAAATTCATAAAGCTCAATCAAAATTACAAAATTCAATCAAAGACAAATTTAATCAAAACAAACGAAATTAAAAGAAGAAAAAGCAAATAAAGAAGAAAAATGAAAGGACTAACATGACAGCACCAGCAACCAAGGGAATCGACGGAAATCGACGTCGGTAAAACATATTGTTGATCTCTTCGTTGCTTTCTAAAAGATCACCTATTTCTCAAATTCCTTCTTAGGGTTCTTTCTCTCTCCTGAAATTAACACTGGGCTTTGACTTTGGGCTGTTTTACTTATTCTTTAAGGCCCAATTTCTACTTGGGCTCAACCCTTGTCCACAAAACATAACCCGTAGTAGATGTTTGCGTTTATGGTCATAATAATGTTATGTTATTGTTGTTCTCTAAATAATGGAGTACTAATAAGTTTTATTTATTTACTCGGTATTTATTTATTTTAAGAGAAAGATACACGATTCTAAATTAAGTTTGTTAGTAGTTAGAGGTAGCAATCAAAAATAATTTGTTTGTTTCCTCAAAAAAAAAAAAAAAAAAAAAAAAAAAAAAATTGTTTGTAGAATTGGATTTGGAACTATAGTTGGACGTTGGATTAGATTAGTACAGTACGACAATATTGAGTACTTTATATAGTCCGTAATTTATATGTTTTGACTAATATAAACTTATCTTAAATAAAGTTATCATTTTTCTTTTTATAAGATTTATGTTAAAGGACTGATTCAACTAAAAAAATTTAAACTAATGATTAAGATCCAAGATTGAGTTTATATTCTATTAATTCATGATAGTCTGGAAGAATAATTGCATTGTATACATGATAAGAAGTTGTTTATCCATCACATACATCTTGATTTGTCATCTACCCACCAAAATGACTTGGACAAAAGACATTAATTTCATTTATATATATATCACCTCATCATCAATACCCTCATTTACTTTATTTGGGTAACATTAGAATATTTTTTTTCCCTTTTTGTTGTATTAACAACTCACAAGTGTTGCCCAAAACAAACAAACAAAAACCCTCAGACTTGTGAGAATGCAATAAATTACCCCCCAAAAAAAAGGGCAAAAAGAAAATTAATGTAAAAATGGTGGTTCTTCAATGAGATAGCAAAGTCAAGAAAAAAGGCCTTGTTGTGTTGGTCAGGCCCATGCAGAAAGATTTAGTAAAAAAAAAACTCAAAAGAAATCCAGAACATCATATCACATTTATTTTTTGTTAGCGCACTTTTATGTGTACTCTCATAAAGAGTTAAAGACTTGTAAGCTAACTCAAATTAATACTCTCACTTGGCTACCATAGCTTAGATCAGTCTGCCATGCATGACCATTTATTCATTTAGATAGATGTATTGAAGACATATAGTATTTTATATATTACATATTCAGCATTTTCTTCCAAGCTACAATTTTTTGTTGGGGTCAAATAGTTTGAATCTTTACAGCTTATTGACTAATTCTAGATAATACAGTTCATTGGCCTAATTTTTGTGGGTGATGTGGGATTTAGTTATAAATGCACTTATTTTAATGGAAGAAAAATAGGACGAAATAATCTTGCATGTCCTTCATATTCACAAAAAAGTGGGATTCAGTTATAAAACCGAATCTATTTTAATGTGTGATTTCATACACATACACCCTGTGCATTAGTGAGTGTATATTGTACCAGCTGATTAAAATTAAGGTGGTGAACTTCATTTATGTAACATGTTGCACTCATATAGTATACTTTGTGTATAATATATACTAAAAGTCTTTGTATCACTCACCCAAATTTTAAATTTTTGCTAGCTACCCTAAAACTCATCTTGGGGAGCTAAAGCAGTCGAGAGCTATAAAAAAAAAGGACTTGGCTAATCCCGAAGTGACTTGAACCAGAATTTGATTCAAATGGGTGCAATGATTAACATGACTCAAATTTAAAATGACGTGGTTCGATTCCAGCCCGCACAAGTGCACAACCAATCGATGTGACCGCTCTAGAGTTGTAAAAGGCATTGTCATCATACATTGTATTATTATAATTGTAAGGTTTTGATCTCTCCACATCAAAATTCCGGCAGGGACACTTATGCTCAACCGGCAACTACCCGTGGGTTTGAATTTGAGTTATGTGACAGAGACATATTTATTAATATTCAAAAGATTTTATACAGATCATCAAAGACAAAATTTAAGAACAGATAAAGAAAGAAATAGCAAGCTTGCATGGTAGCTAGGTGGAAGATATATCATATATGCATGTAACATGCAATTTGAAAACTACCTAACCAATTTAGTAGCAAAGCTACTGCGCAATTTAATCTCAAGCTTCTAGAATGGCCCCATCCCATGCACTCTCCTAAGTTTTTGTCAAGTATATGCCCCATGCTAGCAACCTTCTAATGAAGCATTCAAATCAAACACCATTTTTTTTTTTTATAACTATAGTTCACTTGGACCATTCATTTGATAGGAGGGGGTGGGGGGGGGGGTTGATGTAGTGTAAACGCCATTAATGTTAAGTATCTAAATTTATTAATACGTAAGTGCTCGTATGTTTTTGTTATTCTTCCTTATTAATGGGTTGATTTTACGTGTATTTATACTTTTTTTTATTGGGTATCTTTAATTGCGACTTTAAATAAGCCAAAAGATAACTAATAAGTCAAAATTTTCATATCACGATAATTATGTTTAGGGCATTTAATGTACAAATTGTCCAAAACACATGATTTTTTGAAATCGGGGCTACTATTGGATGGTTCTTTAAAAACAAAAAGAGGGGTAGAAATTATATTATCATCATATGATTAATGCACGAACGAATAGTAGTATAGCCGTATGCCCGTATAGGTCATCGTCTATCCTTATTTTTATTTGAATGGAAGTAAAGTCTAACTTGATTCTTGATGATATTAGAATTAATGAAATATATAAGAAGTCAAAGATTATTTAATACTATTGTTACAAGTAATATACAAAATGTCACTTCCTACTTTAGAAAAACATAGTAATCCTCTCACATTATTTCATTAAGGTGGTTAATCAATTGTTTGTAAACCATGTATATTATCTATGTGTAATAGGAATAATAGAGTAATATATTATGAAAAAAAATAAAAATAAATTATTTATGAGAACGAGTGATATTGAATATTTTTTAACAAATAACAAGTGAGATATAATGTGCTCTAGGTTATTATTGTCTTATTCCACTTATTGAATGATCGGCATCCCTTGTTGGCCTCATGTACCAAAACTTCCTTGTTGTCACGACTCACGAGCGATGGTAGTTTATAACAATTTATGACATACTCCTTATTATATGAATATTGTCATATTAGTTCGTGTAATATATTGAATTAAAATCGTGTTGGTTAGCTATTTGAGGTGTGTTTTATACCATTCACAAATCATAGAGATTAACTTATATATCCTTTAATTGTAATAACAAAGGGTGAGAAGAGAAATTTCTAGCAAATACAAAGCTGGTCAAATTCGTACACAAACTATTTCAAAAAAAAAAAAAAGAAAAAAAAAAGAAATTTCTTAATTATATGTGCTATTACATATTATTTCTTTCGATATGTCTTGTTTTTCTCATTTGAAATCTTTTTGTAAGCCAAAAAAGAGAAAGAACAAAAAAGATGGAAAGAAATATTAAATAAAGTAACTATAATATACTCATATAATCTAGATTGATAAAGCGGCCAAGTAGTAAATGGTAATCATACTCTACGTAATTAACATTAAATTCTCCAAAAGATAAATCCTGTGAAATCTGAAATCATATACTCGTACGAGGTACGGGTGGGAGTATTATATAATTAAAAAGTATATTATTCAAGGATTTTGGCTTTGAGTGTAGATGTAATCAGTATGAGCCACGAGTGTTCTCCTCAGCAAACAGTCCTCATCACTAGCTCCTTCACAATTTTCAATATCATTCACCTTCAAATTTTCTTTTTCTGAATCCTGTTTAACATAATTCAACGCAAAAATTAGCTATGATAATTAGCCTAATTTTATTTTTAAGGAATAATTACATTATAGCCTAATTTTACATTCACAAATTAAACTTACGAATTTAGACGCATTATTACTTCCTCTGTCTGGAATTAGTGTATCACTTTTCATTTGTTTAATAAGTAACTCAATTACGAGTGCTTACCATACTAACGAGGTGACATTTATTTGTTTATTGAGTAACTCAATTACGAGTACTTACCCCATATCAACAACGTGATTACGTACAACTAAATCTAGACAGAGGGAGGATTACGCATTGTGGCCACACCCGTTAATATAATTCATGCACAATAACAAAATGTAAGAATATATACTACTTACCCCATGAGGAGAATTTTGCATAGGACGAACAGCAAAAGTTAGAGTAGTAGAGCAAACAATAAGAGCTATCAAAAAGAGTGCGCTGAATTTCGCCATTATAATTTAATTTGCTACAACTTTGGTTTATTTGGGTCTTTGTAATTCCTTAATAACAAGGCAATAATAAGAGTAGAGAGAGAGAGAAAAATAGAGATGAGTTGTTTGAGAGATAATTCTAAAAAAGAGGAGAGATGGAGAGTATATATAGGAAAGACTTGATGGTTGGTACGGTGTGAACTTTGGAAAGACAGACCAAATAATGGAAAATATAATTAACTAAGATAAGAGTTAAATTAAACTTAATTTACCAACCTAAACCACTGGCGGATATTAAATTAAGGTAAATTGTTGATTTTCGTCACATTGGATATTATTAAACCAATCTAGTTATCTTTCTTAATATAGGATCGATGATTTTGTGAATCAATGTTGATGCAATAAGCCAATAACTATAGATGATGATTTTTTTTTTCTCTTTTGGACATGTGAAAAATGAATGAAATACTTTTTTTTTTTTTTGCTATTTTATTTTTTTATGTGCGGTTTGAATATCATTTTTTGAAAAAGTTTTGATAATAATTAATAATAATTTAAAAAATGTTAACATCAAGTTGTATTTTTTCGGTAAAAATCAATGTAATAGATTAAAAATGTGTTAGGGCTTAGGGCCAAGAGAAAAGAAAAGGCTAGTGACATCTTATGTAAGATTGCCTAGTTACCTTACCTTATTAATTATCGGCTTATCGCTAATTTGGATCATACTATTTACTCCGTAATTTATTTATATGCAAACACTTATAATGTTGAAGAAATACCATGAGTATTTTTGAACAATATGTCACGTTTAACTTTTGATAATTTTGGTATAATACCAATAACTCATTCTTGTTAATATTGATCGTTTGTATTTGTATAATGGTTGGACATTATGTGCGTATTACCTAGCTTTTATATTAATATGGCGAATATATACTTCGTATAAAAAAAAGTTCAATAAATAAATCTTTTGTGGGATAGAAGGAACATTTTTCTTGTAATTATATACTATATTACATATTTCTTTTTTTGATCATTTAATTATATAGGGTCTGTTTTGATTTACTAAACTAAGCTGAACTGAACTGAATTGGAGTAAATTATTTATGAGAGAAGGAAATTAGGAACTGAACTGAACTAAAATTAAGCCGAAGAAAACAGACTCTAACTCACATATTTTTCAAATTGTTGCAGTATTTATTACAGTATTATTGAAACAAGTTTCAAATTAAAATTCAATGTAAACAAAATACTATTCATCATACACGCACCATGTCTTTAATTTGTTTGGTAAAAATTCCATAGTCAATGGCCTTGCTCGGGTGAGAATGAAAATTATAGAGAATATATTGATCTCCTAGTACAAATGTACAATAACACTAATGATGTGTTGTTACACTGTCACTATCTTAAGACTTTGAACTAATGGAAAAAGTTTTTCTATTTTCTTTTGTTTTAATTTTACAAGAGCATATAGACCAAAATGTAAACAATACCCCAAAATTCTCCTCGACCACATAAAAAAGATGTGATAGATTATAACATTTATCACTTAATTAGAATAACTATTTAAAAAGTGGAGACAATTTCTAGTGAACTTACCGATCATTCATTCAAATCAATGATAGTCATAATTTAAAAAATTAATTAAAATTGTATAGAAATTTCAATGATAGTTATCAATTCGAATGCCTTATCCTTAATAAGGTGGATTGACTACTTTCACTTACGTTTGCATGGAGACAATTGTAAATAGTGAGTACGTGCAGGGGCGGATCCACCTTTAGTCATAGAAGGTCGGTGACACAGTATTTTTTTTTAAAATAAAATATCAAAGAGACCCCTTATTATAGATAGGTGGTCTCTTTGATGCTGCTATTGGTAACAACAAACAATATCAACGAGACCTCTTATTAAGATAGGAGATCTCTTTAATGCTGCTATTGCTACAAAAGACTTGCTGTGGTTTTTTTAAATATTAAAGAGACCTGTTATTTATATAAGAAGTCTCTTTAATGCTGCTATTGCATTTCGCAATTTTTTTGCGCTACTTTCTTTTTTCATTAAAGAGACCAGTTATATTTAATAACTGGTCTCTTAAGTTATCTCACTTTTTTTTGTATAATTTTTTAATAATTTTTTTTCCCTTTTTATATCTTATATTTGTACAACCAATTTTAATATTTCCCCATAAAGCTTATCAATTAACTAAAAAATCATAAAGTTAATTCAATATAATAATTTTATTGTACCATTTGTTTATAACATGTTATTTGTAGTATTTTCGACTTGTAAAATTGAATTCTTAAGTACTGTATTTGGTTGTGGTATGAATTTTTGTGTCCTATTTTTGGATTGAAATCAATTTGGTGAAATATATATATATATATATATATAATTTTTGGATTGAAATTAATAATGAACAAGACATGGAAAAAAAAAATTGTACTTTCACAAATGATCAATAATTGATGGTGACACACTATCTCGGAAATTCTGGATCCGCCACTGAGTACGTGTGTGGGTCTTGGAAGGTTCAATTCAAAGGATGTGCCCGTTTTTTCTATTTTCTCTAGATGTTCTCTCTCAAGCAATTGACATGTAGCCTCTATTTAATTTGCTCAATCTTATAGATCAATTAATAAATGAGAAAAAAAAAAGTAGATTTTTCTTCATCTAGATGTTCGTAAACATGACATAATTTGATACGTTGTGGATGTAAAAGATTTACACTTTAATACAACAGAGACTAGAAGAGTATATATAAATAAGTATATAGATTGTTTCATAAAAAAAAAAAATTAAAAAAAAAAAAAAAAAAAAAAAGTATATAGATCTAATCACGGATTGATGAATGTTGGTATGAAAAGTAAAAAGGCTAAGACGAATCTAAATTGACACATACCATTTTGTGGAATTCTTTCCCAATTTTTCTTTATATACAATTGTTATGAAGTACATACTTATTAATTCTAAATACTACATACATCTTTTTTTTTGACCAGTAAACTACTGGGAGGGGTCCCATCCTATCTCAGGAGTGGGGATGTGAGGAGTCGAATCCCCATCACATGGGGGGGAGATGGAGGGACCAACCATCCCTCCATCCCCTCACTCCTCAATTGATATCATGGCTTTGAAATATAATGGCTACCCAACTATTGTAGTTGGGTAAATACTACATACATCTTATAAAATGTTATGAGTACCATTTTCATGGCTGAAATTAATTACATGCATATTTCTATTTGACTAATAAATCAATATATGTATATTATATTCCATGCATCAACTATTAAAAAATACAAGCACATTTCATTTTTATATCAAACAAATTTAACTATGGGAAAAACTTTCAACAAATAATCATGCGTCAATTAATTTAATTAGAATGAAATTAAATTATACGAAGTACTCGTATTGTAATAGTTTTTGAATTGGTAAAATAAATATATATATATACAAAAAAACTTACTAACTAATACTGAGTTTATATTGTAATGAACTATCTCCAGTTATGTAGCAATATTGAACTTAAGTTTACTAAATTTACAAGCTTGTCCGCAATTCCGTATAATTAATCTAATACGAGTAACGACACAAATGTTAAATACTGGTCTAGGCCGCACCCACAAATCAAGAGTGAGAGTCCACTTTACAAGACTAAAAGAGATTTTATTCCAAAACCATATGACAGTAGGAGAAGTAATCCCTTAGCCTTATAAAGCGATTAATCCTCTATTTTTCAACCAATATAAAAAACTTACATGTGTTATTTGGTAGGATATATTTCAACAACAAATAAACCGTTGGAGAATAAATTACAAGAATCAACGGCGGAGTGAAAGCTCGTTGCATTGGGTTGAAGTCCTTTAAAATTCGGTTTGACCATAACTTTAATTTTGAATGCATGCTCATGCTGAATTTGTTCTTAACAGAAAACTGTCCTTAGCTATTTCATTCTTTCGGCGATATTTTGATATGATGTCAATAATTTATTCTAAAGCGCGTGCTAAGAATTAAAATAGATTTGCTTATGTAAATGGAATCTACCTCTTTCTTAACCCTTTACAACCTAAAGTTCACTTAATATAACTAATTTTACTGTTTTCCATTTGAATGGTTGAATTCTTTTATAAAGTGTAGAAATTTTGAATCTTTTTTATTTTATAAAAATTGTTGATTAACCAAAAGTCCCTAGTCATAAGAAATTAGAAACCCATAGATTAAGTTGAGGATAGAAGCTTAATTACTAATATAATCAAAGTAAAGATGTCAACTCGATTTTAACTAAGGGCATGTTCCGATTGACTGAACTGAGCTGAGCTGAGCTGAACTGAACTGAACTGAACTTATTAATTAGTGATTTCTAACTACGGATCAGTGATCTTTGATTATTTATTGATTATTTATTACTATACATATGTGTATATACAAATGTACATATTATTATTATTATTATTATTATTAATTTTGATTATTATTATTATTATTATTATTATTATTATTTATTGATGATTATTATTATTATTATTATTATTTATTGATTATTATTATTAGTATTATTATTTCAATTATTATTATTATTATTTATTGATTATTATTGTTGTTGTTGTTGTTGTTGTTGTTGTTGTTGTCGTCGTCGTTGTAATAAGAGCTTAAAAGAATAAAATTTGGTTTTATATCATTAGCAATATCATTAGACGTAAATTAAGAGCTGAACTGAACTGAATTGAACTGAATTTCAACGGAAGAGAACAGGCCCTAAGTCTCTTTAAAAATAATCTCTAATTACATGTGGTTGTGGAGGTACAAGTCATATAACGAATATTTGTTAAATCTAGAAGCTAATTAATGTAAAATAAAATAAACTTTTGACTTAGAATTCTCATATAATTTTACCAATATTAGTTGTTACTCCATCTTTCTTGAACTTTAACACACAACATTATCTGTAATTGTTAACATGTTAATTACAAAGATATCCAATACTTAAGTTTTTGTTAGCAACGCGGTGATTGTACATAATGTACTTCAATCAAATAAATTAAATGTCATCAAACATTGTATATAATGAAATTATCCAATTCAAATCAAATTCAATTTGACTGTACGTGAAAAAAGGAGATCATAATCATACTACAAATTAAACACACAACAACATCAATCAAGTTGCATTTTAATAAAGTTTGAATGAATATAATATAAAGTTATAAAGGAGTCTAAAGTCTAGACTAGACAACATTAGAGAATAGAGACTCCAAACTAAATAAGATGAATGTCAGCATTCACACAGTAATATTCAATCTTTTATATCAATGTTTTCACTCCTAATAATATAAACTGTATGAGACTATGAGGCAATACTTCTCCATGATTTGGAATTTCTGACCCTACTCAGTTTGGCTTTTGTTACGTCCTGATTTATTGTATGTATAATTTCAACTTTATTACTGATTTTTGCTTATAGATATTCTAACATTGTACGAGTCTTTTTATTAGGAAAATTGTAGGATAAATGGATAATATAACTTCTATTTTATTGATTTAACATATTTATAAGATAAATGGAGAACAATTCAGGATGATGAAGGATTGAATTGAAGGGAACATAAGGGGCTAAGGGCTGGAGGGTTTTTTTTTTTAATAGGGGCCGGAGGTTATTTTGTTTATAGTTTTTTTACTCCGTTAATATTGGATTGTTTTTATTACTTCGTATTATTATTATTTGATTTTTTTAAAAAAAATTTTGGAGTGTTCACTTACATGATGTATCAAGTCTATCAACCATACATTCTCTTTCCCTAAAAAACAATAAAATAATAATAAAAAAACCATATATTCTCTTTTGGTGTGTACATGACCATTCATTTTATTTTTTTTAATCTCAATTTGGAATTAATTAAAAGAGCAAAATTTTGATATACTAATTATTTTTTTTGAAAATTGTTAAAATAGCAAGTAGTTGTCAATTAGTAGTATAGTAGTTAGAGGTGGCAAATCTGGCAATAAGTCGTTTGGATCGAGTCCATGCATCTAAATCAGGTCATTGAAGACTTGTTCGAGTTGGTTTCGAGTTCAGAATTGAATCGAATCAAGTCAGGTCATTTTTGGTGACATTGCTAAATTGCTTATTTTAATACGGAGTAACAAATAATGTAATTTTTTTTAAGGAAAATGTTATTTAATTAATCATATTGCATATTTAATTGTATAATAATCTGTATCAATTTATTTACAATAACATTAGTAGACAACTAGACAATAAAAATATTAATGTGCGTCAATCACTTAGTTCTGAAAAGAATAAAATGTACTACTGTATTAATTTTTATGGTAAAAGAACAATTATTGCTCCATGTCTTTTCACACAACAAAACAAAAGGTTGAAAAACAAATCCATATAAAACAAATTTCCGTTCAACAGTTAACACAAATCATAACAATATTTTCTACTAAAAAGGACAGAAATTTTAAAAGAATTCCTTTTATTCTTCATTCGGATAACAAAAAAGAACGCAGTAACCCGTTCTCTAATGTTAATCTTGTTACTCTAAATGCCTCATCCAAAGAATGCTTATTAATCATCAAAGTCGCTTTTAACCAAAATGGAAATGGAACACTCAAAGTCTTAAATATATGGGCCAGGAGATTTGTGAACCCGTGAAGAGGCAGACACTCCAAGGCATTTAACAAACAAATACAACAAAATGGGAATCCCTCAATAACTCACAAGAGTCGCAACTCCCTCCATATTTAAATAATTGCATCTATTCGACTGATAGTAGTTCTTTTCCAATGGGATTTTAATATGGTAGGCCATATATCATATGAAAATTTCCATAATACATGTGATATTCAAACATATAAATACAATATTTATACTCATATATTAATTTGACGTGAAACACATGTAGATGACACTCATGACAGGGCTTGTACTTATAAGTTATAACCTCTAGGGTGAGTTCGATACACATATATACAACGTTATATTCTGTGCATACCTTATATCTTGTCCACAATATTATATACTCAGTAATATATACTCATAGGCTTATATATAATAATATACCTTTGTGAGAAACCCGACTCTTTTAGGTTTTTATAGTACTATGAAAATATTATAGTGGGAGGTGAGGTAGTTTCGGCAGTCCAGGCCGCCTTTTTTCAAAAAACATTGGGAGAAGGTGGGAGGTGAGGTAGTTTCGGCAGTCCAGAGCTTCTTCACCACTGGTTACCTTTTAAAGGAATGGAACCACTCCCTCTTGGTTATGCTCCCAAAGATTGATGTTCCTGAAACAACAGCTCATCTTCGACCCATTAGCCTCTGTAACACAGTCTATAAGTGCATATCTAAATGTATGGTAAACCGTATGAAGAGAGCATTACCAGACCTGATTTCTAAGTCACAACATGTTTTCATTACAGGTAGACTCATGTTTGATAATATCCTTCTAAGCCATGAGGTTTTAGACAAGATCAACAAAAAGACTACAGGGCAGGACTACTTAGCGGCAGTTAAGATGGACATGAGCAAGGCCTATGACAGGGTAAATTGGGTCTTCTTGAACCGGGTACTGCAATATTATGGTTTCCCTCCTGCTTGGTTGCACATGATAAGACAGTGCATTTCGACTGTATCGTTTAAGGTTTTACTAGATGGGGAGACAAGTGAGCAGTTTAGACCTTGTTGTGGCCTACGACAGGGGGATCCTTTATCACCCTACCTTTTTCTCTTTTGTATGGGCGTCCTTTCGAGAATGCTGCAACAAGGTTGCGACATGAGAACTTTCGACGGCATAAAACTAGGTCGAAGGGGTCCCACAATTTCTCACCTGTTCTTTGCAGACGATACTCTATTATTCTACAGAGCAAATGTTTCCAGTACCCAGGCCATTTCAAATATTATTAACAGATTTTCCGACATTTCAGGACAGCAACTTAACCTTGCCAAGTCACACTTCAAAGTAAGCCCCAATACTCCGCTTTTCGTTCAGCAGTCCTTTAAGAGTATCTTGGGCATGCCGCAGGTGGATCGCTTCGAGAACCACCTCGGAACTCCGATTGACTTGGTGGGGGGAAAAAGGGCAGCATTTCAATTCGTTGTCGATAAAATCAAAAAATGTATCTCAAGTTGGAATGCAGTTCATCTTTCTCAGCCTCAGAAATTAATCTTGATCAACTCTATTCTCATTGCCATGGCCTCCCATGTCCTTAGTTGTTTCGAGATGCCGATCTCGGTCACAAATAAGGTGGATTCTCTTGTTGCAAGTTTCTTGTGGTCTAATAGAGATAACAACGGAATACACTGGGTGAGTAAAGACAAAGTATGCATGCCTAAGGGTATGGGAGGTCTGGGGATCCGGAGTCTCGGATCCTTTAATTCGGCCTTGCTAATGAAGCAAGCTTGGCGTTTATTTCACAACCCTCAGCTCTTACTCGCGCAAGTTTGCACTGCCCGGTATCAGAGTCTGCTAGCTAAAGGTATTCAGGTTCAGTATCGGAATAGAAATTTCTCTTGGGGTTTAAGGGGTTTGATAAGAGCGGGGAATACGCTGCTCGAGGGTTGTAGTTGGAAGGTGGAAAATGGTAGATCAATAGTGGCAGGGAAGGATAGGTGGTTGAATGGAAGAGTACCAGAATTTAAATTTTCGATCACTTTACGCCAGGCTAAGGATTGAAAAGCGAGTTACTTCATTTGCCCGTCGGGAAGTGAATGGAACCTCGCCCGCATAAGTTCGGCGTTTGTCCACACAGATGCTTCCTTAATTGCTAGTATGGAGCTACCGAGTGATGGTAATGGCTCGGAGGATTACTTGTACTGGCAATTCCATAAATCGGGTAATTACACAGTCAAAACAGGGTATGCATTCCTTAAACGATCGAATTCTGCATGTTTCTCTGACCCCGTTTCAGGTCTCTATAAAATATTTTGGTCGCTCAACATCATGCCTAAGTGGAAATTATTTATATGGAAACTACTACAGAATGGAATTGCTACAAAGTCTAATTTGGAAAGACGCGGTCTGGCGGTAGGCATATATTGTGACCTCTGTAGGACACAAGTTGAAGATTTACAACACTTGTTCAGATTTTGCAGGAATGCGCAGGACGCATGGAGGGGGGGAATTTTACATATCCTCTCACAAGCTAACGCAGAACAATCCTTTGGCGATTGGATTCTGTACTATATCCGGCTTTTTCTAAGCCAGGATGGTCTGGAGGGACACAAGACAACCTTTTTTATTGCCACTCTCTGGGGGTTATGGATAGCGCGTAATCAAAGGGTCTTCACCACGCATGACACTGTCAGTTTATCGACGCGGGCTATTATTTCGGAAGGTCTTCGCCAACAGGGTCTTTTTACTGCTAAGAAAAATGAGAACCTTCGCTCCTTGCACCCACCTGAAGGGGTGAACGAGTACCCGCCCGGGTTTTTTTGCGCTGTGTTGCGGGAGTCGGGAGGGGGTAACCTGCCGGGGACAACAGTCATCCTGGTTGACGGCTCGTGGAACAGTTGCACTAGAAGATCAGGTATGGGTTGGTGTCCGGAGGTACGTCAGTACGGGGAACAGGGGTGTCTAGAGGGGGCCTCGTGTGGCCTTGCTCAGTCAGCTCTACATGCAGAAATGAATGCTTGTGTGGCGGGGTTACAATGGGCGCTCGCTAGGTCGATTTCGGAAGTTACTATTTACACGGATTCTACTGGAGTTGTTAGGTGTCTTCGGGATGAGCAAGATTCAGATGTTCCCGTTCGATGGACTGTCGCTCGAATTCGGGAAATTAGCAACAGTTTTGATGGGTGTACCATTCTGAAGGTAGATCGGACTGTGGTGGACAGGGCGCACGTTCTTGCTACCACGGCGAACAGTAGTCTATCCTCCTTTAATTTTGTCATACAGTTAGTTTTTCTTGTTGTTTAAGCTCTTGTCAAAAAAAAAAAATATTATAGTATGACAAATTCTATTCTTAGTCTATGCTCAATATGAAAGCAGAAAGCTCATTAATTATTGAAGGGACAACAATTAATTGAAGAGATGAGTTTAGCAATTACATGATGACTAGTTGTAAAATGCGGGGTATATAAGCTTTTGATTTTTAAGGGGTTGTGGTTGCAATTGATGACTGTCCAAACCTTCTTAAATGGCTGAAATATTATTTATGTACCATCCAAATCTAGCAATTGACAACAGATTATGGAAATCTTATTTTCTTTTCAGGCCAGGGGAACCACATGTACATTATTGTCATATGTATAATTTCCCCTTTTCCTAGGAAAAGTTTAACCACCAGAATTGTTTTTTTTTTTTATTATTTTTTTAAAGGCACCATAATTGTTTGTTCTAATCTCAATCATAGGTTTATGTTGATAATCTCTTGCTAAATAAGACACCAATGTCCAAGCTGTTATATTGAAGATTTGAGTATGTACCTTGTTGTCAAGTAGTCACTACTCACTACGCTTTGTAAATTACTACTCCGTATTAATCTATGTATTTTATTATTTTAACACGGTTACTATTTAGCAGTCATAAGTAAATTTCACTCAAGGTAAAATTAAACTATGAATTTTGAATTATATTATTTGGTTACTTTTACCTTTTTAAGTACATAGTTTTGTATCTTTGATTGAACAACTTATTTTTAATAAGAAGTATTATTATAGTTTGTCTATATATTATGGTAAAAATAACTAATAGTTGATGGTTCAATGATGTGCAATTGTAGTGGTTAGTGTTAAATGCCTACCACTATTGGAAATATTGAATCACCTCGATGAAAAGTATGGAGCTACTACCGAGCTAGATACCTAGAGTCTTAGTTAGAGAACTCACTGCTTCTTTTAGAATATAAAGCCCAAAATCATTTTTAAACCGAAATTAAGATTTGGGCCCATTATGCTAAGCCCAGATATCTTGTGGCAGTTTTAGTCCAAACAAGACACTAAATACTAGTTAATAAAGATAAAGCCCATCTTGCACTTTTCCTAAATTAAGGTTTTCTAAGTAAATGAAAATGTTAATTCTTCAACTCCTAAATCCTAACATTTAACTCTTGAAATTTATAGGTATTAAAAAAAAAAAAAAAAACACTTTACATCTTCTATATATGTGTTATAAAGAAACACAAGGAGAAATGAATTGGAAGAATAAAAATTGTTTGGTTGTAGAGAGCATAGGAAGTTCCAATTCACGCAAAATGGTGTACTATTAAAAAAAGTAACATGTACTATCCTAGCACTTAATAAAATGGATCTAAAGGCTTCTTCTTTTTTTTTTTTTTTGGGAATTTTTAGAAAATAATTCTGCTCAGCTAAAAATATTATGTGCCGGATCTGAGTTATTTCAAAAAAAATTTAAAAAAAAACCTCAAAATGAACATGTTAAAAATAATCATATTGATGTTGAATTGATGACTTGTTTAGTAAAACAGTTTACAAAAATCGTTGAAAGTTAAAAGACTAGTTTAGGGCCCATTTTGTTCATTCATTTTGACTTATTTCAGGCAAAAAAAGCTCCACAAGTTTAATCCTACACACATTTGTATATATGTTAGTCCATAGTTGTATTATAATGGAATTAAGTAATTTTAGACAATACAATATAAGTGATTAGAAAAAGATGGTTGAAAAAAAAAATAGATAAAGATTAAAAGTAGGTTTAAAGATGGAAAGTTAGTTGGTTTCAGAAACTTTGGTGTCCCTGCCAAATATTATAAGTTAGTTGAAGAAGGGTAAAGTTACTGAAATTGAAATTAATAAGCAACTTTATGTTATTATGTAACATGATATATTCTAGGGCTAATTTACCTACAAAATGTAGCTGAATAAAACAAACTACAAGCTAGTAAAATAAACTAATTGAAGCACAAAGTAATTACTACATACAAAAAATCTTGAAATTGATTTTCAATCTTAAATTTTAAAGGATCTTGCTAACGAACGCCCTCAGAGCATTGGATAAACATTTAAAATATTGCCTAAAATGATATTAATTTGGGAAAGCATGACAAAATCACGCGTCGATCGTTGTAATTAATGTTCATTTTAATTTAATCTTTCTACTTTTAGCTAGCTTATCCAACGCCCCCGGAGCGTTCTTTAGCTTTTGCCAATTTTAAATACCATTTGTTACAAGTTTAACCCACTAAGGGTCTATTCTCTCTAGCTTATTTTCAGCTTAGTTCAATTCAGCTCCAATCAGTTCAATTCCTAATTTTCTTCTCTCATAAAATATTCGATTTAGTTCAGTAAATCAAAACAGACCCTATTATATGGAGTAGTTTTTTTTTTTAGTTGACATCTATAAAGATTGATAAGGTTAAAAATAAAACATAACACAGATAACACGGTAATGGTTGTCAAATGCCAATATATAAAGATCGAGCATTCGAGATTTCGAGTTGGTCCACACTCATATTTAAAATTTAAATAGAGTCTAGAAAATTTTAATAGAAAAGGAAAAAAAAAAAAAAAAATCTACAAATTTTATTTAAAAAAAAAAAACTGTTAGGGGTCTCTAGTAAGGAAAAAGTAACGGTTAAACAGAAAGAACACACCTGTATTAGTAACAGCTTTAAAGGACTACTTTGAATCTCAATCACGAAACAAGGGCATCTTTCACATGGAGTGTTTTGCTTTATATTTGCCTTATTAAGATTATTGTTTGTACCAGTTTCTTAAAGTTATACTCTACTACAACTAACTATCTAGGAGTATTCTCTATCAAGTGTGACCATTGCGCCCTTTAAGGACAGAAATTATAAAGCAACAAGGGAGAGTCTTCCACCACTAATTAGTTCTACGTAATCCTCTACAAATCATTAACATTTTATAGTTATGCTCCACGTTGCATATGTTATTAGCCACTAGGATCATTGCTCTATTGGGTAATTTCTTCGTAATTAAGAGTTTGTATTGTGTTCAAATTAAAAGTTTACGACATGAGTAATTTCTTTATGCAATACCATTTTAAGAAAGAGCGAGCTAGTAGTTATTGTAATTGTGAACATGTTATTAGAAGTTATTAGAAGAATTGCTAGTAAGTTGACCTATTTGCTAATTTGGTAATCCATTGAAATCAACTCATCAACACCCTCCATTTATGATAGAACTTAGAGTAGAAGTATGGAAGCCTAGTGGTGCTTTATCCTTTCCCATAGTAATTTATCTCTTTACTAAACTTGCTTCACTTTGCACATACGTAAGGTGTTTTCATGATAATTCATATTATCCGATCAAAATTATTTTGAAACACGTACACATTCAATCAATTTCAATGTTGAAATCTTAATAGCCTTGTTAAAATTTGTTTTAAATAAAAACATGAGTAATTAATTTAATAAAAAATGTTATATATTATCCAATCAATTTGTGGGCAATCTAAGGGTAAGGGAGCCTTTCACACTAAATTTCAAACCTTAAATGAATTATTGAGCTAGTTATAGTCAACCATGTCAGCAATTTGACTAAAAATAAGCTTTAGAATAGAGATAGATCAAACATGTAGCTCCATACCTACAATAATTTACAAAGATGATGAAGAAAAAGAATACAATGACAATCAAATAATGAATTAAGTTACTAAATGTAGAGAAACAAGGGGAGATGCATGAATATATACATTATCATGCATTTGTTATTTTTACTTTATATAGCATGTGTTATTTAATTATCTTTATCTTTAGACTTAAAAAAACAAAGTTCAAATAATATTTGGTAGTTGGCTCTTTTATATGCATGTCGGCCTCATGATGACCAATTTATCTAGCTTCCCTACATTTTGATCGTTTATGTGTTTGTTTGTAACTCGTTCTTAACATCTTTTTCAACCTTACTACCTGTTTGGGTCCAATTTAGTCCAATTAGGCCTAGTCATTAAATGATTCAAAAAAAAGCCTCAAGCAATTAATTCTCTTGCATAGCATTCTCTCTCTACACACTGTACTGACTTTAGCATCGGAGGGGCCTCCCTCGGCAACACCCCCGAGGCTAGTTTACGTGCGTTTGTTGTGCAGGAAACCTTCGGCCCAACATCACTTGGACCGAATCCAGTCTTCACCACTTCATCGGACCTTCGACAAGGTCCCATTGTTTTCACCTGAAACAATTTGGCGCCGTCTGTGGGGAAGACTTTCAAAAATCTTTAAGCCAAATATCTAACCAAAATCATCTTGCAATTATCTTAGTAGCAATGGCTAAGAACCGCAAGAGCAAAAGCCTCTGTCAAGGAGCAGGCGAAAAGCCTAAAACCCCTACACCATCACCCTCACCGGACCGGAACTCTCCCAAGGGTGCCAGCTCGGGGGGAGGATCATACAGGGAGGATTCCCTTTCTCCCGTAATTCACAACTCTCATCATAGGCCGAGTCCCTCTCGGTCTAGCAGAGGTCAGTCCGATCATAGGACCCGTTCAGTGCCCCAAAGCCAACCATCGACCGTCCGCTCTCATTCCCACACTCAGCAGAGGACCCCTTTGACGGGGCCCAGCTCGGAGGAGGTGGCGAGAGCGCTGGCAGTGCTCATGGAGGCAATGAGGGCACAAAATATTCCTCCACCTCGCGATCGAACTCCTCCGCATACCCGGCATCAGCGGAGGAAGCTAGACCATGATGGTGGGAAACCTCCTTCCTTCCGGGAACTGGAAAAGTGGGAAGAGGATACCTGGAAAACTGAAAGAGAGAGGAAAAAGAACCCTCAATTTTTCAGAGGATCCTCAACCTCCCGACCGAAAGCATAAGAGCAGCAGCTCAGCCTCTCGGCCAGAATCTGCTCACCGAGAACAACCTGAGACTGTTCGCCGAAGCGTCCTCGACCGACTCGGCGGTAAGGAACCGAGCGTGCACAGTCGCTTCTCATTCCCTGCAGCCGAGGCCCAGACTTCCCAGCCAGGGACGAAAACCACTCCTACCTCTCTAAGAGGGCGGAGCGCGGTCCCTTCGGCCAGGAACAAGGGCAAGGTCGTTATGCTACCCACCAGTTCCCCATTCGAGCAATGGATACTGGAAGAGCACGTGCCCACGGTTAAAATACCGTCGCACATCACATATGATGGGACTTCGGATCCGAAGGACCACGTCGCCTCGTATGAGGCTCATATGCATCTTTGCCCCAGATCCGAAGCGACTTGGTGCAAATATTTTCCAACCACTCTCAAGGGGGTCGCGCAAGCATGGATCTCTAAGGGAGTGAAGCAAGGCTCTATAACAGGGTGGGATGATTTGTCCTCCAAATTTAGGAGCAAGTTTTCCACGGCAAACCGCCGAGAGAAGACTACTGCAGAACTCATGGGTCTGCAACAGGGGGAGACCGAAAGCCTCCGAGACTATCTGACCCGTTTCAGCAACGAGTCATCCAGAGTCTCTCAGCTGGACCAGGGGCTAGCCGTTTTTGGCCTTCAGCCCGGGAAGTTCCTAGACTTCATGGTCATGCATACCCCGCACACCTTGGAGGAAGCTCTGAACGCCTCGGATAAATTCATCCGAGCCGAAGAGTGGAACAAAACAAAAACCCGACCTCAATCTGGGGGAGGGAAGCAAAAACAAACACCCTTGTCTGAAGGCCAAAGCCAGAGGACAAATGGAAAGGCCAAGGCCTCGGAACAATCTTCGGCCAGCGAGCCAAAGAAGGAAAAATCTGCCTCATACACAGGCAGATACGAGTCCTACACTCCGCTCTCTCTTCCACGCGCCAAAATTTACAGCGTGACGAAGGAGGAGCAAATTTATCGAAAGCCGAGACTAGGGGTGTACAAAAACTGGACCGGACCTGAAACCGGACCTGAACCGACCTGATCCAGACCGGACCTGACCCGGACCTGTTGATTCAGGTCCGGTCCCGGTCCTTAAAAATAAAGGTTCCCGGTTCCGGTCTGGACCCGGTCTAAACCCGGGGTTTTCAGGTCCGGACCTGAAACCCGGAAAAATTGTATTTTAAAAAAAAAAAAAAAAAAAAAAAAAATTCAAAAATCAAAATAACGCTGCTGCTTGAGTGACGCTTCAGTTCTCTTTCATTTCATTCTAACCCTAACAAACAGGTTGTCTCCCCCTCTCCCTCAAGCTCACTGTCTCCAGTCTCAGCCCAACGCGGCAACGCCCACCGACGACACCTCCTGCCTTCCTCACTCTCTCAGGCGAAGCCCAGGCGCCCACCGACCACCGCATGAGACAGCTACTGCGCGATTTTCCATTTCTCCGGTAAGTTATTTTTTTTTTTAATGTTAATCTAAATTATCTAATTATGTTTGGGTATTTTGTATTAGAAATAATGAATTAAGTGTTAGAATTTATATGTTTATTCATGTTTCAATTGCTTATAATGATTATTTGATGTTTGCATGTTGAATTTCTTTTTTTTACTTCAATGTTTTCGAATTTATGTTTTTCTTTTTTGGTTTATTTTCGAATTTCTTTCGAATTTATGTTTTTTTTTTGGTTTTTTTTAGTTTAAAGTTTAGGGTTTTAGGGTTTAATGTTTAGAATTGATAACAAGTATGGTTTATCTTCGAATTTATGTTTTTTTTTTGGTTTTTTTTAGTTTAAAGTTTAGGGTTTTAGGGTTTAATAAAATCAGAAGAGCAGAGAAAGTAGTGATTAGATTGTAAACATCTAGTAGTCTAGTGTTTATCTAGTACTTTGCATTGACCTTTGGCATGGCTTCAAATTGAATAGTTGATTTTATGCATTCGGATGCATAAATTCTATGTTATTAGTCATTATATAAGCGTTGTTGCATAAACTTATCATTGCAGAAAAATGCACTGGTTGAGAAATAGCAGATCTATAAATATTGGTCTGAATTCCTTACAATTTAGCACCAATTCTTCAGGAGTTTGAGTAAATTCTGACATATAATATGGGAACATGAATAATGTCTGATTTTCTATGTTATTTCTATGTTCGGTGTCACCTAAATTTATCACTGCAGTTATGGGGAAGAAATGCGAAGGCTGTAAAATTGCGGAGAATTATAATTATTGGTCTGAACTTCCTGCAACAAAACACCAATTCTTCAAGGTCATGTATGGCGATTTTGAGCACCAAATGGTAGGAAAATATGTTATGAAAGCAACTGCACTTATATTATTAATATATATTAGCTCACTTGATTGAATTTTTTGGTGAACATTTCTTGCAGAATATTCCTCAGAAGTTCATGGAGTGTTTCAAGGAGAAACTCTCCCCGTGGTGTACACTTATAGCGCCAAGTAAACACAAATGGAAAATCAGACTCTCGAGTACATATGATGAAAGGCCATTGGTGTTTACAGATGGATGGAAACAGTTTGTTCGTGACAATGGAGTGGAAACAAATGACTTCTTAGTGTTCCGTTTTGTTGGAGACTCCTCGTTTGAGGTGTCAGTGTTTGACAAGAGTGGTTGGGAGAAAGAGGGTTGTCACTTTTCCATTAATTCCAATTCAATCTCAAGAAGATTCTCTTGTACAAGTAATCTCCACATCAACCATGGTAGTGTGGCTAAAGAAGAAATTGAGATTTGTGACTCATCATCAGAGGATTATTCTTTGTGGAAGGAAGACGAAGAAGAGACTGAGGATGTAAGTCATGTAATAACGGAAGAAAAGAGGGAGAGAAGAGGAAGCTCAAGTGAAGGTAATACAAACTAGTCATTCCTCATTAGAGTTTGTCTATAATTTGAATTCATATATGTATTACTGTATTATAATTTGATGGCCATGATGCAGGAAAATTTCCTCAAAGCCAAAAGTACTTCATATCGAATAGGCGGGATCTTAAACCTGGAGAAAAGAAAAGGGCTTCCAAGATGGCAGAGTGTTATAGGCGCAACATGAAGGATAATAAGAGAGTGTTTCCTGTGTTTCAGATAGCCAAAAGTACTTCATATCGAATTTATGTTTTTTTTTTGGTATTTTTGGTGTTTGAGAATTGAGACTTTATACTTTTATAGACTTTATGTAGTTTTGTACTTTTGTGATTAATAATTTTGGTTTGTATGTAATTATTTAATTATGCAACAGGTCTAAAAATCACAAAACAGGTCCATACGCAGGTCCATATGCAGGTCCAACAAGTTTTTTATTAAAAAAAATAAAAAAAAACGAAAAAAATCACAAAACAGGTCCATTCAGGTCCAAACCTGGACCGGACCTGATTTTTCAGGTCTAGCCCGGAACCGGACCTGTTAATTCAGGTCCGGTCCCCGGTCCTCATAATTACCCAATTCAGGTCCCCGGTCCAAACAGGTCCGGTCCAGGTCCGGTCCGGTTTTGGATCGGTGTACACCCCTAGCCGAGACCACTCCCAGAGTGGTATCAGCGAAAAAATAAAAATCAGTGGTGCGAGTTCCACGAATCTCCGGGACATAACACTGAGGAGTGTATCCAACTGAAGGAACAGATAGAGGACATGGTCTGGAAGGGATACTTGAAAAAATACATCGCGGATCACCGCGAGAAAAAGGAGGCCGAGAAGTCAGCAAAGGACCCTCGGCAAGACCTCGACTTCCCCCGGAAGAACAGTAAAAAGGCGGAGGGAAAATTCTCTCCGATCAATGTTATCTCGGGAGGAATATGCTCCCCAGTCGCCGGTGCCGAACATGACGTTCACAGCCGCCGACTGCCGGGGGGTAACGTTCCCTCACGAGGATCCGTTGGTGATCATCGCCACGGTGGCCAACCACGACGTCAGCAAGGTCCTTGTTGACGGTGGCAGCGGAGCAAACATTCTGTTCCGAAAGGCCTACAATCGAATCAAGCTGAAGCCCAAGCACCTTACGCCGGTACCCTACCCGGTATCCGGATTCAACGGGGCTTCAACTTATCCAGATGGGAAGGTGACACTTCTGGTCACCATCGGCTGCGATGAGGCAGCCAGGAATGTCATGACTGAATTTTTGGTCATTGACGCTCCTTTAGTGTACAACGTGATTTTGGGGAGACCCATAATTCATGAGATCCAAGGGGTCGTCTCAACTTATCATCAGCTGATGATTTACGTCTCAGACGCCGGCTTCCCCAAAAGGATACAGGGCAGCCAAAAGGACGCCCGAAGGTGCAACTACCTCAAGCCATCCACTAGTCGCCCAGATGACGACAAGGATGAGGTGGAGAAAGAAAAAGAAAGAGAGCCAAGCACAAAAAATCCGAAAGGCCTAAGTGCTTCGGCCTAAGGATCTGTGCCCAGAGAAAAAGGGCTAGAAAGGGAAAAGGCTAGCTCTTCAGCTGAGCCGAAAGACTCAGAAAGCCAGCCGAAGAACAAAAAGACTGGGACACCTGCTGACATAGGCAGCAGGCCAGATAGTGAAGAGTCCAATCCATCAGCAATGGACATGGACCAACAGACTGAAACAGTTGAGTTGGCCGAAGGAGACGCTGAGAAATATGTAACAATCGGGATGGACCTTGATCCGAACACCCGTTGTGAACTTATTCAGCTCCTTTGGGACAACAGAGATGTGTTTGCTTTCTCGGCAGCTGATATGCCCGGGATAAGTCCAGACCTCATCTCCCATAAGCTTAATGTTGACCCAACGTGTCTAGGGGTGTACAAAAATTGGCCCGGACCTGAAACCGGACCTGAACCGACCTGAACCGGACCGGACCTGACCCGGACCTGTTGATTCAGGTCCGGTCTCGGTTCTTAAAAATCCAGGTTCCCGGTCCCGGTCCGGACCCGGTCCAAACCCGGGGTTTTCAGGTCCGGACCTGAAACCCGGGAAAATCGTAATTAAAAAAAAAAAAAAGAAGAAAACCAAACTCTGAAAAATTGAAACTGAGTTTTCGTGGACTTATTTGTATTTTCGGTGGACTCATTTGTATTTTTGGTGTTTGAGAATCGGGACTTTATAGACTTTATGTAGTTTTGTAATTGATAATTTTGGTTTGTATGTAATTATTAAATTATGCAACAGGTCTAAAAATCACAAAACAGGTCCATATGCAGGTCCATATGCAGGTCCAACAGGTTTTGTATTAAAAAATAAAAAGAAAAAACGAAAAAGACACAAAACAGGTCCATTCAGGTCCAAACCCGGACCGGACCTGATTTTTCAGGTCTGGCCCGGAACCGGACCTGTTAATTCAGGTCCGGTCCCTGGTCCTCATAATTACCCAATTTAGGTCCCCGGTCCAAACAGGTCCGGTCCAGGTCCGGTCCGGTTTTGGACCGGTGTACACCCCTAAACGTGTCGACCAATTAAGCAAAAGAAGCGGAATTACTCCGCTAATAAGAACCGAGACATCGCAGCCGAGGTCAAAAAGTTGCTGGAGGCAGGCTTCATCGAGCCTTGTCAATATCCAGAATGGCTGGCAAATGTGGTGATGGTTCAGAAGGCCAATGGTACCTAGAGGATGTGCGTTGACTTCACGGACCTAAATAAGGCTTGTCCGAAGGATTTCTATCCCTTGCCGAGGATCGATCAGCTAGTCGATTCGACAAGTGGCCATGCCTTGCTTAGTTTCATGGACACATTCTCGGGGTATCATCAGATCTTCATGCACCCCGACGATCGAGCAAAGACGGCATTCGTCACGAACGTCGGGGTGTACAATTATAAAATGATGCCCTTCGGATTGAAAAATGCGGGGGCAACCTATCAAAGGCTGGTGGATCAAGTTTTTGCCGATCAAAAGGGCCGAAACATGGAAGTCTATGTCGACGATTCGATCGTCAAAAGCAAAAAATCTGAGGACCATGTTAAAGACCTGGCTGAAACCTTCGCCACCTTAAGAAAGCATCAAATGAAGCTGAATCCGAAGAAGTGTGTCTTCGGCGTGAAGTCAGGGAAATTCCTTGGGTTCATAGTCAGCAAGAGGGGGATTGATGCCAATCCCTCCAAAGTCAAAGCAGCGCTCGACCTTCCTGAGCCAAAAACAAAGCGGGATGTTCAGCGGCTCACCGGAAGAATGGCAGCTCTCTCGAGGTTCATTTCCATAGCTTCGGATAAGGGGTTACCTTTCTTCAAAGCCCTGAAACTCCCGAAAACAAAAGAGCTCGTTTGGGAGAAGGAGCAAAAAGAAGCCTTTAAGCAGCTTCGGGAGCATCTGGCTCAACTCCCAACGCTGGCTAGCCCAGCAGAAGGAGAAACTTTGTATCTGTATGTGGCCGTTAGCCCAGCCACCATCAGTGCAGTGCTGCTGAAGGAAGAAAGCAAAATTCAGCAACCGATCTATTTCGTCAGTCACACTCTGACGGATGCCGAGACTCGCTACCCTCTACTCGAGAAAGTCGCTTTTGCGGTAGTGGTAGCTGCTCGGAAGCTGAGGCCCTATTTTGATTGCCATCAGATAGTGGTCTTAACTGATCAGCCGCTTGAAAAAGTTCTCGGCAAAGTTGAAAAATCTGGTAGGCTGGCCAAGTGGGCTTTTGAGCTCACCGAATTCAGCATCAGCTACCATCCGAGGGCTGCCATCAAGGCTCAAGCTCTAGCGGATTTCTTGGCCGAATGCTCGTACCAGGAGGCGCTAGACAATGAAAAGAAAGTCTGGACCGTGTTTACGGATGGATCCTCCACCGAAAATGGTTCGGGGGCAGGGGTAGTGATAACCTCTCCCGAAGGCAAATCCTTTGAGTATGCACTAAAATTTTCTTTTAAGGCTTCGAACAACGAAGCTGAATATGAGGCAGCAATCGCTGGCTTAGAATTGTGCATCTCCCTGGAAGCCGAGCATGTCTGCCTGAAAACAGACTCTCAGCTAGTTGCATATCAGATCAGTGGCAGCTACGAGGCCAAAGAGCCCTCCATGATAGCCTATCTTGCCAAGATCAAATCAGTCATTGCAAAGCTGAGAACTTTTGAGGTTCAGCTGATCCCAAGGGGTCAGAATACTCAAGCCGATGCACTCTCCAAACTTGCCAGTTCAACTCCCACTGAGATGAACAGATCTGTATATGTGGAAGTGCGTCGAGAAAGAAGTGTCAACGAAGCACCTGAAGTGTGCTGCGCTAACCCAGAGCCTAGCTGGATGGACCCCATCCTAGCTTTCAAGCTTCGGGGAGAGATTCCCGAAGATAGAATTTTGGCCTCCAAGATGAAGAGAACCAGCTCAAGGTTCATTGTCTTCAGGGGGGAGCTTCTGAAAAAGTCCTTCTCAGCCCCATTGCTGAAATGCGTGGGACCAACAGATGCAGATTATATCCTACGGGAGATTCACCTCGGCATCTGCGGGAACCACATCGGGGGAAGGACCTTAGCCCACAAGGCATTGAGGGCCGGATATTACTGGCCCACCATGATCGCAGATGCTAAGGAGCTGGTCCGGAAATGCGAAAAATGTCAAAAATACGCACCAGTTATCCACCAGCCAGCAAGGGATCTTCAGTCGATCCTTAATCCACTCCCGTTTGCCCAATGGGGACTGGATATACTAGGACCATTTCCAGATGGTGTGTACCAAAAAAAATGGCTGATAGTTGGTGTTGACTACTTCAGTAAGTGGATCGAGGCCGAAGCAGCCTCGAACATTACAGAGCAAACTGTCAGAAAATTTATCTGGCAGAATATCATCTCTCGTTTCGGCATGCCGAGAGTATTTGTCTTCGATCATGGGAGGCAATTCGATAACTTACCGCTGAAGCGGTATACAGATCAGTTCGGCATCAAACTGGCATATTCAGCGGTATGCCACCCGCAAAGTAACGGACAAGCTGAAGCTGCAAATAAACAGATCCTAAATGCCCTCAAAAAGAGGGTGGAAGATCAAAAGTCCAAGTGGCTGGAGGAGCTCCCTGGAACCCTTTGGTCCCTTCGGACAACTGAAAAAAGGCAACGGGCTATTCACCTTTTGAACTGGTGTATGGTGCCGAAGCCGTTCTTCCAGTGGAAATCGGCTCTGAGAGTTTACGAGTGCACCACTTCTCGGCTGAGAATGAGCGACTGATGAAGGAATCTCTCGATTTCCTCGACGAAGTAAGAGACTCGGCCCGAGACAGAATGGCTGCTTATAAGCAGAGAATCAGCAAATTTTATAACCGAAGGGTCCATGCAAGGCCTCTCAAAATTGGAGACCTTGTCCTTCGAAATGCTGCTGCAGTTCAGAAAGGCCGAATCCATGGGAAACTCTCAGCTGCATGGGAAGGGCCCTACGAAATCTGTGATAAGCTTCAGCCAGGGACATACCGACTTCGACAGTTGGATGGAACTGAGTTGAAAAATCACTGGAACGCTGATGTACTGAAAAAAGATCATGTGTAAATCCTTCGGGGCAGAATAATCTTTGTAAGTACATTTTGAATTAATGAAAGGCCTTGGAGCCACCATTTATATAAATATTTGCAACTTTTTATTCTTTCAAAGTTTTCTTTGTTCTATCTACTCTTTAAGGGTTTTTATTCAACCTCGTCTGAAACCTTCGCCTTCGGGTAACTGGGTTTCAGATTTCTGACAAACTCGTCTTTTTAAAGAACACTGGTCTTTCAGCTGAAGTCAAACTTCAGTAAGACTTGTTCTCCAAAGGCATGAGTCCATGGACAAGTTTGGGATATTGCCTTAACTGAGCCTTGTATCCCAGAAAGCCATTATCCGAAACATTGCCTTCAGTAGGCCCTGTGTTTCGGATATCCATTTTTTAAAGATAGCCAGAAAATCAAGGATAACAGCAACTGTTGGAAATTTTTTATTCAGCCTCGTCTGAAACCTTCGCCTTCGGGTAACTGGGTTTCAGATTGCTGAAAGACTCGTCTTTTTAAAGAACTCTGGTCTTTTAGCTGAAGTCAAACTTCAGTAAGACTTGTTCTCCAAAGGCATGAGTCCATGGAAAAGTCTGGGATATTGCCTTAACTGAGCCTTGTATCCCAGAAAGCCATTATCCGAAGCATTGCCTTCAGTTGGCCCCGTGTTTCGGATACCCATTTTTAAGAGATAGAGAAATTGTTTATTCAGCCTCGTCTGAAACCTTCGCCTTCGGGTAACTGGGTTTCAGATTGCTGACAGACTCGTCTTTTCTAAGGAACTTGGATATTTCAGCTGAAGTCAAACTTCAATTTCTGGGGGGGCAAGAGGCACTACCAGTGCAAGTTTATGTTCAGCAGAATTCTTCAAGCCGGAAGCTTTGTACTTAGCATATTTCTCAAGCTTAGAAACAGTAAAGCATTCAAAGTAAGACAAAGCAGTTGAAGAAAGGAACATCAGATTAATAATTCATGCTCAGAAAGTGAGCTACAAGTTCAAATAAACTAAAGAATATATCGGCAGCCGCCCACAAGCGGAAAATAACAGCTGCCGAAATACGTACAGAAACAAAAAATAAACTGTTTGTACGACAAGGCAAGCTGAAGCAAAAAAAACAAGGCAAAAATTCAGAAAGCGGCAAGTCTAAAGTTGAGCGCATGATGAACCGCAAGATTCTGAAGACGACTGCCCGAGTTCCTATGCTTCAGCCCGAGGATCAGACTGATCAGCATTGTGGGGCCCCATGGTGGCCTCAGCCCCAGCAGGAGAAGAAGCAGGCTTTGCACTCTGCCGAGCCTCCCTTTCCCTCTGTTCAGCCTCCAACTCCTTTCTCTCAGCTTCTTCTTCGGCTTCCTCAGCCTTAAGGATTTCAGCTTCAATTGAAGTTGCATATTTCATATGAGGGTCTTCGGGATCCTGGACCCATTCAGCATATTTGGACCAGTCCAACTTCGGCTCAGCATGTAGGCAGACTCTTCGGCACACTCTGAACCCGTTTCTGAAACCCATTTCATACTCTTCTTGGGTATAGATACGGACTTTGAGTAGAGCCTCAGCATCAGCCAACTTCTTCTTTGTCTCCTCCAAGTCTTCCTTGGATTTCTTCAGCTCATCGGCGAGCTTGGAGGAGGAACCTTTCTGCTCATTCAGCTCCTGCTGAACTTGGGAAGCCTCTGTCTGAGCCTGGGTCAGTTCGTCTTCTTTGGCCATCAGTTGATCCTCAATTTCTTGGAGCTTAGCTCTCTGAGCTTCAGCAACATTAGCAGCCTCTGAGAGTTGGACATTCCGAGCTTGGAGCATCTCTTCAGCGGCAATTCTACTGGCTTCAAGAGCTTCTAGCTTTTGCTGCACTTCAACTTGTGCAGCAGCTCCTTCCTGGATTCGGCTCCCAATGGCAGCCTTGAACTTGGAGATGTCCACTCCCAGGGGTTCTTGAAGGAATTTTTCCCCTTCCATCAGTGGGGGAAAAACTTCCTTTTCCATAGCATCGCAGAAGGTTTGAAGGGCTTCAGCAGCTTTCTTTTCATATTCTTTACCCTTCTGCTGCTTCTCTTCAGCCGCTGCTTGCTTCAGCTTAGCAAGCTTTAGATCCTCCTCAGCTACCTTCTTGTCATACTCAGCATCGTCTACCATATCTTGTAAGGTATCTATCAGCTCTACAGTGAGAGTCTGATTGTGCACGAACTGGAAGCAGGAGCACAAGTCAGCCAAAAAAAAAAAAAAACTGAATTGAAGAGCTGAATTGAAAAGGAGATAAAGGCAAGGAAGGAGAATCACCTGCATCATCAGCAGTTGGTTAAACCTGGCTGGGTCTGGAACTGATCTGCTGGATTCGCCCATCCCAGCAGTGGCCTTTAGCGACCAGATCCTTGCCCTATCTACTTCGAACATGCCAGCAAAATCGCCGAAGTAGGCTGCAGCACCTTCTCGGTTCTGACCCCATATGAGGTCCCAGAAGTGATCTGGGATTGGCATTCGGGGGGCCGAGAAACCCATTTCTCCAGACTGCAGCGTCTGGAAGGAAGGGAAGGATGACGATGGAGCTTCTTGAATCTTGGATGGCTCGGCATCCTCCTTTTTCTCAGCAGAGTCAATTATTATGACCTCTGCTTCTTCTTCAGGTGTGAGGACGAAAGCCTCAACCTCTCTTGCAATGTCAGCCGTGAAACCCTCAGCACTGGGCATCACAGCATCCTCATCTCTGTGCTCAGCAACACTCTCTTGAACTTCCTCTTGGACCCCTCCCTTAAGATCGGGAGTTTTCTGATCCACCTCCATCTAGGGAGGTGGCGGAGGGGTCTTCGGAGGTGATTGAGGTGGCGGTCGGGGAACCCTCGGCGATCCACCGCCTTCCTCAGGTTCCCTTATCTCGATGCCGATGGTCATCGGCCTCCTCTGAAAGTCATGCGGGCCGATGATGGCCATTCTTTGTCGCCTTTTCTGAAGCGGCTGCTCATCCATGTCTCAGTCTTTAGACTCTTCTTGTACCTGGTCTTCGGGACGAGCAGGGGCTTTCCCTTCTCTATGTCTATTACTCTCTTCGGACTGTAAAAGACAGGGGGGAGGAAGAATGTGAGTAAAAAAAAAAAAAAAAAAAAAACAAAACAAAACTAAGTCTAAAAAGCTCACCGAGGTCTTCAGCAAAGCCTCGTCTTCTTCAGCTGCCCTAGCTGCAGCTTCTTCTTCAGCAGCCCTGGAGGACCCTTCTCCTCCTTCACAAGCTTCAATAACCCGTGCAACCTCTTCGGCCGTACGGGCAGCTTCAGCTTCTTCGTCTAACAGCTGAAACCAGGGATCCCTCTTCTTCCACCAAGGCTTCTGCCTCTGATACAGAGCAACAGCCTCAATTTGGAAATGGGAAGAGTCTAGATGAACTTCCCTATGCCTCGATTCAGTGATAGAGGGGGCCCGATCAGTTACAACTCGTTCTCGGTTGACGCCAAGACGAGCGTAGTTAATGCCGACGTTGGTCTCGTCCCGCTCTGAAAAAGAAGAGGAAAAAGGTCAGTTCAGCTAGGTTGGCACAGCAGAAAAGTGCGAAGTGAAAACGGAGGAAAAGAGATAATTAAAAGGCCTCAGCCCCAGCCAAAGAAGCTTACCATCCCTAAACTTTCGGCTGAGGCCGACAGCTGCTAACATGTTATCTTGGAAGACATAATGCGTATCGGGGAGCCAAGTCTCCGGGATATGCTGCATTCGACCGCTGCCTCCCCGGTTCGGCAACTTGCCGAAGATGTTCTGTTGATTAAGGTTCGGATCTGGGCCGTTATCTTCGGGGGGACCTAAACTTCCCATGTTGGGATCAGGCTCAGCAAGATACCTGGGAGCGCTGAAGACGCAAGGGTGGCCCGGGTCCGTGGGCGCCCTAACCCAAATCCATTGACCTCTCCAGTCCTTGTCTGAAGAGTCGTTCGGCCACATGGTTAGGTACTGGGACCGAGACTCAATCCGGTACCACCCAGAACCGTGATTTTCGTGCCCACTTTGAATATTTGGCACTAGCCGATGGAGCTTTTTGAAGCAGTGCAGGTTCGGCACATACCTGAAGAACTTGCAGACCCATAGGTATGTCATCACCCTTCGGATGCTAATGGGAGTTAGCTGACATAGGGAAATATTATAATGGATCAGCAAGTCTCGGACGAATACGTCCAAAGGGAACCTCAGCCCATACTGAAGTTGTCTTGTGTACACCCCCACATACCCCGGGGGTGGACGATGGATTCTATCGGATGCCACGGGCATTCGGCACCAATACCCATCAGCTTCAAGGATGCCGTAATGCAACTCAATCTGCTCGGAAAACCGATATTGTTCAGCATTCTCTACCCACCACGAGTAGGGGCGGTTCTTTATCATGGCCGAAGCTACTTCAGCATCCTCCCACTCCGAAAACCCAGGAAGGATGTCCCAAAGGATAGCGCGAACTTCATCGTCCCACCCAGAAACGCTCGGCCCCTCTGTTCCCTGAGGAGGAGCCGAAGAAATGGGAGTCGCCCTAATCCCTTCAGCAGGGTCAGGCTCTATTCTCTGCCCATTCCAGATCCCAGTCCTGTTCCTAGGATCGGGAATTGGCCTTGCTCTTCTTGGAGCACGGGCCCTACCTCTAACTCCTCTCACCATGGATGAGTTTCGAAGAAAAAAGTCGAAAAAAGGGGAAAGAGTTCAAATTCGAAGAAAAATAAACTAAAATCAAAGGAAATTACCTTAATCTGAAGCGAAAGTTGCCGATTTACGAATTGGTAGTGACGAGTCTCAGTTTCTAAGCTTAATGCTCGGGGAATTTGCGAAGTTTTGACGCGGGTTCTTGGGCTTTCTCGAGAATTCTGGGTTTGTGTTGGTGAATAAGTGAGGAGAGATGACGCGCCTCTAATTATATCTCCAGAAATGGGAATTCTGGGAGTCCGCGCTTCAATTTCTCTTAAACACCCCACTAAGTAACCGTTAAACACACGACCTCGTGATTAAACCGCCCATTATCCGTCCAACTTCCACAATTATTCGCCCAACCGTTGTTATTTCATTAATTACGGTTTAAATCCGAATTCCTTGGATTAATTAAATCATTTACTTCCCTCCTTTTCTGATTAATCCAACCCGACCCGTCATCCTTCCAAATCGGGTCTGGGGGGCAAGTTGTTTGGGTCCAATTTAGTCCAATTGGGCCTAGTCATTAAATGATTCAAAAAAAAGCCTCAAACAATTAATTCTCTTGTATAGCATTCTCTCTCTACACACTGTACTGACTTTAGCATCGGAGGGGCCTCCCTCGGCAACACCCCCGAGGCTAGTTTACGTGCGTTTGTTGTGCAGGAAACCTTCGGCCCAACATCACTTGGACCGAATCCAGTCTTCACCACTTCATCGGACCTTCGACAAGGTCCCATTGTTTTCACCCGAAACACTACCTTTGCTTTTCTTTTTTGGTTCAATTCATTCATCTCAACCTGTATTTATTTCCCTATCTCTTCTTTACTATATATTATACATGTCTCTAAATTGATTGCTTCATTATTGATATATATATATATGTTTCTTTTGTCGATTCCTTCATCACTTTATATATTCATCACAGTGTTAAGATTGAAGCTAACATGCACACATACAACCCTCTAGAAGGTTGTATGATGTGAGTCGATTTTTCACGATTGTGATCGATCATGATTCATTAAAATTACTGGCTATTGTTCATGAAGTAGTATACCAAAATATAAAGAGTTTTGTTCTTTTGATCTTTTTCCTCAGTTGATCCGCATATTCTGTTTATTAAAGTAGTTCCACCACACCATCGACGTCTTCTATGTTAATTTTCTAACACATGTTTCACAAATTTATCTCTTAAAGCACTTTAATTTCACCCTACATCATCCACATCATATCTACTTACGTATAATACTCCTAAAATATTAAAGCCATTACATATTTTTACAAGCATAATTATATTTTCTTGCAAAGAAAAATATATCCGTGATACCAATTAATAAGTATATACTTGTATTAAACATGCGACCTTCATTCCTTAAGTACCAAATTACGACCACTAGATTATAAAAAAGATGATTAATGAGTAATTATCAATAAATTAAAGTTGCGGTCTTTGATACCATGCGTTAGGACGTAAAATTTTGACAAAGCTTACAATATACAAGTACTAAAATGCAGTATGTCTGGCAAAGTAAGTGAAACGACATAAAACTATTATTGGAATATATATAGGGGCAAATAAAGTGTTTGAAGTGTAACTTCCTCAAAGAATTACATATCTTAGCTTATTGATTCTTCTACTTTTAATCTTTTATATCCCTTTTGCCTTCAATATACTTTGGAATCAAGATATTTACCAACATCCCTAGCTCGAGAAATTCTTTCAAAATTTAGTATTGAATTAATAAGCATGAATTTTTGTAAGAAAATTTATTACTACCTCCGTTTTTTATTATGTGCAACAAAGGAATATTTTATATCTCACAAATAATACCCTTTTGTTGCACATAATAAAAACGGAGGTAGTATATTTATTGATAAACATTTCATGAATCCTATTAAACAATACTCCGTATTATCAAAAAAATGAAAACATTCGATGTGTTGATCAATCATCAATATCTTACTCTTAAGAAAAGCTTTAACACACATACACATATAGTTTTATATTTAGATATTAATTGATTACTTAGCTAACTATCCGCTGGAATTCAAAATCTATATCATGAAGTATAGAAAAAAATAAGTAGTGACATCTCGTATGCATGACAATATGAGCATATATACGACGAGATAGCCGAGTAAACTTTGTCTTCAATCAATTATAATTTATAAGTCTACCTTTCATTTAATAATTAGCTTAAGGTATAGCAATACGTAAGCATTTACGTTGTATTCATTATTTCCAAAATTTTAGCAATCAATCAATAGCAATAGACAATAGTGACATTAGTATAAAATTTTGTAGCATGCAAAGAAAAACAAAGCAAGTAAATTTTTATTTAAAAAAAAAGCCTAAAATGAAGGCATCATTTAAAAAAAAAAACAAAATAGTGCAAAAGCTAAGAATCCAAATGATTGATAATAAAATTTAATTATCTAAAAGCTACGGAGCCATATTGGAGCCGAGCCGAGCCATAACCTTCTATAGTTAGTCATAAAATGGCTAATGCTAGCCGTAACAAGCCGCCGAGTTAATACAAATGAAATTTATTGGTAAGCAATTTTCCAAGCTATTTGGCTTCTCACACGAGTAACCTATCATTTTCCGACACGGTTAAAAATTAATGGCCCACTTTACTCGTTCCTTCGTGAGTAAGCTAATTAACCTAAATCACTTTATAAAAAAGCAGATGGTAATTGTGATTTATGACCGGCCCCACTTTAAGTGCCACTTGATTCAAAAGTAATGAACTTATGACCAAATTGCCCTTCATTTCTCCTCACATTGTGGAACCCACGATCAAAACTTTAGCTTTTTGGGGGTGCTTGGCTTGTCCATAAATAATCCTCCCTTACAATTCCTTTCTCCCCTTTTCCTCTTCTTTCGTTCTACCCCCTACCTATAAGCTATTTCTCAGCCATGATGTCCACCGTTCTCCCCTCCGAATCCGTCTTTAGCAATAGTAGTAGTAACCCCTTCAACGGCGGTTTCACCCCGTGGGAGAATCTTGAATCTTTTTTTACTTCCACTCTTTATAAACCTAATGATTCAAATAAACCCAAGTCTAGTAATAAGTCCAACCTAAGTTGTTACCATGCCGGTTTTGGTCTAGGTTCGGAACGTCCTAACCTAAGTTGTTACCATGCCGGATCAGACTTAGGTTCGGAACAACCAAACCTAAGCTGTTACCATGCTGGATCAGACTTAGGTTCGGAATTTCCAAACAAAGTATTGCCTAGCTTTGACAATACAAATCTAGGTAGTTGCCATATTGGTTCAGACTTAGGTTCAGAAAGTCAAAGCACAAACACAACTTGTTTTGACCAACTTAACTTAAGTCAATACCATGCCAATTTTGAAAGCCCAACCCAACAATCACCTCCTTTTGACGAACTTGACCTAGGTCCTTACCATGTTGGTACTGATTTAGGTTCAGAACGTCCAAAAAGATCCCCTAGTTATGAAGAATTGAGCCCTAATCAGGATCAACCAAACCAAAACTCAAACCCTACCAACTCAAGTTCAAGTTCAGGTTCAAGTTATGATGATCCAATCCAAAACCCAAATCGACGTACGTGTCCTGATGATCCAGCCAAGAACAACATCGATGAGCGAAAGCGTAAGCGGATGCTATCAAACCGGGAATCAGCTAGACGGTCCCGGATGCGGAAACAAAAACACCTAGAAAATCTAAGGAACAATGCGAATGAACTTAAAATCCAAACTCGGGAGCGGTCGAACCATCTGCGGTTAATGACCCATCAAATTCAACATGTAAGGAGAGAAAATGAACGGCTCAAAGCCGAATCATTCATACTCCAAAGGAAATTAATGCATCTCAGCAATATTTGGAAACTTCAGCAACTTCAACAACAACAATGTTCGTTCTCAACGACCAGCAACTTAATGCACACGCCCATGCAAATATAAAATCATATAATTAATCAACGTATTATATTTTTTCACTATAACTAAGTACATAAAAAAAAATCCTCGATCATTAAGGCTATGCAGATCATCTATATCGATATATAAATCAATAAATAATATATATAGATATATGATGAATACTTGTACTAATAAATAAAATTGGACAAGGGAGATTAATTATACAAGGCAGCTATATATATATATATTATGAATTAGATGTATGATCGATCTATATATTCTCTCAATCTATGTAGATCATAAGAGATTAGTGTAGTTTTTCGGATGGTCTTATATTATTATTATTATTATTATTTGATTGGGCGGGGTGAGGTTTTTTCTTTGTAACTCCATTGATAGGAAATTTTTTTTCAAGTTTCCTGTTAAAATATGGAATTGTTCTCTTGTAAAGATGAATTAAAGTTGGTGTTTGATTTATAATTAGCAAAAACTTTTGGTCTCGCGTGCTAATGCTTCTTTACTTCATATTCTTAGCTTTATTCAAATACTATACCCACTTGTTACATATCTTTTCGAGTAAAAAATGACCTTCTATCACATACGACTTACTAATTACAAACAAACCGAAAAAATAGATCGTTTATCTATAATCGGATTAATCCAACATCTCTTTTGAAGAGAGGGAAAGGACATTATAGTCCTTCACATATGTGAGGAGCTATATATAAGAGGGATGGAATTGAATATATACGTGAAATTTAATGATCATTAAATTAAAATTAATATATGATGAACTTATAAAGACGACATAAGAAAAAAGTGATGCAGCATGCAATAAAGTGGTAAAATGAAGATTAGGATCCCACCATTGATATGGTCGGTCAGAAAGCAAAGTATCTAAGGCCCAATGATTGGTTGACTACTGTCCCAATTTTATAATTAAAGAATATTGATTACATAATATTCATCCAATTTTTTGTTTACCCCTTCTTTTTACTCCATAATTAACATTATTTGGTGGATATATCAAGTGGTGTTAAAAAAATTGCCCTAATTTTATTTTTAGTTTACTTATGTTTACCTAATTTATTTATTATTAATCATATGGTCACCATAATTTCTCTATACCATATTCCCTACCATACATTTTATTATAAAAGACAAATATAAGAAGTTATGATGTACTTTGATGTGATATAGTTTGACAAGTACACGTATAAATAATACTCCATAAGTAATTGGAATAAACTGAAAAGAATTTATTCTTATTCGATCACTCAATTAATTCAAATCTTTTTTTTCAAAGGAAATTAAATAAAATATTTTAAAGTGAAATAAAAGGGATAATTAATGTTTAAAGGACGAAGAGAGTATTTGAGTTTGTATATGATTATCGAAAATTAGCATTGAATTAGGTAGATGAGGATCATGCATGCCACATTGCTAATAGCCTAATCCTAAGGAAATGGAAGACATAATGTTATTTAGAAATGCAATTGAATACTCCTTAGTAAATTTGAAAACATATTCTGTAAAATATTACTCCGTACACAACTTCGTCAAAAAGGGTCATTCAATCTCAAGTTTGTCAAATAAAAGTATAATCTTAATGAATTGAATTAGGTACTATGCAGCCTTGAATTCTACCCACGTGAGATTTGTATGTAGCACTTTATTATCAGTTAAATTAAACGAAAAAAAAAAATTAGGATTCTATGAACAATCAACTAGAGTAACTATCATGGATAAAATTTTCAACAACCTTTAATTTATCCACAAAATAGTATGCTGCACTTTAAAAGAGGTGATTTTGGTCACGGAAGCAACGGTTTCTCCTAGATAAAGTTGCTAGAGGCCAATTTTCCGGCGGCTATAATGTGCAAGGTTAAAGAGCCTTTTTCATGATATTAATAGTGTTTCAAAGTTCCTTTTTCTAATTTTCTTTTAAAAATCAGCAAAATTTGAATTTTTTTTATAATGAAAGTACTTGTTTGCTATTAATTCGTCTCAACATACAATGTACATTGTCAACAACCCAAAAAAAAAAAAAAAACATACAATGTACTCCCAACTGTTTAGGGCTTTGTGGGGTATTATTTCTTAAAAATTTTAAGGAGTCACTAGCAAGGCAGCAAGACATGATCCGACACAATACAATGTAGTGAGTCTTACATTCTTAATGATGAAAGATTGGCACGAGCTCAATACGATATGACTTGTCCAGTCCAGTTTTATGCACAACCGCTGACCCGGTGATATAATGCTATTTGAAAATACATTGTGTTGTATGTGTTGGAGTATCTGAAACTTGGGCCGGTAGGTGGGCTTTAAGTTAGCACACTAAACAAAATAACAACAATAACGTTGCTAAAGGCCAGGAAACATGAGAAAACACCAGCCCACTTTTAGAATGAGATCAAAAAAAAAAAAAAAAAAAAAAAAAAAAGCAAATAAACACTATTGAACTGCTGAAGTCCAGTCCACTTTCACTTGTTGAACTCACAAGGCCATAACCCTGCATATGGTCAAGCTCAAGCACCACTATCTTTAGAACTGTACGTTAAGCTAATGCACACAATTTAGTGTATACGAAGTACAATTATAAATTAACGGATTGCAATTTGCAAGGCACACATTCATGCCTCGTCCATGATGTCCTCCCAAGGTGGTGTTTCCCTGGCAAACTCTCAAACATATGAACGGAAATCAGCTGAATATGCTCTATAATAACAGCTATACCAAATTACCAACACTGCATTTAAGATAGACAAATGACAATCTCGATTCAAATGTCAACAACAGGATGATCTTCAGAAACTCTATCCATATGTTCGAAACTACAAGCACATACAATTCTGGCATCTACAGGTTTTATATCATTATATGCCTGTATATTTACTGCCTGTTACAAGTAATGTAAAATTTATTGGACAAAAAAGAAAGATTTGACCAGTTCGACATCAATGAATCAGATCACATTTCTCACATCTATTAATCCGAGTGGTGATACATTGAACACTTATCAACCATACTACTCTAGCTAAAAATTTAGCTATGCTAAGGCACTTTCCAGTTTCCACTAACTTTGCTAGGAGTTTTGCTTCAGTTTCTGCAACCGTGACACTTTTAAAGTAATTCTAATGCTTAATCCTGCTTCCATTGCACCGCTTTTGCCAAACAATAGAAAACCATGTAACCTATCTGCCATGCTCAAACCATCATCAGCAAATCCCCTCTTGCTATGTTCGTAATTTGATCATATTTTGCTTCTCAATCATGGAGATAGGAGAATGAATTGTGAAGGCATATTCAGTTTCTTCAGATTTCTCAAAAGGAGACATTCTGCAATACAAAGCATTCTGGACTCCAAAGCTGAACTGTGGGTGGAGGGAATCAGCCCAATTTCTAAACCTACAGGGACAGTGTTTCTTTAAGAAATTCTTAGTCAATCACCATATTACCAATGTCGTCCATACTCTGTTGACTCATGCCTTGTAAGCCTAATGCTATGTACATATGCCTTACCATGTTTGTTGTGGTGCTCCATTTGAAACATTCCACTCTAATAACTCATGCTAAACTTCTAAAAAGTAAAGCAGTGCACTAAGACAGCGATACACAAAAACTGAAGGCTGGTTTTGACACAAAAGAGCTTAGGAGAATCTAATAAATGCAGGATTTCAAACCAGGGACTTCAGAATCATCTATTTTATTCTTGAATAAGTGAGCATAAAAAAAATTAAGTGAGTTGAGGTGGATCAAGCTAGAGTGCTTGCACAATTCAACCACAAACTCCAAGTAGGATTGTCAAATTTAGGCATTTGAGGACAAATATCTGCTCAACCGTTGGAGGCATATTCATAACCCAACCTAGAAATCCAATGACATTAGGATTTGATACCTCGGAGTAAAATTCAAACTCCGCCATATAGAGAGAATTACTCATACATCTTACCAATAGAATGCTATAATTATGAGCATAATAAAGTAATACTGATATTACAGTCTAGTAGATATAATGCACAAATGAGAATCTTATATCAATTGCAAATCAAAAGTAAAAGTTTTACCAAAGTACTACACAAATTTCCAGAGTTAATAGCTCATATATACATCAAGATTTACATCAAGGTCAGTTAAACATGTAGAACACTTGAAAATACTGACAATGATGTTTTGTTACCAAGGTAGAATAAAACATTCATGAACTTGGAAATAATCAAATGAAAAACTTTACAACGTACAATAGAGGCATATGCTATGAGGAATTTCAACTGTCAAGGAAGAGGCTTACTAACTCAAGCAGGCATCAATTGCCAAGGGCCACCCAGTATATGTAAGCACAGTGAGATGCATATAGTAGCAACAATGTAAGATTTTGCCGTAACATATCTTACAACTTGATGACCAGTGTCGATGATAGCACTATTCACAACGCGGACACTTCTTTTCACGCTGGAAAACAACCTCCCAAGCAAAAATTCCAGGAATGATCTCACAGTCTCAAACGTCACTCTGCCAGTAACATCAAGGACAAGTTTTCTATTACTCGGCTCAGCCAAGGTTGAAGACATTGTTGACATCCAACTGCCACTAGATGACTTCCTACTTTGCTTTGAATCATTAAACTTTCCTCGTCCAAGTTCATTCTGTTTAACATTGATCACATTATGGGCATCACCAATCACCGAACATAAAGTCTTTGACACCACATCTGAATTGGAACGTGTCACAACAAACCGAGATACAGAAGAAGAAGAAGAATCAGACCCCACTTTTTCACCAGATTCTGAACTTGTTAGAACCTGGTGAGATGTCTTAACCAAGGTTTCAATCGAACCATTGCATACCGTCACCAACAAATCTCTCACTTGTTTATTATGCTTTGGATTCGTCAATCCAGCAAACAACTCATCATAGGTGTTAATATTCATAGTTTTGTCAAGATAAACCGCAACAGCAGTGCTAACAAACTTCTCTATGCATTCACCAAAGAGATCCCTGCAACGATCACTACACATTGCATCAACCCATTTAGGCAATGGAGCCTCCTTTCCGGAACCACCAGCATTTGTCTTCACACTCGAATTCGATTCTCTACCAGACTCTTCAATTGAATAGAATGCAGTCACCAAATTTCTGGCAAAACTACCAGTAACCACAGAAGCAAACCCTGAGCCAGAATCCGATAACAGCTTATCCATAAATCGGTCATAAAAACCCGAATTTGAATCACCCTTAGTAGTATCATTAGTGGAATATTCTGCCTGACAACCCCTGAAAACCCCCCTTGTCAAAGCAGCAGTAATCCTAACAACAGAATCAGAGAAATCTTCTGATTGAGCTAATTTTGAGATCTGCTTCAAACTATTGGGAATTTCATTAGAATCTGACTGAAGAAATTCCCTTAAATCTTTAGAAAGAATCCCAACAGTCTCAGCAGAATCAGAAACAGCAACAATGATAGAAACAAGGGCACTACATAATTTCACAAATTTCTTCCTTTTTCTAGCAACAGATGGAGAATTATAAACCCTATAAGCACCATACCCAGTTACCCCAAAAGCTGCTAAAAGAAGAACCCACTTCTTCTTCTTACGTGTGAATTCAATACCCTTGTTCACCAATTGCAAATCCATTCAAACAAATCAAAAATAAAAATAGGGTTTCGGGATTATTGTTGATGATTTTTAGCGGATTATTGTTAATTGTGAAATCATCATAATCTGGAAACTGTCAAATTACAACAATTAAGCAAACAAAGAGGGAGAAAAAGGGGTAAAACCTGGAAAGAAAGAGGGAAAATGAGCAGAAATTGCGGTACAAGATTAATGGAAGATTTGCAGAGTCGTCTTGGTGTTGTGTGGAAAAGAAAGCGAAACCTCTCTCAGCTAAACCAAATTTCCCAAACTCGCTCTCACAAAATACACGGAAATAACAATACCCGTAATACGGAGTACTCAATAATAATAAATAATTAATAATAATCCGTGATAATACTTCATCCGTTTTTTTGGTTAAGGCCTTAGGGTTAAGAGTGATAACGAAGAACTTCTTCCGTTATGCAATAATCAATCAATCATAAGACTTTTATTTTATTTTATTTGTCCGTTATATAACAATTGCAATACTCCTTTATTTAGTTAGAGTGTTATATTATATATTAATGTATATATCATATATGTAATATGTAATTAGTTTGTTAACCTTAGGCTTAACCTAGACTCTTTTATAGTAGTAAATTGCACACTTTTCTTAATGATAAGCCACGCCAAATACTTCTCTCATGGTATCAGGCTAGGTTTCCTTCTAAACCCCAATGGTTGATAAGTGATTCATAACTTGCAATTTATAAATAGTTAAAGCTAGTAGCTCACCAATAATGGAGCTACAATCAATGTAGCTTTGATGAAACTACAAAGCTATGCTATGTAGTGTCACAAAGACCAATGTATGTATTGTTCAATATTTTCTTCTTTTTGACAAAGAGAAGGTGGATCGAGAATTTAATTAGATGCATTGAATACCCTTACCCTTTGAGAGAGCCTTTTCCGCTGTAGTGGAAGCCCCATTAGTGAAAGCATCGATTAATTTATTTTTGTGAATTTAATTGATGTAGCTTGTTATTGTCGAACTTATTGCTTAAATTATTGTAGCTTGAGAATAACAATGGTAAGCCAAAACTACATATCTTTAGCTAACCATTATGGATGCTATAAGCATCAATTTTTACAAATTAATTATCTTTCTGCTATCCCCATTTTACAAATATTTAGTAATTTTCTCTCTTACCCACCCTACTTATATATTTTTGTTAGGGGCAGTTTGGTTCGCATGAGGGAATCAGAATGGAATGAATAAAGGGAAAGGAGAAGAATGGAATGAAGATACCCTTTTTTTGCTTTGTTGTTTGTTTTTAAAACAAGGGAATCAATCCACCACCACACCACCACCACCACAACCACCACACCACCGCACAATTCATATGGTTTTCATCATTCCCAGCCACGAAACCCCTCGCCGGCCCTCCCCCTCCCCTCGCCGCCCTTCGCAAACTCTCCCCCACCACTCGCTGGACCCAAAACGACGAATCTCACCCTCGTCGAAAAACCTCCCTTAGGGTTTTCGGAGGTTTTTCGAGGTAGGGGAGGGTCTTTTGGGCGGCGAGGGGAGGGGGTTTTGAGCGGCGCGCGTTTATTAGTGGGCGGCGAGGGGAGGGGAAGGGGCGGCTAGGGTTTTGCGGGGCTGGGGGTGGTTTTTGCGTGGGAGGGGAGGGCGGCGAGGCTTGGGGGAGGGGCGACGGTGGTCGGGGTAGGGGCGGCGGTGGTCAGGCTGGTTTTTCGGTGGTGTTGGTAGGTGTGAAGGTGGTGATGTGGTGGTGTGAAGGTGGGTAGGGAAAGGGAATGGGAAAGTCTAGGGGGGTGGGAAATGGAGTTGGAAGGATTTGGGGTAATGGGGAGGGCAATGGAAATGATTAAAAGTGCTAAACAAACATCAATAAAGGGAATGGGGCCAGTTGATTCCCATTCCCTTACCTAATTATCCTCAACCAAACGGCCCCTTATTTCTATTTCATACTCACATATTTTATTTCAAAAAATTTCTAGAAAAAAAATAAACTTTAGTTAAAAAAAAAAAACTCTGTATAATAATACTTTAAAAATACTGAAAAAATACAATATACATTGTAATATTTTTGTAGGTGGATAATATCTGATGCAGTGATGCTGGTGGATTGCGTCTGAATGTCTGATACAAGATCTGTTTTTTTCTTAAACATATTCGTTTTTTTATTCTTTTTTGTGATTTTATATAATTTTACTTGTATATATTTTATGCGGTGCTGCAAAATCTGGAAATTATGATGATTAAACAATTGATGATGACTTTCCCAAAAGAAAAAAAAATGATAATAATTATACGCCGTTTTTCTTGTTTCACAATTTGTTGGATACTTCATAATTGGATGTATGACATGCATCATGTATGGGTCTGCTGTTTGGACGTTATACTGTTGTTGGCTTCTGTAGTTCTGAGGCACTCTTTTGGGCCTAACCCTGCAAATATTAGCACACATCCAACCCAAACAAGTCACTCCAATTAGTCCTACAAATTGCATATTTTCATGTTTAAATAGTTTTATTCGCCTCTTATATGGTTCTACTGTACTAGTCAGGTGTGCGATCCGGATTGAATCTGAATGTAGTCGAAGCTAAGATACAAGCTCCGGTGAACTGCCTGAGCATCCTAATTAAAAAATGGTTATAGTACTTGTTCACGGAGTATATAAAAGGTTGTATAGTGTCTCGAGTCTCGACTCACAACTTAGCATCAGCACTGTTACTTTATTTACGTCACCTTACATTTATAAGAACCTCCTCTAAAATGTTTTACTTCGTATATTTTAAAATTTACTTTAGAAAGGTGAATAAAAAATCTTAGACACCTTGGCTAGTTCAAACTCTTGTTATAGTATTGTTTTTCTTTCTGGTACGTTAAATCTGTGTATGATGAAAAGTAATACAAATTATGTGTTTTGAGACCAATAGAATAGGAAAATAGGTTGTCACCTAGCTATCCTCAGCTCCTCACGCATCTCACTTACTCTAACTTATAAAGAGTTTAATTAATTCGTTAGCTATAATCATCATACTCGAATTGGTTCAATTATAATTCCAACTAATTATAAGTAACAAGAAGGGATGGATCTCCTAATATAATGTGACCATATTCACATATATAGTATACGAGTCAATAACATGTTGAAAAACTTAATACCTTCTCATTTTTCAACTTTTTCTACATTTACGTACATGACTCCTTTCGTATTTAATTTGCTAAATTCCTGTGCATGCTGTAATTTTGTCTAGATGCTTATAAATTGAGAATAACATTCTAATGTTAAGGCCTACCGCCTATGAATAATACATGCTTAATGAAGCAAATGCTATAACCTATAATTAGATAGAAATCAAGAAAAAAAGACCTCCTAACTTAATTAATTATATTATACGAATATACAAATGTGTGCGTAGTATCAAAATCAAAAGATAAATCGCATAATAGACAATACTCGTACTTCATCTGTGAAATGTGAATAATATATAAGTCAATCATATCAATAACAAACATTATCATTTATGAGAAAAGAATAAAAAACATTAATTTGGAATAACTCAATTTAAGTTTATCTAGAAAATACACAATGTTGTTAAATTTTGCTTTGGCAAGGGGCAATACAGAAACACAGAATGTATCTAAATGTGAATGGCAATTGGCAAATGGATTAATATTTTAATAATATAAATAAAATTAACATAAGTTGTACGGAATAGTATATCTAAAATTTGTGCATTATTTGAATGGTATAAATATTTGAAATATAAATAAATTGCGAAGACTGATTCGTTTGCTTAGTAGCCTCATGTAAACAGCAGCGGTGGCGAGCCGCCGCATAAATATACAGGCTGTAAATGTGGCAATTTGCCACCTGGCATAATTTGTATACGTGGTATATAGCTAAGAGACCATCGCATTTTTTTAAAAAAAATAAAAAAATAATCTATGTTCATATGATTTTCTTCAACTTTACTCAATGGCTTTGCACGTAAGTGAGTCGCAATATTGAGCATAATCACATTTATTTTGCTAATTACGTAATTAGTATCTTTTTAATTTAAGGGACGTAAGATTAATGGATTTGGAAGACTACTCCGTGGTTGAATTCAACATAACTAGTGTATGAAAATCTCTTTTTATTTGAAATCATTTTATTTGAAGAGTATATGTAATCAGATTATGAGAAAGAGTTTTGTTAAGTTATTTAATCATTCCTCCGTGTTAAATTTTGCAATTTTGATTTATTTGCTTTAGTACTCGTTTTTAATGAAATAAGGTGGGTCCCTCGTGATTTGATCAGGCTCTAAAACTCATATATTTCTAATTACATTTTCTTGATCACTGACACTATAACCCTAGGTTTGAAAATTCAGTTATAACCCCTCATTTGTTTAAGTTGTTTACATGTTTGGTTTTTACACGATTTTCTCCCGTAGCTATTCTCAAAAGTTGTTATTTAATAAAATGACGGTCGTTGATAAAAAGATTTCCCTATTTAAATTACAAACAAGAAAAACACCGTGTTATTTTTTTTGTAACTTTAGATTATTTGTGAGATATAAAATATTAAATTGTAAAAAATATAAAACGTTGGTAGTATAAAAGAAACTCAAATGGAAAAAAAGTTGCAATTCATAATGCATGCAATGCCTTGAGAATGGTTTTCTTGAAGATTATCAACACGTGACCAAACAATAGTTTTACAAAAATAATGATGTACAATAGTACAATGAACAAAACATCCTTCAATACAAAATCAAATTAATAGTAGATTCAACAAATGGTGATAGTTAATTTAAAAGTCAAAAACCTTGAAGAAGTTTGATTTAATTTAGTGAAATTATTAATTTTTATGCTATAAGATTGGCCATAATTAGTAACTTTAAAATCTCTTCAAGTTTGTCATGATTGTGTTATCTTTTAGTTGGTTTTTCATTTGTTTAGCTGATCACAACATATGACCGCTTGTAAAAAGAACAATACAACCCTATAATACTAATTGAGTAATCTTTAAAACACTGACAAAGTAATCCCTCTTTAAAACACTGACAAAGTAATCCCTCTTTAAAACACTGACAAAGTAATCCCTAACAAAATAACCTTTTGTAACACTGGTCGAGTTATTCGTGTAGCATTGTCAAGTAACCCCTGCAACACTAGCGGCGTAAGTTATGTGATGACTAGTCACGACGTGTAGCCAGCCACATCCAAAAATTTATTTGTGGTTATCTTTTATTTTAACCAAAAAAAATAATTTCAAATGATTATTAATTTTTTTTAATTTTTACTCTTTTTATTTTTTTAGTTTGACGGAGAAAAACAGAGTAAAAAAAGGGTAAAAACTGTTAGATTCATAGTTGACTAGACTCCCCTTCACTCTCGGAAATCCAATTTCTATGAAAAAAATGGGTGATGGTATATATATAAACCACATCTCTCTTTCCACCTGCCTTTTACTTTCTCTCTCCTCTCAACCTCTGTTTTCTTCTTCCCATCTCCCAACAATATCAGACCTTTTGTTACAACAAATCCATCCTTTCTTTCTCTTTCTTCTCAGTTTTTTGCATCACCTCTTTCTTTCTCTCTCCTCTTTTCCTACAAATCTGTTTTTCTTCCATTATTAACCTTCTATTTCAAACTCATTGCAATTTCATTCAAACCCATTAAAGATTTCCTCTTTTTCATTTTTAATTCTTGGGTTTAATTGGAAGTAAATATATTTACTGGGAAATTGGGAATTCCCTTTAACTAAACTATAAAAAAAGTAAGAAAAGAAACAGAGGAAATATAAAAAGCGTCAGAAATCAATGGAACAATTTTGCTATTACAGGCCATACTACAATCCTGCGTTCGAATCTTTGATCGAACGTATCAACCCTCCAAGGTTTTATTTTTTTAAAGCTCCCAAATTTATTAGCAGATTAATTGTGATTAAAGTTTCTAAATTTTCAAACTTAAATTCTGTTTTTTAATTTGTGGGTTTGATTTTGTAGGGTTTGTATTGACAACGATTCCAGTAAAAATTGCACCCTTATCAAGGTTAGACATTCTTGACCCACCGCCTATTTTTGTTTAATTTTAATTTTTTTTTGGAAATTTATACATTTGTTTAATCTAATTATGGTTCTTGATTAAAATTCCAATTGATGGGTCTATAATTATGGATTCTATATAGTATCCATTAATAGAGTTGGAAAGCACCAAAAAGAGATACCACACGTCAGATTCCATTTAAATTATTGAATGTATTCAACTATTAATTATGAAATCCTCGTCTAAGTTATAGTTGTAATTATAAACACCACATTATAAAAGCTTTGTGGTGTTACTTTATCAAACACTAATTGTGATAATTTGGTATATAGTATAGTAGTAGGGTGGATTTGTGGCTGAAGTTTTCAAGTATCCTAGTTAGATAAATTGATAATGTTAAATGTGGTAAAGTCGTGAAGGTTGGTACACTCTAAAGAGTATTACTTTGGTGATTGACCAGTTAGCCAATTCGATTTATACATTATACTCTTCCGTCCCACTAAGATATTTTGTTAACACTATATGGTTTAGTATTTCTTGAACATCATACATTTTTACATGGATTATTAATTTCGGATTGAAGGAGTAGTGCAAGAATTATTTATAGGGAGATAGACATATAGTGAAGTCCACGACGGCAAGAAGGTTGTCATTATTATTATCACAATGATTAATTAATAATTTTTAATACCATGAGCTGATAGAACAAGGAATCCTTATCATAATTGAATAATTGTTAATAGTATACGACTAAATGTTCCAGATTGTACGGATTGCAATTTGCAAGTAAAAAGATTTTTTAAGGATTGTTTGGTTGTCAAGAAACATGTTCACAAGTGGATCATGCTGAGTGTTCCTGCCATTATAGGAGTGAACCATTGTAAATGACAACTTCCTAAAAACTAGATTACATTTTAGAACTATTGAAGTAGAGAATCTTTCCTAGACGAAAGAATTAGATAGTGATGGCAAATGTTTCTAGATCGTATTGGGGTGTATGTCGAGTTATTCAGTTTGGTTTCAGGTTAGTTTGGTACTATTCGAATTGGGAATAATCAGGTTCATTATCTTACTAAATCAATCAATATTGGTTACATTAAAAGTTTGGTCAGTCTTATTTTGGATTGAACTGATTTATGTGACTTCATGTGTAAGTTAGGTGATGGGCCAGGGTACGTGTGGATAAGAAATCAAATAGTCACTATTTGTTGGATGTTGAAAGCAATTGTATGAATTTACTTGTGATGGAAATTATATGAATATGGTTGTGTTTAGTTAATTGCTTTATGTGAAACACAGGTTGATAGTGCAAACAAGCATGGGATTCTGCTAGAAGTTGTTCAAATCTTAACTGATCTTGACCTTTATATCTCCAAATCTTACATTTGCTCTGATGGTGGATGGTTTATGGACGGTTAGTATTATATTTCATGTCAATTTCGTTATCTCTTTCTACTTTATGACCAAAAATAACTAGACAAGATCAGTAGCTGAATAAAAATAAAAATTGATTCTGGAGCTAAGCCATGTGGGTTTAATTTAATTGCATGGATTTCAGTCTTCCACGTGACGGATCAATTTGGCAACAAGATTACTGATGAAGCTCTCATTCAGTACATTCAGAAGGTACTTTCTTTTTCTACAACACTATTCTTTCACATTTCACATATTAATGCTATTTCATTCTAAAGTTTATGTCACGAGTACTTGAGGGAAAATGAAGAGTTTTGAGTAACGTAAATTGTGGTTGAAATTTTGAAGGCTGTATGTACCAAGAGAAATTCAGAAGAGGAGCAAGTATGTCCTGGGAGGGAGGTGAGACCTCGACATGTGGTAATGGAGCACACGGCCTTGGAGATTACTATGACAGATCAGCCTGGCCTACTGTCTGAAGTGTCAGCTGTGCTTGCTGAGCTGGGGTGTCATGTCAGCGCTGGTGTTGCATGGACCCATAACCACCGGGGTGCTTGTATCATCTACGTGGATGACCAGGAGATGGGCAGACCAATCACTGATCAGAAACGCCTTTCTCATATACAAGAACATTTACAGACTGTCGTGGAGGCTCATCATAAGAACGGTGAGAAGCAGACTGTGAGATGGACAATCCCTGCTGCGACTCAGACCCACACTGAAAGGAGGCTCCACCAACTCATGTTGGCTGATGAGGACTACACGACTTGCTGTAATTGTGGGGGCAGTGTATTCGATGCTGAAGGCATGAAGTATGAGAGGCTTCATGAGATGAGTTGTGAATGTACTCATGTATCAATAGATACTTGTAAAGAGAAGGGGTATTCTGTGGTAAATATAAGGTGTAGAGATCGTCCCAAGTTGCTTTTCGATACAGTCTGTGCTCTAACTGACATGCAGTACATGGTGTTTCATGCTGCCATTTCTTCCAACTCCCCCATTGCAGTTCAGGTGAATCTCTTCTCCTGCTCTATTCTTTTACTGTATACTTGGTCATTTTTTTAAGCATCAGTCTATCAGTTTTAGGTCACCTCTTGTATATTGTCCAATTTGAGGCCCATTTTTCGGATCAACTTTAGCTTCTGCTATTAGAATTGTGTTTAAAACCTACTTGTTGAGTTTTTTCGGAAAATTGGTGTGAATGCGTACCCATCATCTGTTCTTTTTGAATACTTGCACAGGATTTAAGAGAATGTTAACCCTATGCATGCATGCTCATATCAGGAATATTATGTACGACGCAAAGATGGATGTACACTGAACACTGAAAAAGAGAGGCGCAAAGTAAGTCAATGCTTGATTGCTGCAGTGGAAAGGAGAGGCACACAGGTATGACTAAGTGACTATCAGTTCCCTCCCTTTTTTTCTCAAATGAATATGATTACTGGTCTAAAAAACATAACTAACACTGAATGTGTTTCTCTTATGTAGGGTTTGAAGTTAGATATTACTGCCAAGGATAGAACAGGACTACTGTCAGATGTAACAAGGGTTTTCCGGGAGAATGGGCTATCCGTAACAAGAGCTGAGATTGGTACCAGAGGTGAAAAGGCGACTGGAACATTTTATGTTACAGATGCTTCCGGGCTCAAGATAAGCAAAGAAATGGTGGAAGCAATGGAAAAAGAGATTGGTGGAACAATTGTGCTGCATGATAAATCACTCAACAAAAACAGAAACTACAATGACACAAATGGAAAGGACGATAAGCCAAGTTTACTATCTCTAGGTAGCTTTCTATGGTCTCGACTTGAGAGGATCTCAGGCAATTTTGGACCCATCTGGTCATGAAGAAAGTTATCTCAAGCCACAGTCTCCTGTAAATTGTAAATACACAAGTATAGGTTCTGCTTATTAGGAAGGTATAAGTGTAACAGTAGTATATGAGGATTTTCTCCTCTTTAGTTAACCTGTACATAATGCAAATAGATTATAAATCATTATGTTTTTAACAGCTATATGTGACCAACTGACTGGCATTAGTTTGTCTCCGAAAATTCTTACCTCGTACTTGTGTTATAGTCTGTGCTACTATGATGAGCTGACTGAGAATCCAGTATCTATTAGCAAATTTTTCTTGAGCAACAGATACATAAATTCGATAACAATAACTGTAGATGAGAGTCACGAGACAGAGGGCTGAGAGAGCTATGATATACAAGAGGCATTCATATTGACAATTTCTTACAGCTGTTGAAAATTATTCCATTAGAACTAATTCGTGAATTAAAAATACATTATATTTACATAAGACAGTCATGGAAACCAAGTAAACCAGACAACTAAAAAGGAGGGATAGTACACACTAGTACAGTACCCATAAAAATATGGAATTGTAACTGACATCAAGCATCATCAATATCTTCAACATCTAGCCAGTCATTAGATTCCTTGTTCTCATGAGAATTCGCGGTGTTTGATCCAGAACGATTTACACCTTTTGCATTAATATCCTTGGAAGAATCAGATGATTGTTTGCTTAGCTGAATCCAATCACTAGATTCTTTAGCAGAAGAATTTACATTCCCAGATTTCTTATAGCTTGTGGGAACATCATCATCTTCCTCAAGATCACTAAATGATACATCATCGTCATTTCCAACTTCATAGGATGTTCCCTTGAATGAACCTCCTTCAGTACTATCTTCTTTCAGCCAATCATCAACATCCTCTTCATCTTTCTGATCTATGCTTTTGGAAATGGCTGGTGTAGGCTTATTGATGTCCATTTGCTTCTTTGAAACTTCCTCGGGAACATCAACATTACTTTTGCTGGTGTTGGATGTTGGTTCCTCATTGTCTGTGGTCTTTTTATTAACTTCACCAACAACTGCCTTGTCTATAACAGGAATTTCAGTGCTAGTAATTGGATGTTTATCTATTTCAACATCTTCTACCACAGATGAGGCTGGCTCAACAGCTGATATTTCAACTGGGATGTACTCAGTCGGATCAGCAACTGGAACAGATAGATGCTCTTCATGTGACATCTCAGTGGAATTAATAGACTCCTTGCCACTTTTGGAGTCATATGAACTTGATTTGCCAGGGGTACGGAGTTCTTGGGTTAGCATTGCTCTGGCTCTCATAATCTGCAGAAACCGGGTGAAGATCAGTATGGCAGTAACACACAGTAGTCTGTGAAGGAAAGTGTAATAGAGAGTGCATCAAATGGAAGTTCAACTAATGGAATCAACTTGGTGTTAAAAAATTATCAATAGGAAAGATAGAACTTTCAACCAAGAGACAACAACCAAATGCGGATGAAACAAAGCTTTTTGATTCAATAAATTCCTCCTAGGGGTAAGTGGTTCACAAAGGAATATTTAAGGGCTCCCATAGGCAATTAGTCACATATCCTATATCCCTTGTAAGTTGTAACCTTCGCAAAGACAAGTATTCTTTGTAATTGGCATAACTTCCTCCAATTCAGCCCTAGAGATGTTCACAATTTTGCTAGATTTGGTCTGCTCGGATGAAAAATGGCTTTAATCAAGGGAATACATCTGGACAATTACCATACTGATCTGTATAAACATAAGGCAATCATGGCCATGGGATGCCTGTTTTGTTTACATTTCACCGAAGGTACGGAAAAGTCTTTATAAACACTTTGCAGCTTGCATGCCATTGCCCATATTTTAAGATAATCAAATCAAAAGTTCAATTTTGGCCTTCAAAATGGCTTAAGAAGCATACATCCGTTACCAAAGTCGCATGATAAGTAGGGAAGAAATTTGTCCTTATTTGACACAGAGCTGTGGACTTTCCACCACTCTCCAAAATGGGTCTCCCTGTCTTTATTTATCTAAAAGTTTGTGAATTACTACCTAATTAACAAAATAAGCTGTGACTATTTTTCTCTATGTAGCATAAAATTGTTGAAGATTACTACCTTTTCAAACAGTTTAAATTACTATTGCTACCTCTAGAACAACTTTATAATGAATAACTTCATTTTCTCAAGTCAGTCCAACAATTTTGGCCCCAAGACTTTTTAAACACCATGGCTTGGATCTCAAACTCCTCCAACACTCGCTGTCCCTAATTAATGATCTCAGGCTCTCCTTCAACACCTAATTGATGTACAAATGGCCAAATGGGTTTGATCCTGTGAATAGTAATAGGCAAGATAGCCAAGATCCATAAGAATTAAGACATAAAATCCATACAATAAGATGAGATTCTTGTTTCAATATCAGTTTAGAATTAAAAACCCCCTTTCTTTGTCTTCAGTTCACATAACTTGTTCCACTATTTAAAAAAAAAAAAAAAAAAAAAAAAAAAAAAAACTATTGTCAGTTGTCTAAGGTTCCCACATATTCTATTATTACTTATGCTTCACTAACTACCAAACACAAGAAAACTACATTAGACTGCAGATAACCAAACTGGTTAATTGGCTTCCTAAAGCCCTTATTTCAATGCATTTGATTTCAAGAATCAACACCATTGCTCACAATCATATAATGCACAGACTTGCAGTTAAATTGTAAATAGCTCAGCAGCTTATTAAAGAATTTGATGACAAAAATAACAACCTACCTGTGGTGTAGTCAAGATTTCAGCATCTTGTCGGCTAAGTCTAGGGTGCACGAGCACAAAATAGATTTTCCAAAAGGAGCCTTCATTCATGTAGCCCAAGCAAAGTTCAGTTCTAAGGGCAGCCAGTTCAGGTGCAAGACGTTCAACAGCCAATGCATGTTCTTGCTGAGCATTTGACAAGTCAAAATCTGAAAATAGGAGGAAACATCATGAATTGCAAGATACACTAGAAAGATTAAACATTAAAATTAACCCCAAACTAGAAAGAAAAAACATTAGAAATCTAAACCCCAAACCTTCTGTAAAGCAAATAACATAGAACAAAGGCAAAAACGAAACAGGGCAGCAAAATACTGAACGGCAAAAACTAAAAAAAACAAGGATAAAATGTTGCTTTTGTTCTGAGTATATAACTCAACAATTCAGGTTACTTCATCCTCATAGCGTGATTTCGTGGTGAAAATAGAGATGCAACTTTTCATATAATGAGAGTATGAGACTGAATAGTAGAGCAACAAATGTGAGTATATAACTTTCAAACAATCAAACTCTTCCACAAATTATAAACAACTTCTTCTAGATAACCACTTTCAATAGAACAATAATACACTCCTTCAGAAAGTCAGAAATAATAGCCAAATTGTAGCATAACACCTTCTTCTCAACAGAATAAATAAATCATCTATAGTACAGTCCTTCGCAACACGGCCTATCATCGAATGAAATGACATTCAATATTAACCAGCAAGGTGTTCAATCATCTATAGCACTAGGATTTTCTGATAACAAGTAATATCCACAATTCATCATCGAAAAAAAATCAATTTCATAACCAAAAATTAACTCAGTTGGCATTTGGCAATTTCGAAATTTGTAAGCAATATCGTAATGAAAAGGAAAGCAGAACTCAATGTACCTTCATCTTCATCATCATCAGGCAAAGGAAAATCAATCCAAGTCTCAGGATGCATAGCAACATCCCTAGCAAATGCAACAACCTCTTCAGTCGCACCAACAACGCCTCGCTTAGCATAATCCTCGATCGACAAATCATCCTCCGAAGCAAACTGCAGTATATTCGAAGCGATCTTCGAAAACTCAGAAACCGCTTTATTAGTCGATAACTTCGAAATTCCAGACCGAAATCTCCCGCCAATCTCCGACAAATCGTTCCGAATCCCTGTAATTCCAGAAAGATCGTCGGAATCAGGATCGGAATCATCAATCTGCGGATCGCGATCAGAGATCTGAGAAGGAGGGGGAGGAGCGAGAAACGAGGCGACGCCCCAAAGTTGACGAGTTAGGGTTTTGGAGAACTCGGAGAGATCGTCTTTGACGCCTCGAGGAGTGGAGGTTTGATGATCGGAGGGTGAGGATGAATCGGCGGAGTCTGTATTACGAGTGTTGATTTGTTGATCGTCGCCATTATTAGGGTTTTGAGGTCGAAATGGTTGATTTTCTCTGGAATTAGCGGTGGTTGCATCATCTTCCTCTTCGTAGTCATCGAGCTTGAGAGAGTTGGCAATGGAGGTTAGCCATGACATGGCTTTACAGAGGAGAGAGAAAAGGGATGAAGGAGAGTGTGTGTGTGAAAGGGAAGGGAGGGATGAGATAGAATTAGCACCGTCAGTTGATGATTAACTGAAAAGGGAAGAGATTATCGCAACAACTTCGGGTTACCTCATTTGTTTAACCGGAACGTAACTTTGTCTTTTTTTTTGTCTACTACTCTACTCTACGTACTCTATATTGGACTTAGAGTTTGCTCTCATACGATTATTTTTAGTTCGGTTCAGTTCTAATAAGGACATGTTCATATTTACTTATTTTCAGTTCAGCTCCAATTAGTTCAGTTCAATTCAGGTTCAATCAGTTCAGTTCAGTTCAGCTCTTAATTTCGCTCTCTCATAAAATATTCATTTCAACTTAGTTCAGTTTAGTTCAGTTCAGCTCCAATCAGTTCAGTTCAGTTTAGCTCCAATCAGTTCAGTCGAGTTCAGTTCAGCTCAGCTCAGTAAATATGAAAAGGCCCTAAGTTCTGTTCAGTTCAACCCTAAATTTCCTTCTATTATAAAATATTTATTTTACTTCAATTTAGTTTAGTTCAATTCAGTTCAGTACAGCTCTAATAAATTCAGTTCAGCTCATTCACTTAATGAGAACAAGCCCTTACTACTTTCGTTTCAAATTATTTTACTGGTAGTTATTTTTGAGAACTTTGTTTCATGTTATTTTATTAATTAGACATTTTATATTTATATTTTAGGTCAAATTTTTACAAATAATTTAAAATAAAGGAAATATTTTATCTAAATTAAGGGGTTGTTATGATTTACTGAATTGATTGGAGCTAAATTGTACTGTATATTTTACGAGAGAAGAAAATTATGAACTGATTAAAGCTGAACTGAACTAAAGAGTAAACAAGTTGAAGATAACAAACCCATATTGTTACTCTGAAAGTATTTTTAGTGTTACTCTAAAAGTATTTTTAGTGTTACTCTGAATGTAAATTAATTTGTGTTATTGATCATCTGAAATAAACAATTGGATGTCTTATCCATGAATGAGAATTGAAAACTCAAAAATTTGGACTTGTATAGGATGGACGCAAGTTGGCAGAAGTTCATTGTTCATAAAATCTTCCCCCAAAAAATCGTGGTACCTTGAATCTTGCTAGTTGAGACTTGAGAGCACCCCCCTTGTGATAAAAACACGACATGACGTCAAAGTCTGCTTTCTCATTGGCCACCTCCTCTTTGTTTTTATTTCTTTTGAAAATTGACCATGCATATTCCAAATACATTTTCATTGACGAGTACTCCCCAAATTGCACGATATAATGATTTTCATAGCTAAATAATTGATCGATACGAAGTAAATTTTAAACTTGCAAAATAATGTGTCCAACTGATTTAATTAACATAAAAATTTTGCTTATTAGTGTTTTGATAAAAATTAGAAGTCTTATTTATTCATACACATGTTTATGAATTTATTTATGAAAATATAAATCCATTCCATTGATACTCCATAGTAGAATTATTCAAAAAAAAAAAAAAATCATTGTAGAAGACAATGTAGGAAGACTAAATACGCTATGGAGTTGAAATAAAATTTGTCGATCAAAATTCAATATTTTGATAAGTAGTGCCGTAGTACTCCATATAAGACTATGACTATCAACTTGAAGTATTGCAAAGCACGTATGTTCGAATCAAGGAAGAATGTATTGTATGACAAACGTACATAATTATGTTAATTATTTTATGGAGTGCTTTTTGATAGAGAATATCCATAAAATATTCTCATCCTAGGTTTAATTTTTTAATCCACCGGCAAGGTGATAATTTTTGTATATGATCCCAAGATCTAACCTAATGTGATACCATGTCAGATAATATGAAACTCGTTGATTAGAGTGATTTCCACCTAATCATATTAGGTAACTATAAGATATGTACATATATCAAAGATAATCTTATACAAAATATATCCTAAACCTAGGATGAGAATATTCTATGGATATTGTCTATCACTTTTTTTTTAAGTGATATTCATATCAATTAATGATTCATTCTTGCCAAAAAAAATACACTTATATGTCTGTAATTATAAAACGTATATTTTGAAAGTGATATGTAGAAAATGTTTTATGCCTGTTTGATGTATGTATATCGCTTTCTTAATTTGATCTGTTTGCAATATATCTTTTGTTTTGATTATTTCTCTTGGATTTGTTTAAAATTGACTGCTACTTCGTTTCATTTCAGAAATTAATGGTACAATTTACGTACTATTCAAATTGATTTTGAACTTATGATAGATACCATTATATTATCTATCATGCAACCATAATTTGGCATATATTACAATAATGTGGATTTAGGATTCACCTTATCACTCAATCCTAGGGAAACGAATACCACACATCAAATAGCAATTAGTCTAACGATAAATTGATAAATTTGTTAGTCATTTCTTAGTCAAACTATAAATTCTTATATTTTTTTCCCAATAAATGTATAATGGAAAAATCTATAGTCTTGCGACATATTGATAGTTTCATCTGAATTTGTAATTTAAGGAGTTCAATTTTTTTAATTATAAATTTTTATCAATACACAATTACAAATATCGATGATCAAAATCATGTTTTGTAGATCATACATAGGCATTGTATCGTGGAATAAAGAGAGTACATTTTGAATACCTATTATGGAGTATATCATTGCATATTTTCTTATAAATTGGCGTTGAAAAAGTGAGAATTCATTTAACTTAAGAGGTTTTGAGGTTACATTAGCGAACTAGCCCCTGATTACTTATAAATAATGTACACCTTTGAATCTTTTTTTTTTCTTTAATCTTTCCATTCCCATATCCTTTAGATGTCATATTTCCATTGTGTAGTTGTTTTACATTCATCTTGAGATAAAACGAGAAGATCTAAATAAAAATTATATGCCACGTGACCACTCAATAATCAATGGCTTCGTGCCACGTCATGACCTCATAGAATGAATACCACACGTCTTGCCATCTTAACTAGCAATAATTTATGCACCACTCATCCACATAAATGCATATAAATGTAGAATTAAAAAAAACACCTAAACTAAAAACAAATGAAACTCATATCACTCTTTCAATTCTTTTCAACAATTTAACATTATATTTCTACCCGTAAAAAAAAAATTATATTTCTAAATAATTAATACTAAAAAATTCAAACTCTTAATTAAAATATAAAAAAAAAACTCTAAGCAATGGCAGTGCATGAGTAACACTTTAATTTTTAATGAAAATTAGGTTTATAAAAATATTGTACTGATTAAACATTTTTCTGAAATCGGGAGAGAAACTCTAACCTACTCGAGTCATCCCTCATTATCGATAAAACGAATTTTAACCTAGGTGATAAAATTGGGACTCTCGATAAAAACTTGTACGCCGTATTACCTGATACAGTAAATTAAAACCTTCCAAAAATGGCGGTTAAAGAAAAAGCCGCTTAGAATTCGTCTTCATCTATCAAATCTCTTTTGCTTACTCTAAAATTTTCAAATCTTTCTCCTTCTTCCTTTCCCTCCTTCTGCAAATCCCATTTTCTCGATCCCCTAAAACCTCCTCCACCAATACGCATTGTTCATCTGAATTCCTATGCGGGTTATGCCCACCAACTGTTTGTTCTAATTCCTCAGTGAGAACCACCAGTTTACTAGCCATTTTCTGGGAATTTAGGTTGGTATGTTATTGAATTTCTTAAATAGGGTTATATTCCTGTAATTTTATTTATAATTTAGGGTTTTTCCCATATACATTGAGTGTAATCTATGCTGCGATTTCATAATTTGTTGCCGCTTTGTTATCTATTCCGTAGTAGTACTTAATTATGTGAAATTCAATGAAACTGCATTTACGAATTAAGTATTGTGATTGGATCGATAGTAATTGCTTGATATTCTAGCTACATTGCATTAATCAATGATGTCTCTTGCATATACAAACACTTTCAGAAAGCAGCAATTGATTCGATTTCCCTAATTGATTAAGCAGCAGTTTGTTTAGCAAGTGTTGCTGTTCTTAGCTTGATAATTTGTATGTAATGGCTGTAACAACAACGGTTGCTATATAATAACTGCATTGATACTAGGATAAGTTGGTACGAGTAGATTTTCCTTGGGCCTCTGAAGTTGTTTGAATGGATTCATCTTTAATTTGCTACACTAGTAAGTGGTTAGTGCAAGTTTCCCCCACAGGAAGATGATTGTCCTTAGACACAACAATGTATCAAATTGAGCAACACTTGCTTGCTCTTTTCGTGATCATCGATTTGTAATTTAATGAGCAATGACTGAGACTGAGACTATTGAGTTGCTGATTATCCGTTGTTTGCTATGTTGTTTGCGTCTTTCAGATGCCTTTCACCTTTGTCTTCACCACGTGTGGTAATGCAAAGCTCATGGAAGAAGAGAAAAGCATAAGACATGATGAAATTTCGAAGTTTCTAGGAGTTGACTGTAGAAAACTACAAGCAACACTTTTAATGGCCTGTCACTAGCAACATCTATCACCAACACATTACATATTCCACAGTGTAACAGATTCAAAACTAAGAAACTATTGTGATAATAAGGTATGTGGCACTCGTGTGTGCTTTATCTTGTCACGATGGTTTCGCTAAGAATATAAATCTAAAGCTTTGCTTCTAACAGTGACTTTTTGTGTTGCATTGGCATGGCAGAACTGCTATGGCTTGCACTCCTGGAGGGTGTCTTTTCCTTTGCATATCGAGATCGCAACTCAGGAGAGTAATTAACTAATTATCACTTATCAGCGTGCAGACATCGGAGACTGAAGCTGTAAACAAGGTCTGGTATTTTCTTCCTTTCAAAATTATCTGCAGAGCTGTATGGTACATGATATTTTACTGATTTCCACTAGATGAATTTGATGATGCCCTCTTAATCTGTAGATAAAATAAAGTGCGTAGTTGTTTAATACAGCTTTTTCACTTTGCTAGTAAACTTGTTGCAAAAGCGATAAAGTGAATTAATTGAAAAATGCCCCCCCTGTTTGCCTTAAACTAAAAAAAATATTTCAAAGATAAGGTGTGAAATGTGGAAATGTCTTCATATCTTGGCAGCTTGCGTGTTCCAATTGTGAGAGATATTTAGGTAGTTGACCAATACCCAACCTTTTCGTTATGGTTGCAAGTCTAAATGGGACCTAACTCGGAGATTCAGACCTCTCATTTTATTTCTAACTAGGTTTCCTGGTAATTAAAGTAAACTCTTTTTTTATGTTTACTAACAGTTTATTCTTGGTCAGAGACTTTATAAGTATTATTAGCACTATATTATACTCCGTATTATGATGACAGAACGGGCAAAATTGCTATCTTAAGTAACTATAAGTTGACCAATTATTTCACAGTTTTAATAGTCAATATCAAAGGTTTGAATCATACATCTTGTCTACATTTGGCTTTTGTTCTTTTCACATTAAAAAAAAAAAACAGAAAAATGAGAAGCAGCAAGTTCATATTTAGGCTATCCAAGCTGAACAAAGACTAGTTCAGGATGACAGGTTAAGAATTCAAAGTTAGTATTTATCAAGTATAGATAAGGGGAATTCAATGAATGTTTAGTCTTGTTTCAAATTCTGAGTTGTATTCAGCTGAATTTGATACAGGAAATTGTAAATTGTATTGATTTTCTGATGTAAGCTAACTAGTCAAGTAAACAATGAAGGATTTAAGAAAACAATAGGGTTAACTTTCCGGCTTGAATAAGAGACTAAAAGTACATCAGGCCCTTGGAAAAGTGAAAATAGCAGCAAAAACGTAACCTAAAAGTATATAAATACATTAATATTTTTCAAATGAAATGATCATTTCTATATCTGAGATAGAGCAGCTGACCCAGGACTTAACATAGCAAAAGAAAACCAAGCCTGAAAATTTGGGGATAGGATGAGTTCAGTTGTACCCACACCGTTTTGCATCGTCTTTTCTGAGAAAGGTTTCTGATCTTGTTCAACTTTGCATGGCACTTGCTTCTCTGAGTAGTTCGTTAGATCAGTTTGGCTGTTAAGTTGAAGTTGATGAGGGTGAAGTGGCAAAGGAGGTGGAGCAACAACCTGTAGGTTACTACGTCTTGGACGAGCTTGAGGCCGAGAGTAAGACGTAGGCTGTTGTAGCAGGTCAGGTTGTGCTCCAGTGAGCTTCTGAACGAGCTCTCGGAAATGGATAGGCTTAACCTTATAAACCTTTGGTTGTGGAGGACCTGAGGGTCCTAATGCTGATAATGGTTTCACCTTCATGATTTTCGAGGCGGAGGATTTGTGAACTGAGTGGAGATCATAGCGATCTTCTGACTTGTGCTCTTGATGTTTCATACCTTCTAAATTGCTAGTCTAATAGTAGTATATGATTGGTAAAAGATGACGAACAAGAGAAGACAGAAGAGTAAATATATGGGATTTTGAAGTCTGAACAAATTCAAGGTTTTTAAGAAATATGACTTGTACTTCTATTATAAAGGCGGGCAGCTGCTATTATTAATGGAACGTGTTTAAGAAGGTGAGCGGTCAATATCATAGTGCTTGACCTTAGTATAGGACTGTACATTATATAATTCCGTAAATTATTTTATTTTTTATATTTCATTTCATAAAAGGCGTGATTTATTATAATATGTATATGTATACGTATGGGATAAGTGTTTAACACGTGGCTATTTCGGCTTCATGTGTTGTCGGTGGGCCATTAGAGTTGAGTTTTTGACTAGCCGCCTTCTAGTTGGCGGCTATCTAGGAGGTGATGTAGTTGATGATCTCTTTTGCGTAATACTTAGTGCACAATTTAAAAGCTTTCATTTTTTTTAATATCGCTTAATCATATACTCTACTTCGTACTTAATTTCTCTTAATCATATTTTCTTTTAAGAGTTGTTTGAAATATTAGTTGTTAGGTAGTTTAATCCTTAAACATGTAAAGTGGGAGATAATGAAGATTTATGGGTATATAAATAATAAATCTTGTGAACTAATATTAATGGAGACAAATTTAATAGGATATAATCTAAAAGGGAGACATTATGTAAGAGACTGGGTCACTGGGATTGAGTACTTTTATAGTTGTATAGATATGGACTATATAGTAGAACTGTTAATGTGAGAATGTGAGATTGATGATGTAGTTTTAATTAATTGAAGCTTCCAGTTGGGTGATGATAGCTATTTGTTATATACATGTGCTATATTAGCATTGTTGAACCTGTAGTACAATCTTGCTGTGTTGTGAATGTAAGATTTTGTGGATTGACATGTTCATTGGAATTTGGAAGCACCTCAACTTCTCAAGAAGAGTTGTAGAGGTATAGGATATTTGGATCAATTTCATTTTAGGCCAATTTAACATGTTTATATCTATGGGAGACGAGTTATACTGTTCATGTTTTATTGGTCGTATTTGAGTGCGATTTTAAAAAAAAAAAATTAAAAAATAAAATAAAAAATAAAATTGTGGTTTATATTTATGGGAGACGAGTTATACTATATAAGTGTCATGTTATATAAATTACAATTTGGGTAAGAATTTTACAATTCATACGGATTATGGGATACAAATCACTTAATGTCAAATGACTGACCTTCTGTATAATATAACTTGAAAATCTAACAAAATGTAGTTATTTTTTGGTGTTTAGAGAGCCACAAAAGGCGGGGGTGAAAATCGATCCCAAGATCTCTTGAAACCGGGAGGGAAGCTCTAACCACTTGAGCTATCCCTCACTCTTACAAAATGTAGTTATTAATGATTGAATATCATAATATATCATCAATCAAATTAAGTGACGAAGATAGAACAAAATTAATCAACTAGTCGTATAAATTTATGAGGGGTTGGTCCTTGAAGTTTTGGTTTGATAATTTTGCTGGTCCTGGAAGTGTTAATTAACATAGCCATCATCCTCTCTGGTTATCCTTTTATCCGCTGTCGTTTTCTGTTGAAAAAGCTCAACCTCCTGTTTTGGGTTTGGCCCAAGAAGGTTGGACAACCCTTACTGGCCCAACAGAAAAGTCCAACAAGCCCAATTTTGTCTCTCTCGCTCATCTATGGATGTAAACCCAAAAATCATTAATAAGGTCATAGACTCATACGGAATAGTTGTAAAATCACATGGAACTTTCTGTCAAACTCCGTACCAACTACCAAGTACTCATCTTACATGTTTTTGTCTTTATTATATTTGTACGATGAACATATACAATTTTTTTGGGCAGGTTCATTTTACTTTTTAGTCTTTAGGCATTTTTGGAAATCTTATCACTTTGTTGACCAAGTTCACCAAAGTATTATTCCCTCCCGGAGTCCCGGCTAAACGGTTCACCAAAGTACTACGGAGTACTCCATATTTTTTTAGTTTTCATTGCTAAATATAGTTTGTGAATTGTGAGGGCTAAAGATGAACCATTTGAGTTAAAGTAATACTCCGTAGAATTGAAGGCTTTGCTAATCGAACTGGCTTGACATGGTAGTAACTAGTAAGGTATATATTAAGTTATTAACGAAACACAGCTTGTCTGTTACTTCTTCCCACCATAACTTGGCTAGTTTTCCAGATATGGTTTCTTCTCTTTAGGCTTATTCAATAAGATATCTAAGTAACATGAGTACATGACATGGTAGAATATAGTAATTTACTAGGCTAGCTCCCGTGCCCTGCACGGTAATTTTCAATTAATATTTTTGAAATTAACACTATATTGTAATTTCCAATAACTATTTTTAAATTTAACACTATATTTAAAATAAAAAATAAAAAAATTACTTTCGTATGTTATATTCATATCAATTGAATGGAACAACAAAATTTGAAAAAAAAAATATTACACTAATAATAATCAACATGTGCCGGACTTGGAAAGTTTTATTGAAGTATCCATAGTTAATTACAGTATAGTATTAATTGGTTAATATTCTAGTCATAAATAATTCAAAGAAATAGCAAAAGTTTCATTAGTTGATTTGATATGGGCAATTCATTGTTGAAGCTTGTAGCTTAGCTTCTATTAAGAAAATATATAATCTTATTGTAATAAACATAGTGCGTACTACGTACGACATACATAATACATACATATATAATGTATGTCTTTCCTAAAACAAATACTCCATATGTCACAAATATGATAAGAATATTATTTTTTATTTTATTTTTTTTTGCTTAATTTAAGTCATAGTTGTCAATATTTTTTTTTTGAAACACGCATCAAATCTTCTATTATACTTTATATATGTAAATAATTTGATTCTTAAATAATAACTTTTTTTTTAAAAAAAAGGACACACCGGGAAATGACACGTGTCATTGCTGGTGTGTCTTATAGTATATAGTTATTGATTTTCGTATATATTGTGTATATATTCCCCTAGAATATCTCCTAGTATCTCTCTAATAATCTTGTGAATATCCTACTGAATCTTTTTTGATTATGGAATCTCCTATGATCATGTGTGAATCTTCATAACCATGTGAACAAACCAGATATGTTGATTTCAAGGCAATACAGTTGGTCACGGTGTGACTCCTATCATATTCATTCCGTTCCATATTGTTTGATTTGTTTGCACCATTTGCATTTTTGAGAGTATTTAATAAATACTCTACCATTAATTTAGGGCTTGTTTGACATCAGTTTTGGTTTTCAGTTTCTTGTTTTTTTAAAAACCAAAAACCAAAAAAGGAAACAAGAAAAAGTGTTTTCACTTTTATGTTGTCAGTTTTCAAAATTATCATAATTTTAATAACTTTATATAATTTTTGATTCATTATGGGACACATATCATATACTTTTAGAAAACAAAAAACCAAAAAACAGAAAACCACAGCAATGTCAAACGAACCCTTAACATTTAAGTCGGTTGAAGTTGTAAATTGAAAATTTATGACCAGATGAATTTATGAAGATTTCTAGACTGCTGTATATTTTTTCTTTTATGAAATTCATGATAAAAATTTGACAAACATTTATTTACTCTAAAAAAAAGAAAGTGGGGCTAACAATTAGAATGGAGGGAGTATCATTCTGATCCGTAATATTGAATGATGCTCTCTGATGATTTCAATTGGATAAGTAATGTTTGATTGGATCTTTTGAAAAAATAAACATGAAGTTACAGATTGACAGGCTATGAAGATAAAACAAAGAGTAGTACTTTTTTTTATTTTTGATGCAAACAAAGAGTAGTACTTTGTGTAGGGTTTCTATAATCTTTTTGTCATTTTCATTTTTACACTACTGTTTATGCTAATGTTAAATTTGTTAATAATCAAAAGAGATAAACACATCATGTGCATTACTGCACTTCATATGATTTATGAAATCAAAACTTGAGAAGTGTATCTTAAATGTTAATTATTTATTAACACAAAATTAGATACATAATTTCTTCTAACATTTGCTTTAATTAATTATCTCATCCTCTTAAAACAGAGGAGCTGAGCAACCCAAAATCCTAATTAAAAAAAAAAACTTCAAAGTCCCCAAAATTTACAACCTTTCAGCAATAAATCCACCAAAATAAAAGAAAATTTATACACATTCACTCCAATTATCTGATCATTCCTCCTCACTTAGCTCTTCATACCCCTGTCGAAACCATTTGTCTTGTATAATTTCATCAATACTAATCCGGGTTTCTGGGTTCGGATCCAATAACCTTAATAACAACCACTTTAAACCAGTGGACATCTTCTTAAGCAATCTGAACTCCCCTCTCTTCATCTTCTCCACCATCTCCTCTAAATCACCTTCTCCATCGAAGGGTAGAAACCCTGCACTCAATACATACAAAACAACACCACATGACCACACATCCGCCTTCGCTCCATCGTACCCTCCACCTCTCCCCGCCATGATCACCTCTGGTGCCGCATACTCGACAGTCCCACAAGGTTCTGTCAGCATCGGTCCAGGTTGAGTTGGGTCATCATTGATCGCTGACAGGCCGAAATCTGATAGCTTGAGGCTCCACTTGTCATCTAGGAGGAGGTTTTCGGGTTTGATATCGCGGTGGAAAACCCCTCGGGAGTGGCAGTGCTTGACAGCGGAGATCAGCTGCTGGAAGTAATGACGTGAGAGATCCTCCGCAAGAGGACCTCGCTTCGCGATCATCTCAAACAAGTCGCCGCATTTCGCAAATTCTGTTATGACAAAGACTTGGCCGCTTCCAGCTGCAGCTATGACTTCGACAAGTTTGGTGACATGTTGATGATTTAGCCGGCTCATAGCCTGTATCTCAACCACGTCAAGGTTGTCGGCTGATTCGAACGATTTAATCGCCACGGTCTCGCCACTGCGAGTGTCCCGGGCTTGGTAGACCTTAGCGTAGGCACCGTTGCTTAGGAGCTTGGTGAGCTTGTATTTCCCAGAGAAGTATCTTTCTGGCATTGTTTTAGGTTTCAGTTAAGACTTCAGAGTAAAAAAAAAATGTTTTTTTTTTCTTTGGGTGAGAAGTGTATGACCGTATCTATTGATAAGCCGAAATGGTCTTATATAAGGGGTTATAAAAAGCATATAATAAAATTTTATAAGGTGATATTTATAAAAAAATGTGATAAATAATGTGAGGTGGGTGGTGAATGCTGACTAGGGTATGAGACAAATAAGCAGAAGTTATGACTTGTGAGTTTGAAACCACGTGAGAATGAGCTGGAGCTGAATTAGAAGGGTGTAATTAGATTGAATTAGTCGTAACGCAAACTATATTTTATTTTCTTGATTGAAAATGCGGTTTCAAGTTCGCGCATCTAACCGAAATATTAGTCAACTATTAGGGGCTATTAGAATCAAAGAAGAGGTAATTTTGTGTCTAAATAAATCTACACTACTTGTGAACTAATAATATGCCTTTTTTATTCTACATAAAAAATAAAAATAAAAATAAGTAAATATAAATGCTATTCTAAACTAATCGAATATTCTTGGCATTATTGTTTATTCGTCTTATAAAGTTATGTAGCTGATAATTCTGACTACGTGTTGTTATACCTAATATCCGGCAACTTATTGTATTGCAATTTTTATATATTTTGTTTTACGATATTTGGAAAAAAGTCGGTAAATTATTTTTAATTTGACTAGTATATGATTGGATTTTATTGATTTGTTTGTAAAAAACAGGAAAATAAGGTGATCTAACAAGAGGAGAGAATAAATACTATTTCGCAGTATAATGTGGTGAGTTTATTTTTCAAATTTTTTTTCTCCAAGTGTTTAAACTTATCTGTATGATTTTTTGGTGGTTGATGCTAGAAAATCAATGTGTTAGGTGATTATTAATCACTAATTTTGTAAAAGAGTTAAAATTGGAATTATAAACTCCATATTATATACTCCCTCCATGTAGTTTCATAGTAATGACTGCGTATTTTTTTTAAAATTTTACTAAAACTTAATGTACGATATTACGGAGTAATAATCAAACGAGTGAGAGTGACTGATAGCTCAAGTGGTTAGAGTTTTCCTCCTAGTCTCCAACTCTCCACAGATTCTTAGATTGATTCTTACCTCCACCCTTGTGGAGGTATAAACCCGAAAAAAACAATCATACGAGTAATTTGGTCTATAAAAAAAGTATGCGGTAGATGAAGCAAACATTAAGAAATGGATGAATTATCTCTTTAAAAAAAAAAAAAAAAAACTGGCTAAATTATTAAAGAACTGGATAAATTATTGACCAAAATTTTATTCTTATTAAAAAAAAAAAAAAAAAAAAAAAAGTATAGACGGAGCTAATGCAGTTTAGGATAAGTGAGAATTGGCATCTCAGCTGTACTGTCGTTGATCATAATGGAAGTTGGAATAATTGAGCCAACTGTACAATGCTTAAACGTGTAGCTACATAGTTGGTAATCAAGGTTCTAAAACATTATCCATCTGATAATTCAATATTACAAGTTGAATGAATGTGCTCCCATCTTTCTCCGTCTTATCATTTGTTCGATAGCTTGATTTTAGACTGACACATGTTATATTCTTCTTACACCATTTGGCTAACGATTTATTCTAGAAGGTGCCAAGCTCATATCACTCACTTATCTAAGTCCATTTTAGTGTTTTCCTGAATTCATCTATTTATTTTTATTACGTAATTTACTAGATGTTCACGTGAATCATGTCTCTCTTGATTTGACTGTTTTTTTTTTTTTATAACTAAAATATAATAATTCTAAATGTTTAAAATATTAGAAGAATTAAAATTATGCAATAAATCTAGAGGATACATTTATGTTAAGGGTTTGTTCATTTTATTTTTTCCGTTTTATGTTTCTTAGAAAACTAAATAAAAAAAAAACTATACATGCACAAGTAAATTATAGTGGTTTATAATTTTTTATTAATCAATATTTTAAAAAATGAAATTTAAGAACTGAAAACTACTCTGTTTAGGGATATAAAAAAAAAAAAAAAAACCCAAGATCCCGTAAAAAAAAAAAATCCTTAAGATGATGATGTTGGGAGTTTAATTAGTACTCAGTAATTACTACAGAGTAAGAGATTGCCTTTTTTAAAAATCACATTTTAGTCTCTTATGTATGTATGCTTTGTACTTTGTGACTTTTTGTAGCATTTGGAATGAATTTTCTGCACTTTTAACTTGCTTAGGTTTAAACACAGTACAAAAATACAAGGACTAACTTGTTTGAACTTTGAAGAATTCAAAGACATTTGTTCAAATCGAAGAAAATTAAAATTAAAAATTTATAAGGACTTAATGTATTTTCTTTCACCTTTAAATACACACAGATCAGACTTTAGTGGATGAATTGGTTAGACAATAGACTTATAGACTCATGGACTGCTGAAGGAAAAGGAGACATTTTAGTGGATAATTTGGTTAAAATGATGAGATCAGCAACTTTTCTATGAACTATTGAATTTTTTTATAAATTTTTTCTACTACTTTTATTAAGGACGAATAATATGTCATTGATAGAAAGTTGTCTGCCATTTGTAATGAAATTAATTCGTGAACATCTCATCAACTTAAATAATAATAATAATAATAATAATAATAATAATAATAATAATAATATTTCTGTTAACGTCCTATCAAAATAAATAAAAATAAAAAACGTAATCATCTCTAGACAAAAAAATTCAAAATATTGTGACTAGATACTTGAGGCAACTCCATAGCCACTATTTATATCTTATTGTGACTTATAAGTAATCTTCAATGACTTTGCATCTTAATTTAATTTGTAGACTTTCATAATATGGTATTTTTTTTTTCTTTTGGGATCAAATCTTTGAAATAAAATATTCAGTAATCCTTTGTATAATGTTATAGTGCAAATCACGTCCCTATAAGAGGATTAGGATGGAAAATTCATTCTTATTGAAACACTGATTGAATCTAACAACACCCTTAAAAATTAAACACTACTAAAATATTCCATATTTGGATTATGCTGTCAAACAAACCTATGAGGCTATGAATGGCCTCTCTCTCTCTCTCTTTCATTTTTTATTAATGAAACAGTATGCTCATTGTTTGTGTATTCTTCCAAAGAAATACAAAGTACTACTACTCCGTAATAGAGTAAACAAGTTGTGATATTAGGTCTTATATACCCCTTTTCACTAAGCTGTAATCATTAGCAGTTACATTTCCAAACATTCAAAAATTTCGAATATGTAAACCAACATGTAATTGCATGCTTTATGTGGGTAGTATAAAAGTTAAAAAAAAACCATTAGGGATGATATGAAGAGTATGAAGTAAGCAACCAATTAATTGATAAGTGCTTTCTGCATAGATCCAGAATGCCTCTTTCCCTCCAATTAATTATCTTGATTGTTAATTCTGCCACTTCTGAACATGTAACCATTATGTTATAATTGCCTTGCTTTTCTTTTCATATCATAATATCAGTAATATTTTAATTAAAACTAGTACAGATGCTCAGAACTCTTAAGTAAGCAATCAATAACTGATAAGTGCTTTTCTTATTTGGTTCCGAATGACTCCTTTTCCCATAATTATTTGGTTTGTAAGGTGTGGTACTTCCTAACATCTAATTACGTAGCTAAACAATATGCTAAATTGCCAATGCTTTTTTCCAGGTGACACAAAAGTTTATAAAACCTGTAAATTTGAGCTGATGTTTGCAATCCATTAATTCCTGATTGGTGCCTTGTTGGTCTAGAATACTATTTTTTTTAGCTAATTATTGGTTGGGGCGGGGAGATGACCTAGGTGTTATTGTTTTATAGCTAATTATTTAGCAAAACACTTAAATATGTTGCATCATGCAATGTTAACTGCTTCAAGGTCCCTGGGGTCCGGCACTCCAGAGTCTGTTTGTTTCTGAGTCAGCCATCACTTAGCGTCTGATATTTTTTAAGCAAATACCTGATTTCATGGCTGATTTAAGTATTTAAGGTCTATACCACACCTTCATTTGACATGGTTAATTGATTATAATTATATATAGCTTATATTTTACCATCTAAATGATCTCTTTATTTAAAGTTGCTGAGGTGCTACCAAGTACCAACCTACTACTGTGCTGTGCCTTCAGCATACTTTATTTTAAAGTTGCTGAGGTCATGAGGTGCTGCCAACCTACTACTGTGCTGTGCCTCCAACATGCTTGATCTCATGTTCCTATAGATCTATTCTTTATATGAGGTTGTAGAATTCCAAATGATTTTTGAATTTGTTCTTGTTTGCAGATTCTGCTTTACACTACTCTGTCATGCCTTCTAGTCTGCTGTCTGTTATCTTTCTTGTTTTATAAACGAACGTAGGTTGCATTTGTTCTTAATAATGACGTTGGCTATTTCAAATCTGTTCTTGCAGTAAGATTCTTGACTAGTCTACTGTTTATGCGTCTTAAACTGGCTAATTTGTTTCAGCATGGAAGATGGACATTTCAAAAGAAAGATAAATAACTTAGTACAAGCATGTAATTTGACACTGTTAGATCTTTCAAATTTTATAACAGTGGAGTATTTTATGATTTCATCGGTCAACCACGAAAATTTTTCTGGGTTGCTGTAGCCTGCGGCCACTCTGCGGGATAGGTAGTAAACCAGTGGACCTTAATTTGGTAATAGTGTATCTGCATAAATTAGTACCAAGTTTCACCTGTTTTTTAAAATTTAAGTAATAATCAAGCATTTGACGGTGTATAAACCTAGATTTTATTGACATCAGGTTTATTTACAGGCTTTGGTAATATAAATAGCATGGGTAATATAAACAAATACAGAGCAGCCGGTTAGCTCAGTGTCAGTAACTTAAGTCTCCTGGAGTCCTTGCTAATAATATTTCCTTTTAAAAATCCTCCCATACTCACAAATAACTGTACATGTCTGCCCAAATAAAATAATTCTTCGTAGAATAACTACTGCATTACACTTACAGTACATCTAATGTAGTCTTAAAGCAAGAGCAAATTCATATTACTACCTATGTTGTATTTCACACCAATCCAATTGTTCACATGCTCATATATATGTACATATCCTCTTAAACCTTAGTACATCAACTAATACTAGATTACTAGTACTCAAAACTATAAACCAAACAAACAAAAAATAAGGGATGTAAAATATACTACTTTATATAGTAACATAAATATGCAGCTAATAATTAAGTAGGAAGAGGCTGCACCCAAGAAGATTTATCTAAATCAGGACGAAAATACCCAAAATTCCTAAGCACCTGATTATCAGCAAAATTCAATGCTTTATTCATCCCTTTTAAACAAGATTCCCAACTATACATCTCATTATGTTTCCCACTGCATGGCTCACACCCTGTAAAATGTGTTATAAATGGTCTCTTCATCAATTTCACCCCTTCTTTCTCCATACTATACTCCCACTGCGCACGATAGTCTTCCCCTGCTTTCTCCGCGTGTTTCCTCCTTAACTTGCGCTCTTTCGCCTCAACCTTGCTATAATACGCCGTAATGTTATCCAAATTATCTACAATTTCCACCCAATACCCTTCAAAGTAATACTCATCTTCTAAGTATATCTTGTCTTTCCATTTTTGCCCTTCTTTCACCATTAGATAAGCTATCCCTGTTTGATCATCTGATTCCGGGTATAACTTATCAGTAAACACTGACTTCATGATTGCCCCCCATTTCTCGTAGTCTGGGCTTAATGGGCCGAAACTGGCCCATTTCTCTATCAAATCCATGGACCATTGACAGTTTCTGATCAGAAAAACACCAGCATTGAGCCCAGTCCAGCTCTTCTTTTCAAACACCAATTTGGGCCAACCATGGATCACTAAATTATGGGCCTTGTACTTTTCGAGTGGGAGGGTGAAGTCCATGTCAGTAATGGCTGCGTCTGAGTCAACCCACCAGATCCATTCGGCTTCCGGGTGGGCCAACATTGCGGCCTTTATAACCGGATACTTGGCCCAAAATGTGAACATTTTTGGATCCAATAACACGTTGTTGTAGAATATATCGTAGCCGTGAATCCGACAGTAGTCCACTTTATTCTTAAAGAATCTCAGCAGGTAGAGGTCCCCTACTGGGTTTTTACACGGGCCGGGTTTTGACCCGGTTACCATAACAACCCGGTTCTGACCCGTGAATTCTGGGTTCCGGCTAAGCCACTGTTTTCGCTTCTCGTCCCAATTTTGGACTTGGGTTTGGAGAGTGTAGGATAATTCCGGGTCGTCGTAGAATGTAGTCGGGTCGGGTCGGGTTTCGGTGGGTTGAGATGGGGAAGAGAAGTTAGAGGATGAGGAAGAAGAAAGAGGGGCTGTGAAGCACCAGAGGGACCATAGAAGAAGGAAAGCAACAAGAGAGCCACCCAAAAACATTACGACGTCGGAGAAATACGACGTCGTTTTTTGGCGGAAGACGGAGATTTTGGATTTAAGTGGCGTTTCATATGGTGTTTCTGGGTTTACCATAGTTGTGTGTGTTTGTGTTTGGATGAAGAAAGAGAGAGAATTTAGGAAAGAAAAGAGAGAGATATTAGGAGTGAGGCAAAGAAAGTATGGGGGTTGCCTTTTCTCTTAAAAGGAGTGGAGTAGTAAATTGAGAAACGAAGAAAACTGCACTAACAGAGGAATTAAAGTTTGGTCCCACTAAAGTTATATCACGTAGATGTTTAAATATGAACGCGATACGAGTTTATCATAATAATAAGATCAAAGGAGGTTCTATTTCAAAATTATACTAGTAATAGAATAATACTCACTTTTGAAAAAGTTCATAGGAGCAGGATTAGTACTTGTACTATATATGAGTAGTAAGTATTCATAGGAAGTTTTATTTCAAAATCATACTAGTATGGAGTACTCTTTAGTAAGCAATAAGATCAAAATCGTAGCAGAATAGTAGTAATAGGAGGTATGATGGACCACTACCAGGTATGGACTCCTTTGGTCCATACCTAGGGGCAAAAATGTACTTTCAAGTAAATATTTAGACAGTAATTATTTTGTTACCAGCTGTAAAAAATACTCTCTCTCCTCTTTTCCCTTCTCTCTCCTCTTTCCCCCTCTCTCTCCTCTTTCTCCACCGGAAACCTTATTTTTAAAAAAAAAAAATTCTCACCTCTTTTCCTTTGTAATTCGAAGACCTCAAGGCTAGTTTGTATCTCGACCAGAATTTTTACCGGAAAATCAATTTGAAAACCTTTAAGTGAGAGGAGAGAGAAATCACCATCACCATCATCATCTTCGTCTTCATCAACAACAATGCCGGTGGGTTACTACATCGTCCTCACCACCACCGCTATCGAATATGTATAATAATATCCAGAGCTACAATAACAGTATAAAATCATATAATAACAGTATATAAATCAACCATATTAGTATAAAAATCAATAACAACAGTATAGTCAAACCTACAATAATCATATACCAAAAAGTATACAAAACAATTCAACAATAACGGTATACAAATAAGAATTAATAGTATACAAAATAAAATAACAGTATACACGTTAATGATAACAGAGCACCGACAAACAATTAATGTCGTCATCTTCAACTCCTTCACATCCAAATTGTTTCGAACTTAGACAACACCAAACAAAGAACTCACCGTTTTTCATGGAGAAAGTCGTAAATTTGCACACCGGTGGTGAATTCATCGTCTCTCGTGACCAAAACAAGATGTTTAAAGAGCTTGAAAATCCTTCTCCGCCCTCCAAGTAACCTTTTATCAACCACAAAATTTGTTGCTCCGGTCCGGCGCCGGTCATTTTTTCACAGGAAACAACAACAAAGAGGGGAAAGTAATTTCTCACTCCTCCTTTTTCTTTTTTACACACCCTCGTTCTCATTTTACCCCCTATTTTATTTTGCCTTTTTTTAATTCACAAATATTATTTTTTTATTCAGGTATTAAACAGGGGGTCCATACCGGGTAACGGGCTATAGTTTCTCGTATTAATAGTGGTCCTATGAAATTTACGTTTGTTGAATGTTGATTACTACTAATGAGTCTTGACTCTAGAGTGAAGAGAGAGAGGTTGGTTAAGTCTGTTGTTGTTTCATGCTGGAAAATAAAGTAGAAACTGGTAGGATGAGGACACGTGGAAATGAATGTTAGAATTTCACTGTGTTTTCTATTTGGTGCTTTGGTAACCGACACAGTTTTATTGGGCATGCCAAATTTTCGGGACAAATAAGTCGCTTTTCACGATAAATTGCCTGTTAGAAAGGGGATTGCCTGTGAAACAATTTTGGCTTTTTCACAAGTCTTATTGTGGAAAGATTATAAAGATCCTACCTGATCTTGCTACTAATAGAGATCATAGGAATTAAGTAGAGATCCATTCTCAATTTCTTACGTATAGATATCATAGAGTACATATAATGAACCCCCCTATTCGTAGTAAACATATAAGTTAGTGTACGCATCACACGTCAACTCACTCGTGTTGACGTTTGATGTGCACACATTAGAATGATTAATAGTGTCCATAAATTATGATGTAGACTTAAGTGCATAGTCTCAAATTCATAGACTCTTATGAAGATATGAGGTAGTTGAGGCCATAAATGAAATTTGCTCTTGTATAGTATACTTATATGATAGGTGCTCCTAATTCAAAGAAAAGAAAGAGAGAACTGTGATTGTACATTGTTTTTTTATTTTAGAGGCAATTCAACTTTGTGTAAAATGATTAACGATTAATTGTACTATATTATATAAAGACTGATTAGGAGATAGATATAGTATATAATTAAACTTGTACGCGTCTGAGCGCCATAGTATGTTGGTTGCTTTAATAATTCAATGAATGAGATACAACAGACTAGTGGAAGTAGGGGAACTTCAATAATAATATTGGTACCAGTAAAGTAAAGTGAAGTGAAGCAAAGCAAGCAAGTTAATTCCTTAAAAAAAGAGGGAACTTCTTCACATGGAGAGAATGGTGAGGTGGGCAATGCTGTAGGCCGAGTTACTAACTTGTTCAAAAATTGCCATGAGTCATGGGCCTGCATCTCCTACCCAGATACCCAGAGTTGTGGGACTGCTCATTAATGTTCTGAGATCTGGCCCAATTTTATAGTCCATTATAATTAATTAATTATATACCACTAATCATCACGTCCAAATGAACCGACAGATTTCTCCTCACAACTTGCTCTTCATATGTGAGCTCATACTTGCATCCCTCTAAACATCCTTAAAGAGTTAAAAGGTCAACTACCCAAAAGCTTAGTCTTAGTGTTATCAAGGAACTCCTGTAGATCTTGGATTTCTATGAAATAGTGTAGTCACGTACTTGGTCGTATTTTAGAAAATGAAGGTGGGTGAAGTAACCAATTATATTTTCGACCTTTGGGATCAAGCTATCATATATATCAAACCTCTAATAGCCAATTATGTGATTGTATTTTGTAGTCTAGGATGCAAGTAAAATGTTGCAAACAAGACTTCCTATTATCGAGGCCTTGAGGGGATGTTTATGGCTCAATGAAAAAACAAGGTTTCATCCCAAAATCAATTGACCGTAGACAATAGCTCAATAACATATTAGGAGAATAAATATCAATACACCATACTGTATTACTGTGATTGTCATAAATGAAATCTATTGAATCATGTAATCATCCAAATGATCTCAATGAAAGTGTAGTACTTTTCTTAATTTATTTTTTTACTTCCAAAGTTCCAAGTACTTGAAATTGCTATAAGGTGCAAGGGGCAAGTTTTTTCTGTCCTGCTCACTGTCTCAGCTGGTGTATGACTTCCCCTGCTCTGCATTTTTTCACCAGTTTCTCAACCCATTTCCTTACTTTTAAACCAAATTATTAGCCTTTCTGCTACTTTCTGTTATGTATATATCTTCTTTACTGCCAACTCAGAATTCCATAGCCCAGTAAATAATTGAATACAATGATACAATTACTTGTCTTCAGTAAATAATTTTCTCTAGACATTGATAAATGTCCAACTGCACAAGTACATAACCTTTAAATGGGTTTCTATTTCAAATCAATTTGACAAAGGTAGGAGTAAGTGTAACTCATTAAGTTTATACTTCGTACATTAGAGCACAACGATTTTACTTTTCCTATTCGATGTGGGACTTATTGATCTATACCGGAAACTCACGTCAGACATGGGTTCCAATTGTCAGACTAGGCTTAATATAGAAATTTTATCCATTTTTTTTCAAGTGTTTATACTTATGTTACTATGTATAGATTTAGCATGAGTAAGTGAGAAGAAATGAAGAATTGAGTAGCATAGCGTATATATTTGCCTGACAACATGAAGATTATGAACAAAAACAAAAATCAGATCAAAACAGATTTGAAAATGTATGATCTACATGAGATTTTTTTGCAAAAACTAACAAGCACATTAATAATTGTTTTCCTGCAAAAGCCCTTAGTACAATATTCAAAGTGGAACACTTTAATCTGTGTCACCTATTCAATAGCTACAGAAAGGTTGATGCACTGAACATCATATGCGTTAATCCACTAATTACAATTGAGAATGAAGAATGTTTACAAATAATGATACTGACCTAGATTTTTCCAGAAACTTTGCCTAACAACCTTCCATGTCTCTCCACTGAAGATATACCAACCCTGCACAATAATGACTGTACGCCCCAGCAATAACTAGTACATGAAACAATTGATGGCTATGTCCTGCAAGGTCGAATTTCCCAGGCATCCATCGCTCAGGAATTCTGGTTGCATAAACCAGGGCTCCGAGGAAATAAAACAATCCCATCAAAAGCTCATAACCAGTACTGTAGAGTGCTGCAGGCTGTTGCCAATATATGATATTTTTGTGCAGAATTGGCAGTAAGCCAGACAGCCCCATCCCAGAAAATAGAATAGCTCGTATGGTTCGGAACTCTGGATTCTGAAAGGCTGGGAGGAGAGAAAGCAGAACTGTCGCAATTGCCAAAACAGTGATGAAACCCATGTAAAGATTGCGAAAGAAGGGGTAGCACATGAAGGAGTAGTAGACCAGAGGGTAGAAAGACGTTGATATTAGGGATGCAATCCCAGCATAGTCCACCCTGAGCATGATGTATGCTAAGCGTTCTGAGTGGCAGGTTAAGAGGTGACATACGCTGCTAGCTAGCAAACAGAACATGGCTCCTCCTAAATAGGCGTAGAATGGCCAACGAGTTATTGGTTGCCTTATTAAGGGTATTACATTTGCCATCTCATCTGCCACGCTATGCTGCAGCAACAGAACACACTTGTTACAAACAGAATGCTTGCTTACAGGAGAGATGTCTAGAAAAAATTATCTTGGCAATCAACATAAAATTCCTTTTAATATACCTATGAATGTAAAGACTGATAAGAACATTTGTTATGAGTGTTCCTATATATAAGTAACATTTAGAAAATTAGAAACAGGTTCATTGCATTTAAATCCTCCTTTTTCTGCTACTTAAAGCCTTTCAATGAATGACCAACACAAACTATCTGGTATTACTCCTACAGTGAAAATTCATCATTATCAAGGGCTAAAAATCAGGAACCTACCAGAACCTTTACATCCGTGTGGTTTCCACTCAAAACGCGCTCTGGCAAACATTTTGAGAGGAGCTCTATTATGTGCCAACCAGACAGCGACTGAAGCATATCCATCGATGGCAGAGATGTTTTCAGTTCTTCGGGAAGCTTGTGGAGATCAGACATGTCAGGTAATGAAGGCAAACATGTCAATATATCAGCATGCATTTTGTGCAGATCTGCTCTTCTGATTACATCAGGAAGATGTTGAATAGAATGGAGATCCACAACCTCAGGAACCTTCTTGGCAGTGTATATTGTCAAGCAAAGGAAAAAGAAGAATCCGATCAAATGCCTGCGTCATGATTATGGTACCAGTAACAGAAATTAGTCCATCAAAAATAGTCAAACGAGGCAAATCCAATGGACGAAGGGAGTAACGGAAAGCAGCACCCAAGTGTGCAAATGTGGTAATAATTACACCTAAATTTTCAACACCAACTAATTACTTCTAAAAATAACCCATCTTTAAAGTAGCAAGTACATAAATTTGTTGACATTTTGGTTATAGAATTAAACTACAGTAAAAGAAATTGAACACATTTTATGCAGCTTGGACCACCTGCCCACATTCGTTCCTACCCTAAAAGTGTCTGCAGAATGTCAGGACAATCCATTTTGCAAAAATAGAATCATTTACAATTGCATCATTTACTAGTTAGTTTCATATTAATGGGCCTTTCATATTAGTTATATAACCTTCACATTAATCCTTTGACAAAGGAAAAAATGATTTAATCGGGCAATTCCTCACCAGAAACAGAAATCCAAGATTTGCTTTTACAGTTATTAAGACTCACTAATTCAAGACTCGAGAGGTTCAGATGCACACAACTTTACCCCGTGAACAAGATTTAAGACGAAGACTAATTCCGAAACCCACCAAGAAAACAATATTAAAATAGAAATAGCAAATCAAGATCGTGTTATATAATATTAATAAAATAATAAAAATAGATCAAACAGCTAAAAACAGACAAAAGTAAAGAAGAATAATTGAAACAAGAAGGTTGCAGGAATCTTACGTCCAGACATTAAGGGTCTCATTATGAAGAGTAAAGATGCTGAAAAAAGCCTGTTTTAATGGCCAATTAGCTCTGTAATGTCCCTTAATATACTCATTATCTCTCAAATAACCTGGTAATGAATGATATTCCACTAATTGATACTTGACTTTCTTCCATAATCTTTTCCCTTTCTCATTCCCATTCCCATTCCCTTGACCTTTCCGTTTCCCTTTCCCTTTCCTCTGTTTCATACATTGAACATTAATCTGATTATGATTACTCATTTCCCCTGATTTTCTCATAGAAAAAAAGAGGAAAAGAATGATTTAAAAAAAAACCCAGTTTGAATCAGAGGATTTGGAGTGAAACCCAGAATTTGAAATGGGATTTAAGAGAGAGAAAATCTGGGAAGAAATGCAGAGAATGAAGTAAGAGAAAGCAGAGGATTTAAGTTGATTGAGAGAGTTAGGTGATGAAAGAAACGGCGTAATTAAAGTTGTAATCTGTATTTGAAAGCGCTATTAATAAAAAGAGAAGAAGATGAGAGAGAAGTGAGTGAAGGGGGGAATCTGGGTTTACAAATGTTAGTTATACTCGTTACAGGTGCGAAGATGCCTTCCAATAATATTGCCTCCCTTTTTTTATGAATTTTTATTAATTATAATATTTACGAGTAATGGCTTAGTAGTTCTACAAATGTTATTATTGACCGTGTTTTTTTTTTTTTTTTTTTTTGGGTTTAAAGTGTCAAAAAATATTTGTACTTTTCGAGACCTTTATTATCGCAGGAAAATAAGCTCTAACTTGAAAAAGATGAAAATAACAAGAAAATGATTTATGATTTGTGGGATTTGGATTTTGTTGATTTTTGATTTGTACTATTAGTTCTACTAGCTTTTGTGTTTAATTCTTTGCCTGATTTAGTGACATAGTTGATATAATTTTAATTCAAACCTATACTAAAAAAATAAAATACAATAATTGAGATTGATTAAAAATAGAAATGCAACAGATTTGGATTGAGCGATTTGTATAGGTGCTCGTGCTTTTAATTATGGTATTTAGTCATATCGTTATTATTTTTTTGCTTTTTGAACTATACTATCTATTAAGGAGTCTAATATTTTCATTCTCTGTATTATGTACCCCATAAAAGTCTAAACTTATTCAATTAGGGACTCTAGAGTCTCCAAACACCCCCCCCCCCCCTAATTTAACAACAGAGGAAAAAGAATTATACCAAAAGGAAGAAAAAAAAAAAAAAAAAAAAGGACCATGCACCTTTTTTCTTCTACTTTGTTTGGTGATTGAGTAAAAGGTCATGAGGCTCATTACTCGTGAAGTCGTGAGCATATAATTCCACCGGGTCATCTTAACTAGTCTACATCAAACTAACCATAGTTGTGCTTCCATTTTACCAATTTCAAATTGGTTAGATAATTATTCATCCACATTTCTAGTTACTAGTATAACTGACCAAGTTATTAAACGACATTGCATTAGAATACGTAAGGTATATCTGTAAATGTATGATCAATTTTAAATGCTTGTTTCAATTTGTTTAGGATTGAAATTAAATTTTCATCTCACAAATTTTGCTCGTCAATTTGGCCATAAATATGGACCATGGTTTTGTTCGGAAGGTTGTTAGTTGATTCACTTGTTTTGCTTGACTACTTAGTAATCTTAATCACAGTTAATATTGGATCAATTAGCACTACTAGTTTATAAGAATGTTTAATAACTAGAATAAATAATTGGCTTGACTTTTAATACAGTCTTTTAGTTGGAATGGAGTGTATTTGAAGGGTGACACATGTGAAGATAAATTATATATTGGTCCCTAAGCATGTTTATTGGGACATTGTAAAGTAATTTCGACTAAAGACTTTATCATCATTCATCAATGTTATATCAAAATTAAATGCAAATTACACATGGTTGAGATGGTAACACCTCTACCTTCAAATATGAGTAGCCATAGTTAGTTCAATTCTTAATACTTGTATGATTATCGAAATAAAAATTTTATCACTTTATAGGGGTTAATAAATTGATCACAAGATACTTCAAAATTTGTTGAATAAAGTTCATGAATATAATTTAGAGTGAATAACATATGTAACTCCGAAAATAATTGATAGAGAATAAATGGAAAACATAAGTGACTTTCGTCATGCACATGATACAAGCTAAGTAAGCAACTCATTATGTAAGGGAGAAAATTGGCCTTGTATGCATTGAAGCTGCCAAATATTGTTGTAACATGATTTGATGTCAAATTATTTCGTCTCACTTAAGGCCGTCAAAGTGGTTGGAATATTTGGTTAAATGCATATTTGAAGCTTGTTCAGGTAGAAATTCAATGAAGCTCAACATTGTGGAACCACTAAAGAATAGCTAGTTTAGGTATTTTCCTACTTGCTTGCTATTTTCTGATGTAATGGTTCGTTTCTTTGCCTAATTTTTGGAGAAATTTTGGGTTACCATTCATCACAGAAAATATTGTTTGTTATGATTATTGTTGGAGACTTGTTATGGGGTAAGATGTCGCCGGGGCTAGTACTAGAGTGGAGTCCGGATGGCGGTAGTCATGGTCGGGTCATGCTACATGGTGGTCATGTAACTCATGTAACATGACTCATGTTTGCTTGCATCATAGCTAGCAAAAATTAATATTGTTGGGTATGGCCCAAATTTATAAGCCCATTATTTTGGTGGAGTATTGTGCATATTCTAGAAGAGGCCTCCGAAATCTCTAGAATAATATCCTACTTGAGAGTATTATTGACATTGAAAGCTATTAGCTAGAATATAATACATGGTTCGGGAATTTTTTAGAACGTTATGGATACAAGAATGATGGAGGAATTTCAAGAATATTCCGGCCATTTCCTTCAAGCTCCATCTACACCTATAAATATAGGTCATGGGCATTCAATCATGATATATAACACAACACAAGAAATCATGTCATACACAAGCCTTCCTACATACTACACCTCCTTGTACCATTTACCTTCTTTACAAATCCACTATTCCTACTTTGTAATACTCCTTATAGAGTAATATAGAGAGAGTCATATCGTAATATAAACCCTTAAAGGGATACTTGTACTATCCTATTTTCAAATACTGGAATAAAAGTGATCGTTGTTACATAAAATCGTGTATTCATTTATATTAATTATCTTGCCAATTATCAATTCAAATTATACTTTTCAATCAAATACATCTTCACTTTCGCTGTCCACTCACCAACCCTAACAAATTTCATCATGAAATTGGGGAATCAAGATTGAGGGAGTATGAGACTATGAGTAACCAAATATTATAAATGAATCACAAATATTCATACAAATACCAACCAATATACCAACTACATACTATGCCATATTTTAACCCTGTACCAAAACTTCCCATAAAATGTTACAAACTCTCATACTTAAATACTTCGCATAATTAGGCTCAAAATTTAATATCAATGCAACAATTCAGCCTAAAAGTTTCCAACAAAATCATTTTTGGTGAGTATAGCCAATTAGGTAGAAAAAAATAAATTAATGTAAAAATTAATTTGTAACAATAGGATTAAATCATTGGTGATTTTATAGCAAAACTCTAAGATTTACTGTGAACCTACAAGCTAAGTTTATCATTGGAAAAAGAAAAAAAAAATAACATTATCCTAATATTCTTGCATTGAAGGAAGACGTTACACATACAATTGTTACAATTGTTATAGCCAAAAGTTTGTGACTTAAAAATCTAAGTGGCAACCCACACAACATATTATATCAACACATTTGGGTTGCTCTAAATGATGATGTTATATACCTTACAACTATTTTTGGCGGACAATACTCAATTTTAGTCAAATTATATTTCGTATAAGAAATTAATTTGATTCACGACACGAAGGTATAAAAATCTGAAACCATCTGAAACTCCCTAACAATCACTAAACCCTTCTCCTATTCTCCTTTATTTAATGTCAAACAAGCGCCACACCTTCCTCTCCCTACCAGTTCACTGCTATTTTACCTTAGTACTTACGCTGACATCATGTATAACGTATCTTCTCATTAATCGTCTTTAATTCGTTCCTATCCAATAATCAATTTTATTTGGAAATAAAAGATATCATTTCAATAAACCAAATCGTAACGGACCGAGATTAACCAATGTCCTAACTCTAGTAAATAAATAAAAGATTTTTGCATTATTTGATCCAATCCATCTCCTCTCAAGTCAATATATAATACACTCACTCATTCACTCATTCATCTCTCTTTAATTAGTCTAATACAGTAATTACCTGTCATTAAAACAAATTAAATAAAATGGGGAATTGCCAAGCAACCCAAGTCACGGCGGCCGTGGTGGTTCAACATCCAGGAAAAGACGGCAAGGTTGATAAAATGTACTTGTCGGTCCAGGCTAATGAAGTCATGAGATCAAACCCTGGCCACTACGTCGCACTTGTCGTAGAGTCACCTAATGTCAGTGGTAACGTTGTTGTGAAACAACTTAAACTTCTTAAGCCTACTGACATGTTGCACATTGGTCACGTCTATCGTCTCATCACCTTTGAAGGTTTTTAATTTATTCAAAGCTACTTTGTATATCATATCATATCATATCAAATCGTTCAAATCCCTTAATTTTAATTTTATTATATTAAATTGTACGAGTATTATATTTTATTGTTTTTAATTTGTAGACGTTATCAAAGAGTTTACAACGAAGAAATCTGTGAAACTAGGGAAATTGCTCAAGGAAAGTGGTGTTTTGCCTGCTGACAAGGGATCTAGTAATAAACTCGATCAAACCCAGGTAATTATTTTTTATTTAATTCAATAAATTCATGGTTAATAATTAATTATGATTAGTGAATAATTCATGTTGATTTACATTTTTACATGCTGGTCCACATTGAATAATTTTTTGAACAGAATCATAGTCGAGAGGATAGCTGATTTATACCTTTATGAAAAAGCATGTTAACCATGATTTTGTCTGCATACCTTGATATTTGTGAAATCATTGGATGTTTAGGGATTCTAGGGACCAATCTAAATTGTTTATTGCTCTTGGCCAGTGTTCTTCATTTCATTACATGTCAGGGTTTTAAAATAATATTTATATCGAGTTATATATATTACAGAGTAATATGAAATACTATCGAGTTATATATATTACGGAGTAATATGAAATACTCTGTAGGATCATAGGTCGTCATATTTAACTTTAATTGTACTCATTGTATTCCAAAATGAATAATTGACAAATACTTAATGTACATGATCCATATCGTAGCTCTAAACCATAAAAAAAATTTCACGAAGGCCATGTGAGCAGTGTGACGGGTTATAGTTAGACAAAAATCAAATTTAATTGACTCTTAATTATATATTCATATTGTTTTGAGCAATAGCAATTCGCAAGGTCCTATTATGCATAGGTGAAGGTAGCACATAGTGTTGAAAGAAAGCGATTACATGTCTATGTTTAATGAAATTACGGGCTAAGTAAAATTTTGGTGTTTCTTGTGACAACTATTTTCGAATGAGCTTGCCAAATTCACCTAATCGCCTAACAGTTAAGCAACTAATTAGTAGAGGCAAAAGTCGATCTGTTATGTGTGTCGTCTTGCTCACTCTCTTTACTTAGCCAAAGGTAGATGTGGTATAGACGAAACTTGTTAAGCAATTAGATTTTTCAATTGGCAATCTCTCAACGATATTTCTGCTCCTTGAGCAACAGAATGCTTCCTACAATCTAGTATTTAATTGTAATATCTGTTCTTTGTAGAAATAACCATAATTAGTTCCTTAATCAAAGGGACTAAATATTAACCAATTTAGTCTGCAAATATTTAGGATGTAATCTTGGTAGTAGTTGCCTAATTTACAGGATACTTCTGTGTATAAATATTTATACTATCACAAGCAATAAATACACAAAAAAAATTACAAACCCTATTCCGCGTTATTTTTCTCTATATGGTATCAGAGCCGTAAGGTTCGATTTGGGAAACGAAACCTTGTTTTTCCTCATCATTTATCGGAGAACTTACCTGCGATGGACGAACAACCACCAAACAACCAGTTAATTTCCATGGAACAAATGGAACAAATGTTCCAATTATTCCAGAAAATGAACAAAACACAAAATAATCCAGAATCCGGCACATCACAAACAGTGCGTGTGGCCGAAAAATTAACCTTCACGAATTACACAAAATGGTGTAAACTGATGCAAATAGCAATTGGTGGTCGGGGAAGGCTCAATCACATCACTGCCAACCCCGTACCATTGGACGATCCGGAGTACACACAATGGGCACAACGGGACTCATTAGTTCTCTCCTGGATTATCGAAAACATCGATGGAGATCTAGTGAACCAATTTCTAGATTATAAATATGCTCTAGATCTATGGAAGGGCATTGAAACCTTACTCAGTAGTGGGAGGGACGAATTACAGACCTTTGATCTGAACACAAAGGCTGCATCTTTGAAGCAGGGAAACGAAAAGTTAGAGGTGTATTTCAGTAAACTGAATACCCTCTAGAAAGAGATTGATTGGAGAATGCCAAATCCAATGCAGTGCCCAGAAGATATCACTCTCTTTAATTCGTTTATACAGAGGCAAAGATTATACCAATTTTTGGCCGGTGTAAACGACTCATTGGACAAAGAGAAGAGGGACTTACTGAATCACGACCCTCTTCCATCAATTGACGCAGCATACGCGTTCATTAGACGGGAAATTGCCCGTCGCGGGATAATGACCGGCGTTTCATCATCAGGACAAAATCCCTCAGGAATTGGAAGCGGGCTCGTTGCTAATCGCCGGTCGGAATCCTCATTCCGGCGAGAAGACAAAACCCACCTAAAATGTACCCATTGTGGAGGAACGAAACACACCAAGAAAGGGTGTTTCGAAATTATCGGGTATCCAGAATGGTGGGAGGAGTACACGAAGAAGAAGGCCGCCACCAAGGCCGGAGCCGGCGGCAAGGCCAGTGTCGCCGTGTACTCGAACCCAGAAAGCACCGGATCCGGCAACATTTCAGACAACATCTCAGGAAACACAGGAATTTCGGGCATGAGAGAAGAAGAAAATGTCACCGATAAAAATGGTGGTAAGGAAAGTAGGGAGCAGAGTATGGAAAGTGAGATTCAGAAAATAGAAAGTGAAGATGAAAGAAGGAAAGAGGATGAAATCCTCTTACATATGTCGGCTAGGAGAAGTGAGGAAAGGGAAGAAAACTTAGCCCACAAAACTCACTCTCTCAATCTTCCTCTAACCGGTCCCATATGTTTGGAAGCCCAAACCGAAAACTTACAGCCCAATGACTTAAGCCCGAAACCTCTTGGCTTTGTTTGTAATAAAATCACTCCATGGATTTTTGACTGCGGAGCCACTGACACTATGACGAGTGATCCATCAGATATTAAAGCCACCCAAACCTCTCACCGAAACCAAATCCAAACAGCAAATGGGGAATATATTCCTGTTACCAAGACTGGGATTATTGATGTTACTTCAGATATACATTTAAATAATTGTCTTTTAATTCCCAGTCTTACTCATAAGCTTTTATTTGTGAGTCAGTTGACTAAAGAGCTTAATTGTATTGTCTTATTAACGGATTCTGGTTGTATTGTGCAGGATGCTCTAACAGGACGGATCATTGGGCGTGGTACTGAACGAGGGGGTTTGTACTATGTGGATGAGGAGGCTCAACAGGGTAACGCTTTGCTTGCTCATGGATCACCGGAAAGCCAACTTTGGATGTGGCATCGTCGGCTAGGTCACCCCTCTCTTGGTTACCTAAAACGTTTATTTCCCTCTTTTAAAAATATTGATGTAGAATTGAACTGTGAAGCATGTGTCTTAGCTAAGAGTCATAAACATACTTATCATCCTAGTTTAAGTCATGCCTCTGAACCTTTTGTTTTGATTCATTCCGATGTCTGGGGCCCAGCGCCTGAATTTGCGTTCCATAACTATTCTTATTTTGTTTTATTTGTGGATGATTGTACTCGTATGAGTTGGGTTTATTTCTTAAAACATAAATCTGAAGTGTTTGATGTCTTTGTTAAATTTTATCATATGATATGCACTCAGTTTCATGCTCACCCACAAATTTTACGATCGGACAATGGGGGGGAATATATAACTTTAGATATGGAACAATTCATTATTGACCATGGTCTGATTCACCAAACCACATGCCCAGACACTCCCCAACAAAATGGAATTGCCGAACGGAAAAATCGAACCCTTCTTGAAATAACCAGAGCTATCATGTTAGAATCCCATGTCCCGGTCTATTTTTGGCCAGAAGCCATTGCTACTTCCACCTATCTCACAAACCGACTTCCTAGTAAACCGCTTGACTACCAAACACCTCTTGACACCTTATCCTCTCATGTCACCATCCCATCAGTCCATTCTTTACCTCCACGAGTCTTTGGGTGCGTTGTCTATGTTCATTTACCAAAACGGGCTCGAAATAAGCTCGAACCTAGGGCAATTAAATGTGTCTTTATTGGGTATGAGGTTTATCAAAAAGGGTACCGTTGTTATTATCCAATTCAAAAAAGGGTCTACACCACCTTAGACTGTGAGTTCTTTGAACAAACTTACTATTACACCCAGCTAGGTCCTCAGGGGGAGAATTTGAGTGATGACCTTAGCTGGTTGACATATCCAAAAATGGTGAACCCAGATCCTACAACACAAGTAGGCAATACCACCGATGCTACCCCAGAAACAGTAGTCCCACTTCCTCTTCAGTCTCCACCAGATCCGCCAAATGAGCATCCATCTGATGACATTCCATCATCAGAAGAGGTACCATCTGAAAGCTCTCCTGTTTCCTACAATATGCCTGAAATTAATCCTGTCTCCAATGAAAGTGAACAAAACAGGTATGAGTTACCTCCTAGAAGTACGAGAGAAGTTCCACCAAGGAGATATGATCCTGAATATGAGGACCAACGGTCGAGATATCCAATCGAAATAATTAGCACTGAAAATCTGTCCAGCACATCCATAGCTTTCAATGCCTCTTTATACTCCGCAGACATTCCAAAGAATGTGGAGGAAGCTGTCAAGAATGAAAAATGGAAGCAGGCTATGGAAGAAGAGTATCAAGCCCTACAGAAAAACAAGACTTGGGAGAAATGCATCTTACCAAAGGGGAAGAAGAAGGTGGGATGTAGATGGGTATTCTCCATCAAATACAGAGCAGATGGAACTATTGAGAGATACAAAGCACGACTGGTTGCTAAGGGATACACTCAGACATATGGAATAGACTACTCAGAAACTTTCTCTCCTGTAGCCAAAATTGACACGATACGAGTTCTGTTTTCTGTAGCTGCAAACAAGGAATGGCCTCTGTACCAGTTTGATGTGAAAAATGCCTTCCTTCATGGAAGCATTGACGAGGAGGTGTATATGGAGGTACCTCCTGGATATTCTCATGATTTTAGAGATAAGGACGGATGCAGATTGAGGAAGGCTCTCTATGGACTAAAACAGTCTCCTAGGGCGTGGTTCGGAAGATTCACAAAAGCTATGAAGAAGTTTGGATATAGGCAAAGTAATTCCGATCATACTTTATTTCTGAAGAAAGAAAAAGAGAAAATTACCTGTTTAATCATCTATGTAGATGACATGATTATTACAGGAAATGATGAAGAGGAGATTGCAGACTTAAAGGGAAAATTATTTCAGGAATTTGAGATGAAAGATTTGGGCAACCTCAAATACTTTCTTGGCATAGAGGTCTTGAGATCAAAGCAAGGGATCTTCATTCACCAGAGGAAATATATTCTTGACCTTCTGGCAGAAACAGGAATGCTTGGTTGCAAACCAGCTGAAACTCCGATTGTGGCAAATCATGGCCTTCAAATTCTTGAAGGTGCAAAATTGACTAATAAAGAGCAGTATCAAAAGATTGTGGGAAAACTTATTTACTTAGCTCACACAAGACCAGACATAGCCTATGCAGTAGGGGTAGTGAGCAGATTCATGCATCTTCCACAAGTACAACACATGACAGCAGTAATGAGGATTTTGAGGTACCTAAAGGGTACAAGTAGTACTGGGATTTACTTTGACAAGAATGATCACCTAGATCTAATTGCGTACACGGACGCAGATTGGGCAGGAGGTCGTGATGGTAGAAAATCCACCTCTGGATACTTCACCCTAGTAGGAGGTAATTTGGTCACCTGGAGAAGTAAGAAACAGAAAGTAGTGGCTTTGTCAAGTGCAGAGGCAGAATTCAGAGGTATTGCAAAAGGGATAACTGAAATCTTATGGATCCGGAAACTTATGAGTGAAATTGGTTTTCCACAAAAAACAGCATGCAAACTCTTTTGTGATAACAAAGCAGCAATAAGTATCTCAGAAAATCCAGTTCAACACGACAGAACGAAGCATGTTGAGATAGACAGACACTTCATAAAAGACAAATTGGAAGATAAGATAATTAAACTTCCATTTGTGAGATCAGGAGATCAGTTAGCTGATATCCTGACAAAAGCTGTCAACAGTGAAGCATTCGATGAGGCATTACGCAAGTTAGGCATTGGAGCACCGAATGCCCAACTTGAGGGGGAGTGTAGAAATAACCATAATTAGTTCCTTAATCAAAGGGACTAAATATTAACCAATTTAGTCTGCAAATATTTAGGCTGTAATCTTGGTAGTAGTTGCCTAATTTACAGGATACTTCTGTGTATAAATATTTGTACTATCACAAGCAATAAATACACAAAAAAAAATTACAAACCCTATTCCGCGTTATTTTTCTCTATATTCTTCAATCTCAAACGTTCTGTTTTAAACTTTAACTTGGTTATCAATAGAACATGTTAAGCTGATTGAAAAGCATATAGATTTTCCATCATGTCATGCAATTTCCCTTAAAATGTGCCCAAATGTAACACAGTACATAGTCTAGTGGTGATCACCTCTATCTATATGCTTTGCAGACAGAGAAAGATGGTAACGAGGCTGGGAGCAGCAGCAGCAGCAGGAGCGGTAGCAGCAGGCGAGGAGGTAGGCATCATGGTGGCGGGGGGCATTGGAAGCCTGCATTGCAGACCATCTCTGAAGTATGAAGTTGAGAATTAATCACCCTTTTCTTCTCTGCTTGACAACTACACATTTAATTACAATCAGTTTGGCTTTATATTTGAACTACAGTCTACAGGACTAAAGTAATTGGGTGTTCCAGTTATTTTGTACTTGTATCATGCAAGTAGTATACTAGTTGTATACTATATTAATATTAAACCTGTTAGTTGTTCTGTATCTTGGAAGATATACTATGTGGTATGTGCTACTTTTGCTGGCCAAAATCAGGATGTCTTATGCTGCTATGCTATTGTTTTCTTCAATTATTTGTCTTAGGAAATTTGTCAGGGTGAGGGTAAGGGATAGCTCAAGTGGTTAAAGTTTCCTTCCTGATCATCGATTCTCATCCCCGCCCTTGAAGCTCTCTAAATACCAAAAAATAAAAAAGGGAATTCGTCAGGGTGCGTGATGATTTCAATTGGATTTAGCTTGTGGAGTTTATATATATAAAAAAATGGATTAGGCTAAGCTTTTGTATAAAATCCTGTGCCCAACCCGTAAAATAATGTTGGGTTTTTTGGGCTTTTCAATCTGGAATTCGATTTTGAACTAAAAATATGTGTTTAGGCTTGTCTAAACTTGTATTTTTTCTAAACCAAGTTGGATTAGGCTAATGGGTTGGGCCTTTGATGATCACCTCTAGATTTAAAACATTTGAATATATGATATGAGTAAGAAAATTAACCTTTTGATTATGTTGTTGAGTGCTAGGCCAGTAAGAAAAACCTTTTGCTTATGTTATTGAGTCCTAGGCCACCTAGGTGGTTAAAATGTTAGACATTTATGCATAAATTGAACACACATAAAGGATAAACTAATATGAAACCTTATTTATATGTTACTCCATACCTCCTAACAACAAAATACGAACTTACAAAGTATTGTAAGGAGTATCAATCAAGGGTTTCAAGGCCTTTGTTATCAACTGAAATTTATTTATAATTCCGCGAAAGCTTTAACTCTTACTTTGTAGTCCGTATAATATTTGAGCTTGCCAAAATAATTTTCCAATTGAAATTGCGTTTGTCAATGTTCTGGCAAGAGTGGTAACAAGCGCAAAAGCGTTGCGTACTGATTACTGAAGCTTTCTAAGCCAGGACCCAGCTTTGTAGTTTTAGGTAGTCGATTAATTTAGACGACCAGCACTTGTTTACGGAATTAAAGATAACTGGAGTAAAGAAAGAGAAAAACAACACTGAAAATGATACTCCGTACATTGTTTTTGTTACGTATGATCTACGATTTTATCCAAAAATAGGTAGAGACACCACCTAAATTATCCTAGTCAAAATGGTATTTATTTTCCCTCTCCTCTCATCTCATCTTGTATAAAAACTAGAATAGACCCGGTCTACAATAAATTATTGTAAACCCTACCTTCTAGTATACCATACGAATGTGATATCGCTCAAAAAGTAAATTTATCATTATAAAAAGTATCAAATAGTAAATTACATCATTCAAAAGATGATTTTTAAATTTTATCATCCTAAAGATAATTATATAATCTCATTAAATGGTTTAATATGAGATCAAAATATAACTCACAAAAAGATAATTATATCATCTAAAAAAGTGATTATATCATCCAGAATGTGATTATATTATTTGAAAGTGTCAAATTTTGGGTTTACAATAATTTATTGTAGACCGGGTCCATACAAGACCAATTACTCGTCTTGATCTGGCTAGCTGACCACGCAACATAAATCACTATCTACTAGAGTTAGTCACTTGGTCTTTAAAAAAAATTGAAGCCATGTATTCCATTTGTGTAAAAATTGTTGACTTTACAAGTTTTCTATTTTTGAAAACCTTACAAGTTGACATTTTGGAGTGAGGGAAGGATAAGAGAATTCATCTACAAAGTGCCCCGCAATTGATCCAATTTGGGGTTTAGATCGATTTTATTGGTTTGGTTTAAGTTCGGTCCAAGCATAACTAGTCTTGTCTTATTAAATCTAAAATTTTGATCTTTATTCTAGTCCTATTCAGTCCTAGATTGTTAGAGATTTGCAAATTTGGATGGTGTTCTCCTTATCACTAGACCAAATGTAGCTTCTCGTAATAAATCCATTTTTTTTTTTAAAAAAACAACTTCCGTATATCTACTAAAGCTGACGTGGAAAATTAGATAAGTTTGTAGATACTGCTCAGCGAAGATTTTGGTAGTTGAAGAATGAAAGGGCAATCTTACAAATCTCTTTACTTTTCAAATTTAGCAGTTAAGTTCTTAAGTACAATTGAATGGTTTTTTTTTTTTTTTTTTTTAAGTAGTTGGGTCTAATTGTATAAATAAAATCGTGTCTGCTTAAACTCTCCAATAATAATTGCATATTTTTATTGAAATAAAATTGCATTGGACATAGCTGGCATTATTATTATCCTTTCCCTTTCCCAGGATAGTAATAGTTGTTGCCACATTATTAATCATAGAAATACCAACAATTTATATTATATTATATTGTACTATAGTGTAATAATCATTGTTAAATCTGTTTCTGGGATTTCCAGATTCAGAATTTTAGCTACAAAATTGAAGAAGAAAAGCTGCAGAAAGTTTAATCTTTCTTCAATAATGGTGGATTATCGAAAGATACTGTTTGGTTGGTGTTTGATCAATGTGTTGTTTATCTGGAGTTATACCTCGAGAGCGAGGTCAACGGCAATGGCCGAATCATTTATGAAATACAAAGATAAAAATCAAGCAGTTGAGGTTCGAGTTCAAGACCTTCTTAGTAGAATGACTTTGCAAGAGAAGATTGGTCAGATGACTCAAATCGATCGTTCTGTTGCTTCTTTTGAAGTCATGAAGAATTACTCTATAGGTAACTTTTTAAATTTTGTAACCCCGTTTATGTTATTACTTCTCAATTAGACATGTCAAATGGGTCGGTCATTTTTTATAAAAAAAATTCGCATTTTGGTCATGTTATATTGGGTTAAGTCGGGTTTTCACACCTTATTACAAGTCTAGTCAAGTTTGGGTCGGTCAATGTCTATATTTGGGTTTTATTTACGAAACATCATTTAATTATAAGCAGGGAGTACGTTGAGTGGGGGAGAAAGTGTGCCTTTTCGAGGAGCAACAGCTCGAGATTGGATAAACATAATCAATGAATTCCAGGAAGGTGCCTTGGCTAGTCGTCTGGGGATACCAATGTTTTATGGAATAGATGCTATTCATGGCAATGCCATTGTCTACAATGCCACTGTATTCCCCCATAACATTGGTCTTGGAGCTGCTAGGTAACTTGTTACCAATATGACACGAATTGTTATTGATCTTGATCGTTGAATATAATGTTAGTTACTTATGCTGAGTGTAGAGATGCAGAACTTATCAGGAAAATTGGTGCCGCGACTGCTTTGGAAGTCAGAGCTACAGGGATTTCATACGCGTTTGCTCCTTGTATAGCCGTAAGAATCTGCACAATTGCTTATATATCTGCATCAATATATTTGAAATTGAATGGTGTCTGACAATAATTCTCAGGTCTGTAGAGATCCAAGATGGGGCCGTTGCTACGAAAGTTACAGTGAGGATCCTCAGATTGTGCAGGAGATGACAGATATAATCTATCCTATAAAGGGCATACCTTATGTTGGAGGAAGGTATGCATTATGTTACATGAAGATATCATTTTCAGAAACACTGTTTCTCCTTGATCAGAACTTCTGCATCAGAATGTTGAAACAGAAAAATGTATTTGATGCAGGGACAAAGTAATAGCTTGTGCTAAGCATTATGTGGGTGATGGAGGGACAACTAATGGCATTGATGAGAGTAACACAGTTATAGATGCAGCTGGGTTGTTTAAAATTCACATGCCTGCCTACCTTGATGCAATTAACAAAGGTGTATCGACGATCATGGTCTCTTTTTCTAGTTTGAATGGAAAAAAGATGCATGCTAATCGGGATTTAATCACTGGTTATCTCAAGAACACACTCCAATTCAAGGTGACAAATCACTTACATAGCTGAATCACACTAATGCACTGTTTTTTCCCTCAAATATCTACCAATGTGATTTCTCATTAGTATTCTTTTAAACAAACAGGGGATTGTTATCTCAGATTGGGAGGGACTTGATAGGATGACTACTCCAAATCATGCCAACTTTACAAACTCTGTCTTGGCTGGAATTCGAGCTGGATTAGACATGGTTTGTGGCTTTTTAAGCATACTTCATCATTTCATTATTTTAGCACTTAGTTTTTGCTCCTTGCACCTCAAAGCACCTTCCAAATTGATGATGATGTTTGTTAAATGCACAGGTTATGCTCCCCTACAATTATACTGAATTCATGGACATACTTACCAACCTGGTTAAGAATGACTATGTTCCTATGGAACGCATTGATGATGCTGTGAGGAGAATTTTGCGTGTCAAGTTTATTATGGGTCTATTCGAAAACCCTATGGCTGATTTTAGTCTTATTAATGAGCTAGGAAGCCAGGTAACAGCCACATTTGCCAAACTGCATATCAGTCCCCTAATCATGTTATGTCATCTGCTGCTTCATTCTGAGCTTCCTTTCAGATTGACATTTCAATTTCAATTTTTCAGGCTCACAGAAACTTGGCAAGAGAGGCAGTAAGAAAATCTCTTGTACTGCTAAAGAATGGTAAAGAAGGAGATAGCCCATTACTACCCCTTCCTAAAAGAACATCAAAGATACTAGTAGCTGGTACCCATGCTCATAATTTAGGTTATCAATGTGGTGGATGGACAATTAGTTGGCAAGGATTTCTGGATAATAATGAAAATAGAGGTAAACAGAATTGTTCATTTAATAGTGATTTTATGATGACAATCTGATATTTTCTAATAACTTAAAGAATGATTCTATGTTCAAAAGATGAAAATAAACTGAAACATACCTTTTTTTTTTAAACATTGAGCAGGAACTACTATTCTGAATGCTGTAAGATCAGCTGTCCACCCAAGTACAGAAGTTGTATACAAGGAGGAGCCGGATAAAGAATTCGTGAACTCCAACAATTTCACTTATGCCATCATTGTAGCTGGTGAGCCCTCCTATGCAGAATGGCATGGAGATAGCCAGACACTCACGATGACTGAACCAGGCCCTGCAATTATCAGCAATGTCTGCAAGTCCATCAAGTGTGTTGTCGTTGTTATCTCTGGCCGCCCCATTGTCATTGAGCCTTACATGGACTCCATCGATGCCTTAGTTGCTGCCTGGTTGCCTGGTACAGAAGGTCAAGGAGTTACTGATATGCTATTTGGTGACTATGAGTTCACAGGAAAACTACCACGGACGTGGTTCAGAACAGTCAATCAACTGCCCATGAATGTTGGAGATCTGCACTATGATCCTCTTTTCCCTTTTGGATATGGCCTAACAACTAACAATATACGCTTATCAGTTACTAAGTCTGAGATTCAATATGAATGATAAGAATCCTGAATACTTGGCAAAAAAATCTACTATCTCGAAGAAGAGAAGCATTACTATACAGTCTATACTCTGTACTGGTTTGGTTACACTTAGGCTAATTGGCCAAGAATACAAAGTCAATGACAGGCTATACAGACATACAGAGACGAAAAAAATAAATTCTTTCTGCATATCTAATTTCACATGTGTATTGTGTAATGCTGAAGATTGCATTTTAAAAAAATAAAGAAGAACATGCACATTATCTTCTTTTGGGGTTCAAAAACCATGATCAGTGTCAACTGAATTTCACTTCAGTGCTAGAAGTACTCTGTATGAGCTCGGCATGGATTATGTAATTCCTTTATTTTTTGTAAGCTAAGGATACACTAGTTAATGACTATACTATACTCGTCAATATTGCTTCAAAAATTGTTGTTGATATGCAATTTTCTGACATTGCATAGCACAGCCATGATGTTCCAAAATATGGAGAGCTATCCTGCATATTATTGAGACTCCGATCCGGGACTAACCTTAGGAGTTAATTTAGCTAATACATCCAAGTAGTCCGGCTAATTGGAATTGCCTTGGGTATTAGTGTATTACTGCCCAAGACTTTAACCAACTAAAATAGCTAACATTCACATAGAGACAATCTGTACAGTTTAAAAATTTTCAGATCACTTTTGTTAGCGTGTGAGCCCAATCAATAATAGGACTTAGTTTATTGTATTATTATTTTATTATAAGAGGACTTAGTTCATTGTAAGAGTCATTTTTAAATGCTTGAAGTTCTGCCAATTATTGGGAATGTGAACGCCTATATTAGACTAAGAATGGTATTTCACTGTATTCAAATTTCTGTTTTCCCTTGCAAATTTGTAATTTGTAAATCCTCCATTACTGTAGAGTTTTAGTTTTTGTATTTAGGGAGTGATCCAAAATCAAAAGTCAACCTGATCAATGGCTGAAACATACATGAAATACAAAGATCAGCATGAAGCAATTGAAGTTAGAGTTGAAGACCTTCTTAGTAGAATGAGTTTGGAGGAAAAGATAGGTCAGATGACTCAAATCGATCGTGCTGTCGCCTCCTTTGATGTCATGAAGACTTACTCTATTGGTAACTTTTATCATGTTAAATAAGTTTTATTGTTTTCACCTGGTTATGTGAGTTAAAGCTTACTGGAGGCGATATATGAAAAATTACGCAGGAAGTGTGCTGAGTGGGGGAGACAGTCCGCCTTTTCCGAAAGCCACGGCTGAAGATTGGATCAACACAGTTAACAAATTTCAGGAAGGTGCCTTGGCTACTCGTTTGGGGATACCGATGATTTACGGAATTGATGCTATTCATGGCAATGCCATCGTCTACAATGCCACTGTATTCCCCCATAACATTGGCCTTGGAGCTGCTAGGCAAGTTGTTATCCTAGTTTTTTTTTTTCCGTGTTCACTTTTCATGTTTTTAGTTAGCCTTGATTTATTTATATTCTGAATGTAGATTTAAGAGTTAATAGGGGTATCCATTATTGGATTAAAACCAAAATTCAATCTAATATTCCAATCCAATTCAATTCAATTCAATCCGAACCAAATTATTAATTTAAATTGGATTCGAACTTTAAATAGGATTGGATCGTATCGGATTGATATTTTTTTGAAACTTCGGATTTTCGGTTTGGATTGAAATGGCCTTGTTAGGATCTAAAAAATCTGAAATATAAAACCGTGATTTTTCAAATAAAGATTGTTTACATTAATTACATAAAACTATGTTTTTAATTACATTTATCTTAAAATTATTATTTCAATTAGACATGTCAATTTGGGTCAAATTTCGGGTTGTTTGGTTCATTACAAAATATGATAAATGGGTCAAATCGGATCGATTTTGGGTCATTTGGGTTGAGTCGGATCAGGGTTCGGGTTCTCTCTCAGTAAGTAGGGTTAGGAATTGACAGATTTAATTTTCAATACTTGTATTAAATCATGTACACCTATGTTCAGGGCACCCCTCCACCCTAGTATTACACAATAAAGCCCCTGGGACATCATTGCTAATGCAAACATTCAAAATGGAATGATAAAACAGCTATATATCTTTATTAATGTACCTCTCCACAACAAAACACTATCTTAATGATGCTGATAGACAAAAATGTTAATTGCTTATGCTGAGTGTAGAGATCCAGACCTTATTAGGAGGATTGGTGCTGCAACTGCACTGGAAGTTAGAGCTACAGGGATTCCATACGTCTTTTCTCCTTGTGTTGCCGTGAGTATCACTGCAGAAAGTTCATTTATTTGTATAAGTATCTTTCCAGATGGAAGAAAATTTGTCTGACAAATGGTAGATTATGATTCACAGGTCAGTAGAGATCCAAGATGGGGCCGCTGCTACGAGAGTTATAGTGAGGATCCCCAGATTGTGCAGGAGATGACTGAGATAATCTATGGTTTACAAGGAGTAAACCCTAAAGGATCTCAGAATGGCATTCCTTATGTTGGGGGAAAGTATGCAGACTATGCACCATATTACATGAATAAATGACATTTTTCCACTCTCATCTTTCACCTATCAGAACAATCAGTATTTTAACTCGAATTATATATGTTGATACAGGGACAAAGTTGTAGCTTGTGCTAAGCATTTCGTGGGTGATGGGGGGACAACAGAAGGCCTTGATGCAAGTAACACAGTTGTGGACACTGCTGAGTTGTATAAAATCCACATGCCTGTCTATCTCGACTGTATCAGCAAAGGGGTGTCAACAATTATGATCTCCTATTCTAGCTTAAATGGAGAAAAGATGCATGCCAATCGTACCCTTGTCACAGACTATCTCAAGAACACTCTCCAATTCAAGGTAAAGTAACACTTCCATAATTAATTCGCGCTATGCACAATACTTATTTCCCAAAACTCCATCAATTTAATTCTCTCATTAATCGGAATTATATTGAACAAGTAGGGGTTTACTATCTCTGATTGGGAGGGACTTGATAGGATGACTACTCCTTATCATGCAGACTATACATACTCTGTTTTGGCTGGGATTCAAGCTGGAATAGACATGGTTAGTGTTTTCCAAGCAAACTTTATCATTATCCTCTATCTAGTCTCTGGCTAACATTTATGGCACTAGTAATAATTTGCACCTCAAAGATGCCCGTTTTGACATTGCATAATGGTATAATGTTACATTTACAGGTAATGGTTCCTTTTAATTTTACTGAATTTATAGACACTCTTACCAATCTGGTGAAGAACAAATCTATTAGTATGGGGCGTATTGATGATGCTGTGAAGAGGATTCTGCATGTCAAGTTCATAATGGGTCTATTTGAAAATCCTATGGCCGATTTTAGTCTGGTTAATGAGCTTGGAAAACAGGTAACAGCGACATTTGACAAACATGCTTGTATTTGTATATTACAGTGAATACAGTCCGTTAATTATGTTAAGAAGTACGTTTTAAAAGAGTTTCAAGGGAAAATGAAGCATAAGGTTCACATCATTGGGTGTCATTTGCAGGCTTTAGTCTAAGATTCCTTTTAGACTGATGTTTCATATTTTACTATGCAGGCTCACAGAGACTTGGCAAGAGAGGCGGTAAGAAAATCTCTTGTACTCCTAAAGAATGGTAAAGAAGGAGAAAGTCCATTATTGCCCCTTCCTAAAAGTGAGTCAAAAATACTTGTAGCTGGTACTCATGCTCATAATTTGGGTTACCAATGTGGTGGATGGACAACTACTTGGCAGGGATTTTCAGGAAATGATGGTACCAGAGGTTAGCTTAAATGATGAATTGAGTTTAAATCTTTTGATTATTTTCTAAAAATGCCATATAGAATGTTTCTATGAAACATACCTTTTTTTTCTACATTGAGCAGGAACAACAATTCTGGATGCTGTGAAATCTGCTGTCTACCCAAGTACAGAAGTTGTATACAAGGAGAACCCAGACGAAGATTTCATCAAGTCCAACAACTTCACTCATGCCATCATTGTTGTAGGTGAGCTTCCCTACGCAGAGATGCATGGTGATAGCCAGACGCTCAAGATGATAGAACCTGGACCCACTGTGATCAGCAATGTCAGTGGGTCCGTCAAAAGTGTTGTTGTTGTTATCTCTGGCCGCCCCCTTTCCATCGAGCCTTACATTGCCCCCGTCGATGCCTTGGTTGCAGCATGGTTGCCTGGTACAGAAGGCCAAGGAGTGGCTGATCTGCTGTTTGGTGACTATGAGTTCACTGGAAAGCTGCCAAGGACATGGTTCAAAACTGTTGATCAGCTCCCCATGAATGTTGGAGATCCACACTATGATCCTCTTTATCCCTTCGGATTTGGTCTGACAACAAATGCAATAGGCTTATCAGCGACTAAGTAAGACATTCAATATGAATGATAACAGACCAAAATGTTGGACTGACAGCATAGTCTATAGGGAGACTTGAAGGAAATATATCTTATTCTCTTAGTAAGAAAAAGAAGTGAATGTGTGAAATAAAGCCCTTAAAGGTTTTCTTGTGAAAATTACTCCCAGTTTATTACTATTGCAAATGATTTTCTTCAACTTAGAACATCAGTGGCAGCTCTACCAAATATCTTAAAAGATAACAAAGTTTTAGATTTCTGTAAACAACATCCACCAACAAGTTTATAAAAAAGCAAAGTTCAACTTCCCTGAGTTCGAAGCCCTGACCTATGGCCTCATAAACTAGGAAAACTGGGAAAGAGTGCTTCCATTTGATCTCTTGAAAATTTTCCTTGCAGTAATTCCCCTGAACGCCTCGAGTACAGAGTTGAAACCATTCGTCATCCTTCAAGAACTTCAAGAAAACTAAACACCTAAGAACATTTCTTGGAATGGCATTGCTGATTTATCACCAGGGAAGGCAGTTTCTACAACTTATAAAAACACACAATCCTAAGTAGATGTCTAGACTTCTACAGAAAAACTGATAAAATTTGCCGTTCTCTGTGATACATCTGAACCACCAATGGCAGCATGAAAATCACCACAAAAGGCACAAATTCAATGTAGAAAAACCGAAATGTAAAGGTGTAGCATATAAATTGGTAAATTCACAGATAGTATGATCAATTAGTACATATCAAATGCTTGGATAGATAAAGTACGGCTACAAATTAACTGTCTCGCTCTTCTTTATTACACTACTCATCTGGAGGTACGAAATCAGGTGTGGTCGCTGAAGAAAAAATTGCATACCTCGGAAGCTACAAAAACAGTAAAATGTTCAACTTAGAAGAAATCATTTCATGCCATGCTCAAATCTATTTGTCAGAAAGGGCTTTGGACATAATAGTGAAGTTGCTCGCTTGTTGGATAATCCCACTGGAGTTGAAATTCTTTCCCTTCAAAAGTGCAGAATACCAATGTGCAGATAACTTAGGATATCTTTTTAGATCTGGATCATCCAAATCCACATAATAAATGCCAAAACCCCATTTATATCCTCCTCCTAGCTCGAACATATCCAAAAATGACCATAAGAAATACCCTCTTGTGTTTGATCCATTCCTTCAGTTCCGGGTTAAGAAAAAATTAGACATAAAGAGCATAAAAAGTTATTGCAAGTCACACACCTACTAGCAGCTAAATTGTTAGCCAATTCTTAATAGTCAGACATCATACCTCAATGCATCAAGCAAGTATCCTATAGAAGCATTAAGATATTCAACCCTTGATGTGTCTTGCAATGATGCACTACGCTCTGTTCGGTAACCTAAAAATTACAGGTGCAGTATTAGCAAATAGTGGTCAAGTGTAAAAGGCAATAGGTTCAATTTGTTGTATAAATTTTGAGAGGAGATAGAAGAACCATTTTCATGTATATAGAGAGGAGGATTTCCATATTGTTGTTTAAAATATTCCAAAACACCTTGTACACCCTGATAACTTGGATACAATTGGACCTGCTCTAGACCAAGGTCAGTTCTCACCCTTTCACCATCATTTCTATCTGCAGAAAGTAAACATTTGATTAGCACTAAGTTGAGCAACCTAGCATTTTAGCACTTATCTTAGAGATAAGATTACAAATTCCCAAAACCAGGCAAAAAATACTTTTGACAGAGAATACTAGAAATTGAGTCAACGAGTACTAAAACATACAGATAAGTTCGACTCCCCTGTCTGCATCAAAATCTCTAAGGTCCGCTGTGAGGTTGCTTGTGTTGTCTTTGACACCTATAGTTGTGTAGACATTCACTCCAATAAAATCGAAGGAGCTCTTCACTAGTTCAGATTCATGATCTGAGAAGGATGGAAGTTCCCACCCACTGACTTCTTCATCACGTCTGGATAATCACCAAACACCAGGGGATCCATAAACCTGATACAACATTGAAGATGTCGCAATAAGTACCACCACATTTTCAAAATAGAGATGAATAGCACTGGGAAACGAGCATAAGGTGGTAGCAGACACTAAATAAGCCATGATGATCTGAAGAAAAAAATTATGGCATATTGGACAAAGTTACAACATCACGCACCAACCAATCCTGAAATCGCGAGCTCTTTGAACCGCAAGTAAATCTTCTTCTATATTTGTTTCAGGAACACTTGACTCTGCATAGAGATTCAGACCTATAAAGCCATGTTGTTTTCCCTGCATGCATGTCATTCTATAGGTAAGTTCTAAGAAAGACAAATATCTCAATAGGTAACATGGTAGCACCACTTTCAGACTTCGGTGAGAAGAACCTGGTATGTTTTCCTATACAGCCTCACAACTGATGCATGTGCTAGCAACAAGTTGTGAGCAACCAGATATGGCTCAGTAGTAGAATTTCCTTTTGTACAAGACCCAAATGGCTCAGAACATATCTGAGGCGGAATTAATCCATGATCATAACCATATTCAGCAAACATATTGGGTTCATTGTATGTTGTCCGATACAAAACTCTATCACCAAACTCTCTGAAGCACACATTAGCATATGCTGTGAAGTCTTCCCTGCATCCGCATTTCACAAAGAGTGTTAAACCATGAGCTTTTGTTATATGCATAGCAAACAAAGGAGATAAAGTTTTAGATCAATACACAATCTGTTGGTTAACCCATCCTCCATAATTGTCTTCAAGTGCTTGAGGTATGTCCATATGCTGCAAAACCATGTGTGGTTGAATTCCTAAATATTTATGGACTAGTAAAGTTTTCATATATATTGGTGGACCCAAATTCTGAAGAAATTTTGATAATTACCGTGAAAAATGAGTTCGTTGAGAAGATTGTTGTAATATTCTACAGCTTTTAGATTGACAGGTCCTTTTCCATCTGGGATTTAAAAATCAGGAAGAAAGGATTTGTGCTAGAACAAAGAAACACTGCATTAACATATTGGATAGCTACAAAAGGACATATTGTACTTGGGATCAGTCTTGACCAAGAGATGGAGAACCTATATGCATCTAAACCCGTATCTACCATTAGCTGGACATCTTCCTGGGAAATAACATCAATATTTTATAAAAAAAATAAAAATAGAAGATATATACTAGTAGTTTACTATATACAATGCAGAAGGAAGATGATGCTGATCATATATTAGCCAAAGGGATTATATCTTGTCAAATGAACAATCATAGAGCATGCCTCAAGTGAAAATGAAGCACATTATATGGAAACTTTCATAGCATGGCTATGACAGTCATTTTAAGTCAGAATAAATGACATAAACGTGAGAAAATCATCATGCAACTTTAGTGATTTACATACTAGAAAGTAAGCTCTTGTTTGAGATAAAATTTTCTGAAACAAATGGTGAGTAGATAATGAAACAGAAAATTATAAACATTGCAGCCACTAAGGAAAAGAAAAAAAAAAAAAAAAAAAAAAAAAAAAAAAAAAAAAAAAAAAAAAAGTAGAATCAACACTACAAAATTTAGGTAAATGACCTTGTACATGTGATATTGATCGCATGCTATATCCCCAGTATATCCATCCACATAACCTGAAACAATGGAATGCACTAATGCGACATCGATAGCGTCTTATAAACACGGTCACTAATCCAAGCCTTAGCTGCAAGTATGTATGACCCCACGGTAAAATGATTAAAATTATGGCACAACTTGAGCATTTTGCTATTATGAGTCCGGGGAACTAAAACTACTACTCCGTAGTCCGTACTATGTAGTATTTAAAACTCCCAATATACGGAAATAATAGTTGCATATACTAGTTTTGCATATACTAGTTTGAAATGCTCGAAAATAATTGTCTCATTTTACTATAAATCTATAATAGCTTGCCTAACATCCCTAAATACTTATTCAACCGTAAGCAATTGCTACTGGTGTAAATTAAACCCTTCAATCAGACAATAAAGAATAACTTACACTTACAGGACAATAAAATCACAAAAAACCCAGAATTTAAGTTTTCAAGAAAACCCAAAAATGAACACTGACCAGCATGAGCATAGGTGTCCCAAATACGGAGGGTCCTGCCATCTTCAAAAGCTGCGCCTTCAACCTGCATAAAACTCCATTAAAACTGTATTAGTAATGGTAATTGTATGAATGAGAGAGAGAGAGAATAAGGGGGTAACTTGATAAGCAGAAGAGCCGGAGCCAAAAATGAAATGAGAGGGGAAATCAGTTCTGCTGTAACTGTAACCCTTTACAGTTGAAGGAGGTTGCAGTAGCAGATAACCAATAATCAGGATCATGACCTTTAATAGTTCTTTCAGAAAACCATTAATCAAAATCATATCTTTCCCTTCAATTACAAACTCTACTTCAATGTGTTTATCTTTGAACAACCAAATTACAAATTGATTGTGAAATGTAAAGCACTAGTAAATCAAAAAGGTTGCACTTTGAGATACTACTATTCGACTAAATAGTCTTGTTTTGTCAATTATTTTGGCCATTGGTTCTCACCGCTAAATATGAGGTTATATACAATTATTGTTCAATTATTTTTTTGGTGGGGAAGGAGAAGGGCTCTGCCGCACCAGATCCTCTCACAGTTAATGTTATGAAGTATTATACAAGTATAAATGTATAATGTTATGAAAGTACGGAGTATTATATAAATATCATTAGACAATCATAAAGTCTAGTTTCATAACTTAATTTAGTTATAATTTTTCTAATATAGGATTAAAGATATTAATGGTCAAAGTTACGTTTTAGTAAATGTGCCGGTTAAACTGATACAAATATTAAAAAAAAAAATAGTGGGAGTATTTTTAACTTCTTATACATCTATCATTTTCCTTAAAAAAAACCATAAAATGATAAAATTATCTAAGTTACTTTTAGGGTCTGGTTACATTTACTTAGGGTCTGTTCTCTTACGTTGAAATTCAGTTCAGTACAGCTCAGTTCAGTTCAGTTCAGTTCAACTGAGTTCAGTTGTAATCCCCCGTATTTTTAAATATTTTATAAATGAAAATTTATTTTATTTATAATATTTATTTGTTATTTTTCATAATTTAATTTCAAAAGTTTCAAATTATTAATCTGGGTCGAAATTTATTTGAACAAATTATTTTATGCACCTTTATTCTACAATTTATGTCCAATCACACAAGCCTAACCCATTTGTTTACTTAATCGACCCATTATTTTTATGAGGCCCAATCTTCTTATTTACCCTACAATTCTCTCCTATAAATACCCCATGAATCCCTAAAAAATTTCCGGTTAGTCTTATTTTCTTTCTCCTTAGTTTTATTAATTTGTGTAATTATAATTATTGATTTATGGATTTTGATTTTATTGTTTGAAAGTAATTCAATTAGTATCAAGTTGTATTTTGATGATTAAACTTTATAATTTCAGATTTTATAAGTGTCATAATTTTCAGATTTTGTAAATTTTATAACCTAGGGTTTTTAATTATTGAAAATCATGATTTTAGGGTTTTTATGAACAATTGATCTAGGGCTTTTATAGTAATGATGTTTTGAAATTTTGGTGATTATAAGTACTAATTAGTTTAACTTAATTCCAGATTGTTTTGAACACTTAAATTCGTGTTTTAATTTTAAGATTTCCGTTCATTAATATTAATCCCGTTTTAATCCCGATCAGGTTCTGAACTCATCCGATTTTGACAAAAAAGTAGTGTTTTTCATGTGAAAACAACGTTTTAAGAAAGAATCACTACCTTTGGTAGTGTGCACCACCCTTTCGTGGCTAAATTCAGCCTCTAAATATGATTTTCGGGCAGTTTTTGATTTTAACGAAGTTTTTTTATACTTAAAATATTATCCTTGAGTTTGATTAATAAAATTAATTATGTTTAAAGTTAATTAAGCATAAATATATTTTTTTTTATTGAAGTTTTAAGTGCTGGAAATAGTTCCTAAGTACTACTTTTGATGTTTTATAAAAAGGATTTAATCACCCATTAAAAAGGGAGATTATTAGAGGTTTTTAAATAATTTTAATATTTTTATTAAACCTTACACTTGTTGTAATTTCATGTATAAGAGTGTATTTTAAGGTTTTTATGAAGAAAATTTAAAGAACTATATATAAGCCTTTAATTTTAACTAAATGGAGGGTTTTAAAGTGTTGTTTGATTTGGATTTTGAAGGTTTTAAATTAAGTTAGTGTTGCTGTAAATTTGATTGATTGGGTATTGACTGAGATGTTATTGTTTGGTTTAGGAGAGGAGTTTATTGAAGGTGATTTCTAGTTTTTAAGTGGCCAACCGAATTGTTTACACGAGGTACGTACATGTCTACTTCGTTGTAAGTAGTATCATGTTTAGGTACCAAACAAAAGAACTTAGTTTCATGATTAGAGAACACTTGGATGGAAATTGTTTGGTTATACATTTAATTAATTCATGTATTTATATTTATGAGGCATGTTTTGGTGAATTAATTATGCTTGTATGGAATTATGGATGCAAGTATGTTGAATTATATTGGATTAATTGTTTGTATGGAATGTTGATACAAGCATAATTTTATTGGATTGGTTTGTTAACCACATTTGGATTACTAAAGGATTGGAATTGAATGGTTTAATTGGAATGAATTTATTAATTATTCCACAAGGTTGTTATTTATTTTATTACTCAATCATGAATTGTTAGTATGTTGAGTAAAGGTGGATTAAGCCGAATGGCTAGGTGGGTTGACTATGTTCAACAATTTGGATAATTTAGAAGTTTAATGAAATTAAAGGTCAATTTGTGATGTGATCACCATTGTCCTAAATAAGATTAAAAATAAATTGATGTATGATTTTTATGTATGTTCTACTTGATTGAGTCGACTATTAATTAAATTCGTAATCACGTAAAGTGAAACATGGATGAGCAATAAAACTCTGGAAAGCGTGCACTTCTAGAGTATTGACAATTATGGGTTGGGGTACACGGTGGTAGCCCGTGGCTTTCCGAAGCTTGTTTGATCAATATGTCCTCTTCTCTTTTGGTATTTACATTTTTATTTTATAAAGAAAGTTAGATGGGATCCTAGACTAACTTTGTGAGAATGGAGTCGCGCCCATTCTTGCATCGCGCTAAACTTTTATTTTAAATGGTATTTGGGACCAAAATGATTTGGTGGATTGGAAAACCTCGTTTATTGCTTACTCCAAACTAAATTAATTAAATTAAATATAAAGAGTCGAGTGTTTGGAATTGATTAGAAAGTATGTTGAGTCAATTGAATTGTTCAAGTGTGGAGTCTTGATTAATGAATTCAAGTTGTATGTTTATTTACTTTAATTAGTTGAGCATGTCAGGTTTTGTGCGTTGTATCTTGTATGTACTCAGTTTTGCTGATTGCGTGCTTTTGTGTGTTTTCTTTTGGTCATGGCCTTCGCCTTTCAATGACCCTGTGATGATCCAATTATTACACTTGTATTATTGGGGAGCAGTATTGCACAGGTTAGCTTGATGATGTGAAGTTCGGTGATTTGACATACGCATTGTCAAGGGATTGGTGTGATTGAGAGTATTCGTTTTTTGTGTTGAACTTATTTATGTTTTACTATTTTAATTATGTTTTGGGATTTTGAATATTGGTTTGGTTTTAAATAAGGGCCTTATATGGTTCCAATTTGTAAGCTTTGACTTATTGATTTTCTAAATTATGTTATTTTAAAGACTTAAGTTTGATTTTCCGCTGCGATACTTTGATAAAGCCTTAACGTTTGAACACGTGGCGGTAGCACGCCAGTAGTTCTCTTGAATATTGTTCAGGGTCCTCACAGGTTTAAAGAGAGAATTATTGGGGTGTTACATCAGTCCATGAGAACAGACCCTTAATTTGAGTTCAATTTTGTTCAGCTCCAATAAGTTAGTTCAATTCAATTCAGTTCAGCTCCAATCAATTCAATTCAGTGTTGTTCATTTCAGCTCCTAATATCCCTCTCTCATAAAATATTCATTTCAGGTTAGTTTGGTTCAGCTCAGTTCCAATCAATTCAATTCAGTTCAGCTCTAATCGGTTCAGTTCAGTAAATATGAATAGACCGTTAATTTAAATATTTTACAATAAAAATTAACGTAAATCTGGCTTTTTTTTAACACTTACTAGTTGTTGGCCCGCACGCTACGCGCGCGGTCCCCCAACGTGATTTTGTTTAGGTAATTAGTGTATAATTAGTCGTAGTGTATTTATTAATGTAAGTGAATTTGCTTATAGTATATAATGTGTAGGTATAGAAGTTAGAGTGGGGATTATTAGAAGGCTTGCATAAGGCATATGCACATGTTAGTAAGTTTATGTGCATTGGTTAATCATGGAGCATTGAGTTGGCTCCAAAAGCAAACTAAAAGAATAGATATTCGACTCCCAACAGTAGGAAAATTAGGTGCAGCACAATCTCTAGTACAAACTTTGTCTATTAGCTATTAATATATTTACAATGTTGTAATTGCTTTATAATTACTTAATTATTGATCTATGAGAATCACATTACATAATTACTACTAAATACTAATCTAAAGGGTGCAGCTATAACGACTCCTCGTTGTTCATAGCTTATCTTCTTCCTATGCCCTACTCAGTACTGCCTGTAAATTCTGCTCCTTATGATACTGCAACCACAAACAAATACAACACGATGAATTGGTTGTCAAAGATCAATTTTTAATAGCTCCAAACAATGACCCCTACTGAATTATTTGAACCAATCTCAAACAATATCCAAAATTACATGGCTCGAACAAAAAATGACCCAACTTGAGCTAAAAGTTAGTAAGTATATCATTGATAAACAATCATAAGAATCTACTTAGAAAAACGAATATGACTTGGGCCAAAATTAAACAAGGTGAGTAAATCACCAAAATTTGCCCCAAAACACAGTGCCTACGCTAAATAATCCCTTTTTTAGCATTCTAGTTCTAACAATCATAATTCATGACAATAATGAGGCCATCAAAAACTTTTCTTATTAGAAAAGCAAAGGGATTACCTGCTTTGCTTCCTTTCTTTCTCAATTACATCCTGTTATAATAAGAAACAATTGTTAGATAAATTATAGGTGGGAACTATGGTAGTAAAAATACGTGCTTGAAGAGAAAAAAAAAAACGTTGAATTCAACAGGATACACAAGTTATTAACAGGACCAATCATTCGGAACAAAACCACATTGTTTATAAATCATGTCAATATCAAGATTAAGTACTTGCTAAAGCTAGGATTTGAGAAAAAAAAGTATAACGGTTGTTGCCAAAAAAATTAAAATGGACATTATTCACAAAACAATTTGACTATCATTATTTTTTTTATTTTTTTTTATAGAGCACATATTCACAACCAGAAGTATCTAAATTAAAATTGGGTCGTGCAAGGCATTATGTTTGATGAAAAATTGATAATTCACACCAACTGCTTACATAAACATTATGCTTAATGAGAGCTCTGTAGTCTGTACAGGGTTAGGCTCATCATTAGTGAACATCATAGCATCATAATCTTCCACTAAGATGAGAGCAAAGAATAAAATTGGGTAATTTGATGACCTTCATATATATTTGATGACGGGTAATTTTTAAACCTTTGCTACTTACTGTGTGAGTATGATTAGTGTCGAATCCATATCACTTGTTTTTGAGAAAGTTATATGTTACTACCACTTTCATCTAACACACAGAGAACACTTATACACTCCATATCACTCGCTCTCTCTACCAGCTTTACTTCTCTTTCCCCGTACTCTTTCTATCACTCAAGTCTTTATGGTGTTGCAAATTTTAAGTCTTTTAACACTTTTGTTTATTGCTTCCTGGTTATATAATTGACCTCCTCAAGTGCTCCTTATCTCTTTTCCTTCTTTCTCTCACATTGTCACTGTCACATATTGGGCCCTATCTCCCTCTACTCCTTTTGTTCCCTCATCATCAGCTCCTCCCTTACCTCCTCTTGCTTCCTATTCTTCTCTCTTCTATTGTGGTATTGATAATTGAGTTCGTCCTAATTGCTCCCTCACCCTTTCTCGCACCTTTTTTTCATCTCCCTCTCATTTATCTTATATGTCGTGGTTATTAAAGTTCGTTCTAATTGCTTCCTTATCCTTCCTCATCGCTCCTCTTATTTATCTTATATTGTCATTAAGATATTCACTTTTATAATTTATATTTTTGTCATGTCATTAAAAAGATATTATATTGTATAACAGTCTCCTAAAAAAGCTGTAATTGTCACGACTTTTCTCTGCCTAGTATCCTTGACGACCTCGAACTTTCTTTAACATCTTAGCCATCACATAGTCACCTTTTTTTTTGTTTTTTTCTCTCTTCTTATTCCTTTCTCATTCTCTTCCTTTCCTGTTTCTCTTAATCCTTATTCTTCTCCCCCCCCTCGCCCGCTCTTTATCTCTGTCACACTCTTAAATGGTTTTAACATTTTTTTTGTAATCATAGTCCTACGCCCATATCTCTTGATTTTGAGAAAGTTATATGTTACTACCACTTTCATCTAACACACAGAGAACACATATACACTTCATATCACTTGCTCTCCCTACCAGCTTTACTTCTCTTTCCCCGTACTCTTTCTATCACTCAAGTCTTTATGGTGTTGCAAACTTTAAGTCTTTTAACACTTTTGTTTATTGCTTCTTGGTTATATAATTGACCTCCTCAAGTGCTCCTTATCTCTTTGTCTTCTTTCTCTCACATTGTCACGTCACATATTGAGCCTTATCTCCCTCTACTCCTTTTGTTCCCTCATCATCAGCAACTACCTTACCTCCTCTTGCTTCCTATTCTTCTCTCTTTTTTCACTCTTCTATTGTGGTGTTGATAATTTAGTTCGTCCTAGTTGCTCCCTCACCCTTTCTCGCACCTTTTTTTCATCCCTCCTCTCATTTATTTTATATGTCATGGTTATTAAAGTTCGTCTTAATCGCTCTCTCATCCTTCCTCATCGTTCCCCTTATTTATCTTATATGGTTATTAAGATATTCACTTTTATAATTTATATTTTTTTCATGTCATTAAAAAGATATTATGTCGTATAACAGTCTTCTAAAAAAGCTGTAATTGTCACGACTTTTCTCTCCCTAGTATTCTTGAGGACCTCGATCTTTCTTTAACATCTTAGCCATCATATAGTCACCTTTTTTTTTCTTTTTTTTTTTTTCTTTTTTTGCTCTCTTCCTTATTTCTTTCTCATTCTCTCCCTTTCCTGTTTCTCTTGATCCTTATTCTTCTCTCCTCCCCTCTCTCGCCCACTCTCTATCTTTGTCACACTCTTAAATGGTTTTAACATTTTTTCTGCAATCATAGTCCTACGCCCCCACCCCCCACCCCCCCACCCCAATGAAATGAAAACCCTTTGTATGGCATGGAAATTGAGCTAAATGCACAGAAAATTTCAGTCTAAGTGCATAAATAAACAATACTCGTACTATTTAATGGTTTTAACATTTTTAGTAATCGTAGTCCATTGTGATATCGTCCCTCGCCTCTCAATGAAATGGAAACCCCTTGAACGGAAATTAAGCTGAATTCACATTAAATATTAAATGCATCGGTCTAAGTGCATATATTAACAATACCTAAATCCCAAAATGCAAAGTCACCAAAATAAATACCAAAAAAAAAACAAGATTAATGGACTAAACATAAATAAACAGAGTAAGATACCTCTCAAAGTATTCAAGGATACCGAAAACTGAAGGCCTGAAGAACAAGAAACTCGCCTAATGCTGCTCTTTCTCTGGCTGTTAGCCTTTTCATTTCAGCTCTGGACCTTTTCACCTCAGTTTCCATTTACTTCCCATCTTCCCTGGTTATTCTTTTCACAAACAAAGCAAAAATCATCTGAAAAAAACAATCATAATTGGATTTTTACATGAAAATAAATCCCGCTCAAAATAAGTGACCTTTGTATAATCAAATACTCCCTCCATCCCCAAATGATAGTCTCTTATGGGCAAAAATCACGGGAATTAAGAAACTTAAATAAAAGTAGTAAAATTACATTGAAAAGATAAATATAGTATGTAAAATAGTAGAGAGAGAAAGTAATAAAAGTATATTGAAAAACAAAATTTACATGGGAAAGTTAAATTTGCACAAATATTGTTTAATTGGAGGGAATTTTCATAAAAAAATGATATTAATGGTACTTGAAAAAAGCAAATGGGACTATCTTGATTTCCTGCACAAACATATTATTATTAAACCAACTTGTTATGATAATCTTATATCTCTATTATTTCAGCTAAAAAAAAGGTAATTCAATAATTAAGCAGGAACAGTCAAAAGGATAAAGGATGTCATCAAATCATCATGAGATTTAAAACTCATCAGGTTCCTGCTTCTATAAGAAGTGCAGACAGTACAAAACACACAAACAATATAAGTATTTGACATCAAAGGTGAGAATATAATCCTAAAACTTACTTAAGTCTTTCTCTACTTGTTTAGTTTTCCCTTCTTCTTGCAGCTTCCTATATCTTTCATGAGCCCTCTCTATTTTTCCAACTCCTCCCTAAAAATTGAATACATATGATAGTAATAATATGAATAGTGTCGCCATCTTCTCTCAAACTAACTCAAAATCATGCATTAGATATAACCAACTAATAACATCATTTTAAGTTAAGCAGATTTTCTTTCCAACCGATAAATCTAGGCTGGTTGCTGCAAAGTGTTACAAACATGCCAAGCTTCATACACGAGGTGGTAGTTTATATAACCACACAACATTCTCATGAAACTTAGTCCCAATCTTGTATATGAGATGCCTACTTCAATCAAATTTTGATCGGACAATGTCATTCAAAGGATAAGGTGATAAGCACATGAATATTAAAAAATATATATGACTTGATTATACGGACCACCATAGGACACACCTGCAAGGCTGCAAATTCCTGTCAACCAATTTAATGGCTTTTGATAGCCTAACTTTAAGATCAATGGAATCCAACATACGTAGCCGCTCCTCGAAGCTTATTTCAAAACTTTGCAACAAATATATCTGCCAGTTTGTGTTCAGTGACAGATTCTTGAAGAACTTTTTGTCTTCCCACCAGTCTTTTGTTTCTGAAGACATGAAAGCATAAGTTTAGCACCTAACTGCATACTTTTTGAACAAAAAGAAAAATTTAAAAGGGAAAAAAAAAAACAGATTCTATCTCCATAATAGATTTTTACTGACTTATTAACCATGATTTTACATAACACATGTGTATGTATGATTCTAATTTAATATTATATGTCGAGGTATAGTTTTCGTATCTTGTCTATGATGGATGTTGAATTATACGGTTTCAATGTGGTTCAGAAATGGACAAAGCAGAGCAAGACCTTGATTTCGTCTCATTAGCTCACCAGTTCAAAGCGACTACCATAGGTGAAGTATATGGTTAATTAGTTATGATATATTTTGGTTTGTGCAAACTTAGAATATAGAGAAAAGGACAGAGAGAAAGTGAGAAAAGGGAGAAAGAGAGATATGGAGAGGAAGGAAGACGGGAAGAGAATACGAACCATGGTCAATGGGGGCAACTGTTATCACTGAAATCGTATGAGTATTAAAAAATAAGCAAATTTTGCCCATATCTAGGAGCTATAGACCAAACCTAATCAATCCCAAACTGCTAGAGCTATAGACCAAACCCAAAAACATAAGACCAAACCTTAGGAGTAAAAAAAAGAGGGAGTTAATAGGTAAATATGATAATGTAAAGCTAAAAGCATCTAATAATCACTAAGAGTAGTAAATTTAAATCTAATAATTGCCGCAGAATTCCAGACCAATGGGTGCTTTAAATTTGAAGAAAGAACAGTAATATTAACAGAAAGTTGAAGAGCAAGGGATTCTACCATTATAATTTCCACCAGTTAACCTGCACAATTATCAGAACATTAATAGGTTAATGCTTGGCTACATATACCAACTTTGCTACTACAACATCCAAAGACAAGTGTGAATGATTTCACTTAGATTTCACAAAAAGAACAATTAAAGGAGGAGAACCCCTTCATATCATTGTGACAACATCATTACTTGATGACTCACACACTCACACTACTAATTTCTTTTTTGAGGGGGTGTATGGTGGGGATGAAGGGGCCAGCAATGGAATAAAAAGTCCAACTAAACAAAAGGATGCCAAAATAATTATATGCATAAACTAAATCCCGGTCAAGGTCAAATCCCAAAAACAAAAATGTATAAGCAAAATCAATTAAAGCAACCAGAATTCTTCTTGATTTGGATAAGAGCATGTAAGCCAAAAAGATAAAATCAAACCTTCAAGACACCCATCTCAAGCCCTTCTAAGTGCCTGAATCCAAGTATTCTTACTCAGACATCAATCCCTTCTCTATAAGACTACTCAAGCTTATGGACGTCTTTATCAGCCACGTCAGAAATCTGTAGAAATGAATCACCCTTGGCATCCAATGTATACATAGATAGCTTTTAGAAATATAAGAAAAAAGAAATACATACCGTCATACATGGAGGTGTAGGAGCCGGAGACGATGGGATTTCAAGCAAAAGGCCCCAATCTTTATCTACTCTAATTACTTTCAAGTGTTCATAAATCTCTCGTGTCCTGACATGCTGCATACCAGATACAAAATTCAATAAACAAACTCATATAAGAAATGTTTATGAACATCATAACAAATCCTACACTTGTACAATCCAAAAAGGATTCAAGTCTATAAAATCTTGGCAAAGAAGATGCTATAAATAATATTACTACTCTTGAGATATGTAAAAACTTCTGAAAACAATCACTTTAAATTAACCAAATAGCAAAACTAAATAATCTTTTTCATACCAAACCTAGTACATTGGTGCACAATATTGAAAGCAGCAGCAAGAAGAAGCAAGTCAGAAATGAATTTTTCCCTAAAACAAAATAAACCTAAAATGTGAAATTCATATTCAGTGATTAAAAAGAACTGATAATTAGACCAAAAAGCTAGTTATTACCTCAAAACTACCCTTCGATGGAGGAGAAGCTAGAATTTAATGGAGAGCTCAAACACCAAGTAAATTGGCGATGAGCCCTAGATTTATATCATCAATCACCTGCACATAATTAAGGGTCATATGAAAACTCTAAAACCCCTAGATTAAATGAGAAAATACCCACAATCTATGTTCATTTAAGCAATTCATCGAACACTTTAAGATCGCATATTTACATGACAAAAGCAAATAATATAACATTTAAATTAGATTCGAATGAACTCACCTTGGCACATACATTGACAACTCAATCAAGAATATCTTCTTTAATTCAATCTTGAACATATGGGTTTCCTACAAAATCCCCCCCAAAAATAAAATCAGAAATGATCAAGCTTAGAAGAACACTAAATTGACAATAAAATTAATGATGAACCCTAAAATAGGTATTTGAAAAAGAAAAATCTTACCTCAGAAGCTGCTGTATTCTTTTCCGATCAAGTTCATGGGCTAAGGGCAAGGGCGTCAAATATAATCCTAAAATAGGTATTTAAATACTAAGTACGCAACTACACCACCATCAGCTCCTCGAAATCGCGCAACTACACCACCACCAGCTCCTTGAAATTGCGCCATCGACACAACCGCTGCAACACCCATACACAATAAAAAAACAACAATTAATCTACTAAGAAAGAAAAAGGAAAAACGAAAAGGAAATACTTTAGCTATATAAAAACAAAGGAAAGGAAAGAAGACATAGCTAATCAGAAAAGAAAGCAGGAAAGAAAGAGAGAGAGTAAGTTGCAGAACACCGACAAAGAAAGAGAAATAGCCACGCGTCAGCCCGCTGAGAGCACATGCAATGTAAAAGCAAAAAGACCGAAATAGCCCAGTCAACTTGGTCAACCAGAGAAGGGTGCTAAGGTGCAGGGAGGGCAAAACCGTCAATTTTCTGTTCATAAGGAACAGTAAAATTGCTACAGTCTTGGTGCTTGGGGCTTTTAGAAGGGTTATAGATTAACCAATGCTTCAATAAAATTTACAACTACTTCAAGAGTTCAAGACTAGTGGATTTTTCCGAAATTTCCACCCAACATATAAGAGGAATGATCTTCCAAAATTCCCACAATTTTCAAGTTACAAGAGTCCCGCCTTCGGTCTCGAGAGAGAACTTCCGACACTGAAGCTGCCCATCTGTAATCATGGCTACCGGCGTCGTCCTCCTTCTCTTCATCGCAATTACTTCATCTTCCTTTGTCTCCGCCGACGAACTTGCTTTAGGTACTTTCTCTCTTTTTATTCACCCCTCAATTTTTTTTCACCAAATTCTAGGGTTTTCTTCTCATTTAATCATTTCTTCTTCTTTTTGTATAATTTTCTCCTTTTCGTGGTGGATTTTTCGTCGTAGAAAACCCTAATTCCTTATTTATGTAATTCGGGGTTCTTATATCGATGAGTTTTTTTTTTTTTGAAATTAAGATAATTTTGGGGGAAATTGGGCGGTTAATTATATTAAGGGTTTACTTTATCATGCGAATTGAAGTGGGAAGAAGTTAGATACATTGAATTGAGATGAGGGTGAAGGGGCTTATGAATCTAAGATATCCTCCCTAATATCTAGGTCTTGTGCAATTTTAAAGCTTCACCTGTCATTATAATTGAACCTTTGCTCGTTCTAGGTGGGTCTGGTTATTGGACAGGTCGGGGCAGCTTTATGCAGGTTGCTACAGAGGCGGGTCAATAGAGGGCTAGATGGGTCAATAGAGGCTATTCAAAATTGTTAGTGGGTTAAGATAGGGTCAGGATCATGCTGATCAGGGCCGGATCAGGGCTTATGTCAGTCGAATAAGGGTCGGTAGTGGGTCAGAGCAATTTAAATAAAAGTATTGTTTAGTAACTTTTAATTACTTTAGGTTTCGTTTTACTAGAACCAAAAGGAAGATGAAGAGAGGAGCAGTGAGAAACCAAAGGTTGACTAAGCAAAAGAGCTGCTGGCAAAATATTGGGGAGCTTAACTAGTAATTAGGTCATATAATAATCAAATTAAAAGATGGGAAACCAATATTATATACTCCGTATCTTTTAAATGCATGGCCTAAGGTAATTAGAGTACAACGGAGAGAGAGAAATTGCTACCATACAAGAGAAAGAGAAGAGAGGAAAGAGGGGGAAGAGAGAGAGAGAGAGAGGGGTAAAGGGTGTCCTGAAACTTCCAAGTTTCTGTCATTGGGCTATTTACCACAAAAAAAGCAATATCAATTGGTTGTCATTAAAAACCCTATAGTGACCATTATTACTTGACCCTATAATGCCCCTGTCTAATAAAGAATTAAAGGGTAAAACCCCTTAATATGTGGCCTAATTCTTATGTCACTGATGGCCTGGTCCAATTACCACTTTAGTTAATTATATATCCACTACTTCCTCTCTTTTTTTAGATGCATCACTCTCTATATTTGAAAGTTTCAATTTAGATGCTTCACTTTCCTTTTTAGTTAATAAATTCTCTTCATCTCTCTCATATCACATGAGTCCACTTTTTTTCTCTTTCATTTCTAAAAATTGCCTAGGAGTCCGTGACATTAAAAGTAATACATCTAAAAAAAACGGAGGTAGTAATAAATTTCTGTTATACATGTCTCAACTATGTATAACATGCTTATATTCTTCAATTTTTTGGACCGACAACTGTGGAGCATGTTCATGAAAATAATTGCCCCAGTTGCATAGTTGCTTTTTTATATGTATTTGAATTTGGGAAGTAATCTCATGACCATGGAAATGTATTCAACTCATGTATTGACTGTTTAGTCTACCTTTAAATATGCAGTTGTTGGTCAATCTACTGCATTGCAGATAATCCCAAGTTTGCTTGTGAAAAATTCACCTGGCTCTAAACTCCATGTCAACGTTGCTGAAAGGGTGCATGTATATGGCTTGTCAAGGATGAAGAATCTCAAACAATTTTCCCATTCTGTGACAGTGAAAGTTTTGCACCTAAATTTTAGTCTTCGCCGACCAAATTTTGAGATCTGTTTCCACAGGTAAGCAATCATGTGGTCTCTGTCTCTGAATATGGTTATGGCAACTTCCTGACTCCTGAGTTGGTACTGCCAATAACTGAATAAAAGAGCTTCCACTTATGAAGTTATGAATATTTTTTTCTTAGCTGAAATTGCATCCCTGTTGCATGTGATAGGACATTTTAATTGATTGGGATAAAGAAGTTGCAAACTGTTTACATTTAAGTTGTGTAGAATCTTCCTCTCGATCCTTGAGAAGTATGAGCCATTTGACTTTAGGTTTTGAGTTAAAATTTTCAAGAAAAATGTGGCTTTAGTTATTGTATGGAGACAAATTTCAAAGAAATTTTTGGTTGAAGGGGATAAGCTATAGGTGCAAAAAAGTTGAATAGATTAACTACTCAGACATATACATTGTATAGCCTTCGGCTGAAGTAAAGGTATTCATCCAGGATGGTTTATTTCAGTTAAGCCAAAGAATTTGAGCAAAGTAAACTAGCAACACTGTCTTGCCAAATTGACCATTATATGTTTGCAGGGACAAATCTTAAGATAGACGCTTTCTCTGCACCAATCTTCTTATTTGGAAAAACCAGCTTTATAAGAGACGCATTTGTCATATGTGTAAGAACATTGTATTCTACACTAATGACTAACCCCACATATTAGTTTATAATAGTAATATAAGTAACCTTTTAAATTATGTGAAAATTGCATCAGACATTTTGATAGGACAATCTTTTTGCCTGATTTGAATTAAAATTTGATAGTAGTCATACTTAAGCAAATAACCTGTATGGAATCAATGGATTTGTGGCTCTTACAACTAAAGTAAAAATTATGTTTCTTTTGCAGAAATTTGTCTCTTGGGGTAGGAATGTGTTCCCCGAGTCAGTGGCAAAAGGTTTCAAAGGGTTCATGGGCTCAACGGATGTCACCCTTTGACAACAAACTCATAGATATAAGGATGGCTAATTCATCTTTGGGAACATTGGAGTTGACCCTACAAGAAGGTAAACTGTGTTGTTGATCCTTGCATAGCAGGTCATTCTTGCTAATTTATTGATACCAATCGCGGATGGCTTATATTATCATAATTGGTTTTGGTGGTGGTTGGGGGAGGGAGGGGCTTTGGGGCATGCTATGTTGTATGTTACCTTTCGGGTTTGAAAGTTTGCCTTTTGCTACCTTTAGTTAGTTTCAGTTACTTTTTCTGACTTTGATTTCGCCCATGTCAGATTACTCGACATGTTGTCTTCCTTATGCTCTTTCCTTAGTAGGTGACAATATATGGATACGAAAATCTAACTTCAGATGTTTTGTGGGTAGTATGAAAACTTTTCTTTTAACCTCCAATATCTCCTAGCACAGAGCTGCATTTACTGGAGCCTGGATGGTGGTATTTCACTATATCTTTGTTTATCCTACTCTTTTTTGATGATTTATTATTATTATTTGAACATCCTGTTAATAAGCCACCCACGGCTACACAAGAAATACCGACTTTATCCCAATTTAATACTCCCATGTTGTCGCCGGCCTGTCACCCCCTACCCCCTCCCCCCCAAGAAAAATAAAAAAATCGACGCTTGGGTCCATTTATTGACAGATTTTCAACTTTTCATCCATGTACTGGCACTCATTTATGTGTCAATACTGATAATATTAATAATCAATTAATGATGGTTTCGTAAGTGAATTGTTCAATAACGATGAAGCTGGGTCATTTTCAGAAGTTTTTGTGTACTAGGGTAAAATGCACTTTTGTTTGAGAATATCCGACTTAGGGTAAAATGCACTTTTGTTTGAGAATATCCAACTTTGTCAAATATTTTTGAAGATTTACTATGTTAGAGTTAGACAATAGTTAATCTTGTTTTATATCTGTTTTTCAGATTTCTCTGCATATCGCGTTGTGTTTCTAGTCCTGGGTACGTTATTGCTTACACTGGCTCCCACATTCAGTGACTCTTTGATATTTTACTATAGCAGTGCTATGGCTGTTGGGATCATCCTTGTGGTACTACTTGTTCTTTTCCAGGTAATTATTGATTTTCTTGCATGTAACCTGTAGTTTGTAAAATTTCTTGCTGATTTCCAGTGTCTGTTTTACTGAAAGTTCTTGTGGCATATATTTAGTTCAATTCCTTATATTGCGCAAACCCCTTTGTGGTTTCCTTAAGAAGCCTTATTACCATAATTATTTTGTAAGGTCCTTTATTAGCTACTGATTCTTTGTGTGTTTATTGTTATGAATTTTGGCAGGGAATGAAGCTTCTTCCTACTGGTCGTGGAAATTCTATTGCTATTTTTATATACTCGTCTTTCGTGAGTATCATCTTATTGTTTGCTGTGATAATTGTCTCATAGTAATCCTCTCTCAGATTGTATATACTTTTTTATATCTAGATTGGCGTTGGATCTTTTCTCCTAAGCTATGTGCCACGTTTGCTGCGTTCAATGCTTGTGGAGATGGGTATCAGCGAGGACATGTACAATCCTGTATGTAAGTCCTATGTAATTTATTTTGAAGAGTACAGCTTGTAAGAAATTTGGATTTGCATCATATCTTTGTGGTTGTTTTTATTTGTTTCACACTAGTATCATCATGGTAATATTTTCTCTATCTTACAGTCTTAGACTGAATATGACATTATGTGATTTATGTCTGCCTTTTAAGCTGGCTATGGTGTTCTAGTTCCTTAAAATCACATTTTATGTCTTTTAAACTAAAATTACTCTTATTATAGTCGTGTATTGAATTTATTAAAACTAATTTGAGTAATTTCTGTTGCAACAACTTACTGGATTTAATCGGCTTTAAAAAAAAAAAAGCCCTCAACATCGCCTGATTGCTCGGGAAATTTGCTTTCTTTTCTCTGATTCTTGAAGAATGAAATACGACTAGAGTTGTCAATTCGGGTAAACAAGTCGGGTTTGGGTCGAGTAAGAGTGGGTCGGGTCAACTCGGGTTGGGTCAATTCGGATTAATTCCATAACCTATGCGGGTCGGGTTTGGGTTGAGTCATGCTTGAGTCGGGTCACGTCGGTTCATACTTCTTATCGGGTTTGGGTCGGGTTTAGGTCGGGTTAATAACATGTCGGGTGAACAATAAGTCGGGTTTAATTCGGGTTTTCACGGGTTAGGGTAATTCTTGGGTTCGAGTTGGGTTCGGTTCAAGTCAATAATTTGCGGGTTAGAATTAGGTCATTCTCGGGTTTGAGTCGGATTCGATTCAAGTCAATATTTTGCGGATTATAATAAGGTCGGGTCATTTTCAAGTCGGGTCATTCTCAGGTTCAAGTCGGGTTCGGTTCAAGTCAATAATTTGCGGGTTATAATCAGGATGGGTCATTTCAAAGTCAGGTCATTCTCGAACTCAAGTCGGGTTATGTTCAAGTCAATAATTTGCAGGTTACAATCAGGTTGGGTCATTTCCAAGTTAGGTCATATTCGGGTTCAACTAACTATAAATAGATAATTATCATTTTTATCAAGCTAATTATTTCCTTTGACTATAATATATATGACAATATACTAGGGAACTATAGTCTATAATTTAGGAAGATAATTATCTCCTTTGACCATACAACAAATGTATACTATATTTAACTCTTAAATTTGAGGATGATGCTCCCTAGACGAAATGCTTTGATCAACAATAATAAGGTGGTCTAAATTGCATTGAAGGTGATTTGAAATCGGGTAAGGAATAATTTGGGTAAGGAATAAGTCGGGTTAATAACAAGTAGTATTAATTTCGAGTCGAGTTAGTAATAGATCGGATTGAATTTTTGGGTCGTGTAATTAATAGGTCCGGTAAAATATGGGTCGGGTCAATCACAAGTCGGGTTTAATTTGGGTCAAGTCAATAACAAGTTGGGTTGATTTCGGGTCGGGTTTGTTACAGGTTGGGAACGGGTCGGGTTGAATTTAGGTCAGGTTAGGAACGGGTCGGGTTGAATTCAGGTCAGGTTAGTAACAGGTCGGGTTAAATTCGGGTTTTGACGGGTTAAAACGGGTTTGGGTCAATTTCAGTTCAAGTCGGGTTCAGTGCAAGTTAATATTATTGGCCATTATAAACCGGTAATCGGTGCAAGTTGTAAACCGGGTTATAGGCCGTTTAAAGGCAAATAGGATGGTTCCACCCACCTTATTGGACTCCCGAAGGATATTAGGGACCATGATAAACATTTCGCCAATTTTTATCCCGGGCGATAAAAAAAGTTAAAAATTTCCAAAATTGAAGGCTTTAGTCCACGCTTTTTGAGAAATTTTGGAAGTTTCGGAGCCTGGTGTCACAAAGTCTTGAGATTTTAGGGAATACATCTTGGTGGTCATATAATGCCGTTTGGAACCATATATGATCATTATATGTTGTCATAAATGTTCGTGGTAGGTTTCAATTAATGAAATTGGTGTAAGTTGTAAACCGGTAAATTGGCCGTTTAAAGGCAAATTGGATGGTTCCACCCAAACAATTGAACTCGCGGAAGATATTAGGGACCACGGTAAACATTTCGGCAATTTATGATTAAGGGCGAAAAAAAGTCAAAATATTCCAAAATTGAAGGCTAAGGTCCATGCTTTTTGAGAAATTATGGAGATTTCGAGGCCCGGTGTCGAAAATCCTTGAAAATTTAAGAGATTTATCTCGGGTGCATATAATGCCATTTGGAATCATATATAATCATTATATGTTGCCATAAATGTTCGTGGTAGGATTAAGTTATTGAAATCGGTGCAAGTTGTAAACTAATAAATTGGCCGTTTAAAGGCAAATTGGATGGTTTCACCCACCCCAATTAGACTCCCGGAGGATATTAGGGACCATGTTAAACATTTTGAAAATTTTTATATCCACGCTTAAAAGCTATATCCACGCTTTTTGAAAAATTTTGGAGGTTTCGAATCCCGGTGTCAAAAATCCTTTAGATTTTAGGGGATACATCTCGGGTTCATATAATGCCGTTTGGAAACATATATGTTCATTATAAGTTGTTATAAATCTTCGTGATAGGCTTGAGTTGAAGAAATCGGTGCAAGTTGTAAATCGGAAAATTGGCCGTTAATAGATGAATTGGATGGTTCCATTAACCAAATTGGACACCTAGAGGGTATTAGGGACCATGGTAAACATTTCAGCAAATTTTATTTTCTGGCAAAAAAAAGTTAAAAATTTCCAAAATTGAAGGCTAATATCCACGTTTTTTTAGACATTTTGTAGGTTTCGAGGTCTGCTGTTGAAAAGAAATGAGACTTTAGAGAATACATCTCGGGGTCATATAATGCCGTTTAGATACATATATGATCATTATATGTTAAATCTTCGTGGTAGGCTTGAGTGATTGAAATCGGTGCAAATTGTAAATCGGTAAATTGGCCATTTAAAGACTAATTGGATGGTTCCACCTAACCAATTGGACTCCTGGAGGGTATTAGGGACCATGGTAAATATTTCGACAATTTTTATTCAACTGTCGCGCCCGGGGAGTTTGGACCCCGAACGTGCGGCGCGCTCTAGCCTTCTGGCGGCAAGAACGCTAGCCTTGAGCGGAAGAGGGGCTTGTGAGCACGAAGCAACACAAGCGGGCAATTAAATCAAAGGAGCACTCGTGTCAATTTGGGTGACGGAGTGCGGGTGGTCGGGACTTGTGACGGCCGATAATTTAAGGCGGGCACAAGCAGGTCCGAACCATGAGTTCTTAGTGCATCAAGTTGGTTTTGAGGGAAGCTATTATGCAAGTAAGACACAATATCGATAGAGGTCTAACAACAAACAAGCATAAGAGCAAAGCAACACTTGGTAGAAGGCTTAAGATTTCATTAATCATTCACCCTCTTAAAAACAAAATTTCTTCTGAGGAAACTAAGACAAAAAAATTTCAGAGCAGTTCTTGGAAGCCTTTTCTTTAGTCTTCTGAATCTTCAATACCTTCTTCACGATCTTCTTCTCTTCGGATGATTCTTTCACGCATGATAGAACACCTCCATATGGACGGTTGACAGTACGCCTGTTTTGGGCAATCGACTTCTCTTATACTCAGTAGGCCTCAAATGAGGAATTCCTTGAATTCTCTTTCCAGTAATAGGGCACTTTGGACCACTAGCTCTCTTCTTTGTAGTCCGGTAAACAGGGGTTTTGACGATGTGATGTTGGTTGGATTTGGTGGCATAGCTATGGCGTTTACGGTAAGTGAGACGCTTCGCCATTGATGAGTTGTTTAGTTTCTCTCTCCTCCTCTTCTGCGTCTCACTCTCTTTCTCTCTTTTACTCCAACGGCAGTAGAGGTTATTGCTGTAAAACTTGAGAGGTTATTGCTTTAAGACTTGTGACGGCTAATACTTCGAAGCAGGCACAAGCGGAAGCGGAACCGACTAGATGAAGGCGTCTTTTGAGGGTCTCTTGGTTTGGTGGGGATGCTTTAAAACAAGGTAAACACAATATCTATAATGGCTTAAACAACACACAAGTGTTAAAGCAATAACAACGGGGTAGAGAGCTTATTCGGGAGAAAAAAAGTCAAAATTTTTTAAAATTGAAGGCTAATATCCATGTTTTTGTTAGACATTCCGAAGGTTTCGGGGCTTGGTATCGAAAAGCAATGAGATTTTAGGGAATACATATCGGGGTCATGTAATGACGTTTAAAACCATTTATGATCATTATATGTTGTCATAAATGTTCGTGGTTGGCTTCAATTAATGAAATCAGTGCAAGTTGTAAACCGTTAACTGGCCGTTTAAAGGCAAATTTGATGGTTCCACCCACCCAATTGGACTCCTAGAGGATAATAGGGTTCATGCTAAACATTTCGGAAATTTTTATTTTCAGGCAAAAAAAAGTAAAAAAAAAATCCAACAATAAAAGGCTATTATCTACACTTTTTGAAAATTTTTGGAGGTTTCGGATCCCGGTGTCGAAAAGCCTTTAGATTTTAGGGGATACATCATGGGTTCATATAATGCAGTTTGGAACTATATATGTTCAATATATGTTGTCATAAATCTTCGTGCTAGACTTAAGTTAATGAAATCGGTGCAAGTTGTAAATCGGTAAATTGGTCGTTTAAAGACGAATTTGATGATTCCACACACCCAATTGAACTCCTGGAGGGTATTAGGGACCTTGGTAAACATTTCGGCAATTTTTATATCCGGGCGAAAAAGTCAAAAATTTTCAAAATTGAAGGCTAATATCCACATTTTTTTAGACATTTTGAAGGTTTCAGGGCCTTGTGTCGAAAATCAATGAGATTTTAGGGAATACTTCTCGGGGTCATATAATGCCGTTTAGAACTAGGGGTGTCAAACAGATCAGGTCGGGTTCGTGTTCGGGTCAGCTACTTTCGGGGCAGCTGACCCCCAACCCGAACCTGATCCATTTAAGTTTTTGGGTTGAAAAACACAACTTGAACCTGATATTTTCGAGTTCGGGTCAACCTGAAAATGACCTGATTTGACCCAAAAGTTTTTTTTAGGTTTAAATCAATTTAATTTATTCGAACCAACTTGATTAACATTATATTGTTGTGTTCATTCAATTGCATTTTTAAATTCTATAGCAAAACAACTATTAAATCCCAAACAAAATAGCCTAAGTAAAGTATTTAATGGATTACAATTTACAAACCAAGTCTACTTAACGAATTACAAAATGGATTTCAAACTATAGTTATTTTAAGTGCAATCTTTAATCCTCTTTAATTTGCCCATCCTCTGTAGTGAAATGAATCTTCTGAGTGGCTGCAACTTGCTGCAATTAAAATATAACACCACCATTATTTAACACCAAAACTGATGTAATTATCAACACAAACATGCAGATCATTAATTATCAAACAAGTAGACAACTTCGCACAAAAAACAACATTCTTAGAGAATTAAACCGCGTTAAACATGTAAAATCGTATAAATACACCAAATTACCACAAATTAGCATAATAACTTCGTATATAAACATGTAAAACAAAAATTAACACAAATAGCAACAACAAATCTACAGCCGAATAACGGAATAAAAATTCAACATAAATCAACAACCATAATTAGCATGAAATGCTTTATTTTAGCAAGATTAAAACGTACTAATTAGAAACAAATAAATAAAACAAAAAAATATCTTGAATTTATGAAGGAGACCGAGAAGAAGGCGTACATTTAGCAAGAAGCGTAGATAGATGAAAAGATTCAAGGATGGAAGAGGAATTTAGGGTTTGAAAAAGGTTGGAGAGGATTTTAGGGATTTAAGAAAGAGAATACTCTAGAGAAGAGAGAGAATGGAGGAGAAACGGCGGATGAAAGTGAAAAGAAAGTGAGTAGTTTAGGGTTTTTGTTATTATTAGGTATTTAGGTGGGCTCATTTCATTTTTGGCTGGGCTAAATGTTTTTTGTAAGCTTTTTTATGATGATCTGAATTTTTTTCGGGTTATATGAGTCATTTTCGGGTTGAGATTTTCAACCTTAACCTAACCCATTTAAATTTCAGGTCGGGTTCGTGTCGACCCATTTAAGTTTTCGGGTCGAAAACCTCAACCCTAACCCGCTATTTTCAGGTCGGGTTCGGGTCGTGTTTTCGGGTCGGGTCATGTTTTGCCAGCCCTATTTAGAACCATATATGATCATTATATGTTGTCATATATGTTCGTGGTAGCCTTCAATTAATGAAATCAGTGCAAGTTGTAAACCGGTAAATTGACCGTTTAAAGGCAAATTTGATGGTTCCACACTTCCACCCACTTAATTAGACACCCGCATGGTATTAGGGACCATTATAAACGTTTGGGCAATTTTTATTACCGGGCCAAAAAAAGTAAAAAAATTTCAAAATTGAAAGCTAATATCCACGTTTTTTTATACATGTCGAAGGTTTCGGGGCCCTGTGTCGAAAAGCAATGTGATTTTAGAGAATACATCTCGGGGTCATATAATGCCGTTTAGATACATATATGATCATTATTTGCTGTCATAAATCTTCGTGATAGGCTTGAGTTAATGAAATCGGTGCAAGTTGTGAATCGGTAAATTGGCCGTTTAAAGACGAATTGGAGGGTTCAACTTACCTAATTGGACTCTTGGAGGGTATTAAGAACCATGATAAACTTTTCGGCAATTTTTATTTCCGGGAAAAAAAGTCATAAATTTTCAAAATTGAAGGTTAATTCCACGTTTTTTTAGACATTTCGAAGGTTTCGGGGCCTGGTGTCGAAAAGCAATGAGATTTTAGGGCATACATCTCGGGGTCATGTAATGCCGTTTAGAACCATTTATGATCATTATATGTTGTCCTAAATGTTCGTTGTAGGCTTCAATTAATGAAATCGTTGCAAGTTGTAAACGAGTTAATTGGCCGTCTAAAGGCAAGTTTGATGGTTCCACCCACCCAATTGGACTCTCGGAGGATATTAGAGACCATGGTAAACATTTCGGAAATATTTATTTTCTGGCGAAAATAAATAAAAAAATTCCAACAATAAAGGCTATATCCACACTTTTTGATAAATTTTGGAGGTTTCATATGCCAGTGTCGAAAAGCCTTTAGATTTAAGGGGATAAATCTCGGGTTCATATAATGCAGTTTGAAACTATATATATTTAATATATGTTGTCATAAATCTTCGTGGTAGGCTTGAGTTAATGAAATCGGTGGAAGTTGTAAATCGGTAAATTGGCCGTTTAAAGACGAATTGGATGGTTCCACCCTCCCAATTGGACTCCCGGAGGGTATTAGGGACCATGGTAAACATTTCGGCAATTTTTATTTTCGGGCGAAAAAATGTTAAAAATATTCAAAATTGAAGGCTAATATCCACGTTTTTTAAGACATTTTAAAGGTTTTGGGGCATTTGTCTAAAATCAATGAGATTTTAGAGTATGTTTCTCAGGGTCATATAATGCCGTTTAGAACCATATATGATTATAATATGTTTTCATAAATGTTCGTGGTACGCATCAATTAATGAAATCGGTACAAGTTCTGAACCGGTAAATTGGCCGTTTAAAGGCAAATGTTATAGTTCCACCCACTTAATTGGACATCCGCATGGTATTAGGGACCATGGTAAACATTTGGGCAATTTTTATTACCGGGCCAAAAAAAGTAAAAAATTTCCAAAATTGAAGGCATCCACGTTTTTTTAGACATTTCGAAGGTTTCGTGGTCTAGTGTTGAAAAGCAATGAGATTTTAGGGAATACATCTCGGGGTCATGTAATGACGTTTAAAACCATTTATGATTATTATATGTTGTCATAAATGTTCGTGGTTGGCTTCAATTATTGAAATCGGTGCGGGTTGTAAACCGTTAATTTGCCGTTTAAAGGTAAATTTGATGGTTCAACCCACCCAATTGGAGTCTGGAGGATAATAGGGTTCATGATATTTCAGATTTTTTTATTTTCGGGCGAAAAAAAATAAAAAATTTCCAACAATAAAGTCTATATCCACGCTTTTTGAAAAATTTTGGAGGTTTCGGATCCTGGTGTTGAAAAGCCTTTAGATTTTAGGGGATATATTTCGGGTTCCTATAATGCAGTTTGGAACTATATATGTTCAATTAATGTTGTCATAAATTATCGTGGTAGGCTTGAGTTAATGAAATCGGTACAAGTTGTAAATCGGTAAATTGGCCGTTTAAAGACGAATTTGATAGTTCCACACACCCAATTGAACTCCCGGAGGGTATTAGGGACCATGGTAAATATTTCGGCAATTTTTATATCCGGGTGAAAAAGTCAAAATTTTTTAAAATCGAAGGCTAATATCCACATTTTTTTAAACATTTCGAAGGTTTCAGGGCCTTGTGTAAAAAATTAATGAGATTTTAAGGAATACTTCTCGGGGTCATATAATGTCGTTTAAAACCATATATGATCATTATATGTTGTCATAAATGTTCGTGGTAGGCTTCAATTAATGAAATCGGTCGGTAAATTGGCCATTTAAAGGCAAATTTTATGGTTTCACCCACTGAATTAGAACCCTGAAGGATAATAGGGACTATGGTAAATATTTTGGAAATTTTATTCTCGGGCGAAAAAAGTAAAAAAATTTCAAAATTAAAGACTATATCCACGCTTTTTGAAAAATTTTGGAGGTCTCGGAGCCCCTGTGTCGAAAAGCATTTAGATTTTTGGGTATACATCTCGGGTTCATATAATGATGTATGGAACCATATATGTTCATTATATGTTGTCATAAATCTTCGTGGTAGGTTTGAGTTAATAAAATCAGTGCAAGTTGTAAATCGGTAAATTGACTGTTTAAAGACGAATTGGATGGTTCTATCTACCCAATTGGACTCCCAAAGAGTATTAGGGACCATGATAAGCATTTCGGTTATTTTTAATTACGGTAAAAAAAAAAGTCAAAATTTTTCAAAATTGAAGGCTAATATTCACGTTTTTTTTAGACATTTCGAAGGTTACGAGGTCTAGTGTCGAAAAGCAATGAGGTTTTAGGTAATACATCTCAGGGTCATATAATGCCGTTTAGAACTATATATGATCATTATATGTTGTCATGAATGTTCGCGGTAGGCTTCAATTAATTAAATCGGTGCAAGTTGTTAACCAGTAAATTGGTCGTTTAAAGACTTATTTGATGATTTCACCCATCCAATTGGACTCCCATAGGGTATTAGGGACCATGGTAAACATTTCGTAAATTTTTATTTTCGGGCTAAAAAAAGTAAAAAATTTCAAAATTAAAAGCTATATCCACGCTTTTTGAAATATTTTGGAGGTTTCAGAGCCAGGTGTCGAATAGCCTTTAGATTTTAGGGGATACATCTCGGGGTCATATAAAGAAGTTTGGAACTATATATGATCATTATTTGTAGTCATAAGTGTTCGTGGTAGGCTTGAATTAATAAAATGGTGCAAGTTGTAAACCGATAAATTGGTCGTTTAAAGGCAAATTGGATGGTTGCACCTACCCAGTTGGACTCCTGGAGGGTATTAGGGACCATGGTAAACATTTCGGCAATTTTTTTATCCGGTCGAAAAAAGTCAAAAAATTCCAAAATTAAAGGCTAATATCCACGGTTTTTGAGAAATTTCGAATGTTTTGGGGCCTGGTGTCGAAAAGCATTGAGATTTTAGGGGATACATCTCGGGGTCATATAATGCTTTTTGGATCAATATATGATCATTATATGTTGTCATAAATGTTCGTGGTAGGCTTGAGTTAATGAAGTTGGTGCAAGTTGTAAACCGGTAAATTGGTCGTTTCAAGGCAAATTTGGATGGTTCCACCCAGTCAATTGGACTCCCGAATGGTATTAGGGACCATGGTAAACATTTCGGCAATTTTAATTTCCGGGTTAAAACATTCAAAAAATTTCAAAATTGAAGACTAATATCCACGCTTTTTTAGAAATTTTGGAGGTTTCTAGTAGTGCTGTCAATTCGGGTAAATGGGTTGGTTTTGGGTCGGTAAGAGTGGGTTGGGTCAACTCGGTTCGGGTTAATTCGAATTAATTCCATAACCTATGCGGGTCGTGTTTTGGTTGGATCATGCTTGAATCGGGTCACGCTGGGTCATACTTATTATCAGGTTTGGGTTGGGTTTAGGTCGGGTTACATTCAGGTCGGTTGAACAATAGGTCGGGTTAAAACGGGTTAGGGTAATTCTCAGTTTCAAGTCGGGTTAAGTTCAAGTCAATAATTTGCAGGTTAGAATTTGGTCGGGTCATTTTTGGGTTTGAGTCGGGTTTGGTTTAAGTCGATAACTTGCGGGTTATAATCAGGTCGGGTCATTCTCGGGTTCAATTCGGGTTCGGTTCAAGTCAATTATTTGCGGGTTATAATTCGGTTGGGTCATTTCCAAGTCGGGTCGTACTCGGATTCAAGTCGGGTTTTGTTCAAGTCAATAATTTTCATGTTACAATCTGGTCGGGTTATTTTCGGGTCCAACTAACTATGTATAGATAATTATTATTTTTGTCAAGCTAATTATTTCCTTTGACTATAATTTATATGGCAACATATTAGGGAATTATAGTCTATAATTTAGGAAGATAATTTTCTCCTTTGACCATACAACAAATATATACTATATTTAACTCTTAAATTTGAGGATGATACTTCTTTCTTTTGCTGACCTGGACTGACTCGGTCTCCGTTGATCAACAATAATAAGGTGGTCCAAATTGCATTTAAGGTGAGTTGAAATCGGGTCAGGAACAATTTGGGTTGAATTTAGGTCGGGTCAATAACAAGTTGTGTTGATTTCGAGTCGGGTTAGTAACAAATTGGGTTGAATTTTTTGTCTAATAACAAGTCGGGTTGATTCCGGGTCGGGTTTGTAACAGGTTGGGTTAGGAACGGGTCGGGTCGGGTCGGGTTGAATTCAGGTTAGTGACAAGTCGGGTTAAATTCTTTTTTTGACGGGTTTGGGTCAATTTCGGTTCAAGTCGAGTTCAGTTCAGGTCAATAATTTACGGGTTACATTTGGGTCGGGTCATCTCCAGGTGAGTTCATGTTCGGGTTCGGGTCTCATATACTCGGGTCAACTCGGGTATAGAGTTGGTTTCAGGTCGGGTTTGGGACACCATTTTTTTCGGGTTCAGATGGTTCGGTTAATAATCGGGTTTGAGTCGGTATCTCGGGTCGGGTCAACTTTTGACAGCTCTAAAGATGACAATTGTAGAAGAGATAGAAGATTGCAAAGAAGGAAGTGATGTCAATTAAATTGAAGTATAAGTTGGGTCTAGAAGACTTAAATTTTAACTAGTCTGTTAGTTTGGTGGTGCTAGTTGAACTATTTAAGAAACCTTGGAGGTTTAATTAAAAAAAATAAGTTAATGGGGGTATATTTTAAAGATCCCCAACTTTTTTGGGGTTCTTCACAATATTTCCTTCTTTTCAAAGTATACCTTATAGACCTTTCATTGGCTAGTGTTCATACTTGATGACTTTTTTGGTTTAGAATGAAAATGAAGCTAGTGTGTAAATGGGCATGGGATGGCACTTGTGAATTTTTATGGCAACAATCCTCCAATAAACACGTGTATCATCTTTGATATCTTTGATGACCTTGAGTACTGTTTATGATGTAGAGACATGAATATGAAATATGAATGATAATGAATTTAATGAATGCATGTTAGGTATTTGGTTGACTTTTTCTCTAAAATAGGTATATTTCATGTTACCATCTTTTTGCTGTGTCCTCAAATTATGACCTTAAACCTTACAAGACATCAATGCAAATAGTTTTTGCCAGCCCTCCCCCCCCCCCCCCAAACCCCCCCTGTGACGCACACATGCGCGTGCACACACATAAAGGTCATTCGCTTGCCTTATCTGTTTTATAATGATAGGTCAAAGGATATTCTTCTCTATCAAAATAAAAGAAACATTAATATGCTAATGCATCTACAAATGGCCTGCAGCTGGCAATATTCTTGTTGGTTTTTATTTCACTTGCTGGAGCATGGTTGGGCTTTTGGGTTGTCCGCAAGTTGGTTCTTACTGAAGAAGGCTTGATCGATACTAATGTATCTCAGTTTGTGGCCTGGTCAATCCGGATACTGGGTGCTGTTATGATCTTGCAGGTACTATCCAGAGTTCTGAAATGATGATGTTTTTCTTTTTATTTCTTTTATGATTCACCTTTGAGCCAGAAAAAATTCATAGATTTTGATGAGCTTATGTCAACTTCCAGTGCTCTTTGGATCCTCTGCTGGCAGCAGAAGCATTGGTATCTGCTATTTTCATATCATCAATTTTGCGCAAATTTGCCAGACCTAGATTGCTACGTAGACTTTACAGGTAAGACCAAGAGGTTTTTATGTTTTCGGCTGTTTTCGGCTTCAGTGAAACTTGTTTCTAATCAAAATAATCATGTAATTTAAGCTCTACCATCTATAGCATTGATATTTTGACTCTGGAATTTCCAGAGTAGACATGTTGTATTGTTGTCTTCTGACTCTTCTCTGCCATTCCTTTCTGAGGGTGGGCGGTGGCAAACTGGTAGTGCTTAAAGCATAAATGGATTATATTATTCAACTTCATATACTACGTAGATATATAATTTGGTTTACTGTGTTAATATATGCAGGAAATTTCAGAAATCTGTTGCAAGAAGTCATCAGAAATCAAGGGATCATGATTCATCCCCGATTGTTGATAAATATGCAGAGCATGTTGGCAATTTCCAAAATTCTCAAGATATGTTCCTCAGCCCTCCATCCAAATGCACCATGCAGGCTGCCTCATATCCTAATGTCAAAGGTTTGCACCAATAAATTTTTTTGGCATGTGGAACCTTGAAACCTGTACTGTGTAGTGTCTGTATTCAGCGCACATTTTCCTGTTTTTTCTTCAGGGCCGTCAAAGAAAACTCCTCCCCCTCCTACAGAATCTGACACCTTCTATTCTACTTATCATAACACCCCGCAGAGGAGGAAATTTTCTGCTGATGAGCTGAAATCAGTGACCAAAGAATGCACAAAAAAAGGATTGGAAGAGTTGGTTTCTTCTCCTGAATTTAGCAGATGGGCTGTGGCTCATGCTGAAAGAATCACATTAGCTCCAACTGAGAAGGAACGCAGTTCAAATAGTAGGTGGTATAGATGGTTTTATTGATTTGGATAGATTGGAGGATTCAGATTAACTTGAAGATTCAGGATTTTTTCCGTCGAATTCAGGACCAGCTTACTGAGATGTGGTTTTTGTTAGTACGGTCAGTGGTAGGCTTTGGAAGTTATGGATTCTGAAATATCTTCTTCAACTCCACGATGTAGTACTGCACATAATCATGTTTGCACTAGTATGCTCTTAGCTCCTAGGCTGATTTGCTAATTGACCTCATTGGATGTTTGGAGTGTGTAATGTATAGCAGAAAGGTTTAGGCATTATCTGTAATTCTATGTCTATGACAGTGTAACTACTTCTTTTTCCACGCGCAGGTGGTAAGATTGCCATATTTCTACCTCAGTAATTTCCTCACAACTCTTGATTTTCTGAGGTTAGTAATATGCGTCCTTTAAGAGTACCACATGTTAAGTTCATTTAATCCCTTTATTCTTTCAGACTATGCTAGAAAGTTACTTGCGTCTCCGGATTTAATTGTTATTCTACAGAAAAATGTCTTTATGCTATGTTTGGATAACAAATTAGAAGGGAAATGGAAGGGAGGGAAATAGGAGGAAGGGGAAGGAAGGGAAAGTGGAGGAAATGATAGAACTCCATTTTCCCTCCAAATCTCTCCAATTTTGAAGGGATGGTGACAGGGTAAAGTCGTATCCCCTAATCAAAAATAATTACCTAAATCACTAAGGTAGATAGGGAAGTAGGGTCGGTCTCCACAGGAAAACTAGTCTTTTTACTCCTAATTAAATATTATAATCTAAATTATTTAAGTAACCAATATTTATAATTAAGTATGAACCTAAACTATAAAGAATAAGAGTAGGGAGAAAACGATATATAAAGGGATCTAGGGCATAGGTTCACCAATAAATAATACTCCAGGGTAAAACATAGTAATCAATCATTGACATTGCATAAATAACATGATTAACAGGCTCTCGCAATTTATTAATCAACATAGATCTAACAGGCTCTCGCAATTTACTAGATCTAAGTTCTTATTGAAAATAGCCTTTAATATCAAATTAACATCTGCTCGATTCATCAATTTAATATTGCTATACTTTTACAAGCCGCAATTGTAAAACATTAAAACAATCCAATAAGAAATTATCATGCAATACCAACAATCAATAATAGTCAATCATCAATGCATCAATTAACCAGATTGTAAAGGGCTTTCGCTACGTATTACAATCACACAATTAATTTACCGGTATTAAATCTCATCTCTCGATTCTTGACTTAACCATTTATAAATTAACTTGCCTATTGAAACTAGACCTAAACACTAATTCTCATCTCTCGATTCTTGAATCAATATTGTCAAACTCATGCATAAAAGATAGGCCTAATCTAGTCACAGAGCATTAAATCAATCAATAGGAAACTAATCTAGCATTGATAATCAACAACAATAATTTACCTCTTCATATTATTTATTAGATCCCCATAAACCCTAGAAATTAAACTACTCACCCATATTAAAGACTAAACTAATCAAAGTAATAAAATAAATCATGATGAAAGGAATAAAATAAATAACTAAGATTAAAGGAAGAGAAATCGTTACCAAAATAAATCTGGAATTAATGAATGAATTAAGAACAAAGGTTTAGAGAGAGATTAAGAGAGAGAAAACTCAGTAGTCAGAGAAAGTCTAAGCGAGAAGGTATAAGAGAAGGAGTAACTAATAATTCCGTACAAATTGTATTTAAACCTTTCCTAAAACACGAATTAAAACTAAACTAATTAGACCCTAGGAAAAACACGCGCCCGATCGGGCGAAGGGCCGCCCGATCGGGCCCGCCTTTTTGCTAGCACACTCTTCTCAGCAGTACCGCCCGATTGTGCTAAGCCTCGCACGATCGGCCGCGCCTTGGGCCAAGGCTTTGGACTTCCGATTGGGCTCGACTCCTCGGCCCAATCCGGATCTCCTCTTCGGGTCTTGAATACTCGGTCCAAACCTCGGTATTCCAAATACCGAGCTCTTAATCACTGGCTCGATGGCTCTAGCCGGCCTTGGGCTTCAACGACGGTCGTGCTCCTCCAATGCTCGTAGTTGCTTCATAAAAATCCCGGGAAAATGCTCCAAAGGTGCAATTCCCTGCAAAACTCAACCAAAACTACGAAAACACTAGAAAACACATATTAGTAATAGAAGTGGCTCTAAAGAGCCAAAAACACTACTAATTATGACCAAGGGACGGGGGTAAAATACTATATAAAATGGACACATCAAACTCCCCCAAGCCAAACTTTTGCTTGTCCCTAAGCAAAGAGCTCATCAATGAACATATAAAACATACTTCACCCCATTAATCAAATCAAGAACCAACGATTCAAGGTAAAATTAATGAACATGTTTCAACATCAATCAATCTTATTCATCTAATCACCCTTCCTCCCCAACAATTGTCAAGTAGAGCAAACCACAAGAGCATATAGAATTCAAGACTAGTGCTCACACACTCGACTCTCATTTATGTGGCGAGTAAAGAATGTACTCGATCTCTCTCCAACCAACCCCTTTAATGTGAACAATGCCCTCCCAACTCACACTCTCGTGTGTATAAAAACATTGAACGCTCATCCTACTAGTCGACTCGAAATATGCCAAGTCATAACTTGTATTGATAAACAACACTTTCACATTTACAATTCTATGCACAAAGGTCGGAAGGTCTTTAAAGCTTGTAATGTAAGGCTAGGGTAAAGGGTAGGATAAATTTGGAAATAAGTGAGAGTAAAGCTATGCTTAAAGGATTCATATCATAATAAAACCCATGATCAAAATAAATAGTGATCATACATCTCCTACATAACCAACTCTAACATCAACCAAATATACTCCAATCATAATAAATAATCCCAACTCTTACAATTTCACTCATAAGAATATAATAATGAAGAAATAGAGTGAATAAACAAACTTTATTTCCAAACTTGATTTTTTTCAATGAAGCTCTGAATTATTTTTCTTTTGATCACCCTCCAACTAGAACATTTGAACATTTTTTTTCCTTCGAAGTTCAATTATTTTTTTCACATTTTTTTCTTTGAACTTCTCTTTTTTTTCTTCATAATATCATGCTTTATTTTTTCAAGAAAATATAACTCTCAAACTCATCAAAAATAAACATGAATAACAACAAAACAACTTCTTAAACAATGAACCCAAATTGTGCAAATAATAAGCACACTACAAACTCCCTCACCTCACTCACTAATAGCTCCCCCAAGCCAAGCTTGGGACTAGTAACCAATGGGGCAAAATAGGCTTGTAATGCGGCTAATAAACAACAAAAGGCCAAGGCAACAACATGGGTAGCAAGAAGGGAACAAATGTATTCTACAATGTCTGAAGGCTACCTAAAAGAACAAATGCCTTCGTCCTCCACAATGTGCATAATAATGAATCATATAAATATTACTAGTAGTTGCAAACCAATACTCAAATTCATTGACATACCAGGAACTACGGAACTATCACACATTCCTTACCAAATCAACTAGTCAAGCACTATATTCTCAAGTAGTTGGGCAAGATTGACGCATGTTAAGGTTTCAAAGCAATCAAACATCAAATCATGATCAACTAATCCACAATGCCTATCATCAAATACCAAGAATCAAAACAATTTTTCTCAAGTATGGGGCACAGGGAAGCATAATTTATAATTCATTGGAACATATTTTTGGATTTTTTTTATTTTTCAATTTTTTTTTGTATTTTTATATATAAAGAAAGCAATAAAAAACTACACTAGAAAGCAAGTAAATAGAGAGAAAGGAAAGAGAGTTACCAAGCGAAAGATTACCCCCCCAAGCCAAATCAAGCAATGCCCTCATTGACTTGGGAGTGTAACCTACTCCTCATCCTCATCCATCCTCGAATAGCCGCCACCACCATGGCTGGGACCGACCCCTCCATGGCTCGAACCACCACCTCCATAACCCGAACCACCTGCAAAATAGTTAGGGTCTACATTCCCCCAAGCCCACCAAAAGGAGCATCGGTCCCATAGCCATAGACCGATGAATAGTCCACATAAGTACCGATGAATAGTCCACATAACTCTCCCTTGCCCCGTCTCAATCCTACCCAATTGGCTCCTAAAAGCCGAGAAGTCATAAGGGGCGTTAGGGTCTATGTTGTAGTTGGTAGAGGAAGTGGGGATATCGTATGTAAAGGGTGGAGGTGGTGGATAGTGTGGTGAATGGTGAGGAGGTGAGTGGTCAATTGGTGATTGATGGGGTTGGGGTGAAGGGTAAGGTGGTTGCACCTCACCTTGACCGTCAAGTGCAAATGTGTAAGAAGGCTTCCCCTTCTCAAATTTGGTCAAGGTGGGGTGGGGTAAAGTGAAAGTATTATCCCTCTGTAGGGAATAATTTCAAGCCTTTAAAAATCCCACTTGCTTGAACCCCACTGTGATCATACACTAAAGTACGGTGGCGTCCAAAAGGGAAGAAGATAGAGCAAAAGAGTCGCCAACAAGTTTATAAGGAACTTGTAAACCGTCCATAGGATGAAGGTTACACCCCTTAACGATCCAAGAGATCGCCAACTCCATAAGGTCATGAACAAAATAAGGGTCCGGGGATGATGGTACAAATCCAACCTAAAAGAGATTGAACCTGCCCTAATAATAGGCCTCTACTTTATTCTGATCGCATTTATGTGCGCTTTCTGACTAACATACAATCAATAGGATTAACCCTAAACCTGTTTAATCTATGTTGGTTGAATTTAATGCACAAGTAAACTATTATCGGCGATCACTTGAATTATAATCACAATTAACCTAACAAGATTATTAATTATCTTATTAAGCGTGGTTGCAAGTACCAATTCCCTTTAAACATGCAATAAAAAGTGATCAAGCAATAATATGCATAATATATATCAAGCAACATAATAAATAATCAACATCATTAATAATAATATCAATCATAATAATAATAATCATAAATATTAGGGAGAATATAGGAAGCATCATACTTTTAATCATACTTAATATTAAAGATACCTAGACATGATACTAGGAATCAAAATAACAATCTAAGCATGATATCTACATCATAAATCAATTAAAGTACTTACTTGGACGCCTCGTACCTCTTTCTAATAACAAAATACACGCATTAGTAATTTCAAGGAAAATAATAATCAAAACAATTAAATTAAATAATTTAAATAGAGATTTGGGACCAAACCCTTAGAAATTAAAACCTTTCACGTCTAGGGCGAAGGCAACTTCGAATATGGCTAGGTGTATCAAGATCTTGTGAATGCGGAATTTTGTATTAAAAAGTAAAGTATTAAAGAAAGAATGAATAAATGATGATGAATGAAGAGAGTTGATGAATAATTGATGAATAATTTTGTGAATGAAGAGAGTTGATTATTGGTAATTGATAGATGTAGATGATGATGATAGTTGAATTAATGAATGGTAATTGGTCATGAAAACGGAGTTTTAAATACGATATTTATAGAGAAAATCAGCCAAAAAAGATAATTTATCAAAACATAGTCTGAAGACCACAAAATCACCTTGGCGCCAGCCTTGGCTCATTGGCGCTAGGACCAGTGGCTAGCGTCTGGCGCCAATCCTGGTTCCAGGCGCCAATGCCTGGGGTTGGACGCCAAATTGGATTTCAACGCGTTTTCGAAAATCTGATAAATTTCCCGTACTGGAAGATAAAATAATATAATTTCAGTCGAAAATGCTATTTGATCTAATTAAAACTCTGAAGAATCCTAATTGAATTAAGAATGATAAAACCTTCTAGAATGTTCTAGAAGACTAAAACCATTCCTAATTACATTAGGCCCTCCCCTAGATCATTGGGCCGTACTTAAAACTCAAACCGGGCCCAGTTTAGTAAATTGGCCATAACTTCCTCAATATTCATCGGAATTGGGCTTATAATATATCGTTGGAAAGGTCTTTGCAATCCCCATCCAACTACACCACTATTGGACCCATATCATGGACCAACCAAACTGGATTGGCTGTTTTCTTAAAATAAAGTTTTCAAAAACAGAGAGAAGAGAAAAGAATTAAAACTTTCCGCAACACCAGACCTTTCCACACTTTCGTTTCATTCGATTATGATTCGACGCGAAAGGTACTCATCACCGGGTTTGGTTTTGGGGAGACACAAATGGGTGTCTACAGAAGCCCCCACTTTGACTGAGTTTGGAGAAACGCAAGTTTCGAAAACGAAAGCTAAAGTATTAATAGGGACGGAGAATGATTCAGAACGTTCTGCGATCCTAAATCAATCTTATAACGCCGATACCTGCAAAACTAGCATTAGTTAAACAGATAAAAGAGTTAAGAAACGCGTATCTTGCATCGTCGAGCACACGTCTCTGAAAGTAACCGATTGTTGCTGTTGCTGTTTTGACGACCTCCTGCAAGCTAGAGAATGCCATCCTGCTTGAAAACTGCTACGCCTTGTAACTTCTTCCAATTAGAAGATTGCTTCGCCTGAAACTACCTTCTCCGCTGTGATAATATTCCACGTCCAAGGGAATATCATCGAAAATTATTTCTCTTGAAATAATTCTCATCCGCATTATGATCATCTTCCATGCCTCAGGAACTATGATCGAAGACAATTTCGCCCTGAAATTACCTTCAGTTGTTTGTGACAACTTTCCGCAAGCTAGGGAATGATGTCGAAGACATCTTCTCTTGAAGTCATCCTCATTTGATGCGATCATTTCCCAAAGGAAAATACCGAAGATCCACGCCTGTCGATCTTTAAAAGTTTGCCTGAACTTTGCTTTTGCTATGCCTGTACGTCGGCGCTCTTTTGCTCTTGAACCTGTATGTCGGTGCTCTTTGCTAATGAGCCAATGCTTAGGCGCTTTAAGCTAAGTGAGACGATCTTTTCATCAGGTCGATCACTTTATGTAATCAAGCCGATTACCTAATCATGTCAAATTGCTTAGAGGGGCTAATTGGCGTACCAAGGAATCCAAAATATGTTGCAGAAAGCCAGCACAACCCCAACAGGTGGCTGGCTGCTTTGGCATCGCTGAAAATCAATCAGCGCCAGACTTATGGCATTAGCGCCATGCGCTGGTATTGGCGTCTGGCGCCAAGCACAGAATGTGACGCCAATGCCTAGGGACTGGCGCCAGCACGAATTCTTCTTTAAATTAGTTTTCTGTTTTATTTCTTGCTCTGTTCGTCGCGAAACAGCCCGAGAGAAGTCCGAAAACTTCAATTGATCGTTGCTCACTCATTTCTCAACCGAATTCGCTCAAATTTGTTGCAAATCAAAGCTCTTCTCATCCATATTCCCGATCTATCTAAGTTTTCCTCCAACTCACACCAGTTTTTATGAATTATTGGCATGTTCATTCACGAATTTCATGAAAATTCGAAACTTATAATGCTCAATTTGCTTTGTTTATCAAGTTTTATGCCACGAAATTGCTTGTTTATGTTTGTATATTGCCTTGGGAGTAATTTGAGACTTGTTTGACTCAATTTGGCGAAGAAATGAGCAATCTGCCATTGTTGGACCTCCTAAGGTCGTGAAGAACAATGTGGCCCGTTCTTGTTGTTTTTGCTAGCAATTCTTGTTCAATTTGTCACAATAATCACTATAGTGTTGCAAGAAATTGTTTGATTGCTTGAAAAATGTTGTCATGCTCAATTTGAATTTGTGCTCTGTTTTAGTACTACGTACTCTGTTTTTGCGAACATAGTATCATGCGGCTAGGCAAACCTTTAGATACTATAGAACCTTAATTTATGATGATTCTGCACAATGTAGCATGGCTAGACAACGAGGCTCAGGTTCACGGTCCCGAAACACTAGACGGGAGCATGAGCCCGTGGAGGACGACACTACACCGTCAACTTCGCTTGGTCAGTTCCCATAGTGGGATGAGCAGACCTTGTTCTTTGCCCCTGTCCACCACATTTCCGAGAGGGTAAGACGGGGAACCGAGCCTGGGAGGACACGACATCACGGCTCTAGCTGTGATGGTCCAGGCGATTTGTATAGGATACACATCGCCAGAGATGGAGAGACGAGACTCCTATGGGAGTCTTGCGGACTGGTTGCCTTGTTCGAGACCTCCGAGGCTTTGGTCGCCTCCAGCGGAGGTCACCACGTAGTACGCGCTCTGGTGGAGTTCTTCTGGGACACCACCAACACTTTTCATTTTCCTTGGGGTGAGATGATGGTCACTCCTACAGACTTCAGTCTCATCACAGGACTGGAGTTCTCTTCTATGCCGTTGCCATTCGACGGCGGTATCGACGTCTTTTCTCCAGAGGCCGAGGAGCTGTTGGGGCCGATTGCTGTTCGGGCCCGAGCCGAGGTTGAGACGACTCAGTTCAGTGCTAGAGGGATTCGCCGCTCGACGCTGGCAGCGACTCTTGATGACGATGCGACCACCCGAGAGTAGCAGGTGCGCATCTTTGTGCTGATGTTGTTGTCAGGGACACTCTCCCCTGACAGGGGTAGAAGGGCATTGCTTTACTACCTCCCTGCTGTTCGCGATCTCCTGCGGATCGGGACTTATGATTGGGCCAGCTTGGCCTATACTGACTTTGTTCGCGCACTGAGGGACTCGTGTCGCCATCGGTCCTTTTAGGACGAACGTTGCTTTGTCTGCTTTCTGGAAAGTCGTAGAGGTAAACATTATTCCCTATAAAGTTTAGCCCTATATGTTAGTTAGCATTTACTCATGCTTTAGCTTTTTTGTAGATCTGGTTCTATGAGTATTTTCCTTCCATTGCGCCGGCGAGACCATCGCCGAGGGGGTATCCGGTGAGCGCCTCCTGGGGCGGCCACCATGCGGACCTGTCTACTGCACGTGTCCGGAGTCGGATCATCTCGGTACGACTTTTAGTGTTTATCTTGCGCTTCCGTGACGTTTTAGACATGTTCTTACCTGATCGGTATTCTTATAGGGACCTTAGGTAGTATACCGACCATGGGATGGTTGGACTGTTCCTGGATTAGCTGTACAGTACTCTGCTGAGCGTCGCTACTTTCTGGGGACCTATGGAGCGGTTGTATACTTAGGAGAGAGAGTTGCTAGACAGCACTCTTCCGATGCTTTTGTCGTTCCTGCTCCTCCACCACGTCATATGTTCGACGAGAGAGAGTTGTCGAGCATGGATGAGGAGTCTGGTTCCTTCTGGCGGTCCCATGTAATCCTTGGGTGGAGTTATGCTGAGGAGCTACTTCCTTTGTTGGCTCCAGCCCCTGTACCGGCCGAGGATGTGAGGGTAAGATCCTTAACTTTTTGTTTTTCGCTGAGTAGTCCCCAAGTAATACCTTGCTGATTTCTTTTTGTTTCTTCATCAGGATGGTCCCACTGAGTTTGTGCCACCCCGTATGTCCATCCACTACCAGGGGATGTACGGGTCGATCGAGGAGATGATTTCTCCGGCTCCTGAGGGCGAGCGCTTCGTGGAGCGGTCGATTCCTCGTCACCAGACTAGGGTAAGCCTAGTTCTAATTCAGAATCTTGTATTCAGTTATCATGCATTTTTACTGACTTAACTTTCCTTGACATTTCTCACGCGAGGTGGTTTCGGCTATGGCACGGTGCATAGATGCCTTACGGAGCCAACTTGTTCGGATGAGGAATGCGGCTACTTGTCGTCGAGACGACACTGTCCGAGAGGTAACTTTTCTTTACTTATTATTTCTGCACTATGCTTCAGTTTTTACCTTGTTTCTGATTTAATTCTTTTTGCAGGGTCAGCCGATTGCTTCTCACACCTGTACGAGGCCTGAGGGGCGGAAAGAACCGGCGAGGTCTAGCTCGAGACGTCGTCGCACTTCGTCTGGAGGTAGAGGTGGTCGTTCCGAGGCTGCTCGAGCCGACGTTGTTGAGGGCTCAGGGTCTTCTTCTGAGGGTGCTCCTGCTGCACCGGTAGGAGAGGCTACCTCAGCTTTCAGAGGTGGTGGGATGTACGAGGTTGGCTCGTCATCGCAGCAGCCTCCGCGATCTCAGCCTCAGGTTGGCCTTGGCTGGAGTGGTCCTGTTTTGAGTTTCCCTCCTCCTACGGAGACTGGAACTGGTGCTGAGGCCGGAGTTGGCTGAGATGGTGACTCCTCGGACGGCGCAGTTTTATGGCATGATGGGCCTACGTCCTCCGGCGCCGTAGTTTATTTCTGTATATGCATTTTATTTTGACTTTTTATAGAACTTTGCCTTTGACTTGTTATTTAGACACTTTGTACTTTATGTTATTGTGAATTCATTATTATCTATTATTATGTTAGTGTATGTTAGTGTGTGCAAATGTGATAACAATTTTGCGCAAAAATTCCGTCATTTTTATTATTGATGGAGGGTATTATCCGACTCTCTCCCCCAAAAGGAAAAATAAAACGGAGAGAAAGGCTGATTTTTGAATTTTAATATAAAATCCAAAAAAGGAAATAAAAATTAACTAAAAATAATTTCTATATTTAATTAATTAAGAAAAGGATAGAAAGATATTTAGAAGAAATTAAAACGGGGCCATAAAGTCATTAACCGACTCCAATTTAATATTAAAACGCAAGTGAGCACGCGCGGCTGTCCTGCTGACTTGGCGCCAGCTGGCGCCAGCCTGTGGCGCCAAAAACAGATGGGTGACGCCAATTTTCGGTGTGTGACGCCAATTGACGCTGACTTTGTATTCCAGTCAGATTGAAATTCCTCGCAATCTGTGCATAAATAGCCCCTGCTCAGCCGATTCTTCACATAATTCCAGCGAAAAAATTATTCTTCTCTTTAGAAAAAATAATAATCATGTCTTTAGCCACTAAAACCTTCACCCAATATTCTCATGAATGGTGTCGATCTCTTAATGCTAGAGAAAGAAAAGAATTGGATTTATTTCACTTGGGGGAATTTATGGTATTAAAGGGGTAGATCTAGACATAGATTTCATACATACCGCTTTAGAATATTGGAACATTGATACACATTGTTTTAGAATAGGGTATGATGAAATTAGCCCTTTGCCAGAGGAAATTGGTGCTATTTTAGGCTTCTCTGCAATACAGGTAATCCCTAGAGTAGATGCATATTACTATAAGGATTTTGAGCGCTTCTTTAACTTGAAGGAAAGGGATTTATCAAAAATAGTAGATGGCAATGTAGTGAACTTAAAAGAATTCGCACGCTATTATTTTGATAAACCGCTTTCTAAATCTTTTCACATATATAGAAGAAGGGCGTTTTTATTCTGCATGCTTAATCAATAGTCTTAGTAGTGGTAAAATTAACGAGGGTCAATCTATTATAACCACTGTGCTAGAACAAATTGAATCAGGGAGAAATCCAATGCCATTGATAGTTGGAGAGACTATGATTAGTCTAGATGAGTTGAAAAGGGACCCAAAAGCACCTCTTCGCGGTTCTCCAATTTTATTACAGGTAGAAAAATAATATTTTTGATTATAGAAATCCAAAAAAATATATTTTTGTATTGTAATATTAATTTATTTGCATTGAAATTTTTTTACAGATGTGGCTAATGGAGAGGCTAGGATTAATTAGCCCTCCGGACGACATTGAAAGTTATACGCCCACTTGCTTTGTGAGAAGAAAGAAGCGCATCCCTAAAATTGGGCGCCATGGGTGGAAGAAAGTCTTTGAATCACGTGATTTCTCTATCAAGTGGGTCATCCCATGGTGGAAAATAAAAAGGATGGTTGGTGTTAACAAGCAACCTTTCTGCCGTCTTCCAAGCTTGTCTCGCATGACATATTATTACCCCTGCAGAGTAAAGAGACAATATGGCTTGCTTCAAAATATTCCTTCCGGGGATCTTCGTCCTCCCTATGAGTATCCCATATCTCAAGAAGTAGATAAATTTGACAATTACTGGAGCGCTAGACCTTTATGGGAAGTGATTACCCAAAAGGTTCCCCCTTCTTTACCTAATGATGTAAAGAAGTGGTTGCTGAAGAAGTCTTCAATTGATCAGGGTAGAACCGATGTGAAGAATCGTCTAGGTGACAGGGTGACGCCGGCCAAAGAACGCCTAGGTGCAAGAATTGAGTTCAAGACACCTACAATGCCTAAGAAGAAGAATACTACTAAAGACAAGGGGAAAAGGAAAGCTACAGACAAGAAGGCTTGGGTGGAAAAGAAGCATGGGGTTTTAGACTAGAACATTGCTTAGCTTTAGATTTATTAGATTCTTAATTTTTATTTAAAGTTAATTTATTTCAGCCTTATTTAAATTCCATTAACAATGCAATTTTATTTCATTAATGAAATTTCAGCTTTCAATTAAATTGTTACTTTAAATTTATTTTATTGAAGCAATGAAAAACCGAAAAAAATTAATTTTCGGAAATTTTTCAAGTACGGAAGTCGAAAATTTCCCGAAAAACACCGAAATTCGCCCAGATTTTATGACTGAATTGGCGTCAGTAATTGCATATTAGCGCCAGCTATTGAGGTCTGGCGCCAGGCGCCAATTCCATCGTCTGGCGCTAATGGTTTTTGGCTGGCGCCAGACTCTGTTCTGTGACGCCAGTTGATTTTCCGACTTTTGTTGACTTTTTGTTGATTCTGAAACGCAGAGATGTCGAAAAATAAAGTGGCCGCACCCGTAATGGGTTGCCTACGTATCCTTTCTTAAGGAATCAGGCCGAACGTAGCTCTCTTGAGTGTCCTACTCAAGTAATTATGGGTAGTATTTTTTAAGTTGGTCAAGATTGGTCATGTTTGAGAATTCATTGCCATCCATGTCAGTTAATTTTGCTGCACCACCTGACAAGATTGTTTTGACAATGTAGGGGCCAGACCAATTAGGTCTAAACTTTCCCCTTGGATCTAAAACATTTTTCCTTAACGCTTTTAATACCAAATCTCCTAATTTGATATTTCTTGTCTTGACCTTCTTATTAAAATGTCTAGTCATACGAGTTTGATAGCACTGAGTGTGATGTAGAGCTTCTAGTCGTTTTTTGTCGAGTAGGATCTGTTTTGGGGTTTTCTGATGTCCTGCGGGAGAGTTACAATTCCGAGACTGGAACCGGACGCCTGTACCTGCAAAATAACGGAGACTCCTGGGAGCTCCGCCTCCAACAGTCAAGTTAGTACCTGATTAAGGAGTAATTAATGCTGAAATTAAAGTGATTAGGTCTCTCTAGGTGAGAGTGATTAACGTAGGTAATCTGCTTTGTTAGCGAGATCAGCCGGTTATTACTGTGTGTAATTAATGTGTTTTTTCCGTAATGTTTCTGTTCTTTTTTTCCCTAATGAGGGTTAAGGGAGGTATTTATAACCTTGGAAAACGTGCCCATCCTAGGTTTAGGTAAACCTAGGGCCGATTGGGTTTCCCTCGGAAGTTGGGCCTGGGTGGCCGGTTTCTCCATTAGGCATGGAGTATGCCACATGTCTTGACATAACAGGTCCAAGGTAGACGAATAAGCGCGTGCCACGTGGGAAGCCCTCACTGTTCCAACTGGGGGACACTTGGCAGGACCTGATTGGTCCACGTGGCGGATTCCGATTGGTGGGAGCAAAATCCCCTAATCATTTGCCCCTCAAAGGGGCACATGATTGGTCACGTGTTACCTGTGACAGTTGTCGCACTGTAACGGGCGACAGCCTGCTACAGGTGTCAGTCGGCGAAAGGACGAGAGATTTTCCCGCCCAAATTTTGAATTCTGAAAGTGACCCTTCGCCTTCTCACTTCGCCTATATAAGGGAGAGTTGTCTTGAGTCATTTTCACACTTTGAGAACTTTTTGAGAACATTCGGACCCCTGAACTTGCTCTGACATTTTGGACCTTTTCAGCCTACCGCCTGTTCTGACAAGCCGACTGCACAGGATTTTCAGAACTTCATCAACCGTCACTCGTTCAGGTAACTCAGTTATCTTACTCTTAATTTTCTTTTTATTTTCTGAAATGGCACCACGGAAGCACACGACACGACCTAGGTTAGTGATCAGCCGGTCACCGGGGACAGCTGAATCTAGGACTAGGAGTGCCGCCTGCCCTTTTCCGGACCCATCTTTGCCCTTTATACAAAGTCCGACTGTATCTGTGTCTATGCAGAGCAGGATGGCCAGAACGAAAAAGACAGCTAGGATCTCAAATTCAGACGGCTCCTCCCACAGGGTGCCGCTTAGTGAAACATCTGACCAGGCGCCAGATGTGGAAGTGAAACAAGGCAGCCTGGATGCCGGCAATTCTGTGGGGGGAGTCATAGTGACCCCTTCCCATTTAACAGTTAACAAATCTGCTCCTTTTCAAAGAGAGGAGGCGGGCCCCTCCGGGAAAGGGGAGGAGTCGTCCTCTTCGGACTCGTCGGAGGACGATTCCGAGTCAAGCTCTTCTGGCCATGCTTCTTTGGGTACAGAAGAGAAAAACAGCCGCCTGCAAGAGGCGAGACTTTCTCACGCAGTTGAGAAGGGGGACAATTGGGCGGAGCCATCCGCCTCTTACCGAGAGCTAAATACCCCCTATTACTGCACGATACCTCGGGGCCGAATCACAGCCATGCAAGAGAAAGTGGAGAGCTTTATTGCAAACCACACCATGGGCCCCGACAGTCTAGTGTTTGTGCCGGATCAAGAAGACACAGTCGTCTGGCCGGCTGGTTCCAGTTATGATAGCGCCTGCTTTGGCTGCTACGAGGCGGCCATCAAGGCAGGGCTGCGCTTCCCATTACATCCGGCTGTTCAGCGGATTTTGGATGGGTATGAGTTGGGGTTATGGCAGTTAGCCCCAAACTCCTTGGTCAACGTACTCGGCTATGTGGCCGGGTGCGAACTGCACGGGGTGGAGCCGAGCTTCGAGGCTTTCGCCCATATGAACTATCTCAGCCGGACCCCTAAGACAGGCGGTACCGGCTGGTATCAATTAACAAGCCACAGGGGCTACCTCATGACGAGAGGTAAAGCAAACAAGTGGAAGGACTGGCGGAGCACCTTCCTCATCATTGAGAGTTCAGACATTGAGCTGAACAAGCGCTTCAATAGGTGGAACAGGAATCCGCCTTTTCTTGCAGGCGGCCGTAGCATGCCGCCTGTTCCCCCCAAGGTTAAGAAAGAGATCCTTGATAAAGGACTCTTTAAAGTAGAGTCGAGGGTCGACTCTACTTCAGGGGTACGAGAGCAAGTACCCCTGCACTGCGTCCCGAGCTTCAAGTGGCTCTACGACGAGTAATTTTTGGCCGCCTGTGGCCTCAGCAGTCGGTGCTCAAGAGGTAGTCGGCCTGTCGAATACTCTGTTGTTCCATACATTTCTTGTTATGACTTTTATTAACTTTGTTGTTTGTTTTTGCAGCTGACACCATGAGCAAAATCACCGCCTCCAAGACTGCGGCGGCCATGTTTCGGGCCTCCATCATGCAACAAGCTTCAACCGACTCCCCCAAGAAGGGGGCACCCTTGGTGAGCTCCGAACCTTTCACCCTCTTTTTGGAGTGTTTATGCATATACTGACTTTTTTTCTTCTTTTTTAGACGGGTGCTCCAAGAGCTTCATCTTCTCAACAGCCGGACCCCAAGGCCCGGAAGACGACTGTTGGGAGCTCTCCTGGTTCTGCCAGGAAACAGGTGGCGGCTGAGAAACAGCCGGCCACTTCCTCTAAAACTCCAACTGGGCCGCCTAGAGGTATGAAGTTGTCCTTGTAAATTTTAGACTTGCTCCCTTTTTTACTAGGTCTAATCCGTTTGTTTATGCATGATGCAGCCGGCCCTCAGGAGCCTGACTTGGTAGAGATGGCCAAGTCTATGATCAGGGCAGTTCCTCCAGCTGAAAGGGAGGCGGTCAGGGGTGTCGGCACCCTTGACCTTGACGGGATTGCAGGGGTCCTTGCTGAGGTATACTTAGCATATTTTTGAGTATTTGAGTTTCTGGACGCCTGTTTTATTTTTTGTTTGGAAACTGACGCCTGTTTCTTTGTACTTAGGCCCTGCTCCGAGTGAACGGCCTTCGCAAGCCGCTTGATCGGAAGAACAAATAGGTAAAGGCTGCAAAAGCTATGGCCGCCTCTGACTGTGATAAGGCAATGTTTCAAATTGCCCAAAATGAAGTTCTGACCATTGATATTCTTTATTATCAGGCGCAGGCTACCACCGCTGTTCGGGCTCAGTTAGAGGCGGCCTAGAAGAAGAATGACGAGCTGGAGGCGACCATCACAAATCTTAAGGCCGAGCTGAAACCTCTTCGCCTAAAAATGTACTCTTACGAAGCCATGGAGAAATCCTTGGCCAGCGTAAAAGAACGCCTGGTGAGCCAAGAGAAGAGTCTTACCCAAGAGCTTTCGGAAAAGGCCGAGCAAGAGAAGAAAGAGCTGGTCCGGGAGATGATGGAAGACTCCGCTCAAATCCAGCGCATGACCTGGGGCCGCCTCTTCCCCAGTGCCGACTTTGCCTCTTGGGAAAGAACGTACCGCCAGTGTTCTGATACTTATAATCAAGAGATCCTGGCGGCTGCTGAGGAAGAGGCGTTGGAAGAAGCGTTGGAGGAGGAGGAGCCGGTAGTGGCGCTTGTGCCGCTTGGGGGTAAGGCATCAAAAAAGGATGCAGCTGAAGCCGAGTCCAGCAAGAAGAGTGCTGACCAGGCGGCAACTGCTAATATTGAAGATCTGCCCCCTTCTTAAGCTTTATGTATTCTTTCCACGGCCTGCGTGCCGTTTGCTTTGTATTTACCCGGCCAGGGGGCCGGGGCTTTGAATATTTTGCTGGTTTTTAATGACCGGCTTATTTTTAATGAATTTTTGCTTTGCCTCAAATTTGTCTAAGTATTCCATATTCTAATATCCAATTGTTCACTAGACCGACTGTTTTGCATGGCTGATAGTTGCAGACAGGTACGGTAGTTAGTCACGCCGCCTATGCCCCTGGACGACTGGTTGTCTGTTTCCAGGATAGACGATCAGTCGGCCATTTATCCAATCGGTATTCGAACTATTTTAAAGACTGGATCCTTTTTAAGCAGGCGGTCCTGTCATTTGTAAATTTAACCTAGGAAAGTGGTCTGACCAAGTAAACATGAGTGTTACCTAGTCTCCAAGGAACTGAGTAGTAGAGATAACAAGCGGCGGATACCGGTTGTTTCCCTTTATTCGCTAATGTTGGCTTTTAACTCATAATTTGTTAACCTAGCAGGAGTAGTGGTTGAGAGCCCCTGTTTGTTAAAAACAGGCGGACGACTCATACCTTTTAGGCTCCATACTAAGTTTGAGGGAGTGACTATAAGTTAACATAGGAGTTACTTAGTCTCCGTCACACTCTAGATTGAGTAGTAGAGGTACCAGGCGGCGGAGGCCGGATGATCCCCTTGATTCGCCAATGTTTGTTGGCTATTAACTCAATAGGTTACCTAGTAGGAATAGTGGTTTGAGTGCCCCTGTTTGCCAAAAAACAGGCGGTCTACTCAAACCTTTTAGGTTCCATACCAAATTTGAGGGAGTGACTATGAGTTAACGTTGGAGTTACTCAGTCGCCGTCACTCTTGATTGAGTAGTAGAGGTACCAGGCGGCGGAGGCCGGCTAGACCCCTTGATTCGCCAATGTTTGTTGGCTATTAACTCAAGAGGTACCCCCTGCATTTATCCCAAGTAATACAGGCGGTCATCTGACTCAGATGTCAACTACTACCACTGGTTTGGTTAGTGATAGAGTTATCCTTGTCTCAAAAACGGCTACGTGGTTGCCCTTGGGGACAGTTGTATAGGTGCCGTGTAATTAGTTTATAGAGCAATGTTCCACCCAAAAGGGAGCTGATCTCTGCGACGAATTTCATCCGGAGGGATGCCGCCGGACGCCTGCTATGATGTTGGGACAGGTCGTATTAGTTTTGTAGATTTGATCAGTTGGCTTGGCGCCTGGTCTGATCATTCGGCCTGTGGCCTTGGTAAGTTCTTGGTGAACGTAGGTGCTAAGTAAAAGGAGGGTAGCCGCCTGTTAGGCACAGGGTCGGCCAGGCCCTAATCTTTTTAGCTAAGTATTAGGGGGGTGGCTATGTGTTTGGAACCAGTCGGCCATCTTCTTATGGAGAGTAGCCGACTATATGTCCAGACGACATGCCCCTATTTGCGAGTAAAATACTCAATGGAGAGTAGCCGACTGTAAAGGTACAGACGACATGCCCCTCTGAAGATAGAGTGAAAAACTCAATGGAGAGTAGCCGACTGTAAAGGTACAGACGGCATGCCCCTCTGAAAATAGAGTAAAATACTCAATGGAGAGTAGCCAACTGTAAAGGTACAGACGACATGCCCCTCTTATGTAATAAAAATTAAACATGGAGAGTAGCCGACTATTTGTTAGTAGGCGTGCCCCTCTTAGTACAAAATTGAATAGTTAGTGCACTTTTATTAAGTAGCTCTTGACTATTTACATCATTCAAAAGAAATATTTCTTAAGATTATCTACATTCCAAGTTCGGGGCAACGGTTGTCCGTCTGGTGTTTCCAGACGGTAGGTGCCGTCCCTCACTTCCTCATAGATTCGGTAGGGTCCTTCCCAGTTGGGAGTTAGTTTGCCAGACTCATTAGCCCTACCAACTGCTTCCATTTTTCTAAGTACAAAGTCCCCTACTTTGAGTGGACGCCTGTGTACTTTTTTGTTGTATGATCTAGTCATTCTCAGGCGATAGATTTCATGGCGCAAGACAGCATTGCCCCTCTTTTCAGGAAGTGAGTCTAATGCCAGGCGCATGGCTTCTCAGTTTGCCTCTTCGTCATATAGCATTACTCGAAGAGTCGGCTCGTAGTGTTCTATTGGAAGAACAGCTTCCGCACCATAAGTTAGGAGGAATGGAGTTTCTCCAGTCGCCCCTTTTTCAGTCGTCCTAATGGCCCAGAGAACATGTGGTAGTTCATCCGCCCATAGGCCGCCTGCTCGTTCAATATTTTTCTTGAGACCGTCTGAGATGATTTTATTAAAGGCTTCTACCTGGCCGTTTGCTTGTGGACGGCCGACAGATGCAAAGTAGTTTGCAATTCCTTGGTCACCCAACCAGCTTTTGAGAACAAGCGTCTCAAATTGGGGACCATTATCAAAAACCATAGACATGGGAACCCCGAACCGAGTGATGACATTTTTCCAAATGAATGAAATTACATCTTTTGTCTTGATTCCCTTTACCGCCTCCGCCTCTACCCATTTAGTGAAGTAGTCAACGGCAACAAGTATGTACCTCCTGCCACCTGTAGCAGGCGTATATGGACCCAGAATGTCCATGCCCCACTTTAGCAAACGGTAGTGGGCTGTGAATGGTAGTGAGGTCAGTAGCCGGACGGTGAATTAGTTTGCCAAACCTTTGGCACTTGTCACATTTTTTCACCATCTCCATTGCATCTGCTTCCAAAGTAGGCCAAAAGTAGCCCTGCCGCCTTGCCCTTTGAGCAAGCGTCCTACCGCCTATATGAGAAGCACAGTAACCAGAGTGAAGATCATCTAGTATCTCTCGTCCCTTTTCTGGAGTAACACACTTTAAGAAGGGTTGAAGGTACCCCCTCTTGTGAAGTTCTCCCTTTATCATTTCAAAACAGGTGGCTCGTTTTTTCAGTGCTGCCGCCTGTTGAGTATCATCCGGCAGTGTACCGTTTGTCAGATATGCCCTGATTGAATCCATCCAGGTTGAGCTTCTGTCTAGGATTCCAATAGGGTTTTCCTCGATGCTTCTCTTCTCCATTACTTCCCAAAAAACAGTTCGAGGAGTATCAGAGGAGGCAGATGATGCTAATTTTGACAGTGCATCCGCCTGGTTGTTTTCTGATCTCGGCACTTGGATCAGATGGAAATCCTCAAGGGAGCCGACTGCTTGTCGGACCGCCTGTAAATACTTGATCATGGCCGGATGGGTTGCTTCGTATTCGCCATTGTACTGACTCACTATCAATTGTGAATCGGAACAGGCGTCTATTTTTCTTGCCCCTGTCGCCTTGCACATGCGGATCCCGGCTAGTAAAGCTTCATTGTTTGAAGCTTGAAAACTGAAGAGTAGAGCATACTCGTACCTGTCGCCCTCTGGCGACTGACATATGACGCCTGCTCCACAACCATTTGAAGTAGAGCTTCCGTCCACATATACCTTCCATACTTGGTCTGGAACTTGAGAGTCAGGAGGACGAGTCATCTCTACAATAAAATCAGCAAAGGCTTGCCCCTTCACTGCTTTTCTAGGCTCGAATGTAACTTCGAGGCTCTGTATTTCTATGGCCCATTTGATCATTCGGCCTGACGACTCCATGATGGTAAGTGGCCGCTTGATAGGTTAGTCTGTATACACGACGACTGTATGTGCCAAAAAGTAGGGCTTCAATTTTTTAACAGCCATGAAGAGTGCAAGACCAAATTTCTCCACTAGGGGATACCGTAACTCGGCATTTTTCAGTACGTGACTGACAAAGTAGACCGGGAGCTGACAGCCGTCCCTTTCAGCAAGGAGAACAGCGCTTAACGCATGATCAGAGACGGCCAGGTACATGTAGAGAACCTCTTTGGGCAAAGGGCTGACCAGCCTCGGCAAGGAATGCAAGTGAACTTTTAATTTCTGGAAGGCGGCCTCAGCATCCGGCCCCCATTCAAACCTTGCCTTTTTCTTAATTGCCTGGAAAAAGTATAGGCATTTGTCGCCTGATCGGCTTAGAAATCTTCCCAAGGCCGCCAGACAACCTGTTAACTTCTGAACCTCTCAGATGGTACGAGGCGACTGCATGTCAATGACCGCCTGCACCTTCTCAGGGTTCGCCTCTATTCCTCTCTGATTGATAAGGAATCCGAGAAATTTCCCAGACTCAACTCCAAATACACATTTCTTGGGATTGAGCATGACATGGTGCCGCCTGAGTGTGGCGAAAGTTTCTCGAAGGTCCGATAGATGATCTTTCTGAAGTTTAGTCTTGACAATCATATCATCAATGTATGCCTCGACGTTTCTCCCAATCTGATCAAAGAACACAGTGTTTATCATTCGTTGGAAGGTAGCCGGGGCATTCTTAAGACCAAACGGCATGACCGTGTAACAGTATAACCCCTGATCAGTGACGAAGGCCGTCTTCTCCTGATCTTTCTTCCATAAAGGAATTTGATGGAAACCAGAATAGGCGTCCATAAAACTCATCAAGGCATGGCCGACTGTTGAGTCGACCAGGTTATCAATTTTAGGCAGAGGGTAATTGTCTTTGGGGCACGCCTTGTTTAAGTCTTTGTAGTCTACACACATTTGCCAGGTGCCATTCGGCTTTTTAACAAGCACCACATTTGCAACCCAGTCTGGGAAGTAACATTGCCGAATGAACCCTGCATCAAGTAATTTTTTAACTTCGGCGGCTGCCGCCTGACTTCTTTCTTCGCCATGGTTCCGCTTCTTTTGCCGTACCGGCTTATTTTCGGATCCACGGCCAGTTTATGTACCGCCAGATCAGGACTAATGCCTGGCATTTCATGGACTTCGAATGCAAAGATGTCCTTGTTTTCTTTCAATAGTTTGTGAAAGTTGTCACCAAGGTTTCTTAGAGCAGTCGTCCTAACTTTGACTGTTCGGTCAGGACGTGAGTCGTCTAAGATCAGGTCCGCATGCTCACCAGCCGGCTGAGGGCGGAACTCATCCGGCCGCTCCTCTGCCAATGATTGCTATTTTCTTGCTTTTCTTGCGGCCCCTGTCTGGGATGCCTTTCTCTTTTTGCCGCCTGCTTCTTGAACAGGCGCACTCTCCTTGTCAAGGTCTGTTTTTTTCACCGCTTGACCCAGTAGCCATAACAGTGGGCTTGACATCCGAGAGATAGCACTCTCGGGCCATCCTCTGATCTCCCCTTAGGGAGCCGACTGTTCCAGAATCATGTTGTAGGCCGAGAGTTCCTCTACTACCAGGAACCGGACTACCATGTGTCGTCCTTCCCCTTTTTCGCCCAGGCGGATGGGTAAATCTACTCGTCCCAGTGGGTGGACGACTCCTCCTCCAAACCCTACTAAAGGGTGGGAGGCCGGATGTATGCAATCAGTCTGATATTTTAGTTTCGACAGACATTTTCTACTGATGAGATCTGAGGAGCTTCCGGTATCTATGAGGATTCGGCCAACTCTCTGGTTGGCCACTTTACATTCAATAACGAGAGGGTCGTCATGCGGCCCCCTTACCCCTCCTAGATCTTCTTCAGTGATGACAATCTCAGGAAATGAATATTTGGACGACCGTTCTTGGTGAACGGAATTTACATCTAACCGCCTGATATTGTCTTTGTTGCCCCTAATAGTGGGGCCGCCTCCTGAGAAGCCGCCTGCAATGGTGTAGACGACTGCATCATCTGTATCAGAGCTGTCGGCCTGCTGATGCTTTTTGGTCGACTGCTTTTTTGAGGTAGTGTTCCCCGTAGATTTCTTGACATAAGTGTCAAGATCACCTTGCTCAGTCAGGCGGTCTAGATACCGCATGAGACTGATGCATTCATTGGTGTGATGACCAACATCATCATGATAAGCACATAATTTATCTTGGTTCCGGTTGTTTGCAGAACCTTTCATGGGGACCGGCTTCTCAATTGAGATCCGTCCCTTGATTTCTTTTAGGATAAACTGGTTATCCTTGTTAAACGCATACTTTGGGGAGTATGGTTTGAATTCTTTTGTCTTTTTCTGGGCCGGTTGTTTAGAGGAATCAGCCGCCCAGACCTCTTTTCTTTTCTCATCTTTGTTAGACGACTGTTTCTGTCGTCCTTCTCTTTTGTCGAACCTTTTCCCATCCGACTGTTTTATCGTACAAAGATCAGTCGCCTGTATATAGGCTTCTGCTTCAATCAAGGCCTCTTGAAGAGTCGCCACCCTTTTTCGAACCAAATCAAATTTGAAGGTAGACCCGTCTTTGAGACCTCTGAAAAAGTCAGTATAAGCTACCTCATCCGGTAACCCTTGAATCTGTATTCTCATCAGGTTAAATCGCCTGATGTAAGAACGAAGCCCCTCCTTCTCGCCCTGCTGAATTGTTCCCAAATCAAGGGTCGTTTTCTTCGCAGGGATGTTCATGGCGAAGTTGGAGGAAAATAAGTAAGCAAGCGTCCTGAAGCTATTTACACAACCAGTCGGCAGGTTGCCGAACCATTGTTGTGCGATTCCTTTGAGAGTCGCTGGGAAACACTTGCACCAAGTGGGATCATCCAACCCTTGAAGGTACATCAGGTTGGTGAATGCCATCAGATGGTCTTCTGGGTTAGTAGTGCCGTCATAGGCGCCTACTAGTACATTTTTCACTTTGGCCGGCTGAGCGGCTTCAGTAATTTCCTTGGAGAAGGCCGACGGCTGTTCACCAAGTCTAAGCAACCGTAGCTGCCAGTCCATAGGTTGGACGTTTTTTGCTGCAGGTCCACCAAACGGAGGTGGCTGCAAAAAATACTGTTGTTGCGGCACAAATGGTAAGTTTGGTACCGCCTGATCACTATGAAAGCCGGACTGACGAGAGGTGCCGCCTGACTGACTCTCATGGTACGACTGAGTATGCCTCATCGAGGCATTTCGCAAACTGTCTTGAAAGTTTGAAGTAGAGGCCGACTCTGACAATCGATCACTCTTCTTCTGCTCTAGCAGTAGCCGAGCATCTGTGAATGTTTGCTTCGACCCGTCCGCCTGAATATGACGAACAGGTTTCCTATTTCCTGTAGGATAACGGAATTTTGTGAAATCAAGGGCAGGTGGCTCCCGCTTCCTAGATTTAGGATGAGGAGTCGCCTCTCGCCCTTGAACTGGCTTCCTCTTCAGTGAAGTGGAGGGTTTCTTGGCCGACTGCTCCTTGACTGGAGCAGGCGGCTTCTTGTTGATCAACTCTTGAATCTCTCCCTTGAAGTCCCTCATGAAGGTCATGAGTTCGTTCCTTGTGATGGGAGCAGACCCATCAGTCGGCTGTTGCCGAACAGGCGGTGCGCCTGCTGGCTCGCTTCCTGTTTGAAGATGCTCCCGTTCCCTCCTTTCGGTATGACGGGTACGTCGGGCCCTTAGGGTCCCGTCTGAAGCTGTATGAGCTTCAACTTCAAATTCACTTTCGGTATCATGGTCCGACTGAACTTGAGGGTCGTCTAGGGGACGCCTCTCTTCAGGAGTTGGTACAGACTTGGATGCCATCTCAGAAGTACTCTCCCCACAGACGGCGCCAAATGTTTCGGGGTTTTCTGATGTCCTGCGGGAGAGTTACAATTCCGAGACTGGAACCGGACGCCTGTACCTGCAAAATAACGGAGACTCCTGGGAGCTCCGCCTCCAACGTCAAGTTAGTACCTGATTAAGGAGTAATTAATGCTGAAATTAAAGTGATTAGGTCTTTCTAGGTGAGAGTGATTAACGTAGGTAATCTGCTTTGTTAGCGAGATCAGCCGGTTATTACTGTGTGTAATTAATGTGTTTTTTCCGTAATGTTTCTGTTCTTTTTTTCCCTAATGAGGATTAAGGGAGGTATTTATAACCTTGGAAAACGTGCCCATCCTAGGTTTAGGTAAACCTAGGGCCGATTGGGTTTCCCTCGGAAGTTGGGCATGGGTGGCCGGTTTCTCCATTAGGCATGGAGTATGCCACATGTCTTGACATAACAGGTCCAAGGTAGACGAATAAGCGCGTGCCACGTGGGAAGCCCTGACTGTTCCAACTGGGGGACACTTGGCAGGACCTGATTGGTCCACGTGGCGCATTCCGATTGGTGGGAGCAAAATCCCCTAATCAGGATCAATTCTTCATATCGTGCCCTAGTCCATTCGACTTCATCGAGTTTACTCTCTAGAGCAATATGTAGAGATGGTATTTCTAGTTTGACAGGTTGTACGACATCCATTCCATATACCAAAGAAAATGGTGTATTTCCTGTTGACGTACGGATTGACGTGTGATAACCCCACAATGCAAAGTGAAGTTTGTCAGGCCAATCCTTATAATTTTCTGTCATCTTCTCGATGATAGTCTTTAAATTCTTATTAGCTGCCTCGACTGCTCCGTTTGCTTGAGGTCTATAAGGGGACGAATGATGATGTTGGACACCATATTTATGTAACAATTCTTCACATTCGGCTTGAAAGTGAGTTCCATTGTCACTTATCATTTCATGTGGGACTCCATATCGACAAATGATATTTCTCTCGATAAAAAGTGCTACATGTTTTGCGGTGAGTTTAGCATATGATTGTGCTTCAACCCACTTCGTAAAGTAATCAATTGCTACTAGAACAAATTCATGGCCTCCTGTCCCTGGAGGAGCGATCTTGCCAATTATGTCAATTCCCCATGTAGAGAATGGCCATGGTGATGTGTAGGTGTAGAGCAAAGATGGAAGAACGTGTTGTAAATTGGCGTAAATTTGACACTTAGGGCATCTTTTCACATATTGATGGCAGTCCCTATTCATGATAGTCCAATAATACCCTTCTCGCATTATTTTCAGGACTAACATTTTGCCATTTATATGAGTTCCACATATTCCTTCGTGGACCATTCTCATTATTCTTTGTGCATCCACCTTCCCTACACATAGGAGGGCTCGACCTTTAGGTACCCTTTTATGTAGCTCGTTGTCTATGAGTACATATTGAGAAGCCAAAAGTCTCAAGGCTCGTTTTGCTCTTTTGTCAGCATGAGGAGGGTATTCTCCATTGGTGACATAGTTGAGAATGTCTGTGTACCATGGTTCTTCTTCTTGTTCTTTATCTTCGTCTTGGACTGGGTCGTCGTCTTCTATAGCCTGTATATATGCCGGTTTGTGCCTTTTTTTTTATAGTTAGAGGCATTTGCTCGATATCCGTGGGAATCCTAACCATTGAGGCTAATATTGCCAAGGCATCAGCAAATTGATTTTCTTCTCTAGGTAGATATGTGTATTCCACCTTCTCTAACTGATCGGTAAGAGTTTCCAGATAAGTTTGGTAAGGGGCTAGGCTTTCGCTCCTTACCTTCCACCTTTTAGATATTTGATTGATGATTAGAGAGGAATCTCCGAATATTCTTAAATTCTTTACTCCCAATGCCAGAGATGTTTCAAGGCCTACCACACATGCTTCATATTCAGCAGCATTGTTGGTAACATCGAAATCAAGCTTTATTGAGATTGGGACATGTTCTTCTTTAGGTGATACTAATAGCACTCCGACACCACATCCCTTTTGGTTTGAGGCTCCGTCGAAATACAAGGTCCAAGTATCATCTTCGGTGACCATCAAATCTTCATCTGGAAATTCATTGTCCTGTATTGGTGTCGAGTCTTCTATTGGAAAATCTGCCAGAAAGTCTGACACCACAGATCCTTTAATAGCTTTTTGTGGCATAAACCGCACATCGAACTGGGCTAAGTTGACTATCCATCTTGAAATACGCCCATTGAGTGTTGATTTCTCGAACAAGTATTTGAGTGGATCCAATCGAGATACTACGAAAACGGTATGCACCAACATGTAATGTCTCAACTTAGTCGTGGCCCACACCAAAGCGAGGCACAATTTCTCGAGTGGTGTATAGCGTGTTTCGTATTCGAGCATCTTCTTACTTAAGTAATAGATTGCATTCTCTTTGTTTTCTACCTCTTGTGCTAGCATGGCTCCCATTGTCTCTTTGGTAACCGTCAGATATAACCTAAGAGGTATTCCGGGAAGTGCTGGCGCTAATACGGGAGGATTTGCGAGATAGGCTTTGATCCGGTCAAAGGCTTCTTGACATTCGTCATCCCATATTACTGGTACATTCTTCTTGAGCTTCTTGAAGATTGGTTCGCATATCGTTGTTAGTTTTGATATGAACCTACTTATGTATTGCAACCGGCCAATGAATCCTCGAATCTGTTTCTCAGTCTTGGGCGGTGGCATTGACATGATTGCTTTAATCTTGGTTGGATCTATCTCTATTCCTCTAGAGCTTATGACGTACCCCAAGAGCTTGCCTAAGGTGACTCCAAAAGCACATTTTGATGGACTCAACCTCATATTGTATTTTCTTAGCCTTTCGAAAAATTTCCTTAAGGCTACTTGATGGCCTGGACGGTCCTTTGATTTCACAATCATGTCGTCGACATATACTTCAACTTCTTTGTGCATCATATCATGGAGCAAGGCAGTTGCTGCACGTTGGTAGGTAGCACCTGCGTTTTTCAACCCAAATGGCATTATCGTGTAACAGTAAGTGCCCCATGGTGTGATAAAAGTTGTCTTCTCCATCTCTTCTTCCGCCATGAGAATCTGATTGTACCCTGCGTATCCGTCCATGAATGAGAGAAGCGCGTGATTTGCTGTGTTGTCTACCAGAATTTCGATGTGTGGCAAAGGGAAGTCGTCCTTTGGACTTGCCTTATTTAGATCTCGATAGTCGACACACATCCTTACCCTTTTGTCTTTCTTTGGAACTGGGACGACGTTGGCGACCCATTCGGGGTCTTTGGATACCTTGATGAAACCTGCAGTTATTTGTTTTTGAACTTCTTCTTTTATTTTAAGTGCTACGTCGGGTTTCATTCGACGCAAATTTTGTTTTACAGGTTTCATTCCTGGAATTAATGGTATAGTGTGTTGAGCTATTTCTCTGTTAATGCCTGGCATATCTTCATATGACCAAGCAAATACATCGATAAATTCTTTAAGCAAGTTAATTAAATCGGTTCTTTCTTGTTTATTCAATGTTAGTCCGATTTTAACTTCTCTTTTATGAGTTGAATCATTTGAGATGTCAACTGTTTCAGTCTCTTCAATTACTGGTGTTTTCTTTTCAAGTGTTTCCATTGCTTTAATAAATTCTTTATCTTTTTCATCGTTAGCTAAGAAATGTTCGTCATCTTGGGTTAAGGAAGAACACGAGAAGTAAGGAGAAAGAATATTATTATACTCTGAGATCATTACATCAAAGAGTGATATGTCCTCAGGGACTAGATCACTAACTATCCTAGGAGAAGAAATAGGAAAGGGAGGCGTTATAGCTAAAGACTTAGAAGATTCTATGGGGAAAGACTCTGACTCAGACTCTGACTCTGACTCTGACGATTCTTCAAACATTGGTCCTTGTCTTGTCGTGATTGATATCTTCCTCCCACTCGGAGTGGTCACCTTGATAGTCTTGCGCCACCCTTGCAGTGATCCTTCGACCGGAGTAATTAGCTTTGAAGGGTCGAAGTTTTCGCTTTGTAGGACCGTTTGAATGAGTGAGGAGTTATCTTCCTCATAAACTGGCTAATTCTTTTCTCGCCCAAACAGTAATCCCATGACGTTAAAGTCAAAGCATGGAGGTGCTTTTTCCTTATGGACGGGAGTTGGGATTTCGTCAATGAAGTAGCAATCCAAGAAAATCTCGAATCCTGGTTGTCGTATGCCATTTACAACAAATGGTTCGGGAAATTCATGGCATGGATAGTCCTCTCCTTCTTTTATAAACTGACCATTAAGCGTAAGGGGGTACTGTAGGGAATAGTTTCAAGCCTTTAAAATCCCACTAGCTTGAACCCCACTGTGATCATACACTAAAGTACGGTGGCGTCCAAAAGGGAAGAAGATAGAGCAAAAGAGTCGCCAACAAGTTTTTAAGGAACTTGTAAACCATCACGAGGTGATGGTTACACCCCTTAACGATCCAAGAGATCGTCAACTCCATAAGGTCATGAACCAAATAAGGGTTCGGGGATGAAGGTACAAATCCAACCTAAAAGAGATTGAACCTGCCCTAATAATAGGCCTCTACTTTATTCTGCTCGTATTCATGTGCGCTTTCTGACTAACATACAATCAATAGATTTAACCCTAAACCTGTTTAATCTATGTTGGTTGAATTTAATGCACAAATAAACTATTATTGGCGATCACTTGAATTATAATCACAATTAACCTAACAAGATTATTAATTATCTTATTAAGCGTGATTGCAAATACCAATTCCCTTTAACCTGCATAAAAGGTGATCAAGCAATAACACTATATAATAATATGCATATCAAGCAACATGATAAATAATCATCATCAATCATAATCATAAATGTTAGAAAGAACATAGGAAGCATCATATTCTTAATCATGCTTAATATTAGAAACACCCTAGACATGATACTAGGAATCATAATAATATAAACATGATGTCTACATCATAAAATCAATTAATCAATAAAGTACTTACTTGGATGCCTCGTACCTCTTTCTAATTACAAAATACACACATTAGTAACTTCAAGGAAAATAATAATCAAAGCAATTAAATTAAATAATTGAAATAGAGATTTGGGACCAAACCCTCAGAAATTAAAACCTTTCACGTCTAGGGCGAAGGCAACTTCGAATATGGCTAGGTGTATCAAGATCTTGTGAATGCGGAATTTTGTATGAAAAAGCAAGAAAGAAAGAATGCTAAAAGATTAATGTTATTGAGAATTGATGAAAGAAAGATGATGAGTGAAGAGAATTGGATGAATGATAATTGGTGAATGATGAAGACTTAAGAATAAGGAGAATTGGTGAACGTTGGTAGATGATGAATGATAATTGATGAAAAAAAACGGAGTTTTCGATACGATATTTATAGAGAAAATCATCCAAAAAAGATAATTTATCAAAACAGAGCCTGAAGATCGCAAAACCACCTTGGCGCCAGCCCTGGCTCATTGGCGCCAGGACCAGTGGCTAGCACCAGGCGCCAATGGCTGGCGTCTGGCGCCAATCCTGGTTCCAGGCGCCAAGGCCTGGGGTTGGACGCCAAACCGGCTTTTAACGCGTTTTCGAAATTCTGATAATTTTACCGTATTGGAAGATAAAATAATATAATTTCAGTCGAAAATGCTATTTGATCTAATTAGAACTCTAAAGAATCCTAATTGAATTAAGAATGATAAAACCTTCTAGAATGAACTAGAAGACCGAAACCATTCCTAATTACATTAGGAATGATAAATCATATTAGGCCCTCCCCTAGATCATTGGGCCGTACTTAAAACTCAAACCGGGCCCAGTTTAGTAAATTGGCCATAAATTCCTCAATACTCATCGGAATTGGGCTTATAATATATCGTTGGAAAGGTCTTTGCAAGCCCCATCCAACTACACCACTATTGGACCCATATCATGGACCAACCAAACTGGATCGGCTGTTTTCCTTAAAATAAAGTTTTCAAAAATAGAGAGAAGAGAAGAGAAAAGAAATAAAACTTTCCGCAACACTAGACCTTTCCACACTTTCGTTTCATTCGATTATGATTTGACGTGAAAGACACTCATCACTAGTTTTGGTTTTGGGGAGACACAAATGGGTGTCTACAGGTACTAATCCATTGGAATTGCTTTCTTTTGAATACGAGCGTCCCTACGTGCTTTCAATTTGTCCTGGGCTCGCTTGAGATCTTTCTGAGTCGGTTCGAAACCAAGTCCGAAAGTATCTAACTTAGGGAGGCCAGGTGACTCTATCGATTTTGCTATCCCCTTCTTCTTTCCTAAGGTCATCCCAGGGAAGTGTCCTTGTTTCTTTAGCATAGTGTTGATAATCATGTTGGAATGGGGGTCGTGGCAAAGAGATGTCCTTTCATCCTCTTGGATTAAGGAGACTTCTTCGTTAAAGCCCCATAGATCTTCATCATCTTCATCGTGCTCCACGTTGATGATTGGATTCTCTATTGATTTGATCCTCATTGGCGAAGCATCAATGGTGATGGGGATTCCTCCAACTATGGATTTCACTTGTTGGTGGAGAGATGAAGGGACAACCTTTAGGTCATGGAGCTAAGGGCGTCCTAACAACAGATTTAATGAGGCTTTGATGTCTACCACTTGAAAAGCAGTAGCATGTTCTATTGCTCCTGCCGTCACATTTAGGGTTATTTTGCCAAGAGCTTGACGTCGAGTATTATCGTAAGCTCTTATTCCTTGTGTGGACGGAGTTAAATCCTCATCCTTTATGCTGAGCATCCTCGCAGTCCTAAGTGGACAGACATTAATAGCCGATCCATTGTCTACAAGAGTCATGGGAACATTCATTCTTTTGCAGACTACCGTGAGGTTTAACGCCTTGTAGTGTTTGTCACCTTCCGGGGGTAAGTCTTTATCGGAGAAGGTGATTAGATTAATCGGACTAGGGAGGTCACTCGTGAGGAAGTTAGCTAGTCCCTCAAGAGTGGTGTCAGAATCTATCCCGATTTTGTCCAAGGCATTCATCACAGCTAACCTATGCTCTCGAGATGTTGTCAGAAGCTTCCATACGTTCATCTAAACTTTTGTCTTCTTGAATTGTTTAACGATGTCATTGTCTTCGATGATAGGTATGGGAACTTGTTGTACAGTAGGCATAGGTTGTGTTGAAACGGGAGGTTGTATTCTCCCGGATCTTGTCTATTGATGAATCTTCTTCAGCCCAAATGTCGTCTGTGGTGTATGATACAAAAGGTGAAGGTCCTAATATGTCTTTTAGATAGACATCTTCTTCATCACTGTTCCATACTCCATTAACATTTATGTCCTCTTCTTGTTGAACTTGGACTAATTCTTTTCTATCAATCATTTTCTGCACCAAATCCTTGAACTTGAAGCAGTTTTCTAGGGTGTGTCCTCCTGACTGATGGTATTGACAGTAATATCTATCTGTCCTTTTTAATGATTCAAATGGTCTCGGTTCGAGAGGTTTGACCTTGCCACTCTCGAAGAGCATTTTAAACATTTGTGCATACGGGATCCCAATTGGAGTATAAACTTTATTGCTCTTCTTGGGTCTTTCGGTGACTTGTAAGGGAAAGTATTTTGCCTCATAAGTCGTTTTTACTGGTGTGAATTCTCTCTTAGGTTCTTCATCATATTCCTTGTGAAGTTCATTCAAAATTTTGAGAGTTTCATGTAACAGTTGCGATGTCTCCCTCAGATACAGTGGGAGTATTCGTATCTCTACCTCATTTGTTGGAAGATTATCTTTGACATCGAAAAAGGTCTCTTCTTCTTCCTCTTCGACGTTGGTTGCTTTGACAGGTTTAATGAGAGATGAGGGGTCAACTTCGCTTTCTTCATCGGAGATAGCCAATGTGTGAGCTAGAGGTGCATTGTCAATACTCGGTTTCTTACTGGCAGGGGGCAACGACAGCTTGTTACTTTCAATTAGGTCTTGGATAGCTTCCTTAAGCTTCCAACATCTTTCAGTAGAATGGCCCCTACCTTGATGATATTTGCAATGTGCATTGGGGTTCCAATTAGGCGACCTCTTCTCGACTGGTGGATCTCCAAATGGTCCAATGGGAGTTATAAGACCTTTTGCATTTAGCCGATCAAACGCGGTGTCATAACTCATGCCAATAGGAGTGAAGTTTCTCCTAAACGGTTTCTTTTGTCCTTGATTATTCATGGCGAGGACTTCTCCTAGATTAAAGGCGCTAACATTATTTGAGTGGGCGATTTTGGAAGAAAAAGGATTGTCGTTCCTTTCTAGCCACTATTGGAGTTATTGTTGGCAGCTTTAGATTTAGCCAATTCATCTTCAATATTAATCCCAATATCATAAACAACCTTAAAGGTATGAAGGTTATTTTGATATTTAAGATGTTTTGAATATTTTTCTTGGAGATTTTTAATGAACAATCTCACGGACTCTTTTTCACTTGGTACCTCAATCATTTTAGCTGAGGTTTCTCTCCACTTGTTAAAGAAAGATGTGAAGCCTTCATTCTCCTTCTGTTTGAGGATTTCAAGTTAGTACCTGATTAAGGAGTAATTAATGCTGAAATTAAAGTGATTAGGTCTCTCTAGGTGAGAGTGATTAACGTAGGTAATCTGCTTTGTTAGCGAGATCAGCCGGTTATTACTGTGTGTAATTAATGTGTTTTTTTCCGTAATGTTTCTGTTCTTTTTTTCCCTAATGAGGGTTAAGGGAGGTATTTATAACCTTGGAAAACGTGCCCATCCTAGGTTTAGGTAAACCTAGGGCCGATTGGGTTTCCCTCGGAAGTTGGGCCTGGGTGGCCGGTTTCTCCATTAGGCATGGAGTATGCCACATGTCTTGACATAACAGGTCCAAGGTAGACGAATAAGCGCGTGCCACGTGGGAAGCCCTCACTGTTCCAACTGGGGGACACTTGGCAGGACCTGATTGGTCCACGTGGCGGATTCCGATTGGTGGGAGCAAAATCCCCTAATCATTTGCCCCTCAAAGGGGCACATGATTGGTCACGTGTTACCTGTGACAGTTGTCGCACTGTAACGGGCGACAGCCTGCTACAGGTGTCAGTCGGCGAAAGGACGAGAGATTTTCCCGCCCAAATTTTGAATTCTGAAAGTGACCCTTCGCCTTCTCACTTCGCCTATATAAGGGAGAGTTGTCTTGAGTCATTTTCACACTTTGAGAACTTTTTGAGAACATTCGGACCCCTGAACTTGCTCTGACATTTTGGACCTTTTCAGCCTACCGCCTGTTCTGACAAGCCGACTGCACAGGATTTTCAGAACTTCATCAACCGTCACTCGTTCAGGTAACTCAGTTATCTTACTCTTAATTTTCTTTTTATTTTCTGAAATGGCACCACGGAAGCACACGACACGACCTAGGTTAGTGATCAGCCGGTCACCGGGGACAGCTGAATCTAGGACTAGGAGTGCCGCCTGCCCTTTTCCGGACCCATCTTTGCCCTTTATACAAAGTCCGACTGTATCTGTGTCTATGCAGAGCAGGATGGCCAGAACGAAAAAGACAGCTAGGATCTCAAATTCAGACGGCTCCTCCCACAGGGTGCCGCTTAGTGAAACATCTGACCAGGCGCCAGATGTGGAAGTGAAACAAGGCAGCCTGGATGCCGGCAATTCTGTGGGGGGAGTCATAGTGACCCCTTCCCATTTAACAGTTAACAAATCTGCTCCTTTTCAAAGAGAGGAGGCGGGCCCCTCCGGGAAAGGGGAGGAGTCGTCCTCTTCGGACTCGTCGGAGGACGATTCCGAGTCAAGCTCTTCTGGCCATGCTTCTTTGGGTACAGAAGAGAAAAACAGCCGCCTGCAAGAGGCGAGACTTTCTCACGCAGTTGAGAAGGGGGACAATTGGGCGGAGCCATCCGCCTCTTACCGAGAGCTAAATACCCCCTATTACTGCACGATACCTCGGGGCCGAATCACAGCCATGCAAGAGAAAGTGGAGAGCTTTATTGCAAACCACACCATGGGCCCCGACAGTCTAGTGTTTGTGCCGGATCAAGAAGACACAGTCGTCTGGCCGGCTGGTTCCAGTTATGATAGCGCCTGCTTTGGCTGCTACGAGGCGGCCATCAAGGCAGGGCTGCGCTTCCCATTACATCCGGCTGTTCAGCGGATTTTGGATGGGTATGAGTTGGGGTTATGGCAGTTAGCCCCAAACTCCTTGGTCAACGTACTCGGCTATGTGGCCGGGTGCGAACTGCACGGGGTGGAGCCGAGCTTCGAGGCTTTCGCCCATATGAACTATCTCAGCCGGACCCCTAAGACAGGCGGTACCGGCTGGTATCAATTAACAAGCCACAGGGGCTACCTCATGACGAGAGGTAAAGCAAACAAGTGGAAGGACTGGCGGAGCACCTTCCTCATCATTGAGAGTTCAGACATTGAGCTGAACAAGCGCTTCAATAGGTGGAACAGGAATCCGCCTTTTCTTGCAGGCGGCCGTAGCATGCCGCCTGTTCCCCCCAAGGTTAAGAAAGAGATCCTTGATAAAGGACTCTTTAAAGTAGAGTCGAGGGTCGACTCTACTTCAGGGGTACGAGAGCAAGTACCCCTGCACTGCGTCCCGAGCTTCAAGTGGCTCTACGACGAGTAATTTTTGGCCGCCTGTGGCCTCAGCAGTCGGTGCTCAAGAGGTAGTCGGCCTGTCGAATACTCTGTTGTTCCATACATTTCTTGTTATGACTTTTATTAACTTTGTTGTTTGTTTTTGCAGCTGACACCATGAGCAAAATCACCGCCTCCAAGACTGCGGCGGCCATGTTTCGGGCCTCCATCATGCAACAAGCTTCAACCGACTCCCCCAAGAAGGGGGCACCCTTGGTGAGCTCCGAACCTTTCACCCTCTTTTTGGAGTGTTTATGCATATACTGACTTTTTTTCTTCTTTTTTAGACGGGTGCTCCAAGAGCTTCATCTTCTCAACAGCCGGACCCCAAGGCCCGGAAGACGACTGTTGGGAGCTCTCCTGGTTCTGCCAGGAAACAGGTGGCGGCTGAGAAACAGCCGGCCACTTCCTCTAAAACTCCAACTGGGCCGCCTAGAGGTATGAAGTTGTCCTTGTAAATTTTAGACTTGCTCCCTTTTTTACTAGGTCTAATCCGTTTGTTTATGCATGATGCAGCCGGCCCTCAGGAGCCTGACTTGGTAGAGATGGCCAAGTCTATGATCAGGGCAGTTCCTCCAGCTGAAAGGGAGGCGGTCAGGGGTGTCGGCACCCTTGACCTTGACGGGATTGCAGGGGTCCTTGCTGAGGTATACTTAGCATATTTTTGAGTATTTGAGTTTCTGGACGCCTGTTTTATTTTTTGTTTGGAAACTGACGCCTGTTTCTTTGTACTTAGGCCCTGCTCCGAGTGAACGGCCTTCGCAAGCCGCTTGATCGGAAGAACAAATAGGTAAAGGCTGCAAAAGCTATGGCCGCCTCTGACTGTGATAAGGCAATGTTTCAAATTGCCCAAAATGAAGTTCTGACCATTGATATTCTTTATTATCAGGCGCAGGCTACCACCGCTGTTCGGGCTCAGTTAGAGGCGGCCTAGAAGAAGAATGACGAGCTGGAGGCGACCATCACAAATCTTAAGGCCGAGCTGAAACCTCTTCGCCTAAAAATGTACTCTTACGAAGCCATGGAGAAATCCTTGGCCAGCGTAAAAGAACGCCTGGTGAGCCAAGAGAAGAGTCTTACCCAAGAGCTTTCGGAAAAGGCCGAGCAAGAGAAGAAAGAGCTGGTCCGGGAGATGATGGAAGACTCCGCTCAAATCCAGCGCATGACCTGGGGCCGCCTCTTCCCCAGTGCCGACTTTGCCTCTTGGGAAAGAACGTACCGCCAGTGTTCTGATACTTATAATCAAGAGATCCTGGCGGCTGCTGAGGAAGAGGCGTTGGAAGAAGCGTTGGAGGAGGAGGAGCCGGTAGTGGCGCTTGTGCCGCTTGGGGGTAAGGCATCAAAAAAGGATGCAGCTGAAGCCGAGTCCAGCAAGAAGAGTGCTGACCAGGCGGCAACTGCTAATATTGAAGATCTGCCCCCTTCTTAAGCTTTATGTATTCTTTCCACGGCCTGCGTGCCGTTTGCTTTGTATTTACCCGGCCAGGGGGCCGGGGCTTTGAATATTTTGCTGGTTTTTAATGACCGGCTTATTTTTAATGAATTTTTGCTTTGCCTCAAATTTGTCTAAGTATTCCATATTCTAATATCCAATTGTTCACTAGACCGACTGTTTTGCATGGCTGATAGTTGCAGACAGGTACGGTAGTTAGTCACGCCGCCTATGCCCCTGGACGACTGGTTGTCTGTTTCCAGGATAGACGATCAGTCGGCCATTTATCCAATCGGTATTCGAACTATTTTAAAGACTGGATCCTTTTTAAGCAGGCGGTCCTGTCATTTGTAAATTTAACCTAGGAAAGTGGTCTGACCAAGTAAACATGAGTGTTACCTAGTCTCCAAGGAACTGAGTAGTAGAGATAACAAGCGGCGGGTACCGGTTGTTTCCCTTTATTCGCTAATGTTGGCTTTTAACTCATAATTTGTTAACCTAGCAGGAGTAGTGGTTGAGAGCCCCTGTTTGTTAAAAACAGGCGGACGACTCATACCTTTTAGGCTCCATACTAAGTTTGAGGGAGTGACTATAAGTTAACATAGGAGTTACTTAGTCTCCGTCACACTCTAGATTGAGTAGTAGAGGTACCAGGCGGCGGAGGCCGGATGATCCCCTTGATTCGCCAATGTTTGTTGGCTATTAACTCAATAGGTTACCTAGTAGGAATAGTGGTTTGAGTGCCCCTGTTTGCCAAAAAACAGGCGGTCTACTCAAACCTTTTAGGTTCCATACCAAATTTGAGGGAGTGACTATGAGTTAACGTTGGAGTTACTCAGTCGCCGTCACTCTTGATTGAGTAGTAGAGGTACCAGGCGGCGGAGGCCGGCTAGACCCCTTGATTCGCCAATGTTTGTTGGCTATTAACTCAAGAGGTACCCCCTGCATTTATCCCAAGTAATACAGGCGGTCATCTGACTCAGATGTCAACTACTACCACTGGTTTGGTTAGTGATAGAGTTATCCTTGTCTCAAAAACGGCTACGTGGTTGCCCTTGGGGACAGTTGTATAGGTGCCGTGTAATTAGTTTATAGAGCAATGTTCCACCCAAAAGGGAGCTGATCTCTGCGACGAATTTCATCCGGAGGGATGCCGCCGGACGCCTGCTATGATGTTGGGACAGGTCGTATTAGTTTTGTAGATTTGATCAGTTGGCTTGGCGCCTGGTCTGATCATTCGGCCTGTGGCCTTGGTAAGTTCTTGGTGAACGTAGGTGCTAAGTAAAAGGAGGGTAGCCGCCTGTTAGGCACAGGGTCGGCCAGGCCCTAATCTTTTTAGCTAAGTATTAGGGGGGTGGCTATGTGTTTGGAACCAGTCGGCCATCTTCTTATGGAGAGTAGCCGACTATATGTCCAGACGACATGCCCCTATTTGCGAGTAAAATACTCAATGGAGAGTAGCCGACTGTAAAGGTACAGACGACATGCCCCTCTGAAGATAGAGTGAAAAACTCAATGGAGAGTAGCCGACTGTAAAGGTACAGACGGCATGCCCCTCTGAAAATAGAGTAAAATACTCAATGGAGAGTAGCCAACTGTAAAGGTACAGACGACATGCCCCTCTTATGTAATAAAAATTAAACATGGAGAGTAGCCGACTATTTGTTAGTAGGCGTGCCCCTCTTAGTACAAAATTGAATAGTTAGTGCACTTTTATTAAGTAGCTCTTGACTATTTACATCATTCAAAAGAAATATTTCTTAAGATTATCTACATTCCAAGTTCGGGGCAACGGTTGTCCGTCTGGTGTTTCCAGACGGTAGGTGCCGTCCCTCACTTCCTCATAGATTCGGTAGGGTCCTTCCCAGTTGGGAGTTAGTTTGCCAGACTCATTAGCCCTACCAACTGCTTCCATTTTTCTAAGTACAAAGTCCCCTACTTTGAGTGGACGCCTGTGTACTTTTTTGTTGTATGATCTAGTCATTCTCAGGCGATAGATTTCATGGCGCAAGACAGCATTGCCCCTCTTTTCAGGAAGTGAGTCTAATGCCAGGCGCATGGCTTCTCAGTTTGCCTCTTCGTCATATAGCATTACTCGAAGAGTCGGCTCGTAGTGTTCTATTGGAAGAACAGCTTCCGCACCATAAGTTAGGAGGAATGGAGTTTCTCCAGTCGCCCCTTTTTCAGTCGTCCTAATGGCCCAGAGAACATGTGGTAGTTCATCCGCCCATAGGCCGCCTGCTCGTTCAATATTTTTCTTGAGACCGTCTGAGATGATTTTATTAAAGGCTTCTACCTGGCCGTTTGCTTGTGGACGGCCGACAGATGCAAAGTAGTTTGCAATTCCTTGGTCACCCAACCAGCTTTTGAGAACAGGCGTCTCAAATTGGGGACCATTATCAAAAACCATAGACATGGGAACCCCGAACCGAGTGATGACATTTTTCCAAATGAATGAAATTACATCTTTTGTCTTGATTCCCTTTACCGCCTCCGCCTCTACCCATTTAGTGAAGTAGTCAACGGCAACAAGTATGTACCTCCTGCCACCTGTAGCAGGCGTATATGGACCCAGAATGTCCATGCCCCACTTTAGCAAACGGTAGTGGGCTGTGAATGGTAGTGAGGTCAGTAGCCGGACGGTGAATTAGTTTGCCAAACCTTTGGCACTTGTCACATTTTTTCACCATCTCCATTGCATCTGCTTCCAAAGTAGGCCAAAAGTAGCCCTGCCGCCTTGCCCTTTGAGCAAGCGTCCTACCGCCTATATGAGAAGCACAGTAACCAGAGTGAAGATCATCTAGTATCTCTCGTCCCTTTTCTGGAGTAACACACTTTAAGAAGGGTTGAAGGTACCCCCTCTTGTGAAGTTCTCCCTTTATCATTTCAAAACAGGTGGCTCGTTTTTTCAGTGCTGCCGCCTGTTGAGTATCATCCGGCAGTGTACCGTTTGTCAGATATGCCCTGATTGAATCCATCCAGGTTGAGCTTCTGTCTAGGATTCCAATAGGGTTTTCCTCGATGCTTCTCTTCTCCATTACTTCCCAAAAAACAGTTCGAGGAGTATCAGAGGAGGCAGATGATGCTAATTTTGACAGTGCATCCGCCTGGTTGTTTTCTGATCTCGGCACTTGGATCAGATGGAAATCCTCAAGGGAGCCGACTGCTTGTCGGACCGCCTGTAAATACTTGATCATGGCCGGATGGGTTGCTTCGTATTCGCCATTGTACTGACTCACTATCAATTGTGAATCGGAACAGGCGTCTATTTTTCTTGCCCCTGTCGCCTTGCACATGCGGATCCCGGCTAGTAAAGCTTCATTGTTTGAAGCTTGAAAACTGAAGAGTAGAGCATACTCGTACCTGTCGCCCTCTGGCGACTGACATATGACGCCTGCTCCACAACCATTTGAAGTAGAGCTTCCGTCCACATATACCTTCCATACTTGGTCTGGAACTTGAGAGTCAGGAGGACGAGTCATCTCTACAATAAAATCAGCAAAGGCTTGCCCCTTCACTGCTTTTCTAGGCTCGAATGTAACTTCGAGGCTCTGTATTTCTATGGCCCATTTGATCATTCGGCCTGACGACTCCATGATGGTAAGTGGCCGCTTGATAGGTTAGTCTGTATACACGACGACTGTATGTGCCAAAAAGTAGGGCTTCAATTTTTTAACAGCCATGAAGAGTGCAAGACCAAATTTCTCCACTAGGGGATACCGTAACTCGGCATTTTTCAGTACGTGACTGACAAAGTAGACCGGGAGCTGACAGCCGTCCCTTTCAGCAAGGAGAACAGCGCTTAACGCATGATCAGAGACGGCCAGGTACATGTAGAGAACCTCTTTGGGCAAAGGGCTGACCAGCCTCGGCAAGGAATGCAAGTGAACTTTTAATTTCTGGAAGGCGGCCTCAGCATCCGGCCCCCATTCAAACCTTGCCTTTTTCTTAATTGCCTGGAAAAAGTATAGGCATTTGTCGCCTGATCGGCTTAGAAATCTTCCCAAGGCCGCCAGACAACCTGTTAACTTCTGAACCTCTCAGATGGTACGAGGCGACTGCATGTCAATGACCGCTTGCACCTTCTCAGGGTTCGCCTCTATTCCTCTCTGATTGATAAGGAATCCGAGAAATTTCCCAGACTCAACTCCAAATACACATTTCTTGGGATTGAGCATGACATGGTGCCGCCTGAGTGTGGCGAAAGTTTCTCGAAGGTCCGATAGATGATCTTTCTGAAGTTTAGTCTTGACAATCATATCATCAATGTATGCCTCGACGTTTCTCCCAATCTGATCAAAGAACACAGTGTTTATCATTCGTTGGAAGGTAGCCGGGGCATTCTTAAGACCAAACGGCATGACCGTGTAACAGTATAACCCCTGATCAGTGACGAAGGCCGTCTTCTCCTGATCTTTCTTCCATAAAGGAATTTGATGGAAACCAGAATAGGCGTCCATAAAACTCATCAAGGCATGGCCGACTGTTGAGTCGACCAGGTTATCAATTTTAGGCAGAGGGTAATTGTCTTTGGGGCACGCCTTGTTTAAGTCTTTGTAGTCTACACACATTTGCCAGGTGCCATTCGGCTTTTTAACAAGCACCACATTTGCAACCCAGTCTGGGAAGTAACATTGCCGAATGAACCCTGCATCAAGTAATTTTTTAACTTCGGCGGCTGCCGCCTGACTTCTTTCTTCGCCATGGTTCCGCTTCTTTTGCCGTACCGGCTTATTTTCGGATCCACGGCCAGTTTATGTACCGCCAGATCAGGACTAATGCCTGGCATTTCATGGACTTCGAATGCAAAGATGTCCTTGTTTTCTTTCAATAGTTTGTGAAAGTTGTCACCAAGGTTTCTTAGAGCAGTCGTCCTAACTTTGACTGTTCGGTCAGGACGTGAGTCGTCTAAGATCAGGTCCGCATGCTCACCAGCCGGCTGAGGGCGGAACTCATCCGGCCGCTCCTCTGCCAATGATTGCTATTTTCTTGCTTTTCTTGCGGCCCCTGTCTGGGATGCCTTTCTCTTTTTGCCGCCTGCTTCTTGAACAGGCGCACTCTCCTTGTCAAGGTCTGTTTTTTTCACCGCTTGACCCAGTAGCCATAACAGTGGGCTTGACATCCGAGAGATAGCACTCTCGGGCCATCCTCTGATCTCCCCTTAGGGAGCCGACTGTTCCAGAATCATGTTGTAGGCCGAGAGTTCCTCTACTACCAGGAACCGGACTACCATGTGTCGTCCTTCCCCTTTTTCGCCCAGGCGGATGGGTAAATCTACTCGTCCCAGTGGGTGGACGACTCCTCCTCCAAACCCTACTAAAGGGTGGGAGGCCGGATGTATGCAATCAGTCTGATATTTTAGTTTCGACAGACATTTTCTACTGATGAGATCTGAGGAGCTTCCGGTATCTATGAGGATTCGGCCAACTCTCTGGTTGGCCACTTTACATTCAATAACGAGAGGGTCGTCATGCGGCCCCCTTACCCCTCCTAGATCTTCTTCAGTGATGACAATCTCAGGAAATGAATATTTGGACGACCGTTCTTGGTGAACGGAATTTACATCTAACCGCCTGATATTGTCTTTGTTGCCCCTAATAGTGGGGCCGCCTCCTGAGAAGCCGCCTGCAATGGTGTAGACGACTGCATCATCTGTATCAGAGCTGTCGGCCTGCTGATGCTTTTTGGTCGACTGCTTTTTTGAGGTAGTGTTCCCCGTAGATTTCTTGACATAAGTGTCAAGATCACCTTGCTCAGTCAGGCGGTCTAGATACCGCATGAGACTGATGCAGTCATTGGTGTGATGACCAACATCATCATGATAAGCACATAATTTATCTTGGTTCCGGTTGTTTGCAGAACCTTTCATGGGGACCGGCTTCTCAATTGAGATCCGTCCCTTGATTTCTTTTAGGATAAACTGGTTATCCTTGTTAAACGCATACTTTGGGGAGTATGGTTTGAATTCTTTTGTCTTTTTCTGGGCCGGTTGTTTAGAGGAATCAGCCGCCCAGACCTCTTTTCTTTTCTCATCTTTGTTAGACGACTGTTTCTGTCGTCCTTCTCTTTTGTCGAACCTTTTCCCATCCGACTGTTTTATCGTACAAAGATCAGTCGCCTGTATATAGGCTTCTGCTTCAATCAAGGCCTCTTGAAGAGTCGCCACCCTTTTTCGAACCAAATCAAATTTGAAGGTAGACCCGTCTTTGAGACCTCTGAAAAAGTCAGTATAAGCTACCTCATCCGGTAACCCTTGAATCTGTATTCTCATCAGGTTAAATCGCCTGATGTAAGAACGAAGCCCCTCCTTCTCGCCCTGCTGAATTGTTCCCAAATCAAGGGTCGTTTTCTTCGCAGGGATGTTCATGGCGAAGTTGGAGGAAAATAAGTAAGCAAGCGTCCTGAAGCTATTTACACAACCAGTCGGCAGGTTGCCGAACCATTGTTGTGCGATTCCTTTGAGAGTCGCTGGGAAACACTTGCACCAAGTGGGATCATCCAACCCTTGAAGGTACATCAGGTTGGTGAATGCCATCAGATGGTCTTCTGGGTTAGTAGTGCCGTCATAGGCGCCTACTAGTACATTTTTCACTTTGGCCGGCTGAGCGGCTTCAGTAATTTCCTTGGAGAAGGCCGACGGCTGTTCACCAAGTCTAAGCAACCGTAGCTGCCAGTCCATAGGTTGGACGTTTTTTGCTGCAGGTCCACCAAACGGAGGTGGCTGCAAAAAATACTGTTGTTGCGGCACAAATGGTAAGTTTGGTACCGCCTGATCACTATGAAAGCCGGACTGACGAGAGGTGCCGCCTGACTGACTCTCATGGTACGACTGAGTATGCCTCATCGAGGCATTTCGCAAACTGTCTTGAAAGTTTGAAGTAGAGGCCGACTCTGACAATCGATCACTCTTCTTCTGCTCTAGCAGTAGCCGAGCATCTGTGAATGTTTGCTTCGACCCGTCCGCCTGAATATGACGAACAGGTTTCCTATTTCCTGTAGGATAACGGAATTTTGTGAAATCAAGGGCAGGTGGCTCCCGCTTCCTAGATTTAGGATGAGGAGTCGCCTCTCGCCCTTGAACTGGCTTCCTCTTCAGTGAAGTGGAGGGTTTCTTGGCCGACTGCTCCTTGACTGGAGCAGGCGGCTTCTTGTTGATCAACTCTTGAATCTCTCCCTTGAAGTCCCTCATGAAGGTCATGAGTTCGTTCCTTGTGATGGGAGCAGACCCATCAGTCGGCTGTTGCCGAACAGGCGGTGCGCCTGCTGGCTCGCTTCCTGTTTGAAGATGCTCCCGTTCCCTCCTTTCGGTATGACGGGTACGTCGGGCCCTTAGGGTCCCGTCTGAAGCTGTATGAGCTTCAACTTCAAATTCACTTTCGGTATCATGGTCCGACTGAACTTGAGGGTCGTCTAGGGGACGCCTCTCTTCAGGAGTTGGTACAGACTTGGATGCCATCTCAGAAGTACTCTCCCCACAGACGGCGCCAAATGTTTCGGGGTTTTCTGATGTCCTGCGGGAGAGTTACAATTCCGAGACTGGAACCGGACGCCTGTACCTGCAAAATAACGGAGACTCCTGGGAGCTCCGCCTCCAACGTCAAGTTAGTACCTGATTAAGGAGTAATTAATGCTGAAATTAAAGTGATTAGGTCTTTCTAGGTGAGAGTGATTAACGTAGGTAATCTGCTTTGTTAGCGAGATCAGCCGGTTATTACTGTGTGTAATTAATGTGTTTTTTCCGTAATGTTTCTGTTCTTTTTTTCCCTAATGAGGATTAAGGGAGGTATTTATAACCTTGGAAAACGTGCCCATCCTAGGTTTAGGTAAACCTAGGGCCGATTGGGTTTCCCTCGGAAGTTGGGCATGGGTGGCCGGTTTCTCCATTAGGCATGGAGTATGCCACATGTCTTGACATAACAGGTCCAAGGTAGACGAATAAGCGCGTGCCACGTGGGAAGCCCTGACTGTTCCAACTGGGGGACACTTGGCAGGACCTGATTGGTCCACGTGGCGCATTCCGATTGGTGGGAGCAAAATCCCCTAATCAGGATCAATTCTTCATATCGTGCCCTAGTCCATTCGACTTCATCGAGTTTACTCTCTAGAGCAATATGTAGAGATGGTATTTCTAGTTTGACAGGTTGTACGACATCCATTCCATATACCAAAGAAAATGGTGTATTTCCTGTTGACGTACGGATTGACGTGCGATAACCCCACAATGCAAAGTGAAGTTTGTCAGGCCAATCCTTATAATTTTCTGTCATCTTCTCGATGATAGTCTTTAAATTCTTATTAGCTGCCTCGACTGCTCCGTTTGCTTGAGGTCTATAAGGGGACGAATGATGATGTTGGACACCATATTTATGTAACAATTCTTCACATTCGGCTTGAAAGTGAGTTCCATTGTCACTTATCATTTCATGTGGGACTCCATATCGACAAATGATATTTCTCTCGATAAAAAGTGCTACATGTTTTGCGGTGAGTTTAGCATATGATTGTGCTTCAACCCACTTCGTAAAGTAATCAATTGCTACTAGAACAAATTCATGGCCTCCTGTCCCTGGAGGAGCGATCTTGCCAATTATGTCAATTCCCCATGTAGAGAATGGCCATGGTGATGTGTAGGTGTAGAGCAAAGATGGAAGAACGTGTTGTAAATTGGCGTAAATTTGACACTTAGGGCATCTTTTCACATATTGATGGCAGTCCCTATTCATGATAGTCCAATAATACCCTTCTCGCATTATTTTCAGGACTAACATTTTGCCATTTATATGAGTTCCACATATTCCTTCGTGGACCATTCTCATTATTCTTTGTGCATCCACCTTCCCTACACATAGGAGGGCTCGACCTTTAGGTACCCTTTTATGTAGCTCGTTGTCTATGAGTACATATTGAGAAGCCAAAAGTCTCAAGGCTCGTTTTGCTCTTTTGTCAGCATGAGGAGGGTATTCTCCATTGGTGACATAGTTGAGAATGTCTGTGTACCATGGTTCTTCTTCTTGTTCTTTATCTTCGTCTTGGACTGGGTCGTCGTCTTCTATAGCCTGTATATATGCCGGTTTGTGCCTTTTTTTTTATAGTTAGAGGCATTTGCTCGATATCCGTGGGAATCCTAACCATTGAGGCTAATATTGCCAAGGCATCAGCAAATTGATTTTCTTCTCTAGGTAGATATGTGTATTCCACCTTCTCTAACTGATCGGTAAGAGTTTCCAGATAAGTTTGGTAAGGGGCTAGGCTTTCGCTCCTTACCTTCCACCTTTTAGATATTTGATTGATGATTAGAGAGGAATCTCCGAATATTCTTAAATTCTTTACTCCCAATGCCAGAGATGTTTCAAGGCCTACCACACATGCTTCATATTCAGCAGCATTGTTGGTAACATCGAAATCAAGCTTTATTGAGATTGGGACATGTTCTTCTTTAGGTGATACTAATAGCACTCCGACACCACATCCCTTTTGGTTTGAGGCTCCGTCGAAATACAAGGTCCAAGTATCATCTTCGGTGACCATCAAATCTTCATCTGGAAATTCATTGTCCTGTATTGGTGTCGAGTCTTCTATTGGAAAATCTGCCAGAAAGTCTGACACCACAGATCCTTTAATAGCTTTTTGTGGCATAAACCGCACATCGAACTGGGCTAAGTTGACTATCCATCTTGAAATACGCCCATTGAGTGTTGATTTCTCGAACAAGTATTTGAGTGGATCCAATCGAGATACTACGAAAACGGTATGCACCAACATGTAATGTCTCAACTTAGTCGTGGCCCACACCAAAGCGAGGCACAATTTCTCGAGTGGTGTATAGCGTGTTTCGTATTCGAGCATCTTCTTACTTAAGTAATAGATTGCATTCTCTTTGTTTTCTACCTCTTGTGCTAGCATGGCTCCCATTGTCTCTTTGGTAACCGTCAGATATAACCTAAGAGGTATTCCGGGAAGTGCTGGCGCTAATACGGGAGGATTTGCGAGATAGGCTTTGATCCGGTCAAAGGCTTCTTGACATTCGTCATCCCATATTACTGGTACATTCTTCTTGAGCTTCTTGAAGATTGGTTCGCATATCGTTGTTAGTTTTGATATGAACCTACTTATGTATTGCAACCGGCCAATGAATCCTCGAATCTGTTTCTCAGTCTTGGGAGGTGGCATTGACATGATTGCTTTAATCTTGGTTGGATCTATCTCTATTCCTCTAGAGCTTATGACGTACCCCAAGAGCTTGCCTAAGGTGACTCCAAAAGCACATTTTGATGGACTCAACCTCATATTGTATTTTCTTAGCCTTTCGAAAAATTTCCTTAAGGCTACTTGATGGCCTGGACGGTCCTTTGATTTCACAATCATGTCGTCGACATATACTTCAACTTCTTTGTGCATCATATCATGGAGCAAGGCAGTTGCTGCACGTTGGTAGGTAGCACCTGCGTTTTTCAACCCAAATGGCATTATCGTGTAACAGTAAGTGCCCCATGGTGTGATAAAAGTTGTCTTCTCCATCTCTTCTTCCGCCATGAGAATCTGATTGTACCCTGCGTATCCGTCCATGAATGAGAGAAGCGCGTGATTTGCTGTGTTGTCTACCAGAATTTCGATGTGTGGCAAAGGGAAGTCGTCCTTTGGACTTGCCTTATTTAGATCTCGATAGTCGACACACATCCTTACCCTTTTGTCTTTCTTTGGAACTGGGACGACGTTGGCGACCCATTCGGGGTCTTTGGATACCTTGATGAAACCTGCAGTTATTTGTTTTTGAACTTCTTCTTTTATTTTAAGTGCTACGTCGGGTTTCATTCGACGCAAATTTTGTTTTACAGGTTTCATTCCTGGAATTAATGGTATAGTGTGTTGAGCTATTTCTCTGTTAATGCCTGGCATATCTTCATATGACCAAGCAAATACATCGATAAATTCTTTAAGCAAGTTAATTAAATCGGTTCTTTCTTGTTTATTCAATGTTAGTCCGATTTTAACTTCTCTTTTATGAGTTGAATCATTTGAGATGTCAACTGTTTCAGTCTCTTCAATTACTGGTGTTTTCTTTTCAAGTGTTTCCATTGCTTTAATAAATTCTTTATCTTTTTCATCGTTAGCTAAGAAATGTTCGTCATCTTGGGTTAAGGAAGAACACGAGAAGTAAGGAGAAAGAATATTATTATACTCTGAGATCATTACATCAAAGAGTGATATGTCCTCAGGGACTAGATCACTAACTATCCTAGGAGAAGAAATAGGAAAGGGAGGCGTTATAGCTAAAGACTTAGAAGATTCTATGGGGAAAGACTCTGACTCAGACTCTGACTCTGACTCTGACGATTCTTCAAACATTGGTCCTTGTCTTGTCGTGATTGATATCTTCCTCCCACTCGGAGTGGTCACCTTGATAGTCTTGCGCCACCCTTGCAGTGATCCTTCGACCGGAGTAATTAGCTTTGAAGGGTCGAAGTTTTCGCTTTGTAGGACCGTTTGAATGAGTGAGGAGTTATCTTCCTCATAAACTGGCTAATTCTTTTCTCGCCCAAACAGTAATCCCATGACGTTAAAGTCAAAGCATGGAGGTGCTTTTTCCTTATGGACGGGAGTTGGGATTTCGTCAATGAAGTAGCAATCCAAGAAAATCTCGAATCCTGGTTGTCGTATGCCATTTACAACAAATGGTTCGGGAAATTCATGGCATGGATAGTCCTCTCCTTCTTTTATAAACTGACCATTAAGCGTAAGGGGGTACTGTAGGGAATAGTTTCAAGCCTTTAAAATCCCACTAGCTTGAACCCCACTGTGATCATACACTAAAGTACGGTGGCGTCCAAAAGGGAAGAAGATAGAGCAAAAGAGTCGCCAACAAGTTTTTAAGGAACTTGTAAACCATCACGAGGTGATGGTTACACCCCTTAACGATCCAAGAGATCGTCAACTCCATAAGGTCATGAACCAAATAAGGGTTCGGGGATGAAGGTACAAATCCAACCTAAAAGAGATTGAACCTGCCCTAATAATAGGCCTCTACTTTATTCTGCTCGTATTCATGTGCGCTTTCTGACTAACATACAATCAATAGATTTAACCCTAAACCTGTTTAATCTATGTTGGTTGAATTTAATGCACAAATAAACTATTATTGGCGATCACTTGAATTATAATCACAATTAACCTAACAAGATTATTAATTATCTTATTAAGCGTGATTGCAAATACCAATTCCCTTTAACCTGCATAAAAGGTGATCAAGCAATAACACTATATAATAATATGCATATCAAGCAACATGATAAATAATCATCATCAATCATAATCATAAATGTTAGAAAGAACATAGGAAGCATCATATTCTTAATCATGCTTAATATTAGAAACACCCTAGACATGATACTAGGAATCATAATAATATAAACATGATGTCTACATCATAAAATCAATTAATCAATAAAGTACTTACTTGGATGCCTCGTACCTCTTTCTAATTACAAAATACACACATTAGTAACTTCAAGGAAAATAATAATCAAAGCAATTAAATTAAATAATTGAAATAGAGATTTGGGACCAAACCCTCAGAAATTAAAACCTTTCACGTCTAGGGCGAAGGCAACTTCGAATATGGCTAGGTGTATCAAGATCTTGTGAATGCGGAATTTTGTATGAAAAAGCAAGAAAGAAAGAATGCTAAAAGATTAATGTTATTGAGAATTGATGAAAGAAAGATGATGAGTGAAGAGAATTGGATGAATGATAATTGGTGAATGATGAAGACTTAAGAATAAGGAGAATTGGTGAACGTTGGTAGATGATGAATGATAATTGATGAAAAAAACGGAGTTTTCGATACGATATTTATAGAGAAAATCATCCAAAAAAGATAATTTATCAAAACAGAGCCTGAAGATCGCAAAACCACCTTGGCGCCAGCCCTGGCTCATTGGCGCCAGGACCAGTGGCTAGCACCAGGCGCCAATGGCTGGCGTCTGGCGCCAATCCTGGTTCCAGGCGCCAAGGCCTGGGGTTGGACGCCAAACCGGCTTTTAACGCGTTTTCGAAATTCTGATAATTTTACCGTATTGGAAGATAAAATAATATAATTTCAGTCGAAAATGCTATTTGATCTAATTAGAACTCTAAAGAATCCTAATTGAATTAAGAATGATAAAACCTTCTAGAATGAACTAGAAGACCGAAACCATTCCTAATTACATTAGGAATGATAAATCATATTAGGCCCTCCCCTAGATCATTGGGCCGTACTTAAAACTCAAACCGGGCCCAGTTTAGTAAATTGGCCATAAATTCCTCAATACTCATCGGAATTGGGCTTATAATATATCGTTGGAAAGGTCTTTGCAAGCCCCATCCAACTACACCACTATTGGACCCATATCATGGACCAACCAAACTGGATCGGCTGTTTTCCTTAAAATAAAGTTTTCAAAAATAGAGAGAAGAGAAGAGAAAAGAAATAAAACTTTCCGCAACACTAGACCTTTCCACACTTTCGTTTCATTCGATTATGATTTGACGTGAAAGACACTCATCACTAGTTTTGGTTTTGGGGAGACACAAATGGGTGTCTACAGGTACTAATCCATTGGAATTGCTTTCTTTTGAATACGAGCGTCCCTACGTGCTTTCAATTTGTCCTGGGCTCGCTTGAGATCTTTCTGAGTCGGTTCGAAACCAAGTCCGAAAGTATCTAACTTAGGGAGGCCAGGTGACTCTATCGATTTTGCTATCCCCTTCTTCTTTCCTAAGGTCATCCCAGGGAAGTGTCCTTGTTTCTTTAGCATAGTGTTGATAATCATATTGGAATGGGGGTCGTGGCAAAGAGATGTCCTTTCATCCTCTTGGATTAAGGAGACTTCTTCGTTAAAGCCCCATAGATCTTCATCATCTTCATCGTGCTCCACGTTGATGATTGGATTCTCTATTGATTTGATCCTCATTGGCGAAGCATCAATGGTGATGGGGATTCCTCCAACTATGGATTTCACTTGTTGGTGGAGAGATGAAGGGACAACCTTTAGGTCATGGAGCTAAGGGCGTCCTAACAACAGATTTAATGAGGCTTTGATGTCTACCACTTGAAAAGCAGTAGCATGTTCTATTGCTCCTGCCGTCACATTTAGGGTTATTTTGCCAAGAGCTTGACGTCGAGTATTATCGTAAGCTCTTATTCCTTGTGTGGACGGAGTTAAATCCTCATCCTTTATGCTGAGCATCCTCGCAGTCCTAAGTGGACAGACATTAATAGCCGATCCATTGTCTACAAGAGTCATGGGAACATTCATTCTTTTGCAGACTACCGTGAGGTTTAACGCCTTGTAGTGTTTGTCACCTTCCGGGGGTAAGTCTTTATCGGAGAAGGTGATTAGATTAATCGGACTAGGGAGGTCACTCGTGAGGAAGTTAGCTAGTCCCTCAAGAGTGGTGTCAGAATCTATCCCGATTTTGTCCAAGGCATTCATCACAGCTAACCTATGCTCTCGAGATGTTGTCAGAAGCTTCCATACGTTCATCTAAACTTTTGTCTTCTTGAATTGTTTAACGATGTCATTGTCTTCGATGATAGGTATGGGAACTTGTTGTACAGTAGGCATAGGTTGTGTTGAAACGGGAGGTTGTATTCTCCCGGATCTTGTCTATTGATGAATCTTCTTCAGCCCAAATGTCGTCTGTGGTGTATGATACAAAAGGTGAAGGTCCTAATATGTCTTTTAGATAGACATCTTCTTCATCACTGTTCCATACTCCATTAACATTTATGTCCTCTTCTTGTTGAACTTGGACTAATTCTTTTCTATCAATCATTTTCTGCACCAAATCCTTGAACTTGAAGCAGTTTTCTAGGGTGTGTCCTCCTGACTGATGGTATTGACAGTAATATCTATCTGTCCTTTTTAATGATTCAAATGGTCTCGGTTCGAGAGGTTTGACCTTGCCACTCTCGAAGAGCATTTTAAACATTTGTGCATACGGGATCCCAATTGGAGTATAAACTTTATTGCTCTTCTTGGGTCTTTCGGTGACTTGTAAGGGAAAGTATTTTGCCTCATAAGTCGTTTTTACTGGTGTGAATTCTCTCTTAGGTTCTTCATCATATTCCTTGTGAAGTTCATTCAAAATTTTGAGAGTTTCATGTAACAGTTGCGATGTCTCCCTCAGATACAGTGGGAGTATTCGTATCTCTACCTCATTTGTTGGAAGATTATCTTTGACATCGAAAAAGGTCTCTTCTTCTTCCTCTTCGACGTTGGTTGCTTTGACAGGTTTAATGAGAGATGAGGGGTCAACTTCGCTTTCTTCATCGGAGATAGCCAATGTGTGAGCTAGAGGTGCATTGTCAATACTCGGTTTCTTACTGGCAGGGGGCAACGACAGCTTGTTACTTTCAATTAGGTCTTGGATAGCTTCCTTAAGCTTCCAACATCTTTCAGTAGAATGGCCCCTACCTTGATGATATTTGCAATGTGCATTGGGGTTCCAATTAGGCGACCTCTTCTCGACTGGTGGATCTCCAAATGGTCCAATGGGAGTTATAAGACCTTTTGCATTTAGCCGATCAAACGCGGTGTCATAACTCATGCCAATAGGAGTGAAGTTTCTCCTAAACGGTTTCTTTTGTCCTTGATTATTCATGGCGAGGACTTCTCCTAGATTAAAGGCGCTAACATTATTTGAGTGGGCGATTTTGGAAGAAAAAGGATTGTCGTTCCTTTCTAGCCACTATTGGAGTTATTGTTGGCAGCTTTAGATTTAGCCAATTCATCTTCAATATTAATCCCAATATCATAAACAACCTTAAAGGTATGAAGGTTATTTTGATATTTAAGATGTTTTGAATATTTTTCTTGGAGATTTTTAATGAACAATCTCACGGACTCTTTTTCACTTGGTACCTCAATCATTTTAGCTGAGGTTTCTCTCCACTTGTTAAAGAAAGATGTGAAGCCTTCATTCTCCTTCTGTTTGAGGATTTCAAGTTCTCTATGGTCAGTTTCGACTTGAACATTGCACTTGTACCTATCGACGAAAGCGTTTTCTATGGATTCCTAGGTAGAGGTCTTTTCTTTTTCAAGAGAAAAGAACCATTGTTGGCAAACGGTCTCGAGAGATAGCGAGAACAGAGAAGGGAAAATTTTCTTATCGATACCCTTGATACTAATTATTGTTTCAAATGCCCTTAGATGGAAGTAGGGGTTGTCGATTGCCCTAAACTTTGGGATGTCGTTGGCACTGAACTTCTGCGGAAGAAGATCCTTATCCACCGAGACCCCTTGGGATGTGAGTTCTTGAAACTTGTAGTCGCTGGACAACTTTCTTAGGCTTTCTTGCATGAGGTCCATTTGTTGTTGCTTTGCGGGATCCTCGATCTTAAGTGCGAGAAGCTTTAGTGTCTAAGTTACAGTAGCCAGTTGGTTCTTGAGATCGTTAACTTCTTCCTGAGTTGCCATTATAACTCTTGCTTTCCTCTTGCGAGCTATAGGTTTGTTGAAAAGTTGGACTTGTACGAAGAGGTTATCTTTGATTAATCGTCCTTCCTTTCTTGACCACACGCTGTAAATTAAGCCAGTTTGCGTTTTAATTACTTGACTCGAATCAGTTTGACTTTATGGCTTTTATTTAAAAAAGTATACATATTTTTAGGGAGCAATAATGTACATGTGTTTAGGGAACTTAAGTACTATTATTTATTGGAGGATTAATATCCGACTTACCCCCCTAAAAAAATGACGAAAAATGACGCGCGCACACAAGACTCCCTTAATCATGGTCAAGACATGTGTATTGGTGTGTGTATTGATTGTAAGTGACATGCTTGGACTCTTGTGTAAGACCATGGGACTTAGTGCCTAAACTCGAATATTAATTCAATTAAGCATTATTGCCAGCAAAATTAACCGAATTAAACAGGAAACTGATTAATTAGACATTAGGTGATGACTCGACAAATAATCTGAACTGTCGGCCAAGCGACAGGACTGGCGTCACAATATGGTGGTTGGCGCCAGACTTTTTAGTAAATGTCTGGCGCTACACACCATACAGTGGCGCTACAGCCCAGATTTTGGCACCAATATTGGAGCCTCGGTCTGGGACTGTTTTCGATATTATTAGTAAACTGGGGTATGCCTAAAGTCGTACTAGGTCAAATCCGATTAAAAGAAGAAAAAAAAACTTTAATGACTCGAATTAATTAATTAATTAATTAGGCAAAGTTCTTTAAGTCATTAATTATAATCTCAACACAAATCAACAAACGGTTAGGAGGAGCATAGAATATATATGCACAACAAATAATGCACAATTAGGCAAGTAGGCACAATATGATGCAATGAGTTCGCAACCTAACCATGGCTCTAGTTCTCTAAAGTTCGGGATATGGTTTAGTCAAATAGGGTCCATGGTTAATTGTCCAGATGCACCGCGTAGAAGCCTAACTGTGAAGGGTTAACGCGTGTGGATAGAACACCCCGAGTTTTTTTTTTTTAGAAAAAACTCGCTTCCATGGTTTGGTGAATTCAACCTCTCAGATGTACCCTTTGTTGCCAGGAGCGTTCAATCGGGTAGATAGAGCATGAATTCGCAGAGGGTTATGTCCATATGTAGAACACATATGGGTTTCAGAAAAGTGAGAAAAAATTCAATCAGGAAGTAGGATCGAGCAAACAATACGAAAAACCGGTCGAAATTAGAACGCATATTTCTGGCTCGGTATTGGGGGAAATTGGCGCCAGCAAACAGAGACTGGAGCCAACTTTTAACTGTAGCGCCTGGCGCTAATACTGGCGTCTGGCGCTACGGCTAAAAGTTTGGCGCCAAGCTCTGGCCCCTGACGCTACTTCCCACATGCCTCAGCAGCTTTTTGTGCTCAATAAAATCATCCAGTTTCGCGCGGTGTTATTTCAGTCCTAGTTGTGAAAGACATTTCTCAAATTTCCTACGTGTAAAAATCCTATGTTTTTTACTCATTACGGATGGTCTTTCCAATGAGAACCTTTTTATGCATATGGCAATAATGTTAATCAAAATTACGCACATGAAATACTTAGAACTTTTCGAGTTTCATCCACTCATTCTAAATCATTGCCGAAACAAATTCAGGAATTAAAATAGAAATCCTCCCCAGCAGAGTCGCCAAAAATTGTAGGAAATAATTTCAAGCCCTTAAAAATCCCACTAGCTTGAACCCCACTGTGATCATACACTAAAGTACGGTGGCGTCCAAAAGGGAAGAAGATAGAGCAAAAGAGTCGCTAACAAGTTTTTAAGGAACTTGTAAACCGTCCATAGGATGAAGGTTACACCCCTTAACGATCCAAGAGATCGCCAACTCCATAAGGTCGTGAACAAAATAAGGGTCCGGGGATGATGGTACAAATCAAACCTAAAAGAGATTGAACATGTCCTAATAATAGGCCTCTACTTTATTCTGATCGTATTTATGTGCGCTTTCTGACTAACATACAATCAATAGGATTAACCCTAAACCTGTTTAATCTATGTTGGTTGAATTTAATGCACAAGTAAACTATTATCGGCGATCACTTGAATTATAATCACAATTAACCTAACAAGATTATTAATTATCTTATTAAGCGTGGTTGCAAGTACCAATTCCCTTTAAACATGCAATAAAAGGTGATCAAGCAATAATATGCATAATATATACCAAGCAACATAATAAATAATCAACATCATTAATAATAATATCAATCATAATCATAATAATCATAAATATTAGGGAGAATATAGGAAGCATCATACTTTTAATCATACTTAATATTAAAGATACCCTAGACATGATACTAGGAATCAAAATAACAATCTAAGCATGATATCTACATCATAAATCAATTAAAGTACTTACTTGGATGCCTCGTACCTCTTTCTAATAACAAAATACACGCATTAGTAATTTCAAGGAAAATAATAATCAAAACAATTAAATTAAATAATTTAAATAGAGATTTGGGACCAAACCCTTAGAAATTAAAACCTTTCACGTCTAGGGCGAAGGCAACTTCGAATATGGCTAGGTGTATCAAGATCTTGTGAATGCGTAATTTTGTATTAAAAAGTAAAGTATTAAAGAAAGAATGAATGAATGATGTAGATGATGAATGAAGAGAGTTGATGAATAATTGATGAATAATTTTGTGAATGAAGAGAGTTGATTATTGGTAATTGATAGATGTAGATGATAGTTGAATTAATGAATGGTAATTGGTCATGAAAACGGAGTTTTAAATACGATATTTATAGAGAAAATCAGCCAAAAAAGATAATTTATCAAAACATAGTCTGAAGACCACAAAATCACCTTGGCGCCAGCCCTGGCTCATTGGCGCCAGGACCAGTGGCTAGCGTCTGGCGCCAATCCTGGTTCCAGGCACCAAGGCCTGGGGTTGGACGCCAAATTGGATTTCAACGCGTTTTCGAAAATCTGATAAATTTCCCGTACTGGAAGATAAAATAATATAATTTCAGTCGAAAATGCTATTTGATCTAATTAAAACTCTGAAGAATCCTAATTGAATTAAGAATGATAAAACCTTCTAGAATGTTCTAGAAGACTAAAACCATTCCTAATTACATTAGGCCCTCCCCTAGATCATTGGGCCGTACTTAAAACTCAAACCGGGCCCAGTTTAGTAAATTGGCCATAACTTCCTCAATATTCATCGGAATTGGGCTTATAATATATCGTTGGAAAGGTCTTTGCAAGCCCCATCCAACTACACCACTATTGGACCCATATCATGGACCAACCAAACTGTATTGGCTGTTTTCTTAAAATAAAGTTTTCAAAAACAGAGAGAAGAGAAAAGAATTAAAACTTTCCGCAACACCAGACCTTTCCACACTTTCGTTTCATTCTATTATGATTCGACGCGAAAGGTACTCATCACCGGGTTTGGTTTTGGGGAGACACAAATGGGTGTCTACACCCTCCTACCCGATTCCCGTTGAATCACCCAGCAAGTATCCCCTCCTATGACATTAACCCAGTTAAGGCTACCTAGATAGGGTAGGTCCATAAGAGTTGGGCCGGCTACCTTACCATCTTCGTTAGGGACAAAGCTAAGGTGTTTGACCGCTATATGTGTAACTAGGCCACCAAAGTAAATGGGTACCCTAGACCTACCCGCCTCGGCCGCATTGGCCACCCGTTGGAAGTGGGTGGCCATTTTGTAGATTATATTGAGCTTTTCACTCCTAGGGACCATGTATGACCCTAGTAATTCAAGCTCATCCCGCCTGACATTGGCAAGTTCATGCCTACCAAAAATGGTAAGGCCAACAAACCGTAGTTGACACGGGATGTTGTATCCAATTTTAATTCCAATGGTTCCGTACAAATTGTATTTAAACCTTTCCTAAAACACGAATTAAAACTAAACTAATCAGACCCTAGGAAAAACACGCGCCCGATCGGGCGAAGGGCCGCCCGATCGGGCCCGCCTTTTTGCTAGCACACTCTTCTCAGCAGCACCGCCCGATCGTGCTAAGCCTCGCACGATCGGGCGCGCCTTGGGCCACACATCCTTGGCTTGCTGCGCATCTTGCCCGATCGAGCTAAGCTTGCCCGATCGGGCCCTTGTGGCTCCTCGAGGCTTTGGACTTCCGATTGGGCTCGACTCCTCGGCCCAATCCGGATCTCCTCTTCGGGTCTTGAATACTCGGTCCAAACCTCGGTATTCCAAATACCGAGCCCTTAATCACCGGCTCGATGGCTCTAGCCGGCCTTGGGCTTCAACGACGGTCGTGCTCCTCCAATGCTCGTAGTTGCTTCATAAAAATCCCGGGAAAATGCTCCAAAGGTGCAATTCCCTACAAAACTCAACCAAAACTACGAAAACACTAGAAAACACATATTAGTAATAGAAGTGGCTCTAAAGAGCCAAAAACACTACTAATTATGACCAAGGGACGGGGGTAAAATACAATATAAAATGGACACATCAGATGGTATTTAGTAAAGGAGGGAAAATGGATCCCTCCCTCCCCCTCCCCTTCCCCCAACGTATTATCCAAACAAGGAAGTTTGTCTCCCTCCCTTCCTTTCCTTCCATTTTTTGTTATCCAAACATAGCCTTAAAAACTTGTCTGGAAAGTGAAATATACTCCTATTTTCTAAACAGATTTTTTTATTAATTTGGATTTATATCACTTTTAATCACATAATCGATCAAACAAACGAGGACATGACAAATCCTTTAACTCCATACGTTTCTTTCTCTCTTTTTTGTTTGCTATTGGTGTAGGGTAATTGAATACAACATTTTACTAGGTCATGAGTACTTCCTCTTTTTTTTTGCATTATTTGAATCCTTGATATCTTCAACACTGATATGTAAAAATTATAAACATGATGTAAAATAGTATAAATTGATATGAATTTAATAAGATTTTATATGACTATATTTTTGTTTAGTTATAAATCATTTAAGCTAGTCAAAGTAAAAGTGTATCTCATATAATTATGATGAGTCATTTGTTTATAAAACTTTTATATTATCATACAAGTAATTAAGACAATGACATGTTATGTTGTGACTATAAAATTAAGATTTTTTCCAACTTAAATATTTGAACTCTTTCAAATTTCAAATGCATAAATGGGTGTTTACAAGGTTATTTTACGAGTGACAGCTTGAATGAGTTGTAAAAAAAAAACCATACTTTATTAAGTCTGTTTGGATTCTGAGTGAAGCATGATTTGAGTCAGCAATCAAGTGCTAAGTTGGAGTCAGCAAAGGAAAGCATAGTTATCTGAATTACGGTAGCAACCAAATAGCAACAGCGTCGTGTCGCTGCATATGCATGGCATGGGACCATCGTATGTTTTTGACAAATATCTATGTCATCGTCACTCACTCGAACCTTCATCATACACATCACTCTCCCTTGAGTAACTTTAGACATTTAAGTTGTTTATTTAGAAGACGCATTTTCAACACTTTCACGTTTTATGTCAAGTCAGAGATATACACCACCCATTCCCATTCATTCCTCTCGCAAAGTTGTAATCCTGTAATTAATTTCTTAGATAAATTTAATAAACACAAAATAACTTGGTTGTGTATTTATCCACTAGGATATCAACCTATTACTTCTTCTATTCTTAAATAATTACCCTATTTTTAGACGTTATTTTCTTTAAATAAAAATCGACTTTTTCTTAAGAGATTGACTTAAGACTTTCATCCCCTAGCCAAAATCTCTTACCCCCCTCCTAAAACTCCAACATTCTATAATTTTCCTCCCCTTACATAACCTCAAACACTACAAATTCACAAATGTTACCAAGTCTTTTTATCACTCAAAACTCTCACCATAATTTAAGTGTAACAACAGCTATGATTAAGAACCAGGTAAAAGCTTCAGCAGGAGTAGTTAAGTTGAAGGTGGAGAAGAACACTTCAATCATGCCTACACTACTTAAAATGGGCTTCCCCTCACCAGGCCGGCGTTGTTGTTGTTGTTGCTGTGGTAATGCTCTTCTCAAAATTACTAGCAGGAGCAATACTATCAATCATCATCAACCCCATTTAACTAATATGAGTTCAGAGAAAGGAGTTATTAATGAGGAAGGTGGGCAGAATAAGCGGTTTGTGAAGATGATGAGGGAAGCTTGGCCATACTTGGAAGTACATAGGGGTTCTACGTTTGTTGTTGTCGTCTCTGCCTTCATTGTTAGTTCCCCAAATCTCCTCCACTCTATCCTCCAGGTTTCTCTCTTTGTCTTCCCTTTAGTTTATGCTTTGTTATTATTGTGGTTATAATTTGTCCAGTTTTTAATTGTACTATTTGGACTTTAAAACTATTTATGCATTTCTCTCTAAACATCTTTAGTACTTAATTGTTTTATTCTTATTATAATCTTCTTGATTTAAAATTTCGATTATTATATGTGATTTATACGTAAAGAAAATATAATTATATGAAATCATGTTTATTCATCTAGATTTGTACTAGTTTTCACGAGAGTGAATTTATGGACCATGTCATAACGAATAGGATGAAATATTATCATCAGTACATTCAAAATAGACACACTGGTGCAACTTTGAAAATTCGCAGGTTGTAATCTTGTATGATAGATTTAGGGTTTGTTCTGATTGATTGAACTGAAATGACTAAACTAAACTAAACTAAACTGAATTTATTGGAGCCGAACTGAACTTAATTGAACTGAATATTTGTTGAAACCCATTGTATCCCACTTGTGAGTGTCCCACATTGGAGAAAGAGGAGAGGCGGTTCCACTTTATAAGGTAGAGGAATTACTCCTACTATTGCCAATTGGTTTTAGTATGGAAGCTCCAAAGCCTTGTTTGTGGACCAAACTCTCCTCCTCCTTGTTCGGGTTGCCCAGACCCGTTTCATATTGTTTCGAAATTTAACAATATTTTATGAGAGAAGGAAATTAAAAAATGAACTGAACTTAACTTATTGAACTGAAAATAATCTGAAGAGAACATACCCTTTTTCATATGCTCACATTTTTAGAATGCTTTTCGGATTGGTAGTGTTTCGGGGTTTTCTGATGTCCTGCGGGAGAGTTACAATTCCGAGACTGGAACCGGACGCCTGTACCTGCAAAATAACGGAGACTCCTGAGAGCTCCGCCTCCAACGGTCAAGTTAGTACCTGATTAAGGAGTAATTAATACAGAAATTAAAGTAATAAGGTCTCTCTAGGTGAGAGTATTTAATGTAGGTAATCTGCTTTGCTAGCGAGATCAGCCGGTTATTAGTGTGTTCCGTAATGTATTCGGTCCCTCGATTAATGAGGATTAATCGAGTATTTATAGCCTTGGGAAGCGTGCAACTCTCTAGGTTTAAGGTAAACCTAGGGCCGATCGGGCTTCTAGACTGAAATGGGCCTTGATGGCCGGTTGTCCCATTTGGCATGGGTGGACACGTGGCGTGTCTTAAGTGGTCCATGGAGGACGCGTGGCGGAACCTGGTTGGTCCACTTGTCAAACGGTGCTTGGTGGATAAAAATCCCCTAATCATTTGCCCCTCACAGGTGGCACGCGACTGGTCACGTGTCGCCTGTGACAGGCGTCGCACGGTGACAGGCGACGGCCCGTTACAGGTGTCACCTTGCAGACGGCCGGGAGACTCTCCCGCCCAAATTTGAATTCGGAGGCGACCCTTCGCCTTCTCATTTTGCCTATAAAAGGAAGTGCTGACTTCGGTCATTTTCACATTTGAGAATTTTTGCGAGAACATTCGGACCCCTGAACTTGCTCTGACATTTTCGGACTTTTTCTGCCTACCGCCTGTTCTGACAAGCCGACTGACCCGAACTTTCAGGACTTCATCAACTGTCATCCGTTCAGGTAACTCAGTTCTCTTACTCTTAATTTTCTTTTATTTTTTGAAATGGCACCATGGAAGCACACGACACGCCCTAAGTTAGTGATCAGCCGGTCACCGGGGACGGCTGAATCTAGGACTAGGAGTGCCGCCTGCCCTTTTCTGGACCCATCTTTGCCCTTTATACAAAGTCCGACTGAATCTGTGTCTATGCAGAACGTGATGGCCAGAACAAAAAAGACTGCTAGAATATCAAACTCAGACGGCTCCTCCCAAAGGGTACTCCTTAGCGAAACATCTGACCAGGCGCCAGATGTGGAACGAGGCGACTGTCGAGCTGACAGTTCTGAGAGAGGGACCAAGGTGTTCCCTTCTCATCTAACCGTGGACATGTCCAATTTACCTTCTGCTCCTTCTAAGGGAGAGGAGGCGGGCCCCTCTAGGAGAGGGGAGGAGTCGTCCTCTTCGGACTCGTCAGGGGACGAGTCCGATTCCAGCTCTTCTGACCACAGTTCTTCTGACTCAGAAGAAAAACATAACCGCCTACGAGAGGCGAGAAGTTCCCATGCAGTGGAGAATGGGGATAATTGGGCAGAGCCGTCCGCCTCTTACAGAGAGGAAAACACCCCCTACTACTGCAGGGTGCCCCGGGGCCGGATCGCAACCATGCGAGACAACGTGGCGAGCTTTATTGCTAACCACAAAATGAGCCCGGAGTATTTACTGTTTGTGCCGGATCCAGAAGATACTGTCGTCTGGCCGGCTGGTACCAGCTATGGTGACGGCTGTTTTGGCTGCTATGTGGCGGCCATCAAAGCTGGTCTGCGCTTCCCATTACATCCGGCTGTTCAGCGGATTTTAGATGGGTATGATCTGGGGTTATGGCAGTTAGCCCCCAACTCTTGGGTAAACGTACTCGGCTATGTGGCCGGGTGCGAACTGAACGGGGTGGAGCCAAGTTTTGAGGCTTTCGCCCACATGAACTATCTCAGCCGGACCCCTAAGTCGGGAGGTACCGGCTGGTATCAACTAACAAGCCACAGGGGTTACCTCATGACGAGAGGTAAGGCAAACAAATGGAAGGATTGGCGGAACACCTTCCTTATTATCGAGAGTTCAGACACGGAGCTGAACAAACGATTTAACAAGTGGAACAGGGATCCGCCTCTTCTTGCAGGCGGCCGCAGCATGCCGCCTGTTCCCCCAAAGGCTAAAAGAGAGATCCTAGACAAAGGACTCTTCAAAGTAGAGACTAGGGTGAACTCTACTTCAGGGGTACGAGAGCAAGTACCCCTACACTGCGTCCCGAGCTTCAAGTGGCTCTATGATGAGTACTTCTTGGCCGCCTGTGGCCTCGGCAGTCGGTGCTCTAGAGGTAGCCGGCCTGACGAATACTCTGTTTTCTCACGCCTTGTTTACTTGGGATTTTTACTAACTTTGCTGTTTATTTCTTTCAGCCGACGCCATGAGTAAAATAACAGCATCTAAGACTGCGGCGGCCATGCTGCGGGTTTCTCTAATGAAGCAGTCGTACGCCGACTCCCCCAGCAAGGAGGCACCCTTGGTAGGCTTTGAAAACTTCCCCTTTAAGTTGTATTATGCATATACTAACTCTTTTTGTTTTCAGTCTGGCACTCCAAGGGCTTCTTCCTCGCAACAGCCGGACCCCAAGGCCCGGAGAACGACTGTTGCAAGCTCTCCTGGGTCTTCCAGGAAAACAGTGGCGGCTGAGAAGCAGCCGGCCACTTCTTCAAAAACCCAGGCGGGGCCGCCTAGATGTATGGACACTTGCTTGTAAAAACTCACTCTTGCTTCCTTCTTGATTAGGTCTAACTTGTTTTTCCTTCTGCTTAATGCAGCCGGCCCCCAGGGACTTGACTTGGTTGAGGTAGCCAAGTCAATGGTTAAAGTAGTTCCTCCCTCTGACAGGGAGGCGGTCAAGGGTGCCGGCACCCTTGACCTCGATGGAATTTCGGGGATCCTAGCTGAGGTATACCCTTTTGAAGTTCCAGGACGCCTGTTAACCCTTATGATTGGAAACTGACGCCTGTTTTTCTTTGTACTTAGGCCCTGCTCCGAGTCAACAGCCTTCGCAAGCCGATTGATCGGAAAAACAAAGAGGTAAAGGCCGCACAGGCTATGGCCGCCTCCAGCTGTGATAAAGCAATGTTTCAAATTGCCCAAAATGAAGTACTGACCATTGATCTTCTTTATTATCAGGCGCAGGCGACCGCCGCTGTTCGGGCTCAGCTAGAGGCGGCCCAAAAGAAGGTTGACGAGCTGGAGGGGACCGTCACCAAACTTAAGGCCGAGCTGAAGCCCCTTCGTCAGAAAATGCACTCTTACGAAGCCATGGAGAAATCTTTGGCTAACGTAAAAGAACGCCTGGTGAACCAGGAGAAGAGTCTTACCCAAGAGCTCTCGGACAAGGCCGAGCAAGAAAAACAAGAGCTCGTCCGGGAGATGGTGGAAGACTCCGCCCAAATCCAACGCATGACCTGGGAACGACTGTTCCCCAGTGCCGACTTTGCCTCATGGGAAAGAACGTACCGCCAGTGTTCGGAAATATATAATCAACAGATCCTGGCGGCTGCTGAAGAAGAGGCGATGGACGTTGCGTTGGAGGAGGAAGAGCCGGTTGTGGCGCTTGTGCCACTTGGGGGTAAGGCATCAAAAGATGATGCAGCTAAGGCCGAGTCCAGCAAGAAGAGTGCTGACCAGGCGGCTGCTGCTGATACTGAACTGCCCCCTTCTTAAGCTTTAAGTATATTTTTTCTTTTCACGGCCTGCGTGCCGTTTGCTTTGTAATTACCCGGCCAGGGGGCCGGGGTTTTGAATATTCTGCTGGTCTTTTATGGCCGGCTCATTTTAATCAAATTTTTTGTTTTTGTTCAAATTTGTCCAAGTATTTGAAATTTGCTCACTAGACAGACTGTTGTGTATGGCCGAACGTTAAGACAGGTACAAATAGTAAGTATGCCGCCTATGCCCCTGGACGACTGGTTGTCTGTTTCCAGGATAGATGATCAGTCGGCCATTTAATCAATCGGTATTCGAACTCTTTATTCAATTTGACCAAGTAAATAGAATTACCAAGTAGCCAAGGAATTTAAGTAGGAAAACAAGCGGCGGGTACCGGTTGTTTCCCTTTATTGCCAATGTTGGCCTCTAATTTGTTATTTGTTAACCTAGCAAGAGTATTGGTTGAGAGCCTTTGTTTATAAAAACAAGTGGACGACTCGTACCTTTTAGGCTCAGTACTAAGTTTGAGTGACTATTAAGTTAACATAGGAGTTACTTAGTCTTCGTCACAATCTTGATTGAGTAGTAAAGGTATCAGGCGGCGTAGGCCGGCTAGACCCCTTGATTTACCAATGTTTGTTGGCTATTTACTCAATAGGTTATCCAGTAGGAATAGGGGTTCGAGTGCCCTTGTTTGTATAAAACAGGCGGACGACTCAAACTTTTTAGGTTCCATACCAAATTTGAAGGAGTGACTATGAGTTAACTTTGGAGTTACTCAGTCGCCGTCACTTTTGTTTGAGAAGTAGAGGTACCAGGCGGCGTAGGCCGGCTAGACCCCTTTATTCGCCAATGTTTGTTGGCTATTAACTCAATAGGTTATCCAGTAGGAATAGGGGTTCGAGTGCCCTTGTTTGTATAAAACAGGCGGACGACTCAAACTTTTTAGGTTCCATACCAAATTTGAAGGAGTGACTATGAGTTAACTTTGGAGTTACTCAGTCGCCGTCACTTTTGTTTGAGAAGTAGAGGTACCAGGCGGCGTAGGCCGGCTAGACCCCTTGATTCGCCAATGTTTGTTGGCTATTATCTCAATAGGTACCCCCTGCATTTATCCCAAGTAATACAGGCGGTCATCTGACTCAGATGTCAACTGCTACCACTGGTTTGGTTAGTGATAGAGTTATCCTTGTCTCAAAAACGGCTACGTGGTTGCCCTTTGGGACAGTCGTATAGGTGCCGTGTAATTAGTTTATAGAACAATGTTCCACCCAAAAGGGAGCTGCTCTCTGCGACGAATTTCATCCGAATGGATGCCGCCGGACGCCTGCTATAATGTTGGGACAGGTCGGATTAGTTTTTAAAAGTTAGATCAGTTGACTAGGCGCCTGGTCTGATCATTCGGCCGGTGGCCTTGGTAAGTTCTTGGTGAACGTAGGTGCTAAGTCAAAGAAGGGTAGCCGCCTGTTAGGCACAGGGTCGGCCAGGCCCTAATCTTTTTAGCTAAGTATTGTGAGTAAAAAACTCAATGGAGAGTAGCCGACTGTAAAGGTACAGACGGCATGCCCCTCTGAAGATAGAGTGAAAAAACTCAATGGAGAGTAGCCGACTGTAAAGGTACAGACGGCATGCCCCTCTGAAGATAGAGTGAAAAAACTCAATGGAGAGTAGCCGACTGTAAAGGTACAGACGGCATGCCCCTCGTAATACAAAATTGAATAGTAAGTGCCAACTTTATTAAGTGGCTCTTTACTTTACATCATTCAAAAGAAATATTTCTTAAGGTTATCTACATTCCAAGTTCGAGGCAACGGTTGTCCGTCTGGTGTTTCCAGACGGTAGGTACCGTCCCTGACTTCCGCATAGATTCGGTAGGGTCCTTCCCAGTTGGGAGTTAGTTTGCCAGACTCGTTAGCCCTACCAACTGCTTCCATTTTTCTAAGTACAAAGTCCCCTACTTTGAGTGGACGCCTGTGCACTTTCTTGTTGTATGATCTAGTCATTCTCAGGCGGTAGATTTCATGGCGCAAAACAGCATTGCCCCTCTTTTCAGGAAGTGAGTCTAATGCCAGGCGCATAGCTTCCCAGTTTGCCTCTTCGTCATATAGCATTACTCGAAGAGTCGGCTCGTAGTGTTCTATTGGAAGAACAGCTTCTGCACCATAAGTTAGGAGGAATGGAGTTTCTCCAGTCGCCCCTTTTTCAGTCGTCCTAATGGCCCAAAGAACATGTGGTAGTTCATCTGCCCATAGGCCGCCTGCTCGTTCAATTTTTTTCTTGAGACCGTCTGAGATGATTTTATTAAAGGCTTCTACCTGGCCGTTTGCTTGTGGACGGCCGACAGATGCAAAGTAATGTCCAATTCCTTGGTCTCCCAACCAGCTTTTGAGAACAGGCGTCTCAAATTGGGGACCATTATCAAAAACCATAGACATGGGAACCCCGAACCGAGTGATGACGTTTTTCCAAATGAATGAAATTACATCTTTCGTCTTGATTCCCTTTACAGCCTCCGCCTCTACCCATTTAGTGAAGTAGTCAACGGCAACAAGTATATACCTTCTGCCGCCTGTAGCAGGCGTATATGGACCCAGAATGTCCATGCCCCACTTAGCAAACGGTAGTGGGCTGTGAATGGTAGTGAGGTCAGTAGCCGGACGGTGAATTAATTTGCCAAACCTTTGGCACTTGTCACATTTTTTCACCATCTCCATTGCATCTGCTTCCAAAGTAGGCCAAAAGTAGCCCTGCCGCCTTGCCCTTTGAGCAAGCATCCTACCACCTATATGGGAAGCACAGAAACCAGAGTGAAGATCATCTAGTATCTCTCGTCCCTTTTCAGGAGTAACACACTTTAAGAAAGGTTGAAGGTGCCCCCTCTTGTGCAGTTCCCCCTGTATCATTTCAAAACAGGAGGCTCGTTTTTTCAGTGATGCCGCCTGTTGAGGATCATCCGGCAGTGTACCGTTTGTCAGATATGTCCTGATTGAATCCATCCAGGTTGAGCTTCTGTCTAGAATTCCAATAGGATTTTCCTCGATGCTTCTCTTCTCCATTACTTCCCAAAACACAGTTCGAGGAGTATCGGAGGAGGCGGATGATGCTAATTTCGAGAGTGCATCTGCCTGGTTGTTTTCTGATCTCGGTACTTGGATCAGATGGAAATCCTCAAGGGAGCCGACTGCTTGTCGGACCGCCTGTAAATATTTGATCATGGCCGGATGTGTTGCTTCGTATTCGCCATTGTACTGACTCACTATCAGTTGTGAATCAGAACAGGCGTCTATTTTCCTTGCCCCGGCCGCCTTACACATGCGGATCCCGGCTAGTAAAGCTTCATATTCTGCCTCATTGTTTGAAGCCTGGAAACTGAAGCGTAGAGCATACTCGAACCTGTCGCCCTCTGGAGATTGACATACGACGCCTGCTCCACAACCGTTTGAAGTAGAGCTTCCGTCCACATATACCTTCCAGACTTGTTCTGGAACTTGAGAGTCAGGAGGACGAGTCATCTCTACAATAAAGTCAGCAAAGGCTTGCCCCTTCACTGCTTTTCTAGGCTCGAAAGTAACTTCGAGACTCTGCATTTCTATGGCCCATTTGATCATTCGTCCGGAGGACTCCATGGTGGTAAGGGGCCGCTTGATCGGTTGGTCGGTATACACGACGACTGTATGTGCCAGAAAGTAGGGCTTCAATTTTTTAACAGCCATGAAGAGTGCAAGACCAAATTTCTCCACTAGGGGATACCTCAACTCGGCATTTTTCAGTACGTGACTGACAAAGTAGACCGGAAGTTGACAGCCGTCCCTTTCAGCAAGGAGCACCGCGCTTAACGCATGATCAGAGACGGCCAGGTACATGTAGAGATTTTCTTTGGGCAAAGGGCTGACCAGCCTCGGCAAGGAATGCAAGTGAACCTTTAATTTCTGGAAGGCGGCCTCAGCATCCGGCCCCCATTCAAACCTTGCCTTTTTCTTAATTGCCTGGAAAAAGTATAGGCATTTGTCGCCTGATCGGCTTAGAAATCTTCCCAAGGCCGCCAGACAACCTGTTAACTTCTGAACCTCTCGGACGGTACGAGGCGACTGCATGTCAATGACCGCCTGTACCTTCTCAGGGTTCGCCTCTATTCCTCTCTGGTTGATAAGGAATCCGAGAAATTTCCCAGACTCAACTCCAAATACACATTTCTTGGGATTGAGCATGACATGGTGCCGCCTGAGTGTGGCGAAAGTTTCTCGGAGGTCCGTCAGATGATCTTTCTGAAGTTTAGTCTTAACAATCATATCATCAATGTATGCCTCGACGTTTCTCCCAATCTGATCAAAGAACACTGTGTTTATCATTCGTTGGAATGTAGCCGGGGCATTCTTAAGACCAAACGGCATGACCGTATAGCAGTATAATCCCTGATCAGTGACGAAGGCCGTCTTCTCCTGATCTTTCTTCCACAAAGGAATTTGATGAAAACCAGAATAGGCGTCCATAAAACTCATCAAGGCATGGCCGGCTGTTGAGTCGACCAGGTTATCAATTTTTGGCAGAGGGTAACTGTCTTTGGGGCACGCCTTGTTCAAGTCTGTGTAGTCTACACACATTCGCCAGGTGCCATTCGGCTTTTTAACAAGTACCACATTTGCAACCCAATCTGGGAAGTAACATTGCCGAATGAACCCTGCATCAAGTAATTTTTTGACTTCGGCGGCGGCCGCCTGACCTCTTTCTTCACCATGGTTCCGCTTCTTTTGCCGTACCGGCTTCTTTTTCGGATCCACAGCGAGTTTGTGTACTGCCAGATCAGGACTAATGCCTGGCATTTCATGGACTTCAAATGCAAAGATGTCCTTGTATTCTTTCAACAGGTTGTGAAAGTCATCACCAAGGTTTCTCAGAGCAGTCGTCCCAACTTTGACTGTTCGGTCAGGGCGGGAGTCGTCTAATATCAGGTCCGTATGCTCACCAGCCGGCTGAGGGCGGAACTCATCCGGCCGGTCCTCTGCCAATGATTGCTATTTTCTTGCCTTTCTGGCGGACTCTGTCTGGGACGCCTTTCTTTTTCTGTCGCCTGTTTCTTGAACAGGCGCACTTTCCTTGACATTGTCAAGGTCTGTTTTTTCTCCACTTGACCCAGTGGCCTTAGCAGTGGGTTTGACATCCGAGAGATAGCACTCTCGGGCCATCCTCTGATCTCCCCTTAGGGAGCCGACTGTTCCATTGTCCCTTTCAAACTTAAGCAGCATAAGTGACGGGATTATAACAGCCTTGGCACTATTCAGGGTTGGGCGACCCAGAATCATGTTGTAGGCAGAGAGTTCCTCTACAACTAGGAATCGGACTACCATGTGTCGTCCTTCCCCTTTTTCGCCCAGGCGGACGGGTAGATCAACTCGTCCCAGTGGGTGGACGACTCCTCCTCCAAACCCTATTAAAGGGTGGGAGGCCGGATGTATGCAGTCCGTCTGATATTTCAGTTTTGACAGACATTTGCTGCTGATGAGATCTGAAGAGCTCCCAGTATCTATGAGGACTCGACCAACTCTCTGGTTGGCCACTTTACACTCAATAACGAGAGGGTCGTCATGCGGCCCCCTTATTCCTCCTAGATCCTCTTCAGTGATGACAATCTCAGGAAATGTATATTTGGACGGTCGTTCTTGGTGAACGGAATTTACATCTAACCGCCTTATATTATCTTTGTTGCCCCTAATAGTGGGGCCGCCTCCTGAGAAGCCGCCTGCAATGGTGTAGACGACTGCATCATCTGTATCGGAACTGTCGGCCTGTTGATTCTTTTTGGCCGACTGCTTTTTTGAGGAAGTATTCCCCGTAGATTTCTTGACATAAGTGTCAAGATCACCTTGATCAGCCAAGCGGTCTAGGTACCGCATGAGACTAATGCAGTCGTTGGTGTGATGACCAATGTCATCATGATAAGCACAGATTTTGTCTTGGTTCCGGTTGCTCGCAGAACCCTTCATGGGGAGCGGTTTCTCAATTGAGAGCCGTCCCTTTATTTCTTTTAGGATAAACTGGTTATCCTTGTTAAACACATACTTTGGGGAGTATGGTTTGAATTCCTTTTTCTTCTTGGCCGGCTGTTTAGAGGAATCAGCCGCCCAGACCCCTTTTCTTTTTTCATCTTTGTTGGACGACTGTTTCTGTCGTCCTTCTCTATTGTCGAACCTCTTCCCGTCCGACTGTTTCATTGTACACAGATCAGTCGCCTGTATATAGGCTTCTGCTTCAATCAAGGCCTCTTGAAGAGTCGCCACCCTTTTTCGAACTAAATCAAATTTGAAGGTAGACCCGTCTTTGAGACCTCTAAAAAAGTCAGTATAAGCTACCTCATCCGGTAACCCTTGAATCTGTATTCTCATCAGGTTGAACCGCCTGATGTAGGAACGAAGCCCCTCCTTTTCACCCTGCTGAATTGTTCCCAAATCAAGGGTCGTTTTCTTCGCAGGGATGTTCATTGCAAAGTTGGAGGCAAATAAGTAAGAAAGCGTCCTGAAACTGTTTACACAACCAGTCGGCAGGTTGCCGAACCATTGCTGTGCAATTCCCTTGAGAGTTGCTGGGAAACACTTGCACCAAGTGGGATCATCCAACCCTTGAAGGTACATCAGGTTGGTGAATGCCATCAGATGGTCTTCCGGGTTAGTAGTGCCATCATAGGCGCCTACTAAAACATTTTTTACTTTGGCCGGCTGAGCGGCTTCAGTAATTTCCTTGGAGAAGGCCGACGGCTGTTCACCAAGTCTAAGCAGCCGTAGCTGCCAGTCCATAGGTTGGACGTTTTTTGCTGCAGGTCCACCAAATGGAGGTGGCTGCATAAAATATTGTTGTTGCGGCACAAATGGCAAATTTGGTACCGCCTGCGCACTATGAAAGCCAGACTGTCGGGAGGTGCCGCCTGACTGACTCTCATGGTACGACTGAGTTGGCCTCATCGAGGCATTTCGCAAACTGTCCTGAAAATTTGAAGTAGAAGCCGACTCTGATAATCGGTCACTCCTCTTCTGCTCTAGCAGGTGCCGAGCATCTGTGAACGTTTGCTTTGACCCGTCCGCCTGAATATGACGAACCGGTTTCCTATTTCCCGTAGGATAACAGAGTTTTGTGAAATCAAGAGCAGACGGCTCCCGCTTCTTAGATTTAGGATGGGGAGTCGCCTCTCGCCCTTGAACTGGCTTCCTCTTCAGTGAAGTGGAAGGTTTTTTGGCCGCCTGCTCTTTGACTGAAGCAGGCGGTTTTTTGTTGATCAACTCTTGGATCTCTCCCTTGAATCCCCTCATGAAGGTCATGAGTTCGTTCCTTGTGATGGGAGCAGACCCATCAGTCGGCTGTTGCCGAGCAAGCGGTGCGCCTGCTGGCTCGCTTCCTGTTTGAAGATACTCCCGTTCCCTTATTTCAGTATGACGGGTACGGCGGGCCCTTAGGGTCCCGTCTGGAGCTGTATGAGTTTCAACTTCAAATTCACTTTCGGTATCATGGTCCGACTGAACTAGAGGGTCGTCTAGGGGACGCCTCTCTTCTGGGGTCGGTACAGACTTGGATGCCATCTCTGAAGTACTCTCCCCACAGACGGCGCCAAATGTTTCGGGGTTTTCTGATGTCCTGCGGGAGAGTTACAATTCCGAGACTGGAACCGGACGCCTGTACCTGCAAAATAACGGAGACTCCTGAGAGCTCCGCCTCCAACGGTCAAGTTAGTACCTGATTAAGGAGTAATTAATACAGAAATTAAAGTAATAAGGTCTCTCTAGGTGAGAGTATTTAATGTAGGTAATCTGCTTTGCTAGCGAGATCAGCCGGTTATTAGTGTGTTCCGTAATGTATTCGGTCCCTCGATTAATGAGGATTAATCGAGTATTTATAGCCTTGGGAAGCGTGCAACTCTCTAGGTTTAAGGTAAACCTAGGGCCGATCGGGCTTCTAGACTGAAATGGGCCTTGATGGCCGGTTGTCCCATTTGGCATGGGTGGACACGTGGCGTGTCTTAAGTGGTCCATGGAGGACGCGTGGCGGAACCTGGTTGGTCCACTTGTCAAACGGTGCTTGGTGGATAAAAATCCCCTAATCAGGTAGTATATTCTAGGGGTGAGCAAAGATCCAGGGTACCCGGTATTGGACCCGGAACCGGTTAGGACCCGCCGGGCCCAGACCCAGAACTGGTCTCACCGGTTCCAGGACCGGGTCTAAAATTTCGGATCCAGTCATAACCGGTTCTGGTTCCAAATCCTAAAATTTTGGACCCGGTACCCACTGGGTACCCGGTTGTATATGATATAGTATGTGGATTGTTTGTATTTTTAAGAAACTAAAGAGTTATGTACAACCCATTTTAATTTCTAAGCCCAATTGCTTATAAAACTCTGAACCCACTATCAAACAAAACCCTAAAACTTCTAGATTTTTCTCTCCGCTCTACTATACCGGTTACCCAACATATATTGTACAAAATATATTTAAAAAAAATATGTTGAACGTAACTAATTAGTAAAATAAAAAAATTAATATTTAATATAATTAAAATAGCTTAATGTATATAAAAATATAAGTATTAAATACTAAAAGTAAAAATACACCAAAAAAAATATTATGATTTGTATTATATTTCAACACTTATATGTATAAGTGGGTACCCGGAATCGAAACCGTTACCCGGTGGAACCAATTCCAATTCCTAAATTTTAGGACTCGGTTGTACCGGTTCCAATTCCGGTTCCAAATATTAGGACCCGGTCCCAACCAATTTCAGGTCCGGATTCTAAACTTTTGACCGGGTACCTGCTTTGCTCACCCCTAGTATATTCTCTTCTCTTATATAATCACACCACATTGAAAATTCTTAACTCTCATGTCACGAATTCCTTAGAAGCGTAATATTTTTTTTAATAAGATAATGAATGTGGGTATGAGTGGGGCGGGTAGGGTACGGGAGAGTACAACCTAAAATACACTCCCACCCATCACTTATGACAAGTATAATTTTATCCCCATCTCTGTCCTATCACCTGTCTAACTTGATTTTCATGTACAGGGATGAATCGGGTCTCCTACTTAAGCTAATGTGTCTTTTAAAAATAGAAATAACAATGAAAGGTGTCGTAGAAAAATAAAAACTTGTTGAGTCAGCTAGACTCATTTTAACATTGACTGCTATATACTACACGTCTACACCCGTTATACATATCATCCCAGTTTGCCCACGGCTCAACCACTTATCTTTCCCTAAACAACAATTTCAAATAAAACGACAATTACGAAAGAAGCGGCGCCGTTGGTAAAACAAAAAAAAATCAGGTTTAGGCATTTTTAGCAGCGCTTAACACGTTCCTTGTTTTTGTTCCTTTCTTCTTCTCCGTCTATATACGATAATCCACCATTAAAACTCTGCAATTAAAATGGCGAATTCTCACATAAACCCTAACTTTATATTCCTCCCTAAAATCAATCCTAAATTAATTCCACCAAACTACCACCACCCTAACTAAGAAGAGACGTTTGACCTTCAACTCCGACAATGGTTCCGTATTCGACACGATTAAGCCTCTTTCCACAGCATCTATCAATGGCGGCGAGAAAGTAGTGAAGTGCAAAGTGTCCAATGACACAGAGTGGGGAGAAGAAGAGGAGGAGAGAGAAAGAGATGGGTTTTTGTCGTTGTCGGCGTCAATGATGAAGGAAGTACAATTTGTACGGTGGTTTCGAGAAGCTTGGCCGTATTTTAGGGCTCATAGAGATGGTACTTTTGTCATTATCATCTCCGGTGAGATTGTTGCTAGTCATTTCTTAGACCCCCTCTTAAAGGCATGTCTTATATATTTCCTTATTTCATTATATACTCATTTTGCTGTTACTAATTTTTTCTACATTTGATTTTGTTGTTGTTTTGCTTATTTCAATTTTATTACTACTATTTTAGGAAATTGTTGCTGAGTTTAATAATTTCTGTATCTATATGGTCCCTTTAAAATGCTTCCTAACATGGTATTAATTTGGGAATGAATGTCAAAATTACGCGCTGTTTGGTGTAAATAATGTTTATTTCGAGTTAATATTTCTATTTTAGTTTTTTTGTCTAACGTCCCGAGCCGTTTGTTAGCTTTTGCCTTTAAATTTAAGAGCGAAACATTCATTTTTACCTAAGTTATATTTTAATGTTTCATACTGATTAATTAATCAACGTTTCATACTAATTAGTTGGAAATACTCCTGAATTGCTTCTTTTATTATAGATTTTGGGCTAAAATTTCCATTTCTATGTGTGTCATATGCGTATGTGTATGTGTATGTGTATGTGTATGTGCATGTGCTAAGAGAGATTTGTATGTGCATGTGCTAAGAGAGATTTGCCTTATTCACTTGATTAGTTCATTTGGTGCTAATAAAACTTGTACTTTTGTTGCAGGACATTTCGTTACTCCATGGATTAGGGATCAAATTTGTGATTGTTCCTGGTACCCATGTGCACATTGATAAGCTTTTAGCAGAGAGAGGTTAGTGAAAATTAATGAGTTTCTCATGTGTATACTCAGAAGTAGCATTTCATACATTTGCTTCATATTTATGGGAGGAAAAACATATGATTGAAATTTCTTTTATCAAGGTATTATTGAGTTTTTATTTCCATTGTGTTAAAATATTATGTACTTCATTGCAAAATACATGTGCTACACTACCTTTGCATAATCCAAAAGATGTACCTCTCAATTATCACAAATTGTGTGAAAAAAGCTATTGATATTACCCTTTATTTTTGCTTGTTGTGCACTAATTATATGTGTTGATTTTGAGAATATACTGTTAGTTTAGGTTAATAATATACTAATTTATTGCCAACAATTGTTTTTATGAGGAGGGTAGAAGTGTAGAACGACTTATGTTCAGCTGTAGTTATTTACCTACTGTCTATCAAGGCTTGAAACAAAATGTCATTGTAGTACTTTAAAACCTCAGATAACTTCTCCGGATTCTTTGCCTTTCACTAGAAAGCAAATAGTGATCTCACCAGTCCTGTGGTGAATATTAATCTGGATTGAAAGTTAGATGACTGTGGACCAATATTCACTGCATGCATCAAGCATGATTTTGAAGCTGTTGTCATGATTGCTGATCTGTTATTTATGGGATGTTTTGAATGTGTTATCTGTGTCTTATCATTTTCTCAGATATTATATTGTGTCAGGTTGTAAGGTATCCTTATAATGTATTTTTGTAGGAAGCAAGGCTCGGTATGTTGGGCCATATAGAATCACAGATTCTGATTCCCTTGAAGCAGCTATGGAAGCAGCTGGAAGAATACGTATAATGATAGAAGCAAAACTTGCTGCTGGACCATCTTTATGTAATATACGCAGACATGGGGAAAATAGCCGATGGCATGATGTTGGTGTAAGTGTTGCAAGTGGAAACTTTTTGGCAGCTAAGGTAAGATATTGACTTATACATGCAATGCACAATTTTATAAAACGTTGTTGAATTATTTACAGATTGCCACTAGATAAACGTTTATTTGTTTATTATGAAGATAAATTTGTATTTTCTCATTTTAGAATGACATGACATGCTTAAGTTTGTATCATATTGAAAGGAAGGTTCCTTGACAGTGTCTATGGTAATGCTACTCCACCCCTTAGAGTTGGTAATCTGGTATTGAATGGTAACATTGGCTGTGGGACTTTCTTTGTAATGTTATATGAAACTTATAACCATCTCCATCATATATTACTACTTATCGAACGTGCCTTAAAATTATTACATTTTAAGTTGTGGTTGCATATTGTAATACTGAAGTTTTAGTAGTTTCACAATTATTTTATTTTAATTTGTTAACTTATTGCAGAGAAGAGGAGTTGTGAAGGGTATTGATTATGAGGCAACTGGAGAAGTCAAGAAAGTAGATGTTGCTCGTATTCGTGAGAGGCTTGATGCAGGGTGCATAGTGCAACTGAGTAATTTGGGTTATTCCAGCTCTGGAGAAGTACTAAATTGCAAGTATGTTGATGAACTTTGGTTTCTGTGTATTTTTGGGTTGTAACCAAGTAATTGATCATTGATGTTTAATTTTCCTTTCCTTTTCTTACAGTACATATGAGGTCGCAACTGCTTGTGCCCTGGCTCTCAATGCCGAGAAACTTATTTGTGTGATTGATGGGCCTATTTTGGATGACTTTGGACATCTTATCCGCTACCTCAGCCTTCATGATGCAGACAAGCTTATTCGTCAACGAGCTAAACAAAGTGAGGTTGCTGCTAATTATGTGGAAGCTGTTAGTCAGGAAGATCTCAAAACTCAGGAGCAGTATCAGCTCACTGATACCATCCCATCTCTGTTGAATGTAAATGGAAATGCAACATTTCAAAATGGTCTTGGTTTTGACAATGGAAATGGGTTATGGTTTGGCGAGCAGGGTTTTGCTATTGGTGGTCAAGAGAGGCTAAGTAGGCTTAATGGTTACCTTTCAGAATTGGCTGCTGCAGCTTTTGTATGCAAAGTAAGTTCTGTTAATATTGGGCAAATTTCTTCTGGTTCCATTAACTTTTTTTAATTTTTAAGCGAGGCTAACCCACGCCACAGCGCCACTTCTAATCCTTTTTTTTTTCTCCTTTTGTTAATTTTTTTGTATGTTGATGTTTTGGTTCTGGAAAGAATTTTTCTGGTGGTTACTTGTTAGGTCTGGTTGATTCATTATTATTCTCATGTCAAGCTTAGGTATATTGTATAACGAATTCCAGAAAGAATAGTGGACTGTCATTAGTGCATCCTCCATATTGACAAGTTGAAGACTAGTTGGAGAGTCAATACTCAATTTACTCTTAACAACTAATCAAATATTATAAGTAGGATGAACTTTGTTATTGGCGTATCCTCAATATCGAAAGAGCTGAAGACTAGCCGAAGAGACACTATCTAAATATCTAGAGAAATAGGCTCTTATTAATCAACTTCGTGGCATTTGTTGTTACTTGTTAGTTTTATAATATTGAACACAATTAATATGTGGTTGACTTTTGCATACTATAGGGCAATATAGTATGAGAGGTACAGTTTAATGGTTTCAGAAATTTATTAGGAGTATGGTTTCATTGATACACTACACAGACATGGTTTTGCATTAAATAATATACCCCATCCATCCACTTAGATTGCCCCATCTCTCTTTCTCTCTCTCTCTCTCAAACACACACACACACATAAGAGTTGGTTCAATTGGGTTGCATGCAGGTTCTTTTTTCTTTTTTGCCCTTTTGTGGTTTCACATTGCAATAGTAGGGAAAACATTCCATAAATGGTATGGAGCAAACTTAATGGGACATCCATTTAGGCATTTACAGAAAGTGTGGCAAACTCAATGGCACATCCATTTATGAAAATGGGAGCAATCTCAGTGGGATGGAGATGGAGTAGTATGTAACTTCGAGATGCCGATTCCCCTGCCCCCAACCACCTGACTAGAAAAAAGTGGTGGAGTATTGTTTAAAGTTTGGTGCATACATTAATTCGCTGTTTAATATGAGTTCATGTGTTTCTCTTGTATGCTGAGGTTTCTGTGATAGACTGACAGCACATGATGCCTGTTCTAATTTTTGTTTTTGGCTTTGGTTGACTTTCTAACATATCCAATGAAAGTGGTAATTGTCTTAGTTATGAAGCTTTCAATTGATTTCTTTATTTGTGTATGTTCTGTGCATCACATGGCAATCATAATATGTATTTTTCTTGCCCTTCCTCATTTTCCTTACAGGGTGGTGTCCAAAGAGTTCATCTATTGGATGGGACGATTGGTGGAGTCCTTTTGTTAGAATTGTTTCAGAGAGATGGTGTGGGGACAATGGTAGCAAGGTATATGCTGTCTTTTTGTTAGGTGCATATATGAGAAGTGTGAGTGTGTTTTTTTTTTTGCTTTGTTAGGGAATAGGGATCTTTCTTTTTCTAATTTTGGGGGTGGGGAGGGGGAGTTTGATAAACGTCATTGAATGCTGTACTAGTTGTCAATTAAATTATTCTGGGGCTGCATTCTTTTTGTTGAGAAAGGCTTTTTCCTATATCGTCCTTTGTTTGTTGAAAATAGTTGTTTGCCTGTTCAGGTTAGCATACCTAAAGAACTATGTCAGGTGTCTGCTGTGACATTTTTTCTTAAGATCATGATAAGATGTATTTTTGGGATCAAAGGACAACATCTATCTTTTTGGTTTTGATATCTGAATAATTTTTGATTTTTTTTTTAAAAATTATTATTGTATTTAAGTATGTGATGAAAAATATATAGAAGCAATGCAAGCATAATTAAAAGTGTAGACGTGTAGTAGTAGTATGATTGAGGATCACAAAAGGCAATCGACTCGCATTTCTATTATACATGGAGAATACACAGTTGCTCATGGTTTTGATGCTTTTTGGGAAAAGCTTTGCATACTAATTTGTAACAGGAGATATGTAGTAGAGCTTCTCTTGGTTATTAACATTCAGATTCTTGAATTAAAATACCTTTTTGTTTTGTTCGTTTTATTTAGTCATTGGCTATTTTCCGAAGAAATTGAGCCTATTGAGTTGTTCCCCAAAATCCTAAGGGCCTGAAACCTAACTGTGATGGTGGAAAGAACTCTAGGCCTCATTTATTTAGGTCACTGTGAGTGCCAGGTATTTTGACACTTCAAGTTTGGACATTATCTGTAGGTCATCCAAACCTCTTTGACCCCTCTCCTTTCATTTTTTTTTTTTTTTTTTTTTTTTTTTTTGCTGAAACTTAAGATGAACAAGTGTGAAATGTAGTCATGGACATCTTTTTCAATATGATCAAATCTTCTCTTTGCAGTGACGTGTATGAGGGAACCCGAATGGCTAGGGAGGCCGACCTTGCTGGAATAAGACAGATACTCCGACCTTTAGAGGAGTCTGGCACTTTAATCCGACGGACTGATGAAGAGGTCTGTTATCTGCATTAATTTTGATTGCTCTAGCTCTTTCTTTTCTCAGGCATTCTCACTACAGATTTACATGTAGCTCCTTTGGCCTCCTACCCTTTGATCTGTGATTAATGTGCACATCTTTGCTTGTTTTATGGATATAGTTACTTGCAGCAATTGAGTCTTTCATTGTTGTGGAAAGAGAAGGTCAGATTATTGCTTGTTCTGCTTTATATCCATTCGTTGAAGATAAATGTGGGGAAGTTGCTGCCATCGCTGTATCTCCAGAATGCCGAGTACAAGGGCAGGGTGATAAGTTACTAGGTATGTCATGTTTATAAGTCATTCATGCGTTTGTAGCAATAATGTTGTCAAACTGCCCATGCACCCTGACTTGTGATAATCTTGGAAGAAAAGTATACTCTTATAAACTTATCCTGGTACAGTAGTACTGCAAATCAAGGTCTGATTTAATGTAAAAGAAGTTGTGTGAGAAAATGAAGATTTTTAATGAAAAGAAAGTGGACGTATTAGTTTTTCCTTAACTGTTTCCTCCCAAAAGTGTATGCTTGTGGATACTTCAGATTAGTCTACTTACTAGTGTAGACTAATTAGCAGTAAATCTACATACATTACACTTGAATATCCTAAACCTTGTCAGCAGAGAGATAGATGGGTGGTGGAAGTGATGATGGCTGGGATGTATGATTAAATAATTTATCCTCTAAATTGATCACATTATTTACTGTTTTTTTTTACCTAGATAATCACTTTTGTTGGTAAACTGCAGATTATATTGAGAAAAAAGCATCGTCCCTTGGATTAGAAATGCTTTTTCTACTAACCACTCGCACTGCAGATTGGTAAGTTCGCCATTATTATTGCCAGGTTCACAATCTATATACATGTTCGTTTGTGTTTGAGGCATGAATACAAAAGGCTAGATTTTGCCATTTTATGAAAAACATTATTTTTTAGGTAGTTGAAAGAAAACTTGGAAACTTCTGTTAATTAATTGGACTAATAGCATTTTATAATTATATTTACTGCAATTTATAGATTCAGAGGAATATTATATGTCCACTACACTAACAATTTGATAATTCCTAACAAGCGTAGATATCTAAAATGTCTACAGAAGGAACTGTTATGCCTCTTTGCTCTGTGGAAAGAATTTTCCATTTTGATGCCAATTTTTCAATCTTTAATCGGTTTCTAATTGAGTAATTGGTTTCCACCTGGAAATTTTTTGAATTTTTGTGTTATCCAATTAGAGATAGCTCAGACTGGCATTTACGTGATTCATATAATATGTTTACCCATTTATCTGTGCGGTAACAATGCTCATGTAAGATCATCACAGGTTTGTAAGACGTGGATTTTCAGAGTGCACCATTGATTTCTTACCGGAAGAAAGAAGGAAAAGGATCAATTTATCCCGCAACTCCAAGTATTACATGAAAAGGCTGGTTCCAGACAAGAGTGGGATAGCTGTTATGTGACCTTAGTAGTTATCTCTAAGTAGTTTAGTTAGTTACACAAGTAGGGCTTGCACTTTCATAGTTAGTGATGCTTTTAAAAATGCAAGTTAGGACTAGCTTCCCGAGAGATAGTACAGGTGCAATTTTGTAGAAGAGGTCAGGTTAATGTAGTCTATCCTGCAGAGTGCAGTTTTTTTTTTTTCTTTGCTGATAATGATAGTATAGGTGCTGCTGCTGATAATGATGATAGTGTGAATAAGTTTATATGTATATGTGAAGATGCTATGTGGTTATACTTGTGCATACAAGGTTTATTATCTCTGTTGAATCGAATAAATCTCAGCTATTGTTTTCAGTTAATAATGCAAATGGTTATCGTGAAAGAATTTTGGTGCAGTAAGTGGTGTACTGTTGTGGTGGTTGTGAAAACGATTTAACAAAACACATAAACTACCTGTTGTTAATTGTTTCATATTACTTCACCATTATTCAAGACTTACATTGACCATTATTTATTTTTACTACTTTCTCTGATTTTGTTGGGGTGCTTAGTGCTTACCAATTTATCATGCACCTTACAATATCTTGAGAGACTATTTGGAGGGTTGGAATCGTCTACTTTGTATTTTAGCTGTCAATAATACAACATTATATGTGGGTTGCAACTCTTACCCTGTCAAAAAAATTTGATATTGAATCTTGAAATCTCTAAAGTTTGTTCAAAAAGCCTTTGTTTTTGGGGGACATATTGGAACCCAACAAGATTATACATTGAAGTGTTACTCCTATTTGGTGACCAAAACTTTCTCATTCATGCCTTGTACCTCCTTTTGTTATCACGCCTTAAGATGTCTTGTGAGTTGTGACGCTTTGGCCAGGCTTAGTAGTGTGATGCTTTGACTTGTGTTGCCTTGCCATCCTAGGCCTTGCAAAGACACTATTTATTTGGTGCATACGCCAAAATTAATTACCTTTATCCCCTTTCCATTAATTTTTTTGAACATTTTTTAAACTAACTAAATTTTCCCATTTATTTTACCAAATTTAAGTCATAATTTTCTCATTTCAATCACCACACCATTGTCCCTCTCTAGAGCTGTCCATTCGGGTAAACGAATTGGGTTTTGGTCAGGTAAGAGTGGGTTGGGTCAACTCGGTCGGGTCAAATTTTCACGCTTTTTGAGAAATTTTGGAGTTGACCCGACCCACTCTTACCGACCCAAACATGACCCGTTTACGCGAATTAACTTTACCCAAAAATTCCAAAATTGAAGTCTAATACTCACGTTTTTTGAGAAATTTTAGATGTTTCGGAATTTGTTGTTGAAAAGTCTTTAAATTTTAAGAAATGCATCTCGGGGTCATATAATGTTATTTGGAACCATATATGATCATTATTTGTTGTTATAAGTGTTCGTGGTAGACTTGAGTTGATGAAATTTGTGCAAGTTGTAAACCGGTAAATTGTTCGTTTAAAGGCAAATTGGATGGTTCCAACCAGCCAATTGGACTCCCGTAGGCCGGAGGGTATTAGGGACCATGGTAAACATTTCGGCAATTTTTATTTCAGATTGAAAAAAAGTCAAAAAAAATTCAAAAATTGAAGGTTAATAATATACACGCTTTTTGAGAAATTTTGATGGTTTCAAAGCCCGATGTCGAAAAGAAATAAGATTTTAGGGGACACTTCTCAGGGTCATATAATGTCGTTTGAAACCATAAATGATCATTATATGTTGTCGTAAATGTTTGTTGTAGGCTTGAGTTAATGAAATCAGTGCAATTTGTAAACCGGTAAATTCGTCATTTAAATGCAAATTGGATGGTTCCACCCACCTAATTGGATTCCCGGAGGGTATTAAGGATCATGGTAATCATTTCGTAAAATTTTATTAACAAGCGAATAAAAGTCAAAAAAATCCAAAATTAAAGGCTATCCACACTTTTTGAAAGATTTTGGAGGTTGCGAGGCCCGGTGTCGAAAATCCTTGAGATTTTAGGGAATACATCTCAGTGTCATATAATGTCGTTTGGAACCATATATGATCACTATATGTTGCCATAAATGTTTGTGGTGGGCTTGAGTTAATGAAATCGTTGCAAGTTTTAAACCGGTAAATTGGCCGTTTATTGGTAAATTGAATGGTTCCACCCAACCTATTCAACTCCAGGAACGTATTAGGGACCATGTTAAATATTTCAGCAATTTTTATTTACGAGCAAAAAGAAGTTAAAAAATTCCAAAATTGAAGGCTAATATCCACGCTTTTTGAGAAATTTTAGAGGTTTCGGGGCCCGGTGTCGAAAAGCCTTAAAATTTTAGAATATAAATCTTGTGGCCATTTAATGTCGTTTGGAACCATATATGATCATTATATGTAGTCATAAATGTTCGTGGAAGGCTTGAGTTAATTTAATCGGAGCAAGTTGTAAACTGGTAAATTGGCCGTTTAAAGACAAATTGGATGGTTTCACCCACCCAATGGGACTCCCGAAGGTTATTAGGGACCATGGTAAACCTTTCGGCAATTTTAATTTTCGAGAGAAAAAAAGTTAAAAAATTCCAAAATTGAAGGCTAATATCCATGCTTTTTGATAAATTTTGGAGGTTTCGAGACCCAATGTCGAAAAGGCTTGAGATTTTAAGGGATACATCTCAGGGTCATAATGTCGTTTTGAACAATATATGATCATTATATGTTGTTATATATGTTCGTGGTAGGACTGAGTTAATGACATCAGTGCAAGTTATAAATCGGTAAATTGGCCCCTTAAAAGCGAATTGGATTGTTCCATCCACCCAATGGGACTCCCGGAGGGTATTAGGGACCATGGTAAACATTTCAGCGATTTTCATTTCCGGGCAAAAAAAAAGTCATAAAATTCCAAAATTAAAGGCTATCCACGCTTTTTTGAGAAATTTTGGAGGTTTTAGGGCTTATTTTCGAAAAGCCTTGAGATTTTAGGGGACACATCTTAGGGGCATTTAATGTCGTTTGGAACCACATATGATCATTATATGTTGTCATAAATGTTCATGGTAGTCTTGAATTAATTAAATCGGTGAGAGTTGTAAATCGGTAAATTGGCCGTTTAAAGGCAAATTGGATGGTTCCACCTACTCAATTGGACTCCCGGAGGTTATTAGGGATTATGGTAAACATTTTCTCTATTTTTATATGCAGCCTAAAAAAGTAAAAAAAAATTCAAAAATTGAAGGCTAGTATCCACGCTTTTGAGAAATTTTGGAGTCTTCAAGGCCCGGTGTCTAAAAGTCGTGAAATTCTACGGAATACATCTCGAGGTCAAATAATGTCGTCGAGAACCATATATGATCATTATTTGTTGTCATAAATATTCATGGTAGGCTTGAGTTAATGAAATCGACGCAAGTTGTAAATCGGTAAATTGGCCATTTAAAGACAAATTGAATGGTTCAACCCAACCAATGGGACTCCCGGAGTTATTAGGGACCATGGTAAACATTTCAACAATTTTTATTTCCGGGCGAAAAAAGTCAAAATTTTCCAAAATTAAAGGCTAATATCCACGCTTTTTAAGAAATTTGGAGATTTCTGGGCCCGATGTCGAAAAGCCTTAAAATTTTAGTAGATAAATCATGGGGTCATTTAATTTCGTTTGGAACCATATATGATTATTATATCTTGTCATAAATGTTCGTGGTAGGCTTGAGTTAGTGAAATCGGCGCAAGTTGTAAACCGGTAAATTGGTCGTTTAAAGTCAAATTGGATGGTTCCACCCACCCAATGGGACTCCCGAAGGTTATTAAGGACCATGGTAAAAATTTGTGCAATTTTTATTTCCGGGCGAAAAAAAGTTAAAAAATTCAAAAAATAGAAGGCTATTATCCAAGCTTTTTGATAAATTTAGGAGGTTTTGGGACCCGATGTCGAAAAGGCTTAAGATTTTAAAGGATACATCTCAGGGTCATATAATGTCTTTTGGAACCATATATGACCATTATATGTTGTCATAAATGTTCGTGGTTGGATTTTATTAATGAAATCGGTGCAAGTTGTTAATTTGTAAATTGGATGGTTCCACCCATCCAATGGGACTCCCGGAGGGTATTAGGGACCATAGTAAACATTTCGTCAATTTTCATTTTCTGGCGAAAAAAAGTTAAAAAATTCCAAAATTGAAGTCTAATATCCACGCTTTTTGAGAAATTTTGGAGGTTTTGGGGCCTAATGTCGAAAAGCCTTGAGATTTTAGAGGATACATCTCAGGGTCATATAATGTCGTTTGGAACCATATATGATCATTATATGTTGTGATAAATGTTTGTGGTAGGCTTGAATTAATTAAATCGGCGGGAGTTGTAAATCGGTAAATTGGTCGTTTAAAGGCAAATTGGATGGTTCCACCTACCCGATTGGAATCTCGGACGTTATTAGGGATCATGGTAAACATTTCGGGTATTTTTATATGCAGGCGAAAAAAGTCAAAAAATTCAAAAATTGAAGTCTATTATCCACGCTTTTTGAGAAATTTTGGAGCCTATGACTCCCGGTGGCTAAAAGTGTTGAAATTCTAGGGAATACATCTCAAGGTCATATAATGTCGTTTGGAACCATATATGATCATTATTTGGTGTCTTTAATATTCGAGGAAGGCTTGAGTTAATGAAATCGGTGCAAGTTGTAAACTGATAAATTGTCGTTTAAAGGCAAATTGGATGGTTCTATCCACCCAATTGGACTCCCAAGAGGTATTAGGGACCATGGTAAATATTTCGACAATTTTTATTTATGGACGAAAAAAAAGTAAAAAAATTCTAAAATTGAAGGCTATCCACGCTTTCTGAGAAATTTTGGAGGCTTTGGGGCCCGGTGTCGAAAAGCCTTAAAATTTTAGAAGATAAATCTTGGAGTCATTTAATGTCGTTTGAAACCATAAGTGATCATTATATGTTGTCATAAATATTCGTGGAAGGCTTGAGTTAATGAAATAGGTGCAAGCTGTAAACCGGTAAATTGGCCGGTTAAAGGCGAATTGGATGATTCCACCCACTCAATGGGACTCCCGAAGGATATTAGGGACCATGGTAAACATTTCGGAAATTTTTTTTCCAGACGAAAAAAGTAAAAAAAAATTCCAAAAGTAAAGCTAATATCCACGCTTTTTGTTAAATTTTGGAGGTTGCAGGACCCGATGTCGAAAAGGCTTGAAATTTTAAGATATACATCTTCGGGTTATATAATGCCATTTGGAACCATATATGATCATTATATGTTGTGATAAATGTTCGTTGTAGGCTTGAATTAATTAAATCGGCGAGAGTTGTAAGTCGGTAAATTGGCCGTTTAAAGACAAATTGGATGGTTCCACCTACCCGATTGGACTTCCGGAGGTTATTAGGGATCATGGTAAATATTTCGGCTATTTTTATATGCATGGGAAAAAAAGTAAAAAAAAAATCAAAAATTGACGGCTAGTATCCATGCTTTTTGAGAAATTTTGGTGTATTCGAGGTCTGGTGTTTAAAAGTCTTGAAATTCTAAGGAATACATCTCGAGGTATATAATGTCGTTTCGAACCATATATGATCATTATTTGTTGTCTTAAATATTCGTAGAAGATTTGAGTTAATGAAACCAGTGCAAGTTGTAAACCGATAAATTGTCGTTTAAAGGCAAATTGGATGGTTCTATCCACCCAATTGGAATCCCAAGGGGTGTTAGGGACCATGGTAAACATTTCGGCAATTTTTATTTTTGGACGAAAAAAAATAAAAAATTCTAAAATTGAAGGCTAATATCCACGCTTTCTGAGAAATTTTGGAGGCTTCGGAGCCCGGTGTCGAAAAGCCTTAAAATTTTAGAAGATAAATCTTGGAGTCATTTAATGTCATTTGAAACCATATTTAATCATTATATGTTGTCATAAATATTCGTAGTATGGTTAATTTAATGAAATAGGTGCAAATTGTAAACCGATAAATTGGCCGTTTAAAGGCGAATTGGATGATTCCACCCACCCAATGAGACTGCCGGAGGGTATTTGGGACCATGGTAAACATTTCAGATTTTTTTTTCCGGACAGAAAAAAGTCAAAAAATTCAAAAATTGAATGCTAATATTCACGCTTTTTGTTAAATTTTGGAGGTTCCGGGACCCGGTGTCGAAAAGGCTTAAGATTTTAAGGGAGAAACATTGGGGTCATATAATGTCGTTTGGAACCATATATGATCATTTTATGTTATCATAAATGTTCGTGGTTGAATTTTATTAATGAAATCGGTGCAAGTTGTAAATTGGTAAATTGGCCGTTTAAAATCAAATTGGATGGTTCCACCCCCCCAATGGGACTCCCGGAGGGTATTAGGGACCATAGTAAACATTTCGGAAATTTTCATTTTCGGACGAAAAAAAGTCAAAAAATTCCAAAATTGAAGTCTAATGTGAGTAATATCCACGCTTTTTGAGAAATTTTGGAGGTTTCGGGGCCTATAGTCGAAAACCCTTGAGATATTAGAGAATACATTTCAAGGTCATATAATGCCGTTTGGAACCATATATGATCATTATATGTTGTCATAATTGTTTGTGGTAGGCTTGAATTAATTAAATCGGCGAAAGTTGTAAATCGGCAAATTGGTCGTTTAAAGGAAAATTGGATAGTTCCATCTACCCGATTGGACTCCCGGAGGTTATTAGGTATTATGGCATATATTTAGGGTATTTTTATATGCAGGCGAAAAAAAGTCAAAAAATTCAAAAATTGAAGTCTATTATCCACGCTTTTTGAGAAATTTTGGAGCCTTCGACGCCCGGTGGATAAATGTCTTAAATTTCTAGGGAATACATCTTGAGGTCATATAATGTCGTTTGGAACCATATATGATCATTATTTGTTGTCTTAAATATTCGTGGAAGGCTTGAGTTAATGAAATCGCTGCAAGTTGTAAACAGATAAATTGTCGTTTAAAGGCAAATTGGATAGTTCTATCTTCCCAATTGGACTCCTAAGGGGTATTAGGGACCATGGTATACATTTCGGCAATTTTTATTTTTAGACGAAAAAAAGTAGAAAAATTCAAAAATTGAAAGCTAATATCCACGGCTTCAAAGAAATTTTGGAGCCTTCGGGGCCCGATGTCGAAAAGCCTTAAAATTTTAGAAGATAAATCTTGGAGTCATTTAATGTCGTTTGAAACCCTATGTGATCATTATATGTTGTCATAAATATTCGTGGTAAGCTTTATTTAATGAAATAGGTGCAAGTTGTAAACCGGTAAATTGGCCGTTTAAAAGCGAATTGGATGATTCCACCCACCCAATGGGACTCCCGGAGGGTATTAGGGACCATATTAAACATTTCAGAAATTTTTTTTCTGGACTAAAAAAAGTCAAAAAAATTCAAAAATTCAAGGCTAATTATCCACGCTTTTTTTTATAAATTTTGGAGGTTCCGGGACCCGGTGTCGAAAAGACTTGATATTTAAAGGGAGACATCTCAGGGTCATATAATGTCCTTTGGAATCATATAAGACCATTATATGTTGTCATAAATGTTCGTGGTTGGATTTTATTAATGAAATCAGTGCAAATTGTTAATTTGTAAATTGGTCGTTTAAAGGCAAATTGGATAGTTCCACCCACCCAATGGGACTCCCGGAGGGTATTAGTGACCATAGTAAACATTTCATCAATTTTCATTTTCGGGAGAAAAAAAGTCAAAAAATTCCAAAATTGAAGTCTAATACCACGCTTTTTGAGAAATTTTGGAGGTTTCGGGGCCTAATATCAAAAAGCCTTGAGATTTTAGACGATACATCTTAGGGTCATATAATGCCGTTTGGAACCATATATGATCATTATATGTTGTCATAAATGTTCGTGGTAGGCTTGAGTTAATGAAATAGGTGCAAGTTGTAAACCGGTAAATTGGCCGGTTAAAGGAGAATTGGATGATTCCACCCACGCAAAGGGACTCACAAAGGGTATTAAAGAACATGGTAAACATTTCGGAATTTTTTTTTCCGGACGAAAAAAAGTCCAAAAAAAATTCCAAAAGTAAAGGCTAATATCCACGCTTTTTATAAAATTTTGGAGGTTACGGGACTTGGTGTCGAAATGGGTTGAGATTTAAAGGGAGAAAGCTAGGGGTCATATAATGTCGTTTCGAACCATATAGGATCATTTTATGTTGTCATAAATGTTTGTGGTTGGATTTTTTAATGAAATCGGTGCAAGTTGTAAATTGGTAAATTGGCCGTTTAAAAGCAAATTGGATGGTTCTACCCTCCCAATGGGACTCCCGGAGGGTATTAGGGACCATAGTAAACATTTCGGCAATTTTCATTTTCGGGCGAAAAAAGTCAAAAAAATCCAAAATTGAAGTCTAATATCCACGCTTTTTGAGAAAATTTTGGAGGTTTCGGGGCCTATTGTCGAAAACCTTGATATTTAAGGGGATACATCTCCGCGTCATATAATGCCGTTTGGAACCATATATGATCATTATATGTTGTGATAAATGTTCGTGGTAGGCTTGAATTAATTAAATCGGCGAGAGTTGTAAATCGGTAAATTGGCCGTTTAAAGACAAATTGGATGGTTCCACCTACCCGATTGGACTCCCGGAGGTTATTAGGGATTACAGTAAGCATTTCGGCTATTTTTATATGCAGACGAAAAAAAGTCAAAAAATTCAAAAATTGAAGGCTATTATACACGCTTTTTGAGAAATTTTGGAGCCTTCGACACCCGGTGGCTAAAAGTCTTTAAATTCTATAGAATACATCTCGAGGTCATATAATGTTGCTTGGAACCATATATGATTATTATTTGTTGTCTTAAATATTCGTGGAAGGTTTGAGTTAATGAAATCGGTGCAAGTTGTAAACCGATAAATTGTCGTTTAAAGGCAAATTGGATGGTTCTATCCAACCAATTGGACTCCCAAGGGGTATTAGGGACCATGGTAAACATTTCGACAATTTTTATTTTTGGACGAAAAAAAGTAAAAAAATTCTAAGATTTAAGGCTAATATCCACGCTTTCTATGACATTTTGGAGGCTTCCTGACCCGGTGTCGAAAAGCCTTAAAATTTTAGAAGATAAATCTTGGAGTCATTTAATGTCGTTTGAAACCATATGTGATCATTATATGTTGTCATAAATATTCGTGGTTGGCTTGAGTTAATGAAATAGGTGCAAGTTGTAAACCGGTAAATTGATCGGTTAAAGGTGAATTGGATGATTCCACCCACCCAATGGGATTCCCGGAGGGTATTTGGGACTATGGTAAACATTTTGGAAATTTTTTTTCCAGACGAAAAAAAAGTTAATAAAATTCCAAAAGTGAAGGCTAATATCCACGCTTTTTTTTAAATTTTGGAGTTTTCGAGACTTGGTGTCGAAAAGGCTTGAGATTTTAAGGGATACATCTCGGGTTCATATAATGTTGTTTGGAACCATATACGATCATTTTATGTTGTCATAAATGTTCGTGGTTGGATTTTATTAATGAAATCGGTGCAAGTTGTAAATTGGTAAATTGGCTGTTTAAAGGCAAATTGGATGGTTCCACCCACCCGATAGGACTCCCGGAGGGTATTAGGGACCATAGTAAAAATTTCGGAAATTTTCATTTTTGGGCGAAAAAAGTCAAAAAATTCCAAAATTGAAGTCTAATATCCACGATTTTTGAGAAATTTTGGAGGTCTCGGGGCCTATTGTCGAAAAGGCTTGAGATTTTAGGGGATACATCTCATGGTCATATAATGCCGATTGGAACCATATATGATCATTATATGTTGTCATAAATGTTCTTGGTAGGCTTGAATTAATTAAATCGACGAGAGTTGTAAATCGGTAAATTGGCCGTTTAAAGGCAAATTGGATGGTTCCACCTACTCGATTGGACTCCCGGAGGCTATTAGGGATCATGGTAAACATTTCGGCTATTTTTATATACAGGCGAAAAAAAAGTCAAAAAATTCAAAAATTGAAGGCTATTATCCACGCTTTTTGAGAAATTTTGGAGCCTTCGACGCCCGGTGGCTAAAAGTCTTTAAATTCTATAGAATACATCTCGAGGTCATATAATGTTGTTTGGAACCATATATGATCAATATTTGTTGTCTTAAATATTCGTGGAAGGTTTGAGTTAATGAAATCGGTGCAAGTTGTAAACCGATAAATTGTCGTTTAAAGGCAAATTGGATGGTTCTATCCAACCAATTGGACTCCCAAGGGGTATTAGGGACCATGGTAAACATTTCGACAATTTTTATTTTTGGACGAAAAAAAGTAAAAAAATTCTAAGATTTAAGGCTAATATCCACGCTTTCTATGACATTTTGGAGGCTTCCTGACCCGGTGTCGAAAAGCCTTAAAATTTTAGAAGATAAATTTTGGAGTCATTTAATGTCGTTTGAAACCATATGTGATCATTATATGTTGTCATAAATATTCGTGGTGGGTTGGAGTTAATGAAATAGGTGCAAGTTGTAAACCGGTAAATTGGCCGTTTAAAGGCGAATTAGATGATTCCACCCACCCAATGAGACTCCCTTAGGGTATTAGGGACCATGACAAACATTTCGGAATTTTTTTCCCGGACGGTAAAAAGTCCAAAAATTCCAAAATTGAAGTCTAGTATCCACGCTTTTTGTTAAATTTTGGAGGTTCCGGGACCTGGTGTCGAAAAGATTTAAGATTTAAAGGGAGACATCTCGAGGTCATATAATGTCGTTTGAACCATATATGATCATTATATGTTGTCATAAATTTTCGTGGTTGGATTTTATTAATGAAATCGGTGCAAGTTGTAAATTGGTAAATTGGCCGTTTAAAGGCAAATTGGAAGGTTCCACCCACCCAATGGGAATCCCGGAGGGTATTAGGGACCATAGTAAACATTTCGGCAATTTTCATTTCCGGGTGAAAAAAATTCAAAAAATTCCGAAATTGCGCTTTTTGAGAAATTTTGGAGGTTTCGGGGCCTATTGTCAAAAATCCTTGAGATTCTAGGGGATGCATCTCAGGGTCATATAATGCCGTTTGGAACCATATATGATTATTATATGTTGTCATAAATGTTCGTGGTAGGCTTGAATTAATTAAATCGATGAGAGTTGTAAATCGGTAAATTGGTCATTTAAAGGCAAATTGGATGGTTCCACCTACGCAATTGGACTCCCGGAGGGTTATTAGGGATCATGGTAAACATTTCGGCTATTTTTATATGCATGGGGAAAAAAAGTAAAAAAAAAAAAATCAAAAATTGACGGCTAGTATCCATGCTTTTTGAGAAATTTTGGTGTATTCGAGGTCTGGTGTTTAAAAGTCTTGAAATTCTAGGGAATAAATCCCGAGGTCATATAATGTCATTTTGAACCATATATGATCATTATTTGTTGCCATAAATTTTCGTGGTTGGCTAGAATTAATGAAATCGGTGCTAGTTGTAAATAGATAAATTGGTTTTATAAAGGCAAATTGGATGGTTCAATACACCTAATTGGACTCCCGCGGGGTATTAGGGTCCATGGTAAACATTTTGGAAATTTTTATTTTCGGACGGAAAAAAGTCAAAAAATTCCAAAATTGAAGGCTAATTATCCACGCTTTTTGAGAAATTCTGGAGGTTTCAGAGTCCGGTGTCGAAAAGCCTTAAAATTTTATAAGATAAGTCTTGGGGTCATTTAATGTCGTTGGGAACCATACGTGATCATTATATGTTGTCATAAATGTTCGTGGTATGCTTGAATTATTGAAATCGGTGCAAGTTATAAACCGGGAAATTGACCGTTTAAAGGCAAATTTGATGGTTCCACCCAACCAATTGGACTCTCGAAGGTTATTAGGGATCATGGTAAATATTTTTCGGCAATTTTAATTTTCGAACGAAAAAAAGTCAAAAAAATCCCAAAATTGAAGGCTAATATTCACGCTTTTTGATAAATTTTGTAGGTTTCGGGACCCGGTGTCGAAAAGGCTTGAGATTTTAAGGGAGACATCTCGGGGTCATATTATGTCGTTTGGAACCATATATGATCATTATATATTGTCATAAATGTTCGTGGTAGGAATGACTTAATGAAATCGGTGCAAGTTGTAAATCAGTAAAATGACCGTTTAAAGGCAAATTGGATGGTTCCACCCACCCAATGGGACTCCCGGAGGGTATTAGGGACCATGGTAAACATTTTGGCAATTTTTATTTCCGGGCGAAAAAAGTCAAAAAATTCCAAAATTGAAGTCTAATATCCACGTTTTTTGGAAATTTGGGAGGTTTCGGGGCCTATTGTTGAAAAGCCTTGCGATTTTAGGGGATAAATCTCAAGGTCATATAATGCCGTTTGGAACAGTATATGATCATTATATTCTATCATAAATGTTCGTGGTAGGCTTGAATTAATTAAATCGGTGATAGTTGTAAATCGGTAAATTGACCGTTTAAAGGCAAATGGGATGGTTCCACCTACCCAATTGGACTCCCGGAGATTATTAGGAATCATGGTAAACATTTCGGTTATTTATATATGCAGACAAAAAAAAGTGTAAAAAATTCAAAAATTGAAGGCTAGTATCCACGCTTTTTGATAAATTTTGGAGGTTTTGGGACCCGGTGTCAATAAGACTTGAGATTTTAAGGGGTACATCTCGGGGTAATATTATGTCGTTTGGAACCATATATGATCATTATATGTTATCATAAATGTTCGTGGTAGGATTGAGTAATTGAAATCAATAAATTAGCCCTTTGAAGTCAAATTGGATGGTTCCCACCCAATTGGACTCCCAGAGGGTATTAGGGAACATGGTATATATTTCGGCAGTATTTATTTTCGGGCGAAAATAAGTCAAAAAATTCAAAAATTGAAGATTATTATCCACACTTTTTGTAAAATTTTGGAGGTTTCGGTGCTTGGTGTCGAAAAGTCATATAATGTCGTTTGGAACCATATTTGATCATTATTTGTTGTCATAAATGTTTGTAGTGGGCTTGACTTAATTAAATCGGTGCAAGTTGTAAACCGGTAAATTGGCCGTTTAAAGGCAAATAGGATGGTTCCACCCACCCGATTGGACTCCCAGAGGGTATTAGAGACCAGGGTATTAGGTTAGGTCAGGTTGGATTTGGGTCACCATTTTTTCGGGTTTAGATGATTCAGTTAATAATCGGATTTGAGTCGGTATTTTGGGTCGAGTCAACTTTTAATAGCTCTATCCCTCTCTTAAAATTTATAAACTCTATTACCTTACTTGTATTTCACTTAATAGCATTTACTTCCTTTAATTTACTTCCCAATTCCAAATTGGAAAATCAAACGGGTAGGAGAGTGTATTTCGTAAATTGGTAAACATGTGGGATGATGATGATGATGATGATGATAATAATAATAATAATAATAATAATAATAATAATAATAATAATAATAATAATAATAATAATAATAATAATAATAATAATAAATTAGTTAATCAATTATCTTCAAAAAAAAAAAAAAAAAAAAAAAAAAAAAACAATCAATCAGTATATCCAATACAACACTGATACTCCAACTAGAGCTCAAGAAGGAACTAGTTCCATACTTTTTCCTGATTTATCTTCCAAGATTGCAATATTTCATCTGCTGAAGGTAATCGTGGATGATCTATATCGCTGGCTTTAGAATCCCAATCATCAAATGTTAACATTTCTTCGAAGGTATCTTGGCTATGCGATTGCACATGTAAAAAAACCCTCACCTAAACAGGCAATTTTATCAGAGGCCACATCAACAAAGCTAGATGACTTGCTGCTCAAGCTGGCTTTGTCATCTTCATCAGAACCATCACCAGAACTAACAGCATGAAGCTCATTCATACCGGGCTTTCCATAACTAGATTGACCAACTGTTATTTTATCTTGGTAGAAGTCATCATTAAGCAGTTTTTGGTGTCCACCAGTATAGTATGCAATTCTTCCATTGACACAGGTGCCCTTGGCAGCATATGAATCACTACAAGAGGTGCTCTCAGCTGGTGCTGACCCACATATAGAATGCAAAGCTTTCACCAGTTCTGAGGCCGTGGATTCACTCGACAAATTACATTCACTAAGTGTAGTGGATAATTTTTTAAGGTGTTCATCACTGATCCTATCCTTATTCTTTCTAAAGAGATCAGTCCAGTCTTTCTCATTTATTTGAAATGGAGCATGAGCCATTGAATTGACAAGTCTGGCAGCTTTTTCGTAATCATCCTGCAAAATTGCTTGGCAGACCATTTCAGAGAATAGCATTGGATGTGGGATTTTTCCAGCTTCCAAAGTTGTTTCAAAGGCATGTTCCAATAAATGCCACTGCACAAGGAATAAAAATGTTCAATAATGATAAATTTTTTTGCACAATGAAACTATCAAAATAAAGACTGCATTAGAATTCTTGAATTAATTCCATTGCTTTACCTTGCCTGCTTTTGATGCTTCGACAAGCAGTACTGCATGTTTTTCCTGATCAAACTGGTATCCTGAAAAGCACATTTCCTTGTAAACATACTCAAAGTACTCCCACTGATGTGCATAAACTGATGCTTCAAGCACTGCTCCATATGTATAGAAATCTGGGATTAGAGGAGTGTCACCATCACCCAGAAAAGCTTTGTATCCAGCTTTGACTTTCTCAACTAACTCCTTAACCTCTAAGAACATATCATTACGCCCATAGACCTTTAACATAGCATTTACAGTTCCAATGTTTGGAGGACAATGATCTAGCATTTGCTCAAATATAGATATGCAATCATCAACATATCCACCATCCATAGAAGACATAATCATGCCAGTGAAAGTCACGGCCAATGGTTTTGTAAGACGCAGTTTTTTCAACTTCTCAATCTGCCAATGAATTCAGAAAATAAAAAAACCTTTCAAGAAAAGGATAAAGTGCGATAAAAGTTCCATATTCATATCACACCAAAAACAAGCAATCTAGATCCATGTTGCTTACCTCCATCACTGCTTCTTGCCACCTTCCTTTGTTGCAAAGGCAGCACGCTAGTTCATAGTACACGCTGGCAGATCCCTTTATCCCCCTTTGTTCCATGTCCCTGACTATACGCACAGCTTCATCAACTTTACCTTCGTTCCAGAATGTTCTGACAAGAACTAACATAAAACTCAAAAGTAAGCCAATAATGCAAGGCAAAGTAAGGACAAGGCAAAGTAGCTAGGGGCCTAGGGTAACATAAGGTCCATGGGAAACACCATGACCACTTTCATTCTAAACCCGGGAAAAATTAAAAATATAAAGCCAAAATTAAAGGCCATAACACACAAAATTGAAGCAATTTAGGAGGTTACTGGTCCTGGTATAATAAAATCTCAAGATAATAGGGGATTCATTCCAAGGTTATATAATGTCTTTTGTTACTGTATATGATCATTATACAATGTCATAAAGGCAAAGATGATGGTTCCACCCACCCAAATAGACCCCCGAAGTGAATTTGGATCTATGGGTATCATCTCGACAATGTTTTTACGGATCCAAAGAAGTAAAAAATTGTCCGAAATTGAGGCTATAATCCACAATTTCGAGCAAATTTAGATTTTTTTTTTACAAAAATGAACGAAATGTGTGGGTTGCTCATTGAGGTTATATAAGTTAGTGTTGAAGAACAAGACACCTACAAAGATGTCTACACAACCCAAAGAATGAGTTTAATTTGATTCAATCATTTTAGGAGAGAGAAAGCTAGCTAAATTATTGGTTAAAGATGGACCCAAATAGTATCTGGGGTAACATGAATTTCATTGGAAACACCATGACCACTTTCCTTTTCGAACTTGAAAAAGTAAAAAATTATCAAAAATTGAAGGCTATAATACACGAAATCGAAGCAATTTTGGAGGTTACAGGTCCCGATGTCAAAAAATCTTGAGATAATAGGGGATACATTTCAAGGTTATATAATATCATTTGTTACCATATATGATCATTACATGTTGTCATAAATTCTCATGATGGCCTTTGAGTTAAAGATAAAGGCATAAGATGTTGATGTCTATAATTGACAATTTAAGGCTAAGTGGATAGTTACCCCCACCCATACGGACCACCAGAATGTATTTGGGTCTATGGGTATCATCTCAACAAATTTTTTTTCATGGGTCCAAAAAAGTCAAAAATTGTCCAAAATTAAAGGCTATAATCCATGATTTCGAGCTAATTTTAGATTTTTTTTCCAAAAATAAACGAAATGTATGACGTGCCCCTAGAGGTTATATAAGTCAATTTGGAATCATGAGACACCTATAAAGATGTCTATAAAGCCATAAGAATAAATTTAGTTTGATCCAATCAAATTAGGAGAGTGAAAACTAGCTAAATTATTGGTTAAAAGACAATAAGAAGGAACTAAATAGTTTCCTAGGGTAAAATAGGGTCGATGGGAAACACCATGACCTCATTCCTTCCAACCCCAAAAAAAAAGCCAAAATTGAAGGCCGTAAAACACAAAATTAAAGCAATTTAAAAGATAACTAGTCCTTCTATCAAAACATCTCGAGATTATAGGGGAAACATCCCAAGGTTATATAATGTCGTTTGTTATTGTATATGACCATTATATATTGTCATAAATGTCAATTGTGGCCTTTGAGTAAATGAAAAATGTGTAAGATGTTGATGTCTCTAATTGACAATTAAAGGCAAAGCAAATGGTTCCACCTACCCAAATCGACCATCATTGTGTATTTGGGTCTAAGAGTATCATCTCGACAATTTTTTTTATAGGTCTAAAAAATTCCAAAATTGAAGGCTATTATCCACACTTTCGTGCGAATTTCAGAATTTTTTCGAGAAATGAACGGAATGTGTTGGGTGCCAATGAGGTTATATAAATTAGTTTGGAACCATATGAAACCTACAAAGATCTATATAGCCCCCAAGAATGAGTTTAGTTTGATCAAATCATATTAGGAAAGTGAAAACTAGCAAAATTATTGGTTAAAAGGCAATTAGATGGACCAAATAGTATCCCGCGGTAACATAGGTTTCATGGGAAACACCATGACCTCTTTCCTTTTCGAACATGGAAAAGTAAAAAAAATATCCAAAATTGAAGGCTATGATACACGAAATTGAAGCAATTTTGGAGGCTACAGGTCCAGGTGTCAAAAAATCTTGAGATAATTGGGGAAACATTTCAAGGTTATATAACGTCATTTGTTAACATATATGATCATTACATGTTGTCATAAATTCCCATAGTGGCATTTGAGTTAGTTAAAGGCATAAGATGATGTCTATAATTGACAATTTAAGGCTAAGTGGATTGTTTTTCCCACCCATATGGACCAGAGGAGTGTATTTGGGCCTATGGTTTTCATCTCAATTTTTTTTTTGGTCCAATAAAGTAAAAAATTGTCCAAAATTGAGGGCTATAACCCATGATTTCGAGCTAATTTTATATTTTTTTTCCAAAAAAAAAAAGGAATGTATGGGGTGTCCCTAGAGGTTATATAAATTAATTTTGAATCATGAGACACCAATAAAGATGTCTATAAAGCCATAAGAATAAATTTAGTTTGATTCAATCATATTAGGATAGTGAAAACTAGCTAAATTATTGGTTAAAAGGCAATAAGAAGGAACTAAATAGTTTCCTAAGGTAACATAAGGTCCATGGGAAACACCATGACCTCTTTCATTCAAAACCCGTAAAAAAAAAAAAAAGAAATTAGCCAAAATTGAAGGCCATAACACACAAAATTAAAGCAATTTAGGAGGTTATTGGTCCTACTATCAAAACATCAAGAGATTATAGGGGAAACATCCCAAGGTTATATAATGTCGTTTGTTACTGTATATGATCATTATATGTTGTCATAAATGTTAAAGTGCCCTTCAGTTAATGAAAAAGGCGTGAGATGTTGATGTCTTTAATTGACAATTAAAGGCAAAGTCAATGGTTCCACCTACCAAAATAAACCTTCGTTGTGTATTTGGGTCTATGAGTATCACCTCGACAATTTTTTTTTCGGATTCAAAAAAGTAAAAAATTGAAGGCTATAATCCACAATTTCGTGCGAATTTAGTTTTTTTTTTTTTCCAAAAAATGAACGGAATGTGTTGGGTGCCCCTTAAGGTTATTTAAATTAGTTTGGAACCACACGAAACCTACAAAGATCTATATAGCCCCAAGAATGAGTTTAGTTTGATTCAATCATATTAGGAAAGAGAAAGGTAGTTAAATTATTGGACAAAATGCAATAAGATGGACCAAATAGTATCCCGCGGTAACATAGGTTTCATGGGAAACATCATGACCTCTTTCCTTTTTGAACTTGGAAAAGTAAAAAAATTATCCAAAATTGAAGGCTATAATACACAAAATCGAAGCAATTTTGGAGGCTATAGGTCCCGGAGTCAAAATATCTTTAGGGGATACAATTCAAGTTTATATAATGTCATTTGTTAACATATATGATCATTACATGTTGTCATAAATTCCCATGGTGGCCTTTGAGTGAAAGATAAAGGCATAAGATGTTGATGTCCATAATTGACTATTAAAGGCTAAGTGGATTGTTTCCCCCACCCATATGGACCACCAGAGTGTATTTGGGTCTATGGGTATCATCTCAACCATTTTTTTGTCATGGGTCCAAAAGAGTTGAAAATTGTCCATAATTGAAGGCTATTATTCATGATTTCGAGCTAATTTTAGATTTTTTTTACAAAAAGAAATGGAATGTATAGGGTGTCCCTAAAGGTTATATAAGTTAATTTGCAATCATATGACACTTAAAAAGATGTCTATAAAGCGATAAGAATAAATTTAGTTTGATTCATTCATATTAGGAGAGTGAAAACTAGCTAAATTATTGGAAAGGCAATAAGATGAAACTAAATAGTTTCCTAGGGTTACATAGGGTCAATAAGAAACACCATGACCTCTTTTCTTCCAAACCCGAAAAAAAAAATAGACAAAATTGAAGGCTATAATACACGAAATCGAAGCAATTTTGGAGGCTACAGATCCCGGTGTCAAAAAATCTTGAGATAAGAGGGAATACATTTTAAAGTTATATAATGTCATTTGTTACCATATATGATCATTACATGTGGTCATAAATTCCCATGGTGGCCTTTGAGTAAATGATAAAGGCATAACATGTTGATGTCTATAATTGACGATTTAAGGCTAAGTGGATTGTTTTCCCCACCCATATGGACCACCGAAGTGTATTTGGGTCTATGAGTATCATCTCAAGGTTTTTTTTTTCATGGATCCAAAAGAGTAAAAAATTGTCCAAAATTGAAGGCTATAATCCATGATTTCGAGCTAATTTTAGATTTTTTTCCAAAAAGAAACGGAATGCAGGGGGTGTCACTAGAGGTTATATAAGTTAATTTGGAATCATAAGACACCTATAAAGATGTCTATAAAGCCATAAGAATAAATTTAGTTTGATTCAATCATATTAGGAGAGTGAAAACTAGCTAAATTATTGGTTAAAAGGCAATAGAAGGAACTAAATAGTTTCCTAGGGTAACATAGGGTCCATGGGAAACACCATGACCTCTTTCCTTCCAAACCCTCAGAAAAAAATAAAAATTAGCCAAAATTGAAGGCCATAACACACAAAATTATAACAATTTAGGAGGTTATAGGGAAAACATCGCAAGGTTATATAATGTTGTTTGTTACTGTATATGATCATTATATGTCGTCATAAATGTCTAAGTGGCCTTGAGTTAAGGAAAAAGGCGTAAAATATTGATGTTTCTAATGGACAATTAAAGGCAAAGTAGATGGTTTCACCTACCCAAATAGACCTTCGTTGTGTATTTGGGCCTATGAGTATCATCTCCATAATTTTTTTTTTCAGGTCCAAAAAAGTCCAAAATTTAAGCCTAATCAACGATTTCGTGCGAATTTTAGATTTTTTTTACAAAAATAAACGGAATGTGTTGGGTGCCCCTTGAGATTATATAAATTAGTTTGGATTCTTTGGAACCATACTAAACCTACAAAGATCTATATAGCCCCAAGAATGAGTTTAGTTTGATTCAATCATATTAGGAAAGAGAAAGGTAGTTAAATCATTGGTCAAAAGGCAATAAGATGGACGAAATAGTATCCCGCAGTAACATAGGTTTCATGGGAAGCACCATGACCTCTTTCCTTTTTGAACTTGGAAAGGTAAAAAACTATCCAAAATTGAAAGCTATAGTACACAAAATCGAAGCAATTTGGAGGCTACAAGTTCCGGTGTCAAAAAATCTTGAGATAATAGGGGATACATTTCAAGGTTATATAATGTCATTTGTTACCATACATGATCATTAAATGTTGTCATAAAGTCCTATGGTGGCCTTTGAGTAAATGATAAAGGCATAAGATGTTGATGTCCATAATTGACTATTAAAGGCTAAGTGGATTGTTTCCCCCACCCATATGGACCACTAGAGTGTATTTGGGTCTATGGGTATCATCTCAACGATTTTTCTTTTCATGGGCCCAAAAAAGTAAAAAATTGTCTAAAATTGAAGGCTATAATCCATGATTTCGAGCTAATTTTAGATTTTTTTTCCAAAAAGAAACGGAATTTATAGGGTGTCCCTAGAGGTTATATAAGTTAATTTGGAATCATAAGACACTTATAAAGATGTCTATAAAGCCATAAGAACAAATTTAGTTTGATTCATTCATATTAGTGAAAACTAGCTAAATTATTGGTTAAAAGGCAATAAGATGAAACAAAATAGTTTCCTAGGGTAACATAAGGTCAATGGGAAACACCATGACCACTTTCCTTCCAAACCCGAAAAAAAAAATTTAGACAAAATTGAAGGCTATAACGCACAAAATAAAAGCAATTTAGATGGTTCCTGGTCAATACTATAAAAAAATCTAGAGATTATATGGGAAACATTCCAAGGTTATATAAATGTAGTTTGTTACTGTATATGATCATTATATGTTGTCATAAATGTCAATGGTGGCCCTACGTTAATGAAAAAGGCGTAAGATGGTTATGTCTCTAATTGATAATTAAAGGAAAAGTAGATGGTTCCACCTACCCAAATAGACCCTCGTTGTGTATTTGGGTCTATGAGTGTCATCTCCACAATTTTTTTACGGGTCCAAAAAAGTCCAAAATTAAAGGCTATAATCTACGATTTTGTACGAATTTTTTATTTTTTTCCAAAAATGAACAGAATGTGTAGGGTGCCCCTTAAGGTTATATAAATTAGTTTGGAACCATACTAAACCAACAAAGATCTATATAGCCCCAAAAATGAGTTTAGTTTGATTCAATCATATTAGGAAAGAGAAAGTTAGTTAAATTATTGGTCAAAAGGCAATAAGATGGACAAAATAGTATCCCGCGGTAACATAGGTTTCATGGGAAACACCATGACCTCTTTCCTTTTTGAACTTGGAAAAGTAAAAAAAAAATCCAAAATTGAAGGCTATAATACACAAAATCGAAGCAATTTTGGAGGCTATAGGACCCGGTGTCAAAATATCTTCAGATAATAGGGGATACATTTCAAGTTTATATAATGTCATTTGTTACCATATATGATCATTACATGTTGTCAAAAATTCCCTTGGTGGCCTTTGAGTAAATGATAAAGGCATAAGATGTTGATGTCCATAATTGACTATAAAAGGCTAAGTGGATTGTTTCCCTCACCCATATGGAACACTAGAATGTATTTGGATTTATGGATATCATCTCAACGATTATTTTTTTTCATGGGTCCAAAAGAGTAAAAAATTGTCCATAATTGAAGACTATAATCCATGATTTCGAGCTAATTTTAGATTTTTTTTACAAAAAGAAACGAAATGTATAGGGTATCCCTAGAGGTTATATAAGTTAATTTGGAATCATAAGACACTTATAAAGATGTCTATAAAGCCATAAGAATAAATTTAGTTTGATTCATTCATATTAGGAGAGTGAAAACTAGCTAAATTATTGGAAAGGCAATAAGATGAAACTAAATAGTTTCCTAGGGTAACATAGGGGTCAATAGGAAACACCATGACCTCTTTCCTTCCAAACCCAAAAAAAAAAAAAAAAAAAAAAAAAAAAAAAAAAAAGACAGAATTGAAGGCCATAACGCACAAAATTAAAGAAATTTAGAAGGCTACTGGTCATACTATCAAAGAATCTAAAGATTATATGGGAAACATCCGAAGGTTATATAAATTTCGTTTGTTACTGTACATGATCATGATAAGTTGTCATAAATGTCAATGGTGGCCCTAAGTTAATGAAACAGGCTAAGTGGATAGTTTCCCCCACCCATACGGACCACCAGAATGTATTTGGGTCTGTGTATCATCTCAACAAATTTTTTTTCATGGGTCCAAAGAAGTAAAAAATTGTCCAAAATTAAAGGCTATAATCCATGATTTCGAGCTAATTTTAGATTTTTTTTCCAAAAATAAACGGAATGTATGGGGTGCCCGTAGAGGTTATATAAGTTAATTTGGAATCATAAGACATCTATAAAGATGTCTATAAAGCCATAAGAATAAATTTAGTTTGATTCAATCATATTTGGAAAGTGAAAACTAGCTAAATTATTGGTTAAAAGCAACGTTACATGGGACGGGATTCGATTCGAAACGTGGTACGGAAACGAATACGCGGAACGCTACCCGTGGTGAATCCGGTACAATTGGGTACGAAATAAGTAAATTAATAAATAAATTATATAGGTGGTTTTTATTGATATATTTTTATATCTAGGTGAGTGGATTGCTAAAAAAAAGCAAATAAAATAAAAAGCCCAAGTTGTTTATTTAAAAAAAGCCCAAGTTGTTGTTAGACAGATATAGGTTTAAGGCCTTTTAAGCTTTTTACCAATTAAAACAAAACCCTAGCCGCCACCCTTAGTGTGCACATATATATATATATATATATATTTTTTTTTTTTTTTTTATATATTATATATATATATATATATATATATATAAAATGTTACTGCTAGGTAAATCAGGAGAGAGGAGGGAGAAAAAAAGTCAAAAACTTCAAAAATTAAATAAGTAAATACACGTGAAAGAAGAAAGAGAGAGAAAACTGCATTGAAAATGTCAGGAAACAAGCCATTAAAGGTTGCAGAGGAAGAACAACCGTGTTTGCTCAGCCACAACTAGGAATCGCCACCTTCAGCGTTCTGGTTCGCGACCACCAGCGACCCAGGTCGCGTTTGTTCCGCGTTCCGGTTCGCACGAATCAGATCGCGATTCGTGGCTCCGTACCACGAACCTTGTAACGTTGGTTAAAAGGCAATAAGATGGAACAAAAAAGTTTCCTAGTGTAACATAGGGTCCATGGGAAACACCATGACCTCTTTCCTTCCAAACCCGAAAAAGAAAAAATAGCCAAATTTGAAGGCCATAACACACAAAATCAAAGCAATTTAGGAGGTTACTGGTCCTACTATCAAAAAATCTCGAGATAATAGGGGAATCATCCAAGGTTATATAAATGTCGTTTGTTACTGTGTATGATCATTATATGTTGTCATAAATGTCAATGCTGGCCTTGAGTTAATGAAAAAGGCGTAAGATGTTGATGTCTCTAATTGACAATTAAAGGCAAAGCAAATGGTTCCACCTACCCAAATAGACCCTCATTAAGTATTTGGGTCAATGAGTATCATCTCGACAATTTTTTTTATGGGTCAAAAAATGTCCAAAATTGAAGGCTATATAATCCACAATTTTGTACAAATTTAGATTTTTTCTAGAAATGAACGTAATGTGTTAGGTGCCCCTTGAGGTTATATAATTAGTTTGGAACCATACAAAACCTACAAAGATCAATATAGCCCAAAGAATAAGTTTAGTTTGATTCAATCATATTAGTAAAGTGAAAGCTAGTTAAATTATTGGTCAAAAGGCAATATAATGGACCAAATAGTATCCCGCGGTAACATAGGTTTCATGGGAAACACCATGACCTCTTTCATTTTCGAACTTGGAAAAGTAAAAAACTATCAAAAATTGAAGGCTATATAATACACGAAATCGAAGCAATTTTAGAGGCTACAGGTGTCAAAAAATCTTTAGATAATAGGGGATACATTTCAAGGTTATATAATGTCATTTGCTATCATATAAGATCATTACAAGTTGTCATAAATTCCTATGGCGGCTTTTGAGTTAATGATAAAGGCATAAGATGTTGATGTCTATAATTGACAATTTAAGGCTAAGTGGATAGTTTCCACCACCCATATGGACCACCGGAGTGTATTTAGGTCTATGGGTATCATTTCAACATTTTTTTTATGGGTCCAAAAAAGTCAAAAATTGTCCAAAATTGAAGACTATAATCCATGATTTCGAGCTAATTTTAGATTTTTTTTTCCAAAAATAAACGAAATGTATGGGGTGCCCCTAGAGGTTATATAAGTTAATCTGGAATCATGAGACACCTATAAAGATGTCTATAAAACCATAAGAATAAATTTAGTTTGATTCAATCAAATTAGGAGAGTGAAAACTAGCTAAATTATTGGTTAAAAGGCAATAAGAAGGAACTAAATAGTTTCCTAGGGTAAATGGGAAACACCATGACCTCATTCCTTCCAACATAAAAAAAAAAAAAAAAAAAAAAAAAAAAAAAAAAAAAAAAAAACCAAAATTGAAGGCCATAACACACAAAATTAAAGCAATTTAAAAGGTTACAAGTCCTTCTATCAAAACACCTCGCGATTATATCCCAAGGTTATATAATGTCGTTTGTCACTGTATATGATCATTATATGTTGTCATAAATGTCAATTGTAAATGAAAAATATGTAAGATGTTGATGTCTCTAATTAACAATTAAAGGATGGTTCTACCTACCCAAATAGACCCTCGTTGTGTATTTGGGTCTATGAGTATCATCTCGACAAATTTTTTTTATGGGTACAAAAAAAAACAAAATTGAAGGCTATTATCCACGATTTCGTGTGAATTTCAGATTTTTTTCGAGAAACCAACGGAATTTGTTAGGTGCCCCTTGAGGTTAAAAAATTAGTTTGGAACCATACGAAACCTACAAAGATCTATATAGCCCCAAGAATGAGTTTAGTTTCATTCAATCATATTAGGAAAGTGAAAGGTAGTTAAAATATTGGTCAAAAGGCAATTAGATGGACCAAATAGTATCCCGCGGTAACATAGGTTTCATGGGAAACACCATGACCTCTTTCCTTTTCGATTTTGGAAAAGTAAAAAATTACCCATAATTGAAAGGCTATGATACACGAAATCAAAGCAATTTTGGAGACTAAAGGTAACGGTGTCAAAAAATCTTAGAGATAATTGGGGATACATTTCAAGGTTATATAATATCATTTGTTAACATATATGATCATTACATGTCATAAATTCCCATGGTGGCCTTTAAGTTAATGTTAAAGGCATAAGATGTTGATGTCTATAATTGACAATTTAAGGGTAAGTGGATTGTTCTCCTCACCCATATGGACCAGAGGAGTGTATTTGGGTCTATGGTTATCATATCAACAAATTTTTTTCAGTCCAAAAAAGTAAAAAATTGTCACAAATTGAAGGCTACAACCCATCATTTCGAGCTAATTTTAGATTTTTTTTTCCAAAAATAAACGGAATGTATGGGGTGCCCCTAGAGGTTATATAAGTTAATTTTGAATCATGAGACACCTATAAAGATATCTATAAAGCCGAAAGAATAAATTTAGTTTGATTTAATCATATTAGGATAGTGAAAACTAGCTAAATTATGGGTTAAAAGGCAATAAAAAGGAACTAAATAGTTTCCTAAGGTAACATAAGGTCCATGGGAAACACCGTGACCTCTTTCCTTTAAAACCCGTAAAAAAAAAAAAAAAAAAAAAAAAAAAAAAAAAAAAAAGAAATTAGCCAAAATTGAAGGCCATAACAAAAAAAAATTAAAGCAATTTAGGAGGTTACTGGTCCTACTATCAAAACATCCGGAGATTATAGGGGAAACATCCAAGGTTATATAATGTCGTTTGTTACTGTTTATGATCATTATATGTTGTCATAAATGTCAAAGTGCCATTGAGTTAATGAAAAAGGTGTGAGATGTTGATGTCTCTAATTGACAATTAAAGGCAAAGTCGATGGTTCCACCTACCAAAATAGACCTTCGTTGTGTATTTGGGTCTTTAAGTATCATCTCGACAATTTTTTTTCGGGTTCAAAAAAGTACAAAATTGAAGGCAAAAATCAATGATTTCGTGCAAATTAAGATTTTTTTTTTTTCAAAAAAATGAACGGAATGTGTTGGGTACCCCTTAAGGTAATTTAAATTAGTTTGGAACTATACAAAACCTACAAAGATCTATATAGCCCCAAGAATGAGTTTAGTTTGATTCAATCATATTAGGAAAGAAAAAGGTAGTTAAATTATTGGTCAAAATGCAATAAGATGGACCAAATAGTATCTCGCGGTAACATAGGTTTCATGGGAAACACCATGACATCTTTCCTTTTTGAACTTGGAAAAGTAAAAAAAATTATCCAAAATTAAAAGCTATAATACATAAAATCGAAGTAATTTTGGAGACTATAGGTCCCGGTGTCAAAATATCTTCAGGGGATACATTTCAAGTTTATATAATGTCATTTGTTACCATATATGATCATTACATGTTGTCATAAATTCCGATGGTGGCCTTTGAGTAAAAGATAAAGGAATAAGATGTTGATGTCCATAATTGACTATTAAAGGCTAACTGGATTGTTTCCCCCACCCATATGGACCACTAAAGTGTATTTGAGTCTATGGGTATCATCTCAACGATTTTTTTATCATGGGTCCAAAAGAGTTAAAAATTGTCCATAATTGAAGACTATAATCCATGATTTCGACCTAATTTTAGATTTTTTTTACAAAAAGAAATGGAATGTATATGGTGTCCCTAGAGGTTATATAAGTTAATTTGGAATCATAAGACACTTATAAAGATGTCTATAAAGCCATAAGAATAAATTTAATTAAATTCAATCATATAGGAGAGTGAAAACTAACTAAATTATTGGTTAAAAGGCAATAAGATGAAACTAAATAGTTTCCTAAGGTAACATAGGGTCAATGGGAAACACTATGACCTCTTTTCTTCCAAACCCGAAAAAAAATAGACAAAATTGAAGGATTTAATACACGAAAACGAAGCAATTTTGGAGGCTACAATACCGGTGTCAAAAAATCTTTAGATTATAGGGAATACATTGTAAAGTTATATAATGTCATTTGTTACCATATATGATCATTACATGTTGTCATAAATTCCCATGGTGGCCTTTGAGTAAATGATAAAGGCATAACATGTTGATGTCTATAAGTGACGAATTAAGGCTAAGTGGATTGTTTTCCCAACCCATATGGACCACTGAAGTGTATTTGGGTTTATGGGTGTCATCTCAACGATTTTTTTTATGGATCCAAAAAAGTATAAAATTGTCGAAATTGAAGGCTATAATCCATGATTTCGAGCTAATTTTCGATTTTTTTTCCAAAAAGAAACGGAATGCAGGGGGTGTCACTAGAGGTTATATAAGTTAATTTGGAATCATAAGAAACCTATAAAGATGTCTATAAAGCCATAAGAATAAATTTAGTTTGATTCAATCATATTAGGATAGTGAAAACTAGCTAAATTATTGGTTAAAAGGCAATAAAAGGAACTAAATAGTTTCCTAGGGTAACACAGGGTCCATGGGAAACACCATGACCTCTTTCCTTCCAAACCCTGAGAAAAAAAAAAAAAAAAAAAAGCCAAAATTGAAGGCCATAACACACAAAATTAATGTAATTTAGGAGGTTGCTGGTCCTACTGTCAAAACATCTCGAGATTATAGGGAACACATACCAAGGTTATATAATGTCGTTTGTTACTGTATATGATCATTATATGTCGTCATAAATGTTAAAGTGGCCCTAAGTTAATGAAAAAGGCGTAAAATGTTGATGTCTCTAATGGACAATTAAAGGCAAAGTAGATGGTTCACCTACCCAAATAGACCTTCGTTGTGTATTTGGGTCTATGAGTATCATCTCCACAATTTTTTTTTCAGGTCCCAAAAAGTCCAAAATTGAAGCCTATAATCCACGATTTCGTGCGAATTTTAGATTTTTTTTACAAAAATGAACGGAATGTTTTGGGTGCCCCTTGAGGTTATATAAATTAGTTTGGAACCATACTAAACCTGCAAAGATCTATATAGCCCCTAGAACGAGTTTAGTTTGATTCAATCATATTAGGAAAGAGAAAGGTAGTTAAATTATTGGTCAAAAAGGCAATAAGATGGACCAAATAGTATCCCGTGGTAACATAGGTTTCATGGGAAACACCATGACCTCTTTCCTTTTTGAACTTAGAAAGGTAAAAAACTATCCAAAATTGAAGGCTATAATACACAAAATCGAAGCAATTTAGGAGGATACACGTCCCGGTGTCAAACAATCTTGAGATAATAGGGGATACATTTCAAGGTTATATAATGTCATTTGTTACCATATATGATCATTACACGTTGTCATAAATTCCCACGGTGGCCTTTGAGTAAATGATAAAGGCATAAGATGTTGATGTCCATAATTGACTATTAAAGGCTAAGTGGATTGTTTCTCCCACCCATATGGACCACCGGAGTGTATTTGGGTCTATGGGTATCATCTCAATGAATTTTTTTTTTTCATGGGTCCAAAAAATTCAAAAATTGTCTAAAATTTAAAGGCTATAATCCATGATTTCGAGCTAATTTTAGATTTTTTTTCCAAAAAGAAACGGAATGTATAGGTTACATAAGTTAATTTGGATCATAAGACACTTATAAAGATGTCTATAAAGCCACAAGAATAATCTAGTTTGATTCATTCATATTAGGAAAGTGAAAACTAGCTAAATTATTGGTTAAAAGGCAATAAGATGAAACTCAATAGTTTCCTAGGGTAACATAAGGTCAATAGGAAACACCATGACCACTTTCCTTCCAAACCCGAAAAAAAAAATTTGGACAAAATTGAAGGCCATAACGCACAAAATTAAAGCAATTTAGATGGTTACTGGTCACACTATCAAAAAAATCTAGAGAATATATGGGAAACATTCCAAGGTTATATAAATGTCGTTTGTTACTGAGTACATGATCATTATATGTTGTCATAAATGTCAATGGCCCTAAGTTAATGAAAAAGGCGTAAGATGGTTATGTCTCTAATTGACAATTAAAGGAAAAGTAGATGGTTCCACCTACCCAAATAGACCCTCGTTGTGTATTTGGGTCTATGAGTGTCATCTCGACAATTTTTTTACGGGTCCAAAAAAATCCAAAATTGAAGGCTATAATCTAAGATTTTGTACGAATTTTTTATTTTCTTTTCCAAAAATGAACAGAATGTGTAGGGTGCCCCTAAAGGTTATATAAATTAGTTTGGAACCATACTAAACCTACAAAGATCTATATAGCCCCAAGAATGAGTTTAGTTTGATTCAATCATATTAGGAAAGAGAAAGGTAGTTAAATTATTAGTCAAAAGGCAATAAGATGGACCAAATAGTATCCCGCACTAACACAGGTTTCATGGGAAACACCATGACCTCTTTCCTTTTTGAACTTGGAAAAGTAAAAAAATTAACCAAAATTGAAGGCTATAATACACAAAATCGAACCAATTTTGGAGGCTATAAGTCCCGATGTCAAAATATCTTCAGATAATAGGAAATACATTTCAAGTTTATATAATGTCATTTGTTACCATATATGATCATTACATGTTGTCAAAAATTCCCTCGGTGGCCTTTGAGTAAATGATAAAGGCATAAGATGTTGATGTCCATAATTGACTATTAAAGGCTAAGTGGATTGTTTCCCCCACCCATATGGACCACTAGAGTGTATTTGGGTCTATGGATAACATCTCAACGATTTTCTTTTTCATGGGTCCAAAAGAGTCAAAAATTGTCCATAATTGAAGACTATAATCCATGATTTCGAGCTAATTTTAGATTTTTTTTTACAAAAAGAAATGGAATGTATAGGGTGTCCCTAGAGGTTATATAAGTTAATTTGGAATCATAAGACACTTAAAAAGATGTCTATAAAGCAAAAATTGAAAGCCATAAGACACGAAATTGAAGCAATTTAGGAGGTCACTGTCTTTCTATCAAAAAATCTCGAGATAATAGATGACACATTCCTAAGGTTATATAATGTCGATAGTTACCGTACATGATCATTATACGATGTCGTAAATGTCAATGGTGGCCTTGAGTTAATGAAAAAGGCGTAATAAGTTGATGTCACTAATTGACAATTAAATGCAAAGTAAATGGTTCCACCCACCCAAATAAACCCCCGTAGTGCATTTTGGCCTATGGGTACCATCACGACAATTTTTTTTTACTCCAAAAAAGTCCAAAATTGAAGGCTATAATCCACGATTTGGAGCGAATTTTAGATTTTTTTCTAAAAATAAACGGAATGTGTGGGGTGCTCCTTAAGGTTATATAAGTTAGGTTGGAACCATAAGATACCTACAAATATGTCTATATAGCCCCAAGAATGAGTTTAAGTTGATTCAATCATACTAAGAGAGTGAAAGCTAGCTAAATTATTGGTTAAAAGGCAATAAGATATACCCAAATAGTTTCCTGGGGTAACATAGGGTCCACAAAAAACACCATGACCTTTTTTCCTTTTTTGACCCGGAAAAGTAAAATATTATCCAAAATTAAAGGCTACAATACACGAAATCGAAGCAATTTTGGAGGTAATGGGTCCCAGTGTCAAAAAATCTTCAAAAAAATAGGGGATACATCCCAAGGCTATATAATAAAGGTTGTTACCTTATATGATCCTAACATGTCGTCATAAATGTCCAAGGTGGCCTTTGAGTTAACGAAAAAGGCGTAAGATGTTGAAGTCACTAATTGACAATTTTAGGCAGAGTGGAAGGTTCCACCCACCAAAATGGACCCCCGAAGTGTATTTAGGCATATGGGGCTATGGGTATCATCTCGACAATTTTTTTAATGGGTCCAAATAAGTAAAAAATCGTCTTAGATTTGTTTTTTCCAAAAATTAACGGAATGTGCGGGGTACCCCTGGAGGTTATATAAGTTAGTTTGGAAGCATAAGACACCTATAATGATGTATATAGAGCCCTAAAAATGAGTTTAGTTTGATACAATCATATTAGGAGAGTGAATACGAGCTAAATTATTGGTTAATAGAGAATAAGAATATAAGATGGACCCAAATAGTTTCCTAAGGTAACATAAGGTTTATGGTAACACCATAACCTTTTTCCTCCCAAACATGGAAAAATAAAATTAAAAAAAAAATAGCCAAAATTGAAGGCTATAACACACAAAATTGAAGCAATTTAGGAGGTTATGAGTCCTGGTGTTAGAAAAGATGATAGAGGATTCATCCAAAGGTAATATAATGTCATTTGTTACAGTATATAATCATTACATGTTGTCATAAATGTCAATGGTGGCCTTAAGTTAAAGCAAAAGGCATAAGATGTAGATGTCTCTAATGACAATTTTATGCAAAGTAAATGGTTCCACCCACCCAAATAGATCCCCGTAGTGTATTTTGGCATATGAATATCATCTCGACAATTTGTTTACAGGTAAAAAAAAGTCCAAAATTGAAGGCTATAATCCACGATTTGGAGCGAATTTTAGATTTATTTTTTCTGAAAATGAACGGAATGTGTGGGGGTGCCCCTTGAGGTTATACAAGTTAGTTTGGAATACGACACCTACAAATATGTCTATATAGCCACAAGAATGAGTTTTAAGTTGACTCAAATCACTCAATCATATTAAGAGAGTGAAAGTTAGCTAAATTATTGGTTAAAAGGCAATAAGACAGACCAAAATAGTTTCTTGGGGTAACATAGGGTCTATAGGAAACACCATGACCTCTTTCCTTTTCAGACCTAGAAAAGTAAAAAATTATCCAAAATTAAAGGTTATAATACACGAAATCGAAGCAATATTAGAGGTTTAGGTCCCGATGTCAAAAAATCCCGAGATAATAGGGGATACATCCCAAGGCTATATAATATCGTTCATTACCGTGTATGATCATTACATGTTATCATATATGTCCATGGTGGCCTTTAGTTAATGAAAAAGGCGTAACATGTTGATGTCTCTAATTGACAATTAAATGCAAAGTGGATGGTTCACTCACCCAAATGGACCACCTAGGTGTATGTATTTGGTTCTATGGGTATAATCTCGACAATGAGTTTTGCAGGTCCAAAAAAGTCAAAAATTGTCTGAAATTGAAGGCTTTAAGCCCATAATCCACTATTTCGAGCTAATTTTAGATTATTTTTTTCCAAAAAAGAACGGAATACATGGGGTGCCCCTTTAGGTTATATAAGTTAGTTTGGAACCATAAGACACCAATAAAGATGTCTATAGAACTCTAAGAATGAGTTTAGTTTAATTTCATCATATTAGGAGAATGAAGACTAGCTAAATTATTGGTTAAAAGGCAATAACATAAACCCAAATGGTTTCCTAGGGTATCATAGGGTCCATGGGAAACACCATGACATCTTTCCTTCGAAACCCTAGAAAATAAAAAAATAAAAAAAAATAGCCTAAATTGAAGGCCATAACACACGAAATTGAAGCAACTTAAGAGGCTACTTGTTTAAAAAAATCTCGAGATAATATGAGACACATCCCAAGGTTATATAATATCGTTTGTTACCGTATATGATCATTATATGTTATCATAAATGTCAATGGTGGCCTTGAGTTAATGAAAAAGCATAAGATGTTGATGCCTCTAATTAACAATTAAAGGCAAAGTAGATGGATCCACCTACCTAAATAGACCCCCGTATTGTATTTGGGTATATGGGTATCATCTCGAACAATTTTTTTTACATGACCAAAAAAATCGAAAATTGTTCAAAATTGAAGGCTATAATCCACGATTTCGAGCGAATTTTAGATTTTCTTCCAAAAATGAACAGAATGTGTGGGGTGCCTATTGAGGTTATTTAAGTTGGTTTGGAACCATAAGACACCTACAAATATGTCTATTTAACCCCAAGAATGAGTTTAATTTGATTCAATCATATTAAGAGAGTGAAAGTGAGCTAAATTATTAGTTAAAAGGCAATAAGATGGACCCAAATTGTTTCCAAGGGTAACATAGGGTCCATGGGAAATACCATGACCTCTTTCCTTTCTGGATCCGAAAAAGTAAAAATTATCCAAAATTGAAGACTATAAAACACGAAATCGAAGCAATTTTGGAGGTTTGGGTCCCGGTGTCAAAAAATCTTGAGATTATTGGGGATACATCAAGGTTGTATAATGTCGTTTGTTACCGTATAAGATCATTACATGTTATCATGAATGTCCATGGTGGCCATGAGTTAATGAAAGAGGCGTAACTTTTTAATGTCTCTAATTGACAATTAAAGGCAAAGTGGATGGTTCCACCCACCCAAATGGACCCCCCCGGAGTGTATTTAGGTCTATGGGAATTATATTGGCAAATTTTCTTTTCAGGTCCTAAAAAGTCGACTATTGTTGAAAATTGAAGGCTATACAGGCATACAACCTATACTCCGCGATTTTAGGCCAAATTTTGGAATTTTTTCCAATAATGAACTCATATGCGTGGGGTGACCTTTCGTGGTCATATAATCTAATTTGGAACCATAAGACACCTGTAAAGATGTCTATACAACCCAAAGAATGAGTTTAGTTTGATTCAATTACATTTAGCGAAGCAAAATCATTGGTTGAAAGGCAATAAGATGGACCCAAATAGGCTCCCATGGTACTCAAAATTTGATCTCTAACCATCTTAGAATTAAAAAAAACTCAAAACTTGAATATTTTTTATTATATAGACTATAATACACATGGAACAATTTAGGGAATTTTCCGAAACAAAGGTAAATGTGGAGGATGTATCATAGGACCAGAAATCTTGGTTTGGAATAATTAAGGACCCATAGAGGTAAAGGAGAAAAGACCAATAGTAGGCATGTTTGAAAACCGACAAATTAGGGTTTGTTTGGCATTGTTGTGGTTTCTGTTTTTTGGTTTTTTGTTGTATAAAAGTATATGATATATGTTACATAATGAATCAAAAATTATTATAACTTATTAAAATCATAATTATTTTGAAAACTGACAACAAAAAAGTGGAAACACATTTTTCTTGTTTCCTGTTTTTGGTTTTTAGTTTTAAAATAAAAAAAAAAAAAAAACAGGAAACTAAAAACCAAAAATGATGCCAAACAAGCCCTTAGATAGTTAAGAAAGAAGAAATATAGAAGATTCAAACTAATGGTCATTTGGGGTTTCAAGGGGTCTATGGGAATTATCTCAACCTCTAACCTTTTGACTTTTTGAGTGCAAAGAGCAATTTAAAGAAAATTTCCCGAAATTCCAGGAACATAATAAGATGTGATAGATATATTTTGCTATCATAAATATTGGTTTTGAACAATTATGGACTAACGAGGGAAAGTTGTATAGGCCTTTGGGAAGCCTATTCTAAACTGGCTATATTAATTGTTCATAACAAAGGTAGATGGTTCCAACATTCCAAATGACTAGCATCTCAACCTCCAACCCTTATAAGACCTCTTGGCTCTTGCTCAAGGGATCCCACGGGTAGCATTAAAAAAAAGTTCCAATAATGAAAGTTGTTATACATTATTTTGAAACAGTTTAGGTAAAATTTTCAATAATTTAGGTAAGGGTGGGGAATATTTTCAACATTCCACATTATGGGTTTGAATTTTGGAATCATAATGGACCATAGAGGTAAAGTAAAAAAGATCTAGGGGAGACGTGTTCTAAAACCAACAAAGTTGAAAGTTAAAAAAGAAAAATAAATAAATCCAACCATCTAAGTCGGGGTCCCAAGGTAGCATCTTGACCTTCTACCTTGTTTGAAAAAGTTAAGTGTTTAGGAAGGCACATGAGTAGATGTGGGAATTTCGAGCAATTTTGGAAAACTAAAGTAGATGGGCATAAACATTGGTTTGGAACCATAATGTAATGTAAGAAAGACCAACGGGAGGTGTGTTAAAAAATGACTAAATTGATGATAATGACATAAAGTAAACAGTTTTCCTAAAAAAAGAAAAGTAAACCGTTTAACCATTCAAATATGACCTCCCGGATTTTCACAGGGCTCATGAGAAACATATTGACCACCAACAAAAACAAATTTCCGGAAAGTCAAAAATATTGTAATTATGAAGGCTAATACACAATTTTGGAGCAAACCATTTTTTATTACACATTTTTTTTATTTTTTATTTTATTTTTTTTAATTAATTAGGCATTAGTAGGAGCGACAGAGGCATGTCTAAAAACATGCTAAATTGTTAGTTAAGAAGCAAAAAATATGTTTCCAACAATGCAACTACACAATTGGCATCCTAGGGTCCCATGGTGTCCATTAAAAGCATCCCAATCTCCAACCTTCATAATTCAAAATGTTCCAACTATGAATGTGGGGGATGTCTGCCGGGGCCATAAATATTATTTTGGATCAATAAAGGACTGGAGAGGGAGAGGTCAAGCAACATACCTTTGTAAGTAAGAGCATTTGGAGACTTGCCATTTTTTGTCATTTTCTGAAACAGCTCGTAAACTAGGTCATACTTTGAAGAGTGTAGCATCACCTAGCAAAGAGACATCAGCAAAGCTTGAGCAACGTAATTTGACAATAACGAAGCATAAACAAGATACAAAGAAACAAGAAGAGAGTTCTATACCTCCATTGCAAGTCCATACGTAGCACTATTGGCTTTTAGACCAGACTTCCTCAATTGCTCAAAGACCCATGAGACCCCTTTCCAATGATGGGAAGTGACACAAGAATTCAGTACCTACAATTATTACATTATTTTAAATTGGCATACAACACAAACAGAATATTTCAGTGGACAACAAACAGTGACCCTCTTACAGAATTGAATACTACTATATCAGGTTGAAGGGTGGGATCCCAGCTCTTGGAACGCATATTCTTAATATTTTTAGAATTCTTCTCCTTCAGGCGCTCTATAATGCTCATCAGCTCCCTCACCATTCCGGCTTGGCCAAGAGTAACAGCTATACTATGGTAAGCAGCCATGTCTGGATAGATGTGGAAATCCCCCTATGGCACTTAAATTGAAGATCTCATCGAATTACGATAAAAAATTTGAAATGATTCTTAAGAACTGTCAAGTAATAATTTTAAATATTCTCATTACACGCATTTGCTCGAAGATTCGGAGAGCATCATGTGGTTTTCTTGCCTTCCCAAGAACTGCAAGAAGCTTGGTGTACACAAACCTTTGACACAGGCGAAAGAAGAACAAAAGTATAGCTTAGAACTTAGAAATCCCAAAGTCAATGACTCATATTCTATCATTTAGCTCGTCATTAACTGTACTATATCTTGAATATATACTTAATGGAAATACAAGCAAAAAAATTCACCATAAATAACCACTAAACAATTCATCAAAAACCCCAAGAATGAAAACAAATCACATAATATACCTGCTTTTGAAATGTTTATGCTCATTTCTGCTATATACCCATCCCACAACCTCAATGGCCTGCCTCCAACATCCCCGGTCGCCGAGCCGGCCAAGAAGCTTAAGCAACTGATCTTCAGTAAACTGCAGCCGTGACTGTTTCATCATCCTTGTAAACTTCCAATCCTTCATTGTTATCTCACGAGCACTAAGCCTACACCACCAATTCATTAGCCAAATTACAGAACTATAAAACAAACAAATTCATAAACCCTGATTAGAATTGAGAGTTTCACCTATTAACAAGGATTTTAATAGCTTCAGCTTCAGAAACTCGACGTTGAGCAAATGTCCCACTTAAATTATCACCCTCAATCATACCCTCTTCCAATTCAACGTCATCATCCAAAAATGAAGACAAATCTTCAACCCTTCTCTCTTCAAAAATCAAACCCAATTCCCTTAAATGCTCAAACTTCAATTTCCCACCAAAATTCGATTCTCTTTCTTCATACCCACTTGCCAATTCCCTTAATTTTTCTCTCTCCAAAGATTCCCATGGCTTTCCCACCAAATTCGAGCTCTGGGATTTTGAATTAATGGCTTTGTTAAAATTTCTATATTCCTGGGAAATGGTTTCGAAGTAAGCTTCATGAGATAAAGTTTCTTTCTGGGATTGAGAGAGGGGTTCGTCAGGGGATTGAGAAGCAAGACGATTGGATTTGCGGAGGGATTTTTGGCGGTGTTTTTTGCGGAGGGTGTGGATGATTTTAGGGGTTGGCTGAACTCCTTTTTTGAGAAGTCTTTGTTTGATTTGTTCGGTTAGTGGGTCGACGAAATTACAGCTTGGAAGGGCCGGAGATCCGGCGAAAACCTCCATTGGTGATGAATTTTGGATGAGGAGTTCAAAAGAGTGGCACGTATCAAGGGGTTTTGGGGAGGTTTTGTGATTTTATCTAAAAAGACTGTCGATATGAAACACGTAATTAGTCCATTTCTACCAGACTCGTCAAAAATTGACTTAATAACCGAACATCTAATCCAATTAACATGATCTTTAAAAAAAAGGTCGAATTATTACTGAATCAAATCATTAACACATTTTTGTACATAAGAGAAATTAACATAAACAAAAGACTTAGCTAAATTGCCTATATCAACATTAACTTAATGAAAACTAATCTTAGAGAAGTGAATAAATTGTTTATCATAACCAAACAAAAATGAAATTCGAATTTATAATATCGAGTTAATCCAACCCTAATTAAAATCGTTAAAAATTATATTCAATTCTGGCTTATATTATTATTGTTATTACAATTAATAAATTGTTGTGTTATGGACTTATGGTATCAATCATTTTGTTATATTTACATCAATTATTTTTCTCTTCTTAAAAACATGTCCAAATAAATACTCGTATGTTTGTTGAGATTTGGACATCAAAGAAATATAACAAAATAAATATTTGCATATAAATTGTCATTAAAAATTTAAAATTGTTTTTTCCTTTCACCGTTATTTCAACTACATTTTATATGTTAGCTAAAAAAAGTATAAAAAGAAGCCAAAGAATTGCTAAAAACTTCATTTAAAACTTTCCGAAGACCAATCCACTTCAATGCTACAATTCTACAAATTCTTTTGTTAGGTTTTTGGAATTCGATGTCCTGGCAAAATCCAAGTTTTAGTACTCAACGTTTATCTTGCTCCATCGGAATAATTCTCCAAGGCAAGAAGATCTTGTTCCGTTCATTGTCACCGGGATATCAAAGTTTCATTTATCCGCAAGCCTTTTAGAGTAGGGTTAATAGAGAATTTAAAAGGTACAAAGTATATCATTGAAAATTTCCAAATATGTTACTTTTGGTCAGTGGTGTTCCTCTTTTATGGTAAACGCCAGTTGTATTGATACGTACCAAAACAAGTCACAGCAGATTAGAACTTTGCAGGAGAGGCAATAAAAATTCAACAATGAGCATTTTTGTTGGGAGAAGAGTGAAAAATTTTCAACTGAATTAAATGTTCCTGTCAATGAATGTACAACCAAGCAAATAACATAGGAATCAGATTAAAACCACATACTTACACCCGAGGTATGCCCATCCACTAGGTTACACCCCGGAGCTGACTAGCAAGTAAGCCAAAAGAGTTGCACAATCCAACAAGCTTACTTCATCATCCTCCGGGTTCCAAGAATCTTCGTCATGATGTTATACAGATGTGGCAGTACCACATTTTTATTATACATATATACTGAGGCATAGTCCTCATTTGCAACCAAACAAAAACAAGGTAGGATGCATACCAATGGGTCCATAAAGTTCTATTCCTATTCTTCCTAATTTCCTATTCCATAGAATGATTAGGTACAGATCCAAAACAAGGTACGAATTAAAGCATAGTATGAACCAAAATCAATTTGAAAACAGCCTATACCAAATCCAAACTGACACGAACAACCTGATAGAATAACCTACCAAAGGAAGATACAAGCATAAGCACGCATTTCTACAAACTTCCTAAAAATCAGCCACGTTTCTCATGCAGTGAACTCTGCAGCAAGATGACAGATGAAAGAGACAGACAGGAAAACACGCCAGAAATCCTCTCATTCATAAACAAACCCTGATTTACACCCACTATAAAGCTATATATAAGGGATATCGACACAGCCATGTCAAAGTTCAATAATTTCACTAATAAACAAGGTTTAATAAAAACTTCAACACAAGAATATGGAGGATAAGCCTTCTATTTAGCTCTTCGATTTAGAGTGCTTCACAAGCCAGTCAATAACTGCATCAATGTTTGTTGAGTTCTTGCAGGAGATCATAAAACAGCATACCTCTCTATCTGTAATTGACTTGAGCTCCCTGCACAAGAAATTTTTTTAAGCGCCGATACATTGATCTCAAAAAAATTTACACTACAGGTTACTCATACAAGACTAAAAAAAACATGTACACGAACCATTCAAGTACATTAGAGAAAAGTCTAGTTAGTGCGAAGTACAGAAAAAAGGACTAACATTTGTTCCATAAAATCTTCTTTTGAGATAGCTCCAGGCTTGTCTGTTTTGTTTCCAAGCACCAGGAGAGGGATGCCACTCAATGAAGTTTTGCTTAGCAGATCATGAAGTTCACTTCTTGATATGCCTAAGTTATCATGGTCAGCAGCATCAACAACGTAACTGCAACAGATATAGATTCACCCATTATCAAGAAAATAATGAAAATCATAATTTCAAGAATCCAACAAGGAGCTCAATTCGCAGCTTAGAATGGAGAGTAATAAAACAAAAAAAGACAGGACATGACGGTAAAACTAAATCTAATCCTGTTACTGTAAATTATATAATCAGCAAAATTAACAACTGGTTCATGCAGATGTATGCATAACACAAGACAGTCAGAAGGAGAAGCACACATGAAGATATACTCGTGATATAAGTCATATAACTAATACATACAGAAATGGTAGGACACAAACAATTTGGAAGGAAGACTAGGAGGATAGCAGCAAAGGAATACTGAATCTAGCTAGAACTAAGGAGTTAGGACTCCAAGGATGCTTTGAAAATCTTCAAAACGGTTGGTTTGTTGGCATATATCATGGACAATATCATCAGATCCACAGTCTGAATATTAGTACAACATAATGCATTATTGCACCTAAGATAACTAGATGACCCCATCTAGTTGTTTAGGGTTCTAAGGACCAATATAACCTTGTCTTCGTAAAGATTAAACACCTAATCAGTCCAACAAGGAATCATAACTACAAATTTTGAGCATTCCAAACTTGATCACATATTAGGGTTCACTGCTCCCTAGCTTCACGACATTTCAAAGTACAATAGAACATTAAGCAAACCTAGTGATGAAAGGCCAAGCAGAGAAATCAAAGCACATAATCCAGAAGAAACAACAGAGCAATATATAAAAAGAGAGGAAAAAGAAAAGGGCTCATACACAATAGCGGAGACAGCACGGCAGTATCTCTCCCACATACTACGAAACCTTGGTTGACCTCCAATATCCCACAACTTTATTGTAACATTCCCTTTGGTAACCTTCTTCATATTGAAACCAACCTGGCAATCAAATCCAAACAAGAAGATTTTTATAATTGCATCTTTTTCACATCTTCCTTTATACAGAAACAGAAAATAACATAGAAGAATCAAGAGATGAATTGGAGAATAGAATTTTAAGGCAATAAAACCCTTACAGTTGGGATCATATCTTCACTATATCCTCCAGTTGCCACAACGTTAACAAGAGAGGTCTTTCCTGCATTCTGAAGTCCAATCAAAGACAGCTCCATTTCCTGCTTGAAAAAAAGGCTACAAGAAGATATGGGAGAAAAATAAGGTAAGTTCGTAATTAAAAAGGAATGCAAATGAAAAAGAAAAAAAAAATACTTGTATAAGCCATCGCAATTAATGTCATAAACTCATAATAATGATATGATAAAGACGAAAAGATTAAAATTGCATACGTTAGAAAGAATCATAGGAGTATTTACCATACTAAACAGATTATCTACAGACAATTTGAGCCAGCGCATTGACAAATTAGTACATGGTTTTCCACAGTAGCAGTTGAACAAAAAATAACACATACCGAAGCATGGGAAATAAAAGACTGACTGTATTTGTAAAAACCCTAGTTATAATCTCAGTAGAGATCATTAAAAAAAAAAAAACAAAGTATAAAGTGGAGCAGATGTTGCAAGATGGAATTATTCCCATCACGACAGCAGAAAAAGATTATTTCCAAACGAAAACCAACAAAAACCAACATAATCGAAAACTTTTCCTATACTTATAGTTAGTATGAGACTATAAGGTGTCATATCTAGAGCTTTACAAATCAGCCAAAAAAACCTTTTACAGTGGAATCACCTCAAGATTGAAATGTTAGCTCAGTGTTTGGGTTAACCCCAATTTGTTTTTGATATTCTCACTTCGAGTAAAAAGGAAGGCAAATCAGAAAAACACTTAGGGGGCATTTGGTTAGTGTAATTTTTGGATTGGAAACATATTCGAATAAACCGATACCGTTATCGTGTATCTGGTTTGAGGCATGGTAACAATTACCCCTCATTTGTTACCTCTCAAAAACTTGGGGTAACAAATACCCTTACCCTCCTCTTAACAAATACCCCCCCCCTCTCTTATTTGTTTCCTTTCCACTCCGAATCCAAAAAAAAAAGCCATTAAAAATAATATTGTAACGTATGATGGACTTGCTTATAACAATGATTGACATAGAAATTAATGAAATCTACAGAAAGATCACAGGATTTCTTGCCATACTAAAAGTACCTATGTTAGCAAGGACCATAAAAGTACTTGGCTACTTGCCATAATAAATAGAGAATCGGAAGGAAATTCTCTTTTAAGCTGCAGATCACGGAGAATTGACATACTAGTACTATAAAACAGGTGATTTTCCAGAGGAATAGTTGAACAAATCAACATGTTAATGAGTCTATATATAATATATATTGCAAAGGTTGCAAAGCTTGTAAACTATTCTCATCTTGACAATAAAAGAAGACAGTTATTTCAACACAAACACAATCAAAGTAGTCGAATATTCTTCGTGTTAGTATGAATATCTAGAGCTTTACAAACCAAACAAACAAAACGTTTTCTAGGGGAACTATCTCACAGTTTGAATTTTTGCAGGTTTAGTATCATTTAAATTCAAATCAATTATTAAAAATAATACCTAAAAACCTAATTAGAAAATTCCGACAATATAATAGAAGCTTTCATTTTACTACCAGGAATTATTCTCCAACAGAAAGACTAATACTTGCAATTCGAAAGGCAAAAGTAAGTTCATACTCAAAAGGAATGCAAATGTAAAAAAAAAAAAAAATACTATAACAAGCAATCAAAAACAACTCCATAATGAATGAAGGTTCGCTTATAACATACATTTAATACAGAAAAACAAAATAACACAAGTCATCCTTGAAACAAAGTGCATGTAGGTTACACAACTAAAATCGCCTACGTTGGCATTATGGCAAGGATCATACAAGCACTTGCCATACTAATTAGATCATCTAAAACCAATTCGAGCACAGCGAATTGACAAACTAGTACCGACAGACATGGTGATCATGAAAAGGACAATGCGCACATGATTATACATAATAGTAGTTGAACAAACACAGCACATAAATGATACAGCAGCATGGGGCATAAGAGGCAGTACACAATCATACATTGATAAAATAAACCCTAGATATATACTCTTTTGTGATTATTAAAAACAATAAAAACAAAGTATGATTGTGTAGCAGATGATGCAAAGCTTGTAATTATTCTCAATTCACCAACACCAAAAGACAAAAAACATTATTTCAATTATATTAAATTTTAATAAAATCAATTCCATAAAACTTCTCAAAAATATCAATTTCATTAAAATCATAGCATCAAGTATCAAAACAAATGAAAAACATATAATCAGTTGCTGCGATGTGTGTAGGCCTTAAAAAATCATGCAAAAACAACATTTTGTAGTGGAATTACCTCAAATTTTGTATTTTGACCGCGATTCTTCCAGTTCAGTTTCATAAAAATCATTAATTATCCATCAATTATATGTCATTTAAATTCGAATTGATTAACCAAAACAATCACCTAAAACCTAATTTAAAAACTGACAATTCAAAGTGAAAATTTCAATCCGCTACCAGAAATTAATCTCTAAAATTCAAAATTCAGACCATTTCACCAAATTCTGGTGAAAATAAAACACTAAAATGAAATCGAAATTGAGCACAAATGAAAAAAAAAAAAAAAAACAAGAAAACAGAAAAAGAAGATGAAAAAGTAGGAGAGAGAAACAAACCTTCGAAGCCAATTAAGAAAAGCTTCCCAGATACCCATGGCTAGGGAAGAAGAAAGTTAGAGAGAGAAAGAAGAGAGAGAGATCTACGAGGATATACTCTCACACAAACTCTCTCTCACTCGCTCTTTCTTTTCTTTTGACCTTGAAATGAAATTGAAAAAAACAAAAAAAGAAATTTCACAATTTATATTAAATTATTTTTATTAGAGAATATAGGTGGAGAGATATTAGTGGGTAAAGTGGGGCAGTAATTAATTTATCTATTTTAATAAAAAAGTGTGGGCCCATGCTATGATTTGGGGTTCAAATTACACGGACCCGTATTATACGTGCTTTGCATTTGTGGACCAATCATACAGGGTGTCATTTAAATGTTACTCGCTGTTTTGTTGCGTGAAATTCACGCTCGTTGTTTTGGTTGGGTTGAAAGTGATACGCGTCGTTTAAGAGAGTGGAGTTATATAGCGGCGTGACCGGCGTCCACATGTCTGACAGAGTTTGCTTATCTGGCAGTAAGTGTTAGTATTAGCTTAGTCGGCTTCCAGAAGAATCTTCTATTTTTCTTCTAATGGGCTATGATCTGGTCTTGTTGGGCTTTTAAAGGAAATTTAATTAAAACTGTCTAGCCCGGAAATTTTCTTCTGCCAGCCCATCCAAAATACTCGGGCTTTTTCATACGGGCCTCATGCTGATCAACTTTGCTAATGCAGTTTTAGCATTATACCTTTTACTTTCTCCGTTTTTATTTAGACCGTGTTCTATTCACCTGATTTTTATTTATGTTAAATTAACTGAACTCATTACACCTTATTAAAATTAATTATAGTTGTTTCCTCTAAAAAAAATTAATTATAGCTGTAATTTTTACATTGATAACTCAATTAGTTTAAACTTATTACATCTTAAATAATTGAAAATGAGGTGAACACAACATGTCTGTGGCACACATTTAAACAAGATAAGGGACTAAGTAAAAGAGTAAATTAACTGAGATAATTTTGCCACCTATTAGAAGATGGTGTTAACTTATTTTGATATTAATTTAATATGTCCATTTACATTTTTTTATCACCTTATCTAATAGCATGTCTATAAAGTGTGTTACATATGAAGTATATAAATACATAAAAAACTATAGAATTATATACCGCAATTTGTGACCTTATCTAATGTTGAGTAGGTAAATGTCAGTGCTTCAATTGGATCTTAAATTTAATCAAACAAATAATGATTGGTTGATTGGTCTTTAACTCTTGAAATTATAGTTATTTTGTTTTATGGTTTTCACCACAATTCAACAAAGTGAAAGAAAACTAGAAAAGTAGCATGCTATCCTCATTTGGTGGAGATGCTAAGGAGTGAAAACAAATACCCATAAAAGTGATCAAAGTCGACCAAAATAAAAGCCTTTCTTAGAGGAGAGCAAAAGTTAATAACTAGTAAGAAAAGAAGCCGCCACAAACTAAACGCATCCATATATATTATCACAGTATCACTATAATTTTGCCACAAGCATAAATTTAATGAAGCTGACCTCAAACCTCCATCTGATAATACTCTATCTGTTTCAAATTATGTGCAACATTTGACTCTTTAACTTAAAACTTTATAATTGTTTCATCTAAAAAGTCTCAAGGGTAAATAATGAAGATGATCCCAAATTTTTTCTTTTCTCTTGGATACCATTACCACCACAAAGAATTAACCAAATAAGACTAATTAATAAATGGTGATTAAGGGGGAAGAGGGGGTTTAATATGATTCGTTACTGACCCCATAATTTATACCTCTCTTGAGAAACCCTTCCTTCCCCAAAACCAGGGTCACAAGCTATTCTTACCTGACTAAGCAAGTTACACTCTGAATCTCCCTTACTCTCCTCTTTCCTTTTTCTCTCATCGATTTCTCATGACAATTCACAAACTAAACCTCTTTTCATCATCACTTGATTTCAGACAACTACTCTCCAACAATACACGGGGAGTTTACCTTTTCATTTATGTCAAATGTCCAAATCCAAATTAACCCATCACCATAATCATCAAATTAATCCTTTCATCACTTTCTTCTCTCTTTTCTTGCTCTCTTCTTCCATTCTTTCCTCCAATCTCCCCTTCGCTTTCCTTCATCATTGTCAGATTCTAACATTCATAGGCGTGATCCATTGCAGCATTTTGAGTTCTATCATGGAGGTTACAATCTTCAAAGCAAACATTACTGGGCTGTAAGTTTTTAAGTTTCTTTTCTTTTGTTCTAATTCTTTATAATCCCCTGTTTTAAGTTGTGTTAACAATGATACTCTGTTTTTCAGTCGGCTGTTTTTACGGGAGTTCATGGGTATGCAATGGCGGGAGTGTGGATGTTATGTGGATTAGGATTTGGGATTTTCTTGATTATCAAGAACTATTATTGGAGCAGCAATAATCAATTTTCTTCGGTTAATCAATCAAAATATTCGAAATTTTCATATTATTTGGTGTTCTTCCTGCTGCTATTTTTCACGCTCCTTGCCATGTAAGTGCTTCAATTTTCAATGCTACATTATTTTGTGATTTATTAAATGCATGATATTCGGAAATCATCGCTAGTGTCACCGTCTTATACTAGTGAGTAACTAAAAATTGGATTGTTTTAGGAGTATGTAACTAACTAAAAACAAAGGACTGTGACGTACACGTAACACGTATAGTCTCTCCGTTTTTTTAGTTGTTCCATTTTTCTTATCAAGTGGCTTTATATCGTAAAAGGGTTGTTTTTGTCCGTCTCTATCTCTTATTCTTTACTGTTAAAGTTTGTCTCAATTTTTCTCTTAGTTGTTAGCTTATCATACGGAATTAATCGTGATAAACCATCTTTGTCGCACGAGGCTATCACCCTTAATTGTAAATCGTTCACAAGGTCACTAGTAAATAACCAAGGCTTGTCTGTACGTAAAACACATACGTATAACACTATAGTATTTTGGGAATTTTAATGGTTTGTACATGTGCATTTGAATTTAGAGTTTGTACACATTAAGTACCAAATAAAGGTGCATATGATTTAAGTATGTTGCGCTAATATTCTCATTGTTGCCTTGACAATAATGAAGGATTGCCACAGGATTCGTGATAGCAGAAAACCAGAAAAGTCTTCATACAACAAAGAAACTGAAAGAAACAATTCTAGGGGCAGGCAATGAGGCACGCAGAACAATTCACAAAATAAACAAAGTAATGACCAACATAAAAGCCCTCCTAACTCCATATGATCAAGAAACTTGCATTCTATTAGACGCCACAAGTCTACAACTCGGAAATGAATCTCACAACATCAAAAAATTTATCCAAAAGAACGAACATTCCATTGATCAAGCTACTTGGGCTCTGTAAGTATTACATTAACTTATTGGGTAATTTGATCAATCTCACTTAGATGGTATATTGTACTACTTCCTCCGTTCTTTATTACTTGACCCGCTTTGACTTTTACACTATTCACTACCCCTTCTTTGACCGTCTTTTGTGAATAATATGTAAGAAAAAATATATTCATGTATGATTTTTTGGATTCGTCTCAATAAGTACTATCATAATATATAATTTTTATAATTTTTACTTATGGAGAATTTAAGTTATTAATCGTTAAAGTTTTGCATTGACAAACGTGATAAAAGAAACAGGTCAAGTAAAAAAGAACAGAGGAAGTATTAATTTGTATTATATATATATACGCATTATCTAAATGTCTTTCTAACAGCACTTTATCTGATTTATCCTCTACTTGTCCTTTATACTTAGGTACATAACAAACCTTGTAGTTGTGACCGTTAACTTGTTATTTTTGGTTGCTAGTGTAGGTGAGGTTTTCTCCTTCATTTTTTGTATTTCTTCCTTTTGATTACTGCTCGTGTTGTTTGATATACTAAAGATAATTCTTGTTTTAATACAGTTTTGATCTTGTTACACTGGCACCCAAGATTCTTCATGTAAGTATTAGCTTGTAAACCGAACTTGATATCAATTTGATATATTCATATATATATTAAGCTGATCAATGTTATTTTTCATTGGCAGTCTTATATTCTTTTGCTGGATATTAACAATGGCATGTTGGTTTTTGACTGGCATAGATTTCTTTTTTCACAAGTGAGTATAATAAGCTCGTGACATACTTTAATTTTCTAGTACTTTCACTTTGATTAATGTCATCAATTTATTATGTAAACTTTGAGTTTTGTTGTTCGTTGTTTCCACCATCATTGTGTTAATATTGCAGTTTTGCAGAAGATACGTGCACAGCACTTGAAGATTTCAAAGACAACCCTGTGAATAGCAGCTTAAGCTCATTACTGCCTTGTGCAAACGCGTTAAAATCACAAACTGTCATCACCGTACTTGGCCAAACTGTCCATGATATTATACGCCTAATGTTAACACAGTCTATTGTTGCGATATAGTAGTCATTTGGTTAGACGTATGTACAATAATGTATCAATTTTTCAGCTTGATTGTTATAAAATACGAAGTAATGTACATTGTAATATGAAAATGCAGTTGAATCTAAACATGAAAATAATGCCCAAGGAGCTTGGATTAGATGAATTGCATTATGAAAATGCTTTTGGAGATAGGAAAATTTGTGATCCTTTTGCTGGTCCACCTGATTACAAGTATCTAGCTGGTAAATGCCCCAAGCATGCCATTCCAATTCGCGAATTACCTGGTGTAAGTAAACTAATTAAAATCTGTTCTTATCTAATTTTGGAGTATAATTCAACAAGTATGGAGTTATAATAATTGATGTGAACTCCATTTAAATTTTCATGCAGATTCTTGCTAAATTTACGTGTGACAATGAGTTATCATCCTTGGAGTCGTGTAAAGGCAAGGGGAAATTTCTTCCGAAACCAACTTATTTGATGGCATATGCTTACATTCGATCAATTGAATACTTGACTAATGTTTATCCTGATTTGGAGAACCTTATTCATTGTTCATTTGTCAAAGATCGGATATCCGATGCGGTCATGCACCAATGCAAGCCATTTAAGGTCTCTACATATGGTTTATGGATTTCGATACTCTGTCTTTCAATAAGCATGGTGATTTTGGTGTTGTTTCGGGTGAAAACAATGGGACCTTGTCGAAGGTCCGATGAAGTGGAGAAGACTGGATTCGGTCCAAGTGATGTTGGGCCGAAGGTTTCCTGCACAGTAAACACACGTAAACTAGCCTCGGGGGTGTTGCCGAGGAAGGCCCCTCCGATGCTAAAGTCAATACAGTGTGTAGAAAGAGAACACTATGCAAGAGAATTAATTGCTTGAGGCTTTTTTGAATGAATGTACAAATGTAATATTGATGGCTTTTATACCTTTGCATGTATGGAGAAGTTGGGCCTTAGCCCAATTGACTTGCCTTGAACACTGATCTTTGACTTTAGCACAGTTGGAGAGTTGAACCTTGACCTTGGGCTTTTAATTGGATCATTTAATGACTAGGCCCAATTGGACTAAATTGGACCCAAACAACTTGCCCCCCAGACCCGATTTGGAAGGATGACGGGTCGGGTTTGATTTAATCAGAAAAGGAGGGAAGTGAATGATTTAATTAATCCAAAAAATTTGAATTTAAACCGTAATTAAACCGTAATTAATGAGATAACAACAGTTAAGGCGAATAATTGTGGAAGTTGGACGGATAATGGGCGGTTTAATCGCAAGGTCGTGTGTTTAACGGTTACTTAGTGGGGTATTTAAGAGAAATTGAAACGCGGACTCCCCGTATTCCCATTTCTGGAGATATAGCTAGAGGCGCGTCATCTCTCCTCACTTATTCACCAACACAAACCCAGAATTCTCGAGAGAACCCAAGAACCCGCATCAAAACTTCGCAAATTCCCCGAGCATTAAGCTTAGAAACTGAGACTCGTCACTACCAATTCGTAAATCGACAACTTTCGCTTCAGATTAAGGTAAATTCCTTTGATTTTAGTTTATTTTTCTTCGAATTTGAACTTCTTCCCCTTTTTCGACTTTTTTCTTCGAAATTCATCAATGGTGAGAGGAGTTAGAGGTAGAGCCCGTGCTCCAAGAAGAGCAAGGCCAATTCCCGATCCCAGGAACAGGATTGGGACCTGGAATGGACAAAGAGCAGAGTCTGACCCTGCTGAACGGATTAGGGCGACTCCCATTTCTTCGGCTCCTCCTCAGAGAACGGAGGGGTCGAGCGCTTCTGGGCGGGACGATGAAGTTCCCGCTGTCCTTTGGGATATCCTTCCCGGGTTTTCGGAGTGGGAGGATGCCGAAGTAGCTTCGGCCATGATAAAGAACCGCCCCTACCCATGGTGGGTGGAGAATGCTGAACAGTATTGGTTTGCCGAACAACTCGAGTTGCATTACGGCATCCTTGAAGCTGATGGGTATTGGTGCCGAATGCCTGTGGCATCCGATAGAATTCATCGTCCACCCCCGGGGTATGTGGGGGTGTACACAAGACAACTTCAGTATGGGCTGAGGTTCCCTTTGGACGTATTCGTCCGAGACTTGCTGATCCATTATAACATTTCCTTATGTCAGCTAACTCCCATTAGCATCCGAAGGGTGATGACATACTTATGGGTCTGCAAGTTCTTCAGGTATGTGACGAACCTGCACTGCTTCAAAAAGCTCCATCGGCTAGTGCCAAATATTCAAAGTGGGCACGGAAGTCACGGTTCTGGGTGGTACCGGATCGAGTCTCGGCCCCAGTACCTAACCATGTGGCCGAACGACTCTTCAGACAAGGACTGAAGAGGTCAATGGATTTGTGTTAGAGCACCCACGGACCCGAGCCACCCTTGCGTCTTCAGCGCTCCCCGGTATCTTGCTGAGCCTGATCCCGACATGGGAAGTTTAGGTCCCCTTGAAGATAACGGCCCAGATCCGAACCTTAATCAACAGAACATCTTCGGCAAGCTGCCGAACCGGGGGGGCAGCGGCCGAATGTAGCATATCCCGGAGACTTGGCTCCCCGATACGCATTATGTTTTCCAAGAGAACATGCTAGCAGCTGTCGGCCTCAGCCGAAAGTTTAAGGATGGTAAGCTTCTTTGGCTGGGGCCGAGGCCTTCTAATTATCTCTTTTCCTCTTTCGCTTCGCTCTTTTATGCTGTGTCAACCTAACTGAACTGACCTTTTCCCTCTTCTTTTTCAGAGCGGGACGAGACCAACGTCGGCATTAACTACGCTCGTCTTGGCGTCAACCGAGAACGAGTTGTAACGGATCGGGCCCCCTATATCACTGAACCGAGGCATAGGGAAGTTCATCTAGACTCTTCCCACTTCCAAATTGAGGTTGTTGCTCTGTATCAGAGGCAGAAGCCTTGGTGGAAGAAGAGAGATCCCTGGTTTCAGCTGTTAGACGAAGAAGCTGAAGCTGCCCGTACGGCCGAAGAGGTTGCACGGGTTATCGAAGCTTGTGAAGGAGGAGAAGGGTCCTCCAGGGCTGCTGAAGAAGAAGCTGCAGCTAGGGCAGCTGAAGAAGACGAGGCTTTGCTGAAGAACTCGGTGAGCTTTTAGACTTAGTTTTGTCTGTTTCTGTTTTTTTTTTTTTTTTATTTGTACTCACATTCTTCCTCCCCCCTGTCTTTTACAGTCCGAAGAGAGTAATAGACATAGAGAAGGGAAAGCCCCTGTTCGTCCCGAAGACCAGATACAAGAAGAGTCTTCAGACTCAGACATGGACGAGCAGCCGCTTCAGAAAAGGCGCCGAAGAATGGCCATCATCGGCCCGCATGACTTTCAGCGGAGGCCGATGACCATCGGCGTCGAAATAAGGGAACCCGAGGAAGGCAATGGATCGCCGAGGGTTCCCCGGCCACCACCTCAATCACCTCCAAAGACCCCTCCGCCACCTCCCGAGATGGAGGTGGATCAGAAAACTCCCGAACCTAAGGGAGGGGTCCAAGAGGAAGTTCAAGAGAGTGCTGCTGAGCACAGGAATGAGGATGCCGTGATGCCCAGTGCTGAGGGTTTCACGGCAGACATTGCAAGAGAGGTTGAGGCCTTCGTCCTCACACCTGAAGAAGAAGAAGTCATAATAATTGACTCTTCTGAGAAGAAGGGGGATGCCGAGCCATCCAAGATTAAAGAAGCTCCATCGTCATCCTTCCCTTCCTTCCAGACGCTGCAGTATGGAGAAATGGGTTTCTCGGCCCCTCGAATTCCAATCCCAGATCACATCTGGGACCTCATATGGGGTCAAAACCGAGAAGGTGTTGCAGCCTACTTTGGCGATTTTGCTGGGATGTCCGAAGTAGATAGGGCAAGAATCTGGTCGCTGATGGCCACTGCTGGGATGGGCGAATCCAGCAGATCAGTTCCAGACCCAGCCAGGTCTAACCAACTACTAATGATGCAGGTGATTCTCCTTGCCTTTATCTCTTTTTCAATTCAGCTCTTCAATTCAGTTTCAATTATTATTATTATTTATTTTATGTTGACTTGTGCTCCTGTTTCAGTTCGTGCACAATCAGACTCTCACTGTAGAGCTGATAGATACCCTACAAGATAGGGTGGACGCTGCCGAGCACGACAAAAAGGTAGCTGAGGAGGAGTTAAAGCTTGCTAAGCTGAAGCAAGCAGCAGCTGAAGAGAAGCAGCATAAGGGTGAAGAGTATGAGAAAAGAGCTGTTGAAGCCCTTAAAACCTTCTGCGATGCTATGGAAAAGGAAGCTTTTCCCCCACTGATGGAAGGGGAAAAATTCCTCCAAGAGCACATGGGAGTGGACATCTCCAAATTCAAGGATACCATTGAGAGCCGAATCCAGGAAGGAGCTGCTGCACAAGCTGAAGTGCAGCAAAAGCTGGAAGCTCTTGAAGCCAGTAGAATGGCTGCTGAAGAGATGCTCCAAGTAGATAGGGCAAGAATCTGGTCCAACTCTCAGAGGCTGCTGCTGCTGCTGAAGCTCAGAGAGCTAAGCTCCAAGAAACTGAGGATCAGCTGATGGCCAAAAAGGAAGAAGTGGCCCAGGCTCAGACAGAGGCTTCCCAAGTTCAGCAGGAGCTGAATGAGCTAAAAGGTTCCTCCTCCAAGCTCGGCGATGAGCTGAAGAAATCCAAGGAAGACTTGGAGGAGACAAAGAAGAAGTTGGCTGATGCTGAGGCTCTACTCAAAGTCCGTGTCTATACCCAAGAAGAGTATGAAATGGGTTTCAGAAACGGGTTCAGAGTGTGCCGAAGAGTCTGCTTACATGCTGAGCCGAAGTTGGGCTGGTCCAAATGTGCTGAATGGGTCCAGGATCCCGAAGACCCTCATATGAAATATGCAACTCCAATCAAAGCTGAAATCCTTAAGGCTGAGGAAGCCGAAGAAGAAGCTGAAAGAATGGAGTTGGAGGCTGAACAGAGGGAAAGGGAGGCTCGGCAGAGTGCAAAGCCTGCTTCTTCTGCTGCTGGGGCTGAGACCACCATGGGGCCCAACAATGCTGATCAGTCTGATCCTCGGGCTGAAGCATAGGAACTCGGGCAGTCGTCTTCAGAATCTTGCGGTTCATCATGCGCTCAACTTTAGACTTGCCGCTTTCTGAATTTTTGCCTTGTTTGTTTTTTGCTTCAGCTTGCCTTGTCGTACAAACAGTTTATTTTTTGCTTCTGTACGTATTTCGGCAGCTGTTATTTTCTGCTTGTGGGCGGCTGCCGATATAGTTTTTTTTTAACTTATTTGAACTTGTAGCTCAATTTCTGAGCGTGAATTATTAATTTGACGTCCCTTTCTGCAACTGCTTTGTCTTTGAATGCTTTACTGTTTCTTTAATTCTGCTGAACATAAACTTGCACTGGTAGTGCCTCTTGCCCCCCCAGAAATTGAAGTATGACTTCAGCTGAATAGACAATTTCTTTATTTCTTAAAAATGGGTATCCGAAACACAGGTCCAACTGAAGGCAATGCTTCAGATAATGGCTTTCTGGGATACAAGGCTCAGTTAAGGCAATATCCCAGACTTGTCCATGTACTCATGCCTTTGGAGAACAAACTTACTGAAGCTTGACTTCAGCTGAAAGACCAGAGTTCTTTAAAAAGAAGAGTTTGTCAGCAATCTGAAACCTAGTTACCCGAAGGCGAAGTTTGCAGACGAGGCTGAATAAACAATTTCCAACAGTTGTTGTTATCCTTGATTTTCTGTCTATCTTTAAAAAATGGATATCCGAAACACAGGGCCAACTGAAGGCAATGTTTCGGATAATGGCTTTCTGGAATACAAGGCTCAGTTAAGGCAATATTCCAGAATTGTCCATGGACTCATGCCTTTGGAGAACAAGTCTTACTAAAGTTTGACTTCAGCTGAAAGACCAGTGTTCTTTAAAAAGACGAGTTTTGTCAGCAATCTGAAACCCAGTTACCCGAAGGCAAAGGTTTCAGACGAGGCTGAATAAAAAACCCTTAAAGAGTAGATAGAACCAAGAAAACTTTGAAAGGATAAAAAGTTGCAAATATTTATATAAATGGTGGCTCCAAGACCTTTCATTAATTCAAAATGTACTTACAAAGATTGTTCTGCCCCCGAAGGGTTTACATATGATATTTTTTCAGTACATCAGCGTTCCAGTGATTTTTCAACTCAGTTCCATCTAACTGCCGAAGTCGGTATGTCCCTGGCTGAAGCTCATCACAGATTTCATAGGGCCCTTCCCATGCAGCTGAGAGTTTCCCATGGATTCGGCCTTTCTGAACTGCAGCAGCATTCCGAAGGACAAGGTCTCCAATTTTAAGAGGCCTTGCATGGACCCTTCGGTTGTAAAATTTGCTGATTCTCTGCTTATAAGCAGCCATTCTGTTTCGGGCTGAGTCTCTTACTTCGTCGAGGAAATCGAGAGATTCCCTCATCAGTCGCTCATTCTCAGCCGAGAAGTGGTGCACTCGTAGGCTCTCAGATCCAATTTCCACTGGAAGAACGGCTTCGGCACCATACACTAGTTCAAAAGGTGAATAGCCCGTTGCCTCTTTTTCAGTTGTCCGAAGGGACCAAAGGGTTCCAGGGAGCTCCTCTAGCCACTTGGACTTTTGATCTTCCACCCTCTTTTTGAGGGCATTTAGGATCTGTTTATTTGCAGCTTCGGCTTGTCCGTTACTTTGCGGGTGGCATACCGCTGAATATGCCAGTTTGATGCCGAACTGATCTGTATACCGCTTCAGTGGTAAGTTATCAAATTGCCTCCCATGATCGAAGACAAATACTCTCGGGATGCCGAAACGAGTAATGATATTCTGCCAGATAAACTTTCTGACAGTTTGCTCTGTAATGTTCGAGGCTGCTTCGGCCTCGATCCACTTATTGAAATAGTCAACACCAACTATCAGCCATTTTTTCTGGTACACAGCCTCTGGAAATGGTCCTAGTATATCCAGTCCCCATTGGGCAAACGGGAGTGGATTAAGGATTGGCTGAAGATCCCTTGCTGGCTGGTGGATAACTGGAGCGTATTTTTGACATTTTTTGCATTTCCGGACCAGCTCCTTAGCATCTGCGATCATGGTGGGCCAGTAATATCCATCCCTCAATGCCTTGTGAGCTAAGGTCCTTCCCCCAATATGGTTCCCACAGATGCCGAGGTGAATCTCCCGTAGGATATAATCTGCATCTGTTGGTCCCACGCATTTCAGCAATGGGGCTGAGAAGGACTTTTTCAGAAGTTCCCCCCTGAAGACAATGAACCTTGAGCTGGTTCTCTTCATCTTGGAGGCCAAAGCTTTATCTTCGGGAGTTTCTCCCCGAAGCTTGAAAGCTAGGATGGGGCCATCCAACTAGGCTCTGGGTCGGCGCAACACACTTCAGGTGCTTCGTCGACACTTCTCTCTCGACGCACTTCTACATATACAGATCTGTTCAGCTCGGTAAGAGATGAACTGGCAAGTTTGGAGAGTGCATCGGCTTGAGTATTCTGACCCCTTGGGATCAGCTGAACCTCAAAAGTTTTCAGCTTTGCAATGACTGATTTGATCTTGGCAAGATAAGCTATCATGGAGGGCTCTTTGGCCTCGTAGCTGCCGCTGATCTGATATGCAACTAGCTGAGAGTCTGTTTTCAGGAAGACATGATCGGCTTCCAGGGAGATGCACAATTCTAGGCCAGCGATCGCTGCCTCATATTCGGCTTCGTTGTTCGAGGCCTTAAAAGAAAATTTCAGTGCGTACTCGAAGGATTTGCCTTCAGGAGAAGTTATCACTACTCCTGCCCCCGAACCATTTTCGGTGGAAGATCCATCCGTAAACACGGTCCAGACTTTCTTTTCATTGTCTAGCGCTTCTTGGTATGAGCATTCGGCCAAGAAATCCGCTAGAGCTTGAGCCTTAATGGCAGCCCTCAGACGGTAGCTGATGCTGAATTCAGTGAGCTCAAAAGCCCACTTGGCTAGCCTACCAGATTTTTCAACTTTGCCGAGAACTTTTTCCAACGGCTGATCAGTTAAGACCACTATCTGATGACAATCAAAATAGGGCCTCAGCTTCCGAGCAGCTACTACTACCGCAAAAGCGACTTTCTCGAGTAGAGGGTAGCGAGTCTCGGCATCCGTCAGTGTATGACTGACAAAATAGATCGGTTGCTGACTTTTGCTTTCTTCCTTCAGCAGTACTGCACTAATGGTGGATGGGCTAACGGCCACATACAGGTACAAAGTTTCTCCTTCTGCTGGGCTAGCCAGCGTCGGGAGTTGAGCCAGATGCTCCCGAAGCTGTTCAAAGGCTTCTTTTTGCTCTTTCTCCCAAACGAGCTCTTTTGTTTTCGGGAGTTTCAGGGCTTTGAAGAAAGGTAACCCCTTATCCGAAGCTCTGGAAATGAACCTCGAAAGGGCTTCCATTCTTCCGGTGAGCCGCTGAACATCCTGCTTTGTTTTCGGCTCAGGAAGGTCGAGCGCTGCTTTGACTTTGGAGGGATTGGCATCAATCCCCCTCTTGCTGAATATGAACCCAAGGAATTTCCCTGACTTCACGCCGAAGACACACTTCTTCGGATTCAGCTTCATTTGATGCTTTCTTAAGGTGGCGAAAGTTTCAGCCAGGTCTTTAACATGGTCTTCAGATTTTTTGCTCTTGACGATCGAATCGTCGACGTAGACTTCCATGTTTCGGCCCTTTTGGTCGGCGAAAACTTGATCCACCAGCCTTTGATAGGTTGCCCCCGCATTTTTCAATCCGAAGGGCATCATTTTGTAATTGTACACCCCAGCGTTCGTGACGAATGCCGTCTTTGCCCGATCGTCGGGGTGCATGGAGATCTGATGATACCCCGAGAATGCGTCCATGAAACTAAGCAAGGCATGGCCACTTGTCGAATTGACTAGCTGATCGATCCTCGGCAAGGGATAGAAATCCTTCGGACAAGCCTTATTTAGGTCCGTGAAGTCAACGCACATCCTCCAGGTACCAGTGGCCTTCTGAACCATTACCACATTTGCCAGCCATTCTGGATATTGGCAGGGCTCGATGAAGCTTGCCTCCAGCAACTTTTTGACCTCGGCTGCGATGTCTCGGTTCTTATTAGCGGAGTAATTCCGCTTCTTTTGCTTAATTGGTCGACACGTTGTGTCAACATTAAGCTTATGGGAGACGAGGTCTGGACTTATCCCGGGCATATCAGCTGCCGAGAAAGCAAACACATCTCTGTTGTCCCGAAGGAGCTGAATAAGTTCACAACGGGTGATCGGATCAAGGTCCATCCCGATTGTTACACATTTCTCAACGTCTCTTTCGGTCAACTGAACTTTTTCAGTCTGTTGGTCCATATCCATTGCTAATGGACTGGACTCTTCAGAATCTGGTCTGCTGCCTATGTCAGCAGGTGTCCCAGTCTTTTTGTTCTTCGGCTGGCTCTCTGAATCTTTCGGTTCAGCTGAAGAGCTAGCCTTTTCCCTTTCGGGCCCTTTTTCTCTGGGTACAGATCCTTGGGCCGAAGCACTTAGGCCTTTCGGCTTTTTTGTGCTTGGCTCTCTTTCTTTTTCTTTCTCCTCCTCATCCTTGTCATCATCTGGGCGACTACTGGATGGCTTGAGGTAGTTGCACCTTCGGGCGTCCTTTTGGTTGCCCTGTATCCTTTCGGGGAAGCCAGCGTCTGAGACGTAAATCATCAGCTGATGATAAGTTGAGACGACCCCTTGGATCTCATGAATTATGGGTCTCCCCAAAATCACGTTGTACACTGAAGGAGCGTCAATGACCAAAAATTCAATCATGACATTCCTGGCTGCCTCATCACAGCCGATGGTGACAGGAAGGGTCACCTTCCCATCTGGATAAGTTGAAGCCCCGTTGAACCCGGATACCAGGTAGGGTACCGGCGTAAGGTGCTTGGGCTTCAGCTTGATTTGATTGTAGGCCTTTCGGAACAGAATGTTTGCTCCGCTGCCACCGTCAACAAGGACCTTACTGACGTCGTGGTTGGCCACCGTGGCGATGATCACCAACGGATCCTCGTGAGGGAACGTAACCCCCCGACAGCCGGCGGCTGTGAACGTCATGTTCGGCACCGGCGACTGGGGAGGCTGAATGTCAGCGTTGTTCACCTGGTGAGTCAGAGCCCTAAGGTGTCGCTTGTGTTCCCTCCGAGAGCATATTCCTCCCGAGATAACATTGATCGGAGAGAATTTTCCCTCTGGCTTTTTACTGTTCTTCCGGGGGAAGTCGAGATCTTGCCGAGAGTCCTTTGCCGACTTCTCGGACTCCTTTTTCTCGCGGTGATCCGCGATGTATTTTTTCAAGTACCCCTTCCGGACCATGTCCTCTATCTGGTCCTTCAGTTGGATACACTCCTCAGTGTTATGTCCCGGAGATTCGTGGAACTCGCACCACTGATTTTTATTTTTTCGCTGATACCACTCTGGGAGTGGTCTCGGCTTTCGGTAACTCTGCTCCTCCTTCGTCACGCTGTAAATTTTGGCGCGTGGAAGAGAGAGCGGAGTGTAGGACTCGTATCTGCCTGTGTATGAGGCGGATTTTTCCTTCTTTGGGTCGCTGACCGAAGATTGCTCCAAGGCCTTTGCTTTTCCCTTTGCCCTATGGCCTTGGCCTTCAGACAAGGGTGTTTGTTTTTGCTTCCCTCCCTCAGATTGAGGTTGGGTTTTTGTTTTGTTCCACTCTTCGGCTCGGATGAACTTATCCGAGGCATTCAGAGCTTCCTCCAAGGTCTGCGGGGTATGCATGACCATGAAGTCTAGGAATTTCCCGGGCTGAAGGCCATTCTGCATTGCAAAAACGGCTAGCCCCTGGTCCAGCTGAGAGACGCTGGATGACTCGTTGCTGAAACGGGTCAGATAGTCTCGGAGGCTTTCGGTCTCCCCCTGTTGCAGACCCATGAGTTCTGCAGTAGTCTTCTCTCGGCGGTTTGCCGTGGAAAACTTGCTCCTAAATTTGGAGGACAGATCATCCCACCCTGTTATAGAGCCTTACTTTACTCCCTTGGAGATCCACGCTTGCGCGACCCCCTTGAGAGTGGTTGGGAAATATTTGCACCAAGTCGCTTCGGATCTGGGGCAAAGATGCATATGAGTCTCATACGAGGCAACGTGGTCCTTCGGATCCGAAGTCCCATCATATGTGATGTGCGACGGTATTTTAACCGTGGGCACGTGCTCTTCCAGTATCCATTGCTCGAATGGCGAACTGGCGGGTAGCATAACGGCCTTGCCCTTGTTCCTGGCCGAAGGGACCGCGCTCCGCCCTCTTAGAGAGGTAGGAGTGGTTTTCGTCCCTGGCTGGGAAGTCTGGGCCTCGGCCGCAGGGAACGAGAGGCGACTGTGCACGCTCGGTTCCTTGCCGCCGAGTCGGTCGAGGACGCTTCGGCGAACAGTCTCAGGTTGTTCTCGGTGAATAGATTCTGGCCGAGAAGCTGAGCTGCTGCTCTTATGCGTTTCTGGTCGGGAGGTTGAGGATCCTCTGAAGAATTAAGGGTTCTTTTTCCTCTCTTTTTCAGTTTTCCAGGTATCCTCTTCCCACTCTTCCAATTCCCGGAAGGAAGGAAGTTTCCCACCATCCTGGTCTAGCTTCCTCCGCTGATGTCGGGTATGCGGAGGAGTTCGATCACGAGGTGGCGGCACATTTTGTGCCCTCATTGCCTCCATGAGCACTGCCAGCGCTCTTGCCACCTCCTCCGAGCTGGGCCCCGTCAGAGGGGTCCTCGGCTGAGTATTGGAATGAGAGCGGACGATTGATGGTTGGCTTTGGGGCATTGAATGTGTCCTATAATCGACTGACCCCTGCTAGACCGAGAGTGACTCGGCCTATGATGAGAGTTATGAATTACGGGAGAAAGGGAATCCTCCATGTATGATCCTCCCCCCGAGCTGGCACCCTTGGGAGAGTTCCGGTCCGAGGAGGGTGATGGTGTAGGGGTTTTAGGCTTTTCGCCTGCTTCTTGACGGAGGCTTTTGCTCTTGCGGTTCTTAGCCATTGCTACTAAGATAATTGCAAGATGATCTTGGTTAGAAATTTGGCTTAAAGATTTTTGAAAGTCTTCCCCGCAGACGGCGCCAAATTGTTTCGGGTGAAAACAATGGGACCTTGTCGAAGGTCCGATGAAGTGGAGAAGACTGGATTCGGTCTAAGTGATGTTGGGCGGAAGGTTTCCTGCACAGTAAACACACGTAAACTAGCCTCGGGGGTGTTGCTGAGGAAGGCCCCTCCGATGCTAAAGTCAGTACAGTGTGTAGAAAGAGAACACTATGCAAGAGAATTAATTGCTTGAGGCTTTTTTGAATGAATGTACAAATGTAATATTGATGGCTTTTATACCTTTGCATATATGGAGAAGTTGGGCCTTAGCCCAATTGACTTGCCTTGAGGACTGATCTTTGACTTTAGCACAGTTGGAGAGTTGAACCTTGACCTTGGGCTTTTAATTGGATCATTTAATGACTAGGCCCAATTGGACTAAATTGGACCCAAACAGGTGTTACTTTGGGTGGCTAAAGTTTACCAAGGTCACAGAAGAAGCTTCTCAAAGTGTTCCATCATACCAAGATATCAAGAACCCTAAAGGGTTAGCCAAACATTTGAACATAAACATACACTAATACACATTGCATAAGATTAGGCACTTTTTTTTTTATTAATTGATTTATTTTATTTATATATTGAGTTATATTCTTCAATAAACTTCTTGTAAACTTGTAAAAAAACATGTATACAATGAAAAATAAGGATCGGAGAAGAGTACAGGAAGAGGGGATAATGGCAAATGTACATATGTAGCTTCGGATACTTAACAAAGTCGAGCAAATTGTTTGAGATTATCCTTTATTTTATTTTATGTCCACCATTGTTGTATAACAAAACTTAACATTATGTGATCTTCATTAACATGATTATTTAATGGATAACTTGTTCTCATTGACTAAACTGAACTGAACTGAACTGAACTGAAATGAATATTTTATAAGAGAAGGAAATTAGGAGCTGAACTGAACTGAATTTTAACGTATGAGAACAGACCCTAAGAAATGTACCCAAAAACAGCCCAATGTCGAGATGTAGCGGACAGGCCGGACACCACTACACAGCAACTTAACTAAATGTAAGACATGTATTCTGGTAGACATTTATTCTACTTCTCGTACTAATTTTCAATAAAGTAATTCAAGTCATCATAGTGGGGTAATTATGTCATTAAAATTCCAAACTATGGCTTGCCATTCATTAAATTGATAACAATATTACGGAATATTAATTAAGTACGGAGAGATATTAAAACGAGATTTTGAATACATAGAAATGGTCTATTTTACTATTCTAGTGCAACTTCTCACTTGCCAATATCAAAGATCACTTGCCAATTTGCACTATTTATCTATTGAATCAATTTACGTATTTAATTTCTTTATCAAAACTATGATCCCTATTTGGAGAGATCATACATTGTAGGATACTCCATCTTCCTCACACATATTTGGAGAGATCGATGTTATGATGATGTTTTCCATTTGATTCATTTACCATATGATTCATTACTCTGTACATTACTATTGTATTATGTACCTCATTTTTGAACTTAATGCGTCTCCCAATGGTATGAACAGTGTACTACGTTATATCAATATGTATTTCCTACAAGTATATCTGTATTTAATTTTATTATAAAATTTAGTAAATTTAATAAATTGTCATCAACATCAATAAAAAATTATAATTGCCATGTTAATTAGTGTAATATGAACCGATAACAGTACAGAATAGAAAAAGATGTTGAAGGCAATGCCAGGTTGCCAAGGTACCATTGGATTGGATAAAGAATTATTGTCATTATCTAATTAAAGTGATAACATTTCTCAGCCAAAAATAAAATAAAAAATTATACAAGTATAAAAACTCTATCTAGTACGGACTACTTCATATCCTAGTAACACGTCTCAACGACTACAAAACTACTCCATAGTTAGTTGTCAACATAAATATAGTTGATGAAGTACATGTCAATAATAATAATATATCACTAATTAAGTATCATTAATTAAAAATGTGGACGACCAATAGCTGACTGCCTTACATCCATGTGACCAAGGCAGGAAAACATAATGCAAGTTACCAGGAAGAAATTACTGCTAGTAAATCTGTACTGTATATTTTATCAAATTTCAAATAGCAACAAATTTCTGGAAGGGCTAAGGAGTATCTGGTTCAAATTTCACTAACATTGAGGTTGATACGTATTTCTAAGACAATGTGAAAGCTTAGGGGTTGTTCTCTTACGTTGAAATTCAGTTCGGTTCAGTTCAGCTCCTAATTTCCTTCTCTTATAAAATATTCATTTCAGTTCAGTTCGGTTCAGTTCAGCTAAGTTCAGTCAATAAGAACAGGGCCTAAATCTCGTACATATGTACGTCTTTCTAAACAATAATATGAATTGATTGATACAAACTAGACTCGATCCAACTCATAACGAGATCAGCTTGGAAATGAAAGTTAATCGTATTTACTTAATATAAATACTTTAATTTACTTTTATTCTATAACTAGGTTAAACCCCCGTGCAAATGCACGGTTGTTGAATAATTATGATAATAATATAATTATATAAAAATTAATGAATCGATTCATCGGGTATTAAAGTGCGTGAAATATATTAAAACAATTAAAACATGTGAGAGAAAATATTTATAGTTATAATGTGCAAGTTGATATTTTAGGAAGTTTATTTTAGTTTTTATATATATATAAAAAAAGGTCATAATCTAAATGCAATCTTTATTTTTATATAATAACGATTTTATTTAAAAAGTAATTTTGGCGGGAATTTTTTTAATAATATGTTGCCAAGTGTTCCTACATATTCGCTTTTAGTAGTATGTAATTGATACCACATCAATACAAATAGTAATCTGATCAACTAGTTTATAAGTTATCTGATCTTATTAACATCCTAACTTAAATCATGAAAAATATCATATATTTTGTACTCGATTATGTAAAGATTTTGATGACAAATAGGATAAATTATCTTTTCCCAATGCTCTCATTAAATTTTAATCTCATCATTCACATAGAATAAAAAATTAGCAATCAAATTACACTAAACTTCCTCAAATTTAACCCAAACCCAAAAGTTGGAGTTGAAAAAAAGTGAAGAGGCAGGGGTAATAAATAAATTGAAAACCCTTGAAGCGGAAGAGAAAGAAAAAAGAAGAGTATAGACTGTTTTCTTTTTCTGGGTTTAAAGTCATAATCAATCATCATACTATACCTGGATTATTAGATCCACCATTACTATTTTGACAACTTAACCTCTCCTCCTCTTTTTCTTCTTCTTCTCACCCTCTTTATTTTCTTTTTATTCTTCACTAACCAACTTAATCTATTTTTCTAAACTAAAGTTAATCCAGAATTTTTTTCAAGGGTGACAAAAAAAATAAAGAAAAAGAAATTACTGGAGGTTAGTATCAATTTGAGCCAAGAAATTATGTAAAAATTGAAAATTTTTGAAGATTTGAAGAACCCCATGTCTGCAAATTCTGCTTCATCCAGTGCTCGATTGATGTCTGGTAATTGGTTTGACTTTATTCTCTTGCTCTTAATCATATCTGTTAATTTCCCTGCTTTTTTTTAATTACATTGATTAATTTGTTTAAATGTAATTTCATGAGAATTATTTTTGTGGGGTTTAAGCTTATTAATTGAACATATTGATGGAGTTCTGAGCTGGGTTTCTTTAATTGGTCAATGTTCCCATCTATATCTGTACTTTACTAAATTTGTTGTATGATTTAATAATTTCACCTTTCAAGATTGGTTTATATTAGGGAATTATGGATAATGTGGTTGATTTAGAAATAATTGATGATTTGGCTGTATATTTTATCATAATGTGATGGATTTACTGACTAGATCAATGATCAATGCCAGTTGCTGATCATTTATTGTAAGCTTCAATCCTGTGAGCTCATCAATTCGTCACACTTTTCTTGTTTGGTGTGTTGTGCCCACTATAACAAAGAACTTTATCTTCATCTAGTAAAGAGCAGCAATAAATTCGGAATTGTTATGTTGATTGTCAAAATGTAGGAATGAGTGAGATTCCACTGATCAGGTTGATTAACTGAACTTGAAAGTTAGATTGAGTAAAAGAATTACAGCTTCGAAATTATCGAGGGGAAGATGAGAATTAGATTTGTTTGTCTTTTTGCTATGGTTAGGAGGATATGAAATGCATTTGGTGTTTCTTGTGCTATTTTTCATGTCCAATGCTGATGTTTTCGCATTGAGAAACAAATCTCTAGAATTTCAAAATTTGTTTAGTGTCATGATTGTTATGTTAGAAAACAGAAATCACTTGTATTCACTTTCATTTATGCTATAATAGAACACTGTGGTAGTGACCTGCTCTTGCATCTGCATCTGCATAGGTTGTATTTTCTTAACTGCAGTATTATCTTCGGGATAATATGGAAGGAAAATTGAGGATGAGGAACAAATACAAGAAACCAACCACTTTGCGTTGCAGTGCAGGGAACAGATGTTCATTACCTGTTGCAGTGGTTAGTGTGGTTGTGTGCCTATTTCTACTGCAGCTTTACACTCTTCTTCCCCAAAAGGATGCCTTTAAATTGGATACACGTATACTCACTGGTAAAAGTTTCCGTGAGCTTGAAGAAGTTGATGAGGAGAACATCCAAGTGCCCCCTCCAAGAAAACGTTCTCCACGTGCTATTAAACGGAAACCCAAGAAGCCTACTACAATTATTGAAGAGTTCCTTGACGAGACGTCTCAAATGCGGCATGTTTTCTTTCCTGACATAAAAACTGCAATTGATCCAAACAAGGGGAATGACAGCTTCTACTATCACCCTGGAAGAATATGGTTAGACACAGAAGGAAATCCTATCCAAGCTCATGGTGGTGGCATTCTGTATGATGATAGATCAGAGACATACTATTGGTATGGGGAGTACAAGGATGGACCAACATATCATGCCCACAAGAAAGGAGCAGCACGAGTAAGTTTTTATTTATGGGAATGTTCTTTTGTATGCATTAGCTTGTAAAATTTAATTAATTTGAGGCGGAAAACTGTTGAAGAAACATGGAGTAATGATTAGAGAAGGTTATTGTGAGATTTGCAATGTAGCAGACCTAACATGATAATAGTCCATAGTGAGAGCATAATGCCAAGATGAGATAAAGGAAGACAAAGGTTAGAGAGGAATGGAGATTGAGTGAACCAAGGACTTTCTATATTATTTCTGTACACCCAGGCATGTCAAATTCATGAGCGTTACTACAATATCTTCATAGAAACTTTAGTTCAACCATCAAGAAAGCTTGTTATTCATGTGGGACTGCTTTTACTGGAGTTTGTAATCACATGATATAAGGTGGTTCATGTCTTTGAAGTGATGGATTTCTCTTATGACTTCACGATCCAAGTGTTCTGGACCAAATAGGTTCCTGCTATATGTTCCAGTCTTGTGTGAACTTAAGTTCAAAATAAGTATCTAGTTTGAGTCGCGTGTATCTCAGTATTGAAAACAGGAAAGCAGTTATTGCCCTATCAAATTTGCTACTTTGATTCTCTTTGATCCATATGTTAATAGGTCACTGTATTTTGTAGATTCTAAAAAAATCTGAGGTGAAGATACTTTGTTGGTAGTAGCTGTATGTCTAGTTGTCCACCCAATTGAGGGTGTTGTTCTAATATATCGTATATGCTTTTCATTGGAGACCCCCCCTTAGTTTTCTTGCAACCATATAGGCACTTACTTCCTCCTTTATCTCTTGAGTCTTGACCCTTTAATTATTGCAGAAAATAACCGTGAAAATTTGCGGCTCTCAACTTCATACTCCTCCATGGCTATTTAAACAGTGTCATGTGCACTGACTATCTCCAGTCTTGCTCTCAACCTGCACAAATAACTTCCAACACCTCTCTTCCCTATAAGCAACTTGAACATTCATTGGGGTGCTAATTTGGGAATAAGTATAACCTATCATCTTAAAAGGAATAGAGGACCATTTTTCGGTGGGGTGAAGGGGGAAGGAGCACTAGTTCTTGATGTTACAAAGGCAAAGTTATCTGGTCATACTGTTAATGGAGAATGAATGGAAGTCAGGATTAGGTGTTGCTTCAGACAAATGAGATAGGTTTGATTTGGTTAAGTTTTAGGGCTCGCTATTTAGCTATTAGTATAGTGCCTTAAGAATAATTTTTGCTGTTGGTTTCTTGTGCATACTAAGTTTTCGATTCAGATTAGATCATAGGAAAGTGAAAATGGAATTGGCAATTTCAGAAAAACTGGGAAACAAGGAAATGATCGCTCCACTTATCTCATTTTCAGTAGCCTTGCAAGGATAATAAGGGCTGATTGGAGTTTCAGAAAATTTGAATTGGTTGTGAAACCCTTTGCTGCACTCATCACAGCTCTAGCTCAGTAAGCTCACTGTTACATGATCACCTAAATTATTCTTCTGTTAATTGGAGAATGTTGGACAACTGGAGTCAAACACTCTTTGTATTCTACTGGGGTGTCAACTAATTGCATCAGTTGAGAATGGCAAGATTATCTGGTTCCTAATTAAGCACTTTTAGTTTGGGATCTTTAGATGTTTGGAAATTATATAGGTTTCTGCTGAGTTTTCAATGTTGGAATGCTGCATTAGTCATGGAACACTGCCTGTGGAAGATATCGTGGCTCTGGCCCCTGAGGAGTTTTGAAGTCCCCCACCACGCACCCTCTGTTTTTGGTTAACACCAGGTGTTACTCACCGTAAAATCACCTCTTTTCCTGTATATTTTTTATCTATTTACGCTCCAGTCACTCCTCTGAATATGGTGGTGAGGCTACGGAATGCAGCTTTTGGCTAATAGCTGATACAAGTATGACATTTGGCTACAGAATCACCTCTGTTCCTGCTTCCTGGAACTGCTTGTGCTCTGGTGGATATATCAGGAGTTCAAATTCAGTGGCTGCCTGTTTTAGGCTTTGGCGTATCTTGTGTGAAATTTACTGCGTGTTATCATACAAAGATTTAAAATTTATGTAAAGTTTCAATTTTTTGGCACTTCTAGCATACTCCCTGCCATTCTTGGTTGGCTTCCAAGTATTATAAAGTCTGATTTGTTATTATTTTTTTTATTTTTCAGGTTGATATAATAGGAGTTGGTTGCTACTCGTCCAAGGATTTGTGGACTTGGAAAAATGAAGGGATTGTGCTTGCAGCTGAAGAAAATGACGAGACTCATGATCTTCACAAATCCAACGTGCTTGAGAGACCAAAAGTTTTGTACAATGAGAACACAGGAAAGTACGTTATGTGGATGCATATAGATGATACAAATTATACAAAAGCCCATGTGGGTGTGGCTGTCAGTGACTGTCCGAATGGTCCATTTGAGTACCTATATAGCAAAAACCCTCATGGCTTTGACAGCAGAGATATGACGGTCTTCAGGGATGATGATGGTGTTGCATATCTCATCTATTCTTCTGTTGAAAATAGTGAACTCCATGTCAGTCCACTTACTAAGGATTATCTTGATGTTTCAAACATTGTGAGTCCAGTTCTCATTGGCCACCACCGTGAAGCCCCGGCTTTATTCAAGCACCAGGGCACTTACTACATGATCACGTCGGGCTGCACAGGTTGGGCTCCAAACGAAGCATTGGCTCATGCATCTGATTCCATTATGGGCCCTTGGGAGACTATGGGAAATCCATGTTTAGGAGGGAACAAAATATTTAGGGAAACAACTTTTTTCGCTCAGAGCACATTTGTCCTACCCTTGAAGGGGCTTCCAAACTACTACATATTTATGGCTGATAGATGGAACCCGGCTGATTTGAGGGACTCAAGATATGTATGGCTTCCTCTGAAGGTTGCAGGACCAGTGGACCAGCCTCTCGATTATGACTTTGGGTTCCCATTATGGCCCCGAGTGTCGATTTTCTGGCACAAGAGATGGAGACTTCCTTTCAGATTGAGTGGTTAGATTCTGTTGCCTGTATCATATTCTACACGAGGTAATTAAATTGGCCAATTCTTTGTTTCAATTTCTCTCGTTGCTCATATGTAAGTTGTAACAGTATCATTTTTTCTTACAGTTTACACGATTTTACACTTAGATTGGTAGCAATAAAACTAGTGTCCTAGTGTTTATATCAATTGAGAGAAACAGAATACGTATTGATCTATAGAGGATCAAATGACATGTTTGAGGTTTTCCTATATCGAATCGGCATTTACACTTGATTGCTGATATTTGCCATTGTGGTTGACATGTACCATCAAAATCAGAAAAAGGTTTACTCAGATCAATTCAATCTTTTGTTGGGATGTTAACTCAAAAATTGTCAAATCATCTTTGTCATCCATGTACGACAATAGACCCTATACAACTATGAAAGCATCTTCACTCTTTAGACATCTTCCTTCTCCTAAAGGAGAGCCAACGACTAAAGCCTACGTCATTTTTTTTTCTAAAAAGTAAAAATAGAAAGAAAAAATAAAGTTGCTCCTTACCCTTTTTTTTTTTCTTTTTTTTTTCATTATACGATGTAATTTTTTATTTTTTATGTTGTTCTACCCGGTTCACCCTTTGGGCTAATTCGGATTCGGGGATCAGTTCTGGGTGGTTAGGTTCCAGTCCCCTACCGATTGTTGTTGAGGGGGATTGAACACGAGTCCTCCTTACCAAGTGTAGTCTCAATCACTACTACACTAACAACCAATTGGTACGATGTAAATTATTTTTAATGAATGAAAACATATTTTTTAGGTAAATCATATTTACAAATTAGTTTTTAATCACCAAAGTCAAATATTTGGGTCTACACATTTGCGGATCTATATTCGGAGGCCCGATATTGGGCTGAGTAGGCGAACCCAACAAGTCCATTTCATTGATATCATTGCATCATGACAACTACTGAGGCCTCTTTTAGTGTGGTGCTAATTGCTAAGTCAATTCCCATTTTTTGCCTTTTTAACTTAACTTGTATTTTATGTTATCACTTTCACCGTTTTTGACCACAATGAGTGTGATTATTATTGTTTAATTGGACGGGCAATTGGGCCACGTGCTCTTTAGAAACCAGTAGGCCAATTTTAAGTGGTGTTAGCTTAGATAAGTTTAAGAAAAATGAATTGAGATTGATTGTCAGTTTAAAATGAGTAATGATTTATGTAGCCCTTAGGAGTATGTAAAAGCATTAAATATAGTTATTAAAATTGGAATTAAGCTGAGAATTCATGATAAAATTAGGGTCAAATCGGTGTAACTAATGTAATCTTTTCTCATTATTTTATTTTTAGCTTTTTATATATAGCCCTTAGAAGTATGTATATCATTTTTCAAAATATATTTAAATAAATGTACTACCTCCGTTAATGGTTATCTGCACCATTAACAGAGGTAGTATTTAAGATTAGATAAATTTTAAAAAATAAAAATAAAGTGAATATTATACCACCTTCCACACACACACACAAAAAAGAAAATATTGTGGTAAGATTAAAGGAGGTTGGAGAAAAAGAAAAGGGAAGGCCAAAAACAAGGAGAGAGAGTCAAGTCAAAAGATTAGATGTACTCGTACTAGAAGTGGAAACTCTGAAAAGAAGTTCCCACAATCCCACCAGGTTTGGTGGGCCAAAAGTGCCCTTTTTTTATTTAGCTCTTCTGAATCAACCAAAAAGGTTCAATGTATGGGCCCCAAATATTTTCTTGTAAATCTTTTGAAAATTAATCAAGCACTACTATTCTTCTTCACAAATTTTTGGCAAAAATAATTCATGAACAAACAACATCTGCCGGCCCACTATGTGAGCCCATATATCTTATCTCTACTCACTAGCAATGCATAAACCAAATAAAATTCCACATATTTCTTAAAAAAAAAATAATAATAAAAAAGATAATAAAAATTCTACATACAGCTTATATTAGTATATTAATGATCAATCTAGCATTTAAATACTCCATTTTATTTGGATTCTATAATGTGAGAATAATTCAAATTATAACGCCTAAATCCTTAAAGTGCACCATTTGTAAGAGAGGAATTTCAATATGTTATTTTTATGGTCTATCTAACTTATCAATCAAGCTAGCTACTTCGTGTTTCCTCAAAAAAAAAAAAAAAAAAAAGAAAAAAAAAAGAAAAAAAAAGCTAGCTACTTCGTGTAATTTTGATTATAAAATCTTATAAGCTTGTCTATATTACAATATACATTTTCGTGTATCCATTTTACAACGTATTAAATCGTGTTACCAATGTGGCACAATGTCACGTATTAAAACCTTTAAAGTATGAATTTATGATCAAAGTAAAAACAGGCTTTACATTTTTCATTTTCCTCTTTACAGCTAAAAGCATAATAAAAGTAGGTTTGGTATCCTCTTTATAAGTTTATCCCGGCCTTTAATTAGCTGTGATGGATGGCATTTCATTTCCAAGTTTTTGATGGATGTACCAACTCCACTATCTATTTGGATTTATCGTTTTTTCCATGTAACTTAATGTAACCCCAGCTCTTAAGATCAGATGTATGTAAAAAATAGATGTACATAATAATAATAATAATAATAATAATAATAATAATAATAATAATAAATAAATAAATAAAATTAATAAAGTGGGCACAATTTTATTGGATGTTTTTCCCCCTTCTTTCTTTTTCCATCTCCACTTTAGCCATCTGGTGGACTAGTCACATCTAACCCACATGTACCCCAATATTGAACCTTTGTAGGACCCTCTTTCTTCCCTTTAAACTTAGGTCCAAACACCACCACCCCTCTTCCCACCCAAAGCCTTTTCTCACTTAAATTTAAAGCAATCTATATATAAAGTCGTACTCCTTTAGTTTATTACAGTTCTTTCTATTATGACAGTGATTGCCTCGTAAATAAATCAAAACAGAAAGAACGTTTAGAGATATAAAGAGTGTTAAGCTTTGTTATTTATCACTTATGGATTAATGAGGATTTTGTTAGCACTAAGTTAGCATAGATATCTCCAAAATTTAGATAATCATTGCAAGTTGGTGTGATTAGCATAAATATAGGTCAATACTATGTTTTATTTGATGGAGATGGTGGAGCCCAAATGCACATATATATACTTACACCTATAAAGCCATGGAATGAGAAAAATTGTTCTAATTAGCAACTCTACTACTATATGCATGTCTTAGCTTCTCGAATAGGCCCTCCCCTCTCTTTCTCTAACATGGAAAATATGGCTCTCCTATAACTTTGGCAAATTTGGGTTGACATACCAATTATTTGCCTATTGCTTATTGGTGATTGTGCGATTCAAATGGTACAATTATTTGTCCCTCATATACTTTGAATATAAGTTTTGCTATTTACTTTGATTTTGTGTTGTTGCATTTTAAGTCTTTTAACCACTATTACTTACTCTTTAATTTGTACAATTTTTTAAACATCTTTACTCTTAAAATAACAAAACAAAATCTTTTTTTTTTCAAAACCCACTCGGTACATATTAATACGAGTAGATTGATGAATCCATAACAAAAGTAAGAAGAACTCTTAGCATCGATCATATACATATGTAGTTATGTATTTCCCAAGTCTAATGGAAATTATACTAGTATATACCAAAATATGTAATTCAATCTGACTGTAAAATTATTAGACAAATTCTATTGAAAAAAAATTAATCACAATTAAGCGTGATCAAATTGATATTAAAAGTAACCAAATCCAAAGAAAATAAAATCCATGACCCAAATTAAAGATGTTATGATCATGATCATCCATTTTGCAATGTCAAACCCTATCCAAAATCCAAATTGCAACCTAATTTGATCGATAATATCTCAATATGCCTTTTTTTAAAAAAAAAACTTCCTACTTCTTTAACAAAAAAAATAAAAATAAATAAAAATCTCACACCCATAAACCTCATGACAAACATAGAATTGCAAGCACGTGCGAGCGTGCTTCAAACTGCACGATCGCACGTGCCAGCTACAACTAAGGTTTCCATGCACTGGCCCACACGACGGGTTGATCCCTCCAATTCAAGAATATTCCGGCAGTCGGAGACGCCAACGACGAGCACTGTGCCATCGACCACCCTTCTTTATACCTCCTAAGCAAAGCCCTTACATCATCACAAACCTCCTCACTATACGCCACGTGTCCAAACCCTACCCCGCGCATCCTCCCTGTCCACCTAGTGGCATTCTCTCTCCTCTCCGCTGACGTGTCCTCCGGGCAAGCCAACAAATCCACAAGCGCCCTGCCCGCTGCCCGTTCCAACATCAACTTCTCATTACTCGTCCTACCAAAACTCTCCTCTAACGCCTCAAAGTAAACCCTAAACCACCTTAAACACTCCGAAAAACCTCGTACAAACCCCTCTTCTTCCGCCGCAAAATCCGCCTCCTCTTCAACCACCGTAACCACCCTCGGATTCAGCCCCTTAAACGCCGACAACAACCCATCACGGCGGCGTAAACTCAACGTATGTAACGAGTTTACGAGGTTTATCGCTAAAGCCTCGTCCTCCTTAACATCAAGATCAGAAAAATCTAAAGTTGACAAATCACCTACATGATGAATAACCTTAAACTTAAAGGGTACCCCCATTAATCTAGCAAACTTCTCTAATCGAACACCTATTTCTTTCATCACACGTTGTACTCCGACATCGTTGCTATCGAGCACGGTGGTTAGCTTCAAGTGAGGCGTGTCATCCATACGTGTGGCAAGAGCTTCTAGAAGAGTCGGCCATTGAGTACAAAAAGTGTTACTAATGTCTATGATATGGAGTTTAGGTTCACCATCTAGGGCATCAATCAATGCACCGTTACTCGCCACGTGTCCGAATGTAGTCCAAGGACTAACTTCTTGGAACTTAAGTAGCATTTTTCGATTTGTTTCGAACGAGAATGATTTATCCGCGGCAACTCTCATGTTGTTGTAGCATCGATCGCCAGAGTCGGTCATTCGAGTAAAAAGAGCTTGTGTGAAGTAGGATGCTAACTTCTGCTCGACGTCCCCGTATGGGGACCCGAGTTCGTTTAGCATCCATAGTATTTGGTGGAGTCGAGCGGTGTCAGAGTCTGACACCGCTCGAGCTGCCTCCAGTAGAAGGTTATTAGCCCATTTACCTACGTAAAAAGATGGGTCGGATAACAACTCTAGGTTAAGGGTTGTTGTTGTAGTACCACCGCCATGGGTGGTTGGAGGGGTGTTGGTGGTGGTGGGGGTGGAGGTGGTGGTGGTAGTGGTGGAAGGCGAAGCGGAAGGATGATGATACTGATGATGATGATGTTGCTGCTGCTGATAAGGATAAGAAGGATAAAAAGGCGAGGATGATGTATGAGGTTGAGGTTGAGGTTGTTGTTTATTGTGTGAAGAGGAAGAAGAGAAGTCTTCTTCATCCATGAAAAAGTTGAAGCATTCTTCGTCTTGAGGATAGTGTTGTTGATGAAAATGGTAATAGTTGTTACTATTATGGGTAGAATGTTTGGAAGAGATAATAGAGGAAGAACTAGAATTGGAATTATTGAAAGAAGATTGATTATCAGAAGATAATTGTTGTTGTTGTGGTTGTGGGTGTGTTTGTTGGAAACTGACTAGTCTAAACAAAGTATCCATTTTAACCCAACCATCAAGTATGTAATTTGATGATGATGAATAATATGGTATGATATGATGAGGTGATAAAAACAAATGGGTTAAAAATAATAAAAATGAAAAATCAACGCACTCACCCACTTCTAAAACACAACTTAGCTTAGATTGAAACAAAACTACTCGTACAAGTTATTGTGAGTGTGTAAATCGTCAGAAGAGAATATGGGGTGTTGTGGTGGCTTTTTAACTGAGTGGATAGGAAATTAATTCTAACAAAAAAATAAAGAAAATTGTTTTTTTACTTTTTTGAAATAAAGGAGTATCTTGATGTTGGATTTTAGCTCATTCAACATCATTAGTATTTAGTATAGTAAGAGAGAGAATATAAAGGGTATTTTGTGAGAAATGGGAAAAGAGAATCTCTATTTTTTTTTTAATCTCTTTTTTGCTTTTGGTCTAATCGATGAAGAGTATGGGAATGTAAAGGCCTAATGCCTAAAGGGTACTCCGTATTGTTTTTAATTTTGTTTATTGTATTTGTTTAATGATTTATTATTAATTTATATTTGCTATAGGTTGAGGTAAGACTGAACGTGTTCGATCTTTACCTGAATTTTACTTATCTGAACATATTAACGTATAGATTCTTGATATGTTGAATATTTAAGACTATCAAATAGTTACGTCTAAGATTTTTTTTTTTTTCAAATAGAAAAATAAGTGAGGTTGTACTTGGTATAGAATCACATTATTCACATAGAATCTCTCATTAACCATGAAGCATGTTTATTTAAAATCAAGTATCTTGTTATTTTTACTATAATTAGTAAGTTTCAGTTATTAAAGCTTAAACACAAATTTTCAAATATTTAACTATTTTCATGTAAATATATTGTTAGACAGGTAAATCTGTTAAAACTGAGTGAAGAGAAGAGGTGGAACAGCTGTTAAGAAATGGAGTAGTGGGAATTCATCAGTCTGACATTAAAAAAAAAAAAAGTGAAAAAGATTGACAAAATTTCCATATGTTAAGGTGGATTAGCTAGCTAGCTTTAAAAAAAATTCATTTAATTAATTTCCAAATAAATAAACTAAAATAATAATAATATAGGGAAGAAATTAAAAAAAAAAAAAAAAAGGGGGTGAGTGGGAGCAGGCGTGCGAAATGGGGGGGGGGGGGAGTGTTAGAGGAGAGAGAAAATAAAAAAGCTGCCGGCGTGCATGATGATCATCAAACCCACCACCACCAAAAAGGGCACAGCTACTCACATTCTTTGCCTCCCATTCTTCCTCCAATCTCTGCCATTTTCACCTTAGTTTCTCTACTTTTTCTGCTCTTCATTTCACTACTTGTAGTTTTTTTTATCTTTAATCCATTATATTACTATTTTTGCATACCTGATGTTACCTTAAACTAGCCTCACTATATTAATATGCTCGGGAGTTGGAGAATTCCCTTATCTATTACCTTAACTTTATTCTCAAATATAGATCAGTATAGCACTATAGCTGGATTGACAGACTTATTAGAGGTGTTAACTCAGTAGGGTCTTTCACCTTATCTAAAAAATAAATGTTACAGTATTATATTCTCTCTTGATCTAATTTGCTTGTTGCATAGCTATTTGCATCCAAAAGTTGTAAGAAAAAAATGTACTACTTAAATAGCCAAGGTGTAACCTAATTCAATAATTTCCTATGAAGAAAAGAGATCGTAAAATATATTGTACGTAAGATATTTGAAATAGGAAAATGGAGCAAGTAAATTAATACGGAGGAAATAATATAATAAATCAAATATATGTGTGTGCATTATTTTGCCCGAATCTAGAGCATGCTTTAAGCTTTTTTTCCTCTCGCTTTCTTATGATAGATATGATATAGTGTATAGTTTATAGTCCGTAGATTATACACTCCAATGAAACACAATTATAACATTGGACTTGATTTGCTCAACACACATGCAGTCTAAGGTTGCAACCTCATCATAGTTCCACCTTTTCGTAGCAAGATTCTTGAGCTTTTTCTTGCTTATCGATTCCTAATTGTCTTTAATCGTGAAAGTTCTTCTTTGACTATTTCTATCCATCTTTATGTTCCATTTTTTTTTTTTGTAAAACTTTTTACATTTAATGTTAAGTAGATAAGAAAATCGAACTTGTATAGTTGTACGTACATTATAAATTATAAAATTAAATTGTATACTTTTTACTCTGTATATTATTTTTAAAAACTTTCTTGTTTATTAATTTTGTTAGGATTAATGCTTTCAAATGATTATTGGTGTCATTAATTAGAAGCATTATGCAAATTTTTCTTGATCATTGCATTTATCTATATAGGAGATCATATTTGCATAATATGAAAGAAAGAAAACATCAAACTATTAAAATATACGAAGTAGTAATATAGAAAAATCTAAAAGAATATCCAATGTAAATTTAGGATATAGTCTAGAAAATTCTAGTAAGTTTTAATGTCTAGAATGTCTTAGGAATATATATAGTTCTAGAATAATATAGCATTAGATATTATCCCACTTTGTATGAAAATTGTAGAACAATCTAGATTAAGCTATATAACACCTATAAATATGTGATGCATCATAATTTGTAATGAGGAGTCAATATTATTCACCAAATTAAAGTTTGGGTAAGTTAAGAGCTCTCATTGAATATGAGTTGTATAGATGTGAGTAAATTTTCACCAATACAAATTGTTGTACAATTTATGATAAGATTTTCGAAATAAAAAAATGATTTTATGACATTCGGGTTCATTAAATTTCCGCGTGTCGCTCAAACTCTATATCAAACTGTATTGTTAAGTTATATAAAATCGGATATAAGTTTTTTTTTGTTTTGGTTTTGATGCTAATTAAAAAAATGATTAGGGTATAATTGTTAATTTTGAAAATGTTATTATCCATTTCTTTGGATATTTGTGGTTATTGTTTTATTATTGTATACAAGTTAATAAAGGTATGAATGTTAAGATTCAAGAATTGATATATATATATATATAGACAAGATAGAAAACTTAACATTTAAAAGTTTAAATTAAAGATTTTTTTCGGGCAAAACTCAATGATTTGATTAAATACTTACTTGATTTCGTACCAAATAATTTAGTACTCATTTTTTTTGTAATCCATTTTAAGATTCAATAGGATTCTAATACTTGAAATTGGAATAGATTTCGCCCTCTATTGATGCATTGTTTGTCTAAGTTCAACCTACATAATAAAAATACTGGACAATTTTAATTTAAACACCAACGAAATATGCTATATTGCTAAGTGTATTTAATTTAAGTTTGAATATCATTACAATAATTAATAATATCTTAGTATTAAAAGTTTGAAATATAGTAGGGTAGATATGTCTCAAAAAGGGTTTGCTTCTTTTGTAATTTTTGCTTACCTTTAATTTTGTTTTAGTTGCTTTCCTAATTGTCCAACCAAAAAGAAAATGAAAAAGAAACTAGAGAAGTAGAGAAAATGCACATGGGTTTGTGAAGTACAAACCACAAAGAATACCATATTAAATACATAATACTTTATATATTTTAACTAACATTTTATTTAAATTTTGTCAAGTTATTTGTACTTCTAAGCTGATTAATCATTCAAAAAGATTTTATAAGTAAAGCTGATTAATCATTCAAAAAGATTTTATAAGTAAAGTAATTTTGAATTAATTATTAGTTAAAGTAGACAATTAAGGCTATTGCATGCCCTTAGCTAAGTGCTAAGTCAGACTCTAATTTGTCATCTTTAGTGATTAAGCTAAGTAAATAATTAGGTAAAAAAGAGGAAAGAATGTTTGAGGTTGATAATTAATTAAAAACCTCCGTTTTAGACCCTATATAATGCAAAGAGTATAATGTCAATTTCATAAGCCGAAAGTTTTGCATATTTTAACAACTCATTTGGCTGCACTGAAATCTTTGAAGTTGCTTTAAATGATCTAGGATTAAAGCCAAACAACATGTGACAAAATTAGCTTAGGTATTACTCGTACATTACACACCAGTGACACCACTTTATTACTAAGTGTATATAATTAATAATCTCTCTATCTACTTGTCATATTTTCAAAGTTTAAAATTTCTCTTTTGAACAAAATCCTAATTATATTAACAAAATTTTAATCTTTTGCATGATAATGAGGTTAGCCAACCCTTTAATTTACTTCCAAATAACTTTTTCATTATATTATAATTATAATTAATCATCATTCTGGATCGTCATTATCTTCCATTCATTATATTCAATAAATTACCCTGTAATACTTACAATAAAGTGCACCATCCGATCCTCTAAATATATTTTTCCTTGGAAAGCTTTTACTTGCACTAACCTAATCCATAATTAACTTTTTATGTTTGATACTTCCTGCAATTTTAATAGTAATTGAAACGCTTGCTCTTTTACATACAAACATGTCAAACCTCAAATATTGATCCTAATCATAAATTAGGATAATCTAGTCTAGTTAACTATAATCACCTAATCTTTCCCTCTATTGGAATTTGAAATCACAATAATACTCCGGAGTTTAGTTTTTGTTGGGTCCAAGAAATAAAACGCCAAACACAATTCTGGTTCCTCATCATTGCAAGAAAAATGGAGGTGTTTGGACTTATATGGTTTATTTTGTCTCTTTGTTACTCTGATATTACAGTATATTACCAGTTCTTGGACTGATTTCCGCTGAAATTGTACAACGGCCAGAACTAAAAACAGCTAAAAATTAGTCTCAATTCCCAAAGAGATTATCCATGAAATTAATCAATTCATATCCTTAACAGAACTATTTACCATATAATTACAATTAACACATGCCAATATTGCCAAATGCAATAATTATACTCCAATAATAGAATGGTTAAACTAGGATTAGATCATTACAGATTGGTTTAATCACTTTAATGCTGTTTTCTCTCAGATTTGGGGGTCCCTTAGAAGTAAAGTAGTCATATTGTGAAGAAATGCTTGTCCTTTTTACTAGCAAAAAGACTTGCGTGGACCTGGTCCACAATAATATTATTGTGGACCCGAGGTCTATACACACGCAACTGACATTATATTGAACATAGTGACCATTATTTTTGACATAGTAACCTTATTTTTAACCTAGTAACCTTTATTAAAACTACTACAACGTTTAATAATATTGTGAACTTGAAATATGACGCTATTACCCTAATTTTAACATAGTGGCCTTTATAGTGGTCTACAATAAATTAGTGTGAACCAGGTCCATTTAAGAATTCGTATTTTACTAGAACTAAGTATCATGAAATTATCTCTTTTCCTAATAGGGAACCAACTTTAATTTTATGAATTGTACGAGTTTGCCTTTAATAATTTCAAACCGACAAATTTAAAGCGCGGTTTCATCCAATAATGTAAGTTACTTTGGTGTTCACGACAGTTCTTCGAGCATAAAGTAAGCAAAGTAAGATTGTATCACAATGATTTATTGTAAAACTACATATAGGAGGAGTCTTTTTAAGTTAAAGATTTACTTTTACTGTTTTAAGTAGTAAAATTACTATTACTAACTAACAATAATTAAACGAAAATGCTCACTCAGAAGTTTGATAACACTAAAAATGTTTAATCATAATTAGGTCGTAGAACGTAAGCTAGTTAAACCCCTTCTCAAAACAAATTCTAGTAAATGACTAATGATTAGGTACAACGATTTCATAGAGATAAAAAGTCAAGAACCTTTGAAATTTATAATACGTTGACAAATAGCTACTCTACTATAAAGTCAACAATAAAATACTCCAAAGGTCTATATAATATTTGGTAGGCTTCGCAACTAATCAAATTTTCAAATCTTTCAACATATCTCCCCATTATTCTATTCATGCTTACTACCAAGAGTCAAGAAGCAAGTGAAAACTTCATGGTAAGCTCAACATATAGTGACCTGGAGGCTGGAGTTCATAGTCGGGTAATTTCTATCCTCGCCCTAACATTACTACAGAACATATTAGGGACCAGATAACTTTTTTTCGACATCTTTAAGGACTGCTTTGTATATTGGTTATCCACACGGAGGAGAATCAAGCTATATATCTTTCCCTTTCTAAATAGCATCAACTAATGCACAAAGTTTGTCCTCAAAAGAAGGGGAAAAAAAAAACTAATGCACAAAGTTTTCTCCAGTAGTGGAGTTGATGGGTTAACAATTGACACCATAGCATTACAGCTGAGGTCATATAGCTCCTATACAACAAATGATTCAAATGGTGAATTTTCTAAAAGTATTCGGGACATACAAATTTTTAGGGGTTGTTTGGTTGCCAAAGAAAACCATGGGAATTTGGAAATCCTAAGAATTGAAATTTTTTGAAGTTGTTTGGTTAACAAATTCATAGGAAGTAGAAATTCCCATGAGTTTCCTTAGTTAACCAAACAATTTTTAGAATTTCCTTGGAAGTTCAATTTCATGGGAAATCAATTTTCCAAGGAATTTGCAATTCCTACATTCAACCAAACGAGCCCTTAGATAAAACAGAATCTTTTCAGAAAACAACATTGCGACTTCATTCCATGAATAAGGTTATACAAATAAAAATGTCAACCTATGTATCATTAGTAAACTGTTTGTATTTGGTGGTTTTCTTTCTGCTAAAAGTGTTTGTATGTTACAAATAGGTCTACAGAGCTAAATAACTACAATTACAGACATAAGAGAAAGATAATTTACCAGGCAGAAAAATCTTTGAAGTCTCCTACTTGGCCTGCTTTCCTTTTCTTGGAACCAACAGCTGGAATACTAATGTCAGCAATAACTGGTTCGACTGGGGCAGTTTTTGATTTAAGGTATCTCCCAACACCGCTACCAACAGCACCAGAATCTGTTGCACCAGTGCCTGGGTTGCTGTACCAGGATCCCACCTTTTCCTAAAGTTCACAAAAGCAATATTTTGAGACTCGGTTTTCAAATTGCTCACCCAAAAAATAGAGTACTAAGAAATTAAAGAAAGAAATAATAAAATAAAGAGGGGGTGGAGAGGAAAGAAACGGGTGATAAGTTTGCATATGAACATGAAAAAATAAAATAAATATATACATAAAAAGAGAGAGAACTGCACACTAATGTACTTGCAGTTCTGTAATGAAAATGAGATGATAGGTAACATAAAGACACAGGAAAAGTCTCCAACACTTACATTTTCTTCATCCTCAGCCTTATTTTCTTTGGTTTTCTCTTCATCCTCTTCATCAGGTTCAGCATAAGGGTTGACAAAAATACTTACTCTATTTATTTTAATCTCTTCCTGGTAAAACAGCACAAGAACAAAACTGTTAAGATCAACAAAAATGGAAAGATCCTTGCAGTCAATACATATAAAAGGGCGAAGGGAGGGCAGGCAGAGGGGTCAGGTCACCCATAGTTGCATCGCTTAAACCGAATAAATGAGCCTGAAAAGTGACACCGCTAATAAGTTCAGGCATGAAACCAAGTTTTCAGAAGCAGTCCATTACTCAGCCAATTTGGAAGACACCCTGTGTTTGTTAGTTTTAGTGACCAAAATATAGGTAGCAATAGCATACGTAAACACCAGGATCTTTAAAACAATTTAAATTTTTTTATACTTCTATGAGATTTGCCAGGCAGCCCAGGTTTACGGTTTCCTTTATATATAAAAATAATTACCAGACACTTCTGGATTCATTGAGGCTGCGATGAGCAAAGTTTGTAAATTACCCTTGTAGACTTATCATTTTTCATTGCTATGATAGACTGATAGTTAGTCACTAGTCACATGGATACAACCACCAAAGCTTAATCCCAATATGATGGGTCAGCAGCAAGAACCTAGATTTAATCTCCCTCCACTCCCTTCTACCAAGTCAACTCAAAAACACTAACAGATGAGTCTATCATGAAAGAAACCAGATAACAATTTGAGGACATGTTGACATTTGACCAACCCAGTTTTCTTATATGATAATCAATCATTTCACATAAGTATCCATAAGTGTTACTCGCAAAAGAGAAATTGCCAATCAACTTAAGCTATTACAACTTGGAAAATCATCCAGCTATGGCACTGCTTGATCACAAAAAGATAAATTACGACCAAAGAAAAATTGAACTCACCAGAGGTCGATCTTCATCATCCACAGGAACTTTTTCCAATGTTGTAAGTGTTGTCATGCCACCAACTACCATTCCAAATACAGTGTGCTTATAGTCTAGATGCTTTGCAGATTTGTACATGATAAAAAATTGAGAGCCATTTGTGTGAGGTCCACTATTTGCCATACTAACAACACCTCTTCCAGAGTGAAGAAGCTTTGAGTTCACCTCATCCTTGAAAGGCTTACCCCAAATCGATTCACCCCCTTTTCCCGTACCAGTTGGATCACCTCCTTGAATCATAAAATTCCTAACATTATATTACCAGCCTTTAGTTTGAGCATAACAACAATAAAGGCAGTAAAAAAAAATTGAATATTTACATACCTTATGTTTCTGTGAAAGATTACCCCATTGTAGTATCCTTTCTCACAAAGACTGATGAAATTTTCACATGTCCTAGGAGCAATATCACAATGCAACTCAATATTCAAATCACCATGAGATGTATGCAGTTGTACGTATCCTTTTTTCTTGGGATTTTTCTCAACTTTGATGTATTCATATTCATTTTTGGTGACAGGATCAAAAGAAGTCGACGTGAAGGATCTTGAAGCAGCACCAGTTGTGTAACGGCTTTTCACCTGCGTCACACCAGAAGCAAGTTGATGACACCTTCTCTTTCAAAAAGCAATTGGACACAATATTAAGACACTGGAAGAATAGATGAAATCAACCATGAAAGTAACAAATAAAAAAAAAAAACAACTCACTCTCACCCACAGCATGAATAGGAACATGTGAAAATATAAAGGGGCGGATGGAGTAATTGAATTGGAATGTTGGATTACTGAAGGTTCTAACAAGAGTGAGACGAGAAATAAAGGCATTCAGGTATAAGTGTGTTGCTGTGTTAAGAGGCAGATCTAAAAGCTGGAAGAGAAGGATAAGCGCAACCATAGACAGAAAACCAACATAGATGGAAAGCCATATAACTAAGAGCCAACAGGAATGGAAGAAATTGAGAGTCTTAGGATGAGCAGGGACCCACCAAATTGCAAACCTTACAAAACCTTTATTGAAGACACAAAAGGTCGCAAAAACATCTCAAAAGCCAACCTAAAATTTCTGCTTAAGGCATTTCGGGTAATTCATAAATAGAAACATCTCACTATCTCAGACATATAAATAATACAGCAGGGAGTGTTTTTCCATGCCTCATGCATGAAAATATCATCAATAGCACAAAAAAGAAGAATATTTACAGCTGAAAAGGCTGTGTCGCAAAGCCAGCAAGACAATGGCACGTAATATATGTAACAAAAGCAGCACACCAAAGATCTAAGGAAAGCAAAGGGGAGAAATCTAGCTTAATAAAACTAACCAGCTTTGCATTCACAGGAGCTCTCTCACCAGCCATGTGGGAAGCTATACGAGCAGCAGTTTTATCAGCTGAGCCAGATTTTGCAGCAGCAGCACTTCTTCCGTGTACTGAAGCAGATGCAGCATCTACAACACTAAACCCCTGTCTGCTTTCAGTCTTTCCATTAGATTTAGAATCATCTACAATACGTGATCTTGCATCTAAAATAGCAGCAAGTGCTGCAGCTCTTTCTTGTTGTGCCTTGCTTCCGCCTCCTCCAAGCAATGCTGTTTGTTTTCCTTTCTCAGTTCCAAGTTCTGCAAGCATTTGCTTGATGTCCCCACTAACATTTATGTTATATGTTGGATCCGATTCCATTTTTTTCAGTTCTGACAGAGAACAAACATGTCAAATGTGACCGCAGAAGCAAAACAAGCCAAATGCAAAAGAATTTTTACACGAAAAGGATACCTTCATCATCAATTTTCAAGCCTTTCTTGACATGGTCAAATTCAGCTAGAGCTTTTTTGGTATCAAGTTCATTAGGATTCTGCATAGGGATAACAGAAATGTCAGTGTGGGGCTTAATGGTGACTAGGGACGATATGAGTAACTTAAAAACAGGCAAGTAGAACATAATAATTACTCTAGTTACCTGGATGGTTATGAGATCATCTCTAGTAAATGGTTCATCTGTGAGTAGCTCCTTCCAATTCTTTGTTTTAATATTCAACTCTTTGATTGCCTGTAAAAGAAAAAGCACAAAAATTAAGGCCAGCTACTGTGAACATGAATGTAACTCAAAAGTGTATGTGTATCATTAGAAGCAGCAATATCTCTGCTACAGTGGTTTTCTATAGATTATATCCATCTAAACCCTGAAAATTTCGGTAAATTATAAGTATTATGCCTTGTCTAAGAATGTTACACAATTATTTGTAACGTTTGTGTTTATATGCAGGGCAAAGAAAAGAACCAACCTCATAACAGAACACGTTTCCAGTGGTCTTCACAGCAACTATGTGGGTGAATTCAGTAAAAACCTTGTTCAAAACCGGGCAATGAAACTCCCCTAGGAAAAAAAAAAAAAAAAAGAAAAAGATCAACAGATAATCAAACTCAATAAAGACACAGACACACACACACACAATGCAAACATCACACAGACACACACATATATGAATTTAATCATCCAAATGCAAACATATAAAAACAAAAACACTGCAGTCATCTGGAATATGAAGTCATTGCTCAACCATCTTCTCCTCACTCCTTTCCGTCCCATACAAACTACACAAGTAGTAAACTCTTCTCCTCACTCCTTTCCGTCCCATACAAACTACACAAGTAGTAAACAATTTGTATAAATAAGAAACCCTTCAAAATCATAAGTCAGTCAACATTCTCTGTTCCTAAGCCAACAATGAACCCTGCTTACCATGATGGCAATAGCTCATCAATGCATTAAGGAAAACAAACTTTAAGCGCTGATGGCTTTTTCGTTATTTAACAACGGAATAGCTAAACCTTCACCCCCCCCCCCCCAAAAAAAAAAAAAAAAAAAAAAAAACCCTGGCAGTGTGCAGTGATCAAAATATGAAATGCACTATAATCCCAATTCGAAATTACCATTGATCGGTGATCGAATACACACTTATCTATTCTAGGGCTACATAATTAAGTCTCATTCATGTTGAAACAATGAAAAACAAGCAATAAAAGGCATAGTAATAATAATAATTATTATTATTATAAATATAATGTATAATACCTTCAGAATTCTTATGGAATGCAAGAGGAATAAGATCCGCAAGCTTAAGTGGAGCTCCAGTAACTGGGTTTTTCCCATACTTCCTAATATATGGTATTATATGCCTATCACCCAATAAATTCACACCAATTAAACCTTCAAATTAACTCAAAAAACAATCGAATTGCGAATAAAATTAACAAATTAAATCGAAAAACTAACATTGTTTCAAAAACGCAGCCATCCTGAGTGCAAGTTGGAATCTCAAAAGGCGTAAATGTGAGACTGCAAAATCAAATTCAAAAAAAAATCTGGAAATTATGACTTGAAAATCATAATCAAACAATAATAATCAAATTGAAAAGATAGAGAAGATATAATTACGCGCAGCAATAGAAAGGAAGACGTTTGAAGGGAGTACGAAGATCTTTGGACTTGGCACCTCCCCATTCAGTAGCCCACTCTGTCTTCGTAATGTACATACGATCTTTGCTATGCTGCTTCTTCCCCATTTTTCAATTTCTCTTTCAATTCCTCTCTCCTAGGTTTTGATTTGGGGAAAAATTGAATTAATAAAATTTTCTAGGGTTCCGGTGAGAAGTCACCGGATTTATTATGTTTACGATGAGGCGGTTAAGGTGACCTTGACTAGCTAGGCGGCGTTTACTTACGAACAACGAGACAAGTGAACAGCGGGTTGTTTCGAGTCATTTTGACGCAATTTTTTTTTTTTTCTTTTTTAATCTATCTATCTATTAATAACTTATACTAAAAGCGAACCTATAATGACACTTGGCATAATGTCATTCATTTTTTTTCCCGCCAATTTCATTATTTCCTTAATTATTATATTATATTTTAATTTTATTATATAATTATTTCCTCATTTAATTATTATATTTTATTATATTCTTATATATTCTTATCATATAATATTTATGTATACATAGTAAATATATACACCGTATCAACCATATCATTCACAAAACAGAAATAATGTGAAAAGTAGTATAAAATCTTTTCAAATTTCCAATATTCACAATACTATCTACATATAGTTTCAATTCACCATTAAATATCAAATTTATGCATGATTAACAATGCATACGAGTAAAAAAATTAATTTTACATATTTATATAAAAAAAATTCTCCAACTTTTATCATGTGATAAAAAAAATTATTTTAATTAAAAAAGAAAATTCATTTTGGTAGCATAGATTCTTTGTATAAATTTTAAAATTATACATAAGGTTTATAAAAACAAAATCGCTAGCAAAAGTATGCTTCATACAAACGTACATAACATATATTGGAAAACTAAATCTAATTATTTGATTGAGTATAAAACATATTTTTTTGGGCCTTAATCAAAACCTTGAACTGAAGGTTTCTAAGGATAATTTGACCTAAATTTCATATTTCATAATTATATTAAGTTTTACACTATTTTTGATAGTTTCTAAGCATAACACGAAAGCAAACCGAAATCTGACTCGAACTCGACCTGCTGACCCAAATTGCCACCCCTAATTGGTTTAAACTAAAATTCAAGTTATTTTTATTATAACTAATTTTTTTGGATAAATTATTGTTGAATTAACACCACTATTTATTATTTATTTGTTCTAAAATTTAATTATAACCATGCATGGCACGGGACTTAAACAAGTACTATATTACTATATACTAAAAGACACACCAGTAATGACATGTGTCATCTCCTGGTGTGTCCTTAATTATTATTATTTTTTATATAAAAAAAATCTATTAATTAAGGAAACAAATCAATTTCAAAAATAATTATTATTTGTGGTACATATTCCATATTAATGTAGTATATTTAGAATAAAAAGATTTCACAAATACTTTTTCTAAAATAGAAAATTGGACAACTATAAACCAAAAATTATATTCTTAAAAATATTTTGTGATTTTTTTTTACACCAAAAAAAAAATGCTCGGATGCCTACTTTTATTTTTAATTGTGTATTAGAAGCTACAATTAAAATTTAACATATCACATACTTTTATTATTCCTCGACTAATTTGTGATTATAATAATTATCTATTAATAATCAATAACGATCACCGTGCATGGCACGGGATCTAACCTAGTATATATATATATATATATATATATATATATATATATATATATATATATATATATATATATATATATATATATATATATATATATATATATTTACAAAGTATATATATTTTGAGAAATTCTAATTAACTTTTTTGTATGATTTTTTTCTTTATTTGGAAAAGAAAGATAAAAAAAAGTGAGGATGACCTATTTTGATTTACTGAATTGAACCGAATTGATTGGAGCTGAACTGAATAGAACTGAAATGAATATTATGAGGAAATTAGGAAGTAAACTGAATAGAACTGAAATTAAGCTAAAGAGAACAAGTCATGTATCCTAACTTATTTGATGAATTAATAAGACAAATTTGAACGTCTATGAGCTAATGTTTTAATTTGCAAATTGATGGCTTAAAGCTGCAACATAATTTGTTGCTCAATTGGCTTTTCGATTAGGTTACTTATTACAGACCAACTTCACAAAGAGACTTCCTTTTCCGTCCAAGTCATTATGATCAATGGACCAAGTTGCCGAACAAGTGGATGTGGTTGACATGTTAGCCTCAAAATCATGTACTAGTATAACTTATTTACCTCAGGCCTAATCAAGTAACCATTTTAGAGCTTCTCAATTGACATTTCTCATGTTACTAAACTTTTATCAACCAAACAAGCACCGAAACAATACACTTAATTAATAACTATTAAAAAGTCTCATTTTCGAAATTTTTTATATCAACAAAACAAAAACCGAAACCATAACACTCAAGCCACTCTGAAAAGTCTTGCGTAACCAAGCTTATCGGGTTTGTTGATGGAACCGGACTAGAATAAGCCCAACAAAGAAAAAAAACAAGGTGGTAGAGACAGCAGCATACTCCATCGAAGAAAATGGAAGAAGAACCCCACTGCAGCAGCAGCAGTGATGACGAAGACGGTGATGATGAATGGAAAGCCGCCATTAGCGCCGCCGCCTCCACCCTTCTGGGTTGTGCGCAGCCCAAACAAACACCCACTCCTGCGCTTGATAACGATGATGAAGACGCCAAAACTCTTCAACCCCAGCCCATCAAGCACTATCAAATCAAGGTCATTCCCTCCTCCTACCTATTTCATCGTAATATCATCATCAATTTCTTCTACTTTTATGTCATTAAATATTGATTCTTGTTCATATTTACCTGCTTTACAAATTCCCCATTTGATAGAAGTTATCAAAATTGTGGTAGTTTCAACTCTTACCATTTATTGGATGGTATTTTATTTGTTTATTGGCTTACTTATTTTCAAAATGTATCTAATTGTTAGAACTGTAATTGAATTGAATGTAAGCTGTTATTAGTCCTTATTACTACACTAAGCAGGTTCAAATTAGTTAGCAAGGTGGTATCTTTGAAGCTTTTTGGTTGAAATTAGGGTGGTGATTGACTGATTGTGAATGTGATTGTGATTATCTTTTGATTGGTGATTTTTTAGTTGATTTAAGACTTGAAATATAACTTTGAGCAACTTCCCAAGAACTGAAAATTGCAATTCCATTAGGTAGAATAAACAACTACTTTGGTGTCTCAATCTAGTAAGTACTAGCAATAAGCCAATAATCCTATTTTATATTTTGAGATGTATAATGCCATAAGTGGCTGAATGTTTACCATATGTCCTTAACTAGTTAACTAGTAGTAAAATGAAGTTCCCAGTTCATCGAAGATATTCCTAAGAAACCCCAATATTCGCTTTGCAAGTAGCTGATGTAAAATGAGCAAGCTTGAATAGATCCGTTTGGTTCAGAACAAACTCGGTGCAAAGAGCGCTTATCCCCTGGCTCATTATCTTAGTGACATCCTAATAATCTCTTTTATGCCTAAACCAACCTATAAGACCATCTCTGTTATCAGCCGCAGCATCAATTGATCCTGATTAGGGTTTTGTTCTCGGTTAGGATACTGATTCCAGACCAGCTTCGCTAGGAGACTTCCTTTTCCATCCCCAAGTCATTCCAAAGATCAATGGACCATTTTTGTCACTTTTCTGAGAAAAGAAAGTCTGGTTGACATGTAATACTCCTGTTCCTTAAGCTTAGCCTTCTTAGAGCTAGGAAACTAGGAGGGGGACTTGTAGACGAGTAAATATATGGGGGATTATCTTAACAAAATTGAGAAATTTGTCTTCTTGACTCCTAAATTATTCTGTATATAATAAGATGCCTTAGGTTTGTATTGACCAGTGAAAACTGAAAATTAAAGATGCCACTGAATATGTACTGACTTAGTGAAATACTAAATAGTATGCCATGCTCATTAAGTTGTTATGAGTATAGTGGAAGCTCTCAATGGAAATAGGAGAGGAAGCCTTCTTAGACTATACATGATCAGATGGAACCGTGTATGACAACAAGCTACGATTGATTGACCTAATGATTAGGATATTATCATGCTAAAGCCATATTATTCTTCAAAACCCCTTTTGCAATACTATACCTAATGTTTGTTAGAGGCTAAGAAAAGAAATGTTCATCTGATTTGCGTCTTTTGTTTTTACTCAGACTATTTGCTATGCAATGAAAATGAAAAGAGTATAGGGACTTGAAGCCTTGAAAGAGAAAACTCAAGTCCAGGCTATCAAACTAGAACAATATTTGCATGTTCAAGTATAGGGACTTCGAGTGTCATTGAGAGACCTTTTTTTTTTTTGAACTACTGGGAACTTATTTGCATGTCTCCTAAGTAATCACATTATTCAGCAAGGAAAGTGGTCTGAGTGACCTGAGTAGGTCATTGTTTAAGCTGTTTGCTGAGAATTTGTATTGTAACTAACAGGCACAGAAGACCTTGGATGAAATAATGAGAAAATCTTTAGATGTGGTGAAAACTTCAGATCCCATCGACATCAATGATGATCATCCTGTCGCAAATGACGGTGGGGTTCGTTTATTCAAGCAAGCTCCTGTTGGCATAGTGTTTGATCATAGAGGTATAAATAGTTGAATACGTTTCTCTTGTATCTTTTCCACTTGTTCAAAGGCTCAAATGCTGGAATTTAGATCTGGAAATTATTCAGTCAGAACTATTTCTTTGTTATCAGTTGAGCTAAAGGGACCAAAAAAGAAACCAAGAATTCTCCCGGGTGAAGCAATTAATGAGAAATCAAAGAAGGTTTTTATTCTTCTTACTCTCATTAGCCTAACTTCTCCCCCTCCCCTATAGAGAGAATATACGTTATGTAAGAAGGGCTACTGATTCTCTGGCTTTATTTATGTTTGCCTGCAGTTTAAAAGAGAATTGCAGTCTGTTGTGGTTGAGGGAATGGATATCTTAGCTACTGCAAAGGATGCAAGCTTAAAATCTCTATCTAAATTGAAAGCCAAAGAAGCAGCTGCAAAAGAAGCTGCTAAGAGAGAGGAAGAAAGAGTTGCACAGCTGAAGAAAATCAGGGGGGAGAAATGGCTGCCATCAATCGCTAGAGAAACGCAGAAGAAATATAAAGTTCGTTAGTTTAAGCTTGAATATGAGATTCCCTACTGATTGTCTCCTTCTGCCAAAAGAATACTTGGTTCCTTGAATGCACCTCCTGTCTGATTTGGGACATTAGTTGTATTAAACTTTTTGTAGGCTAGGAAAAATGTATTTGAAACAAAATTTTTTGAAATTGAGTTTCCTAAGATATCTAGTATAATCAGGTGTTATCCTGATTTCTTGACTAGTTGACTTGTTGCGTTTCAATCAGTCATATCTACAATTTTTTTTTTTTTCGTTTTGGTGCATTCAACAATGTGCTTGGAACATGTCAGTTTTAATTACCTTTAAAGAAAGATATTATAACAAATTGAGATCGGCTAAGAAAAAGTGTTCCTCGGTTCCTCTTCCTCTACTTCCTCCTTACTAATTCAGAATTTTACTTCGAATTCTATTTATACTTTTCCATCTTGTTATGGATTCTTTATCATCTTGAGATAGATTGGTTTCCATTCATTCATTCCATTATAAATTAACAATTGTAGACTATGAAACTAAAATCAACTTTGATTGGTGTTGAGTGACAAACACAAAACCAATAGAGTATTATAAGTAGTAGTACAAATAACCTATGTTATTTATTGGTTTTATGGAGAATTTGGGTATAATTAATTGATAACACAATGAAGACGAAGGATTTCCAACACGTTAATATGATCTCGGGATGCCAAGTTGCTGATAAAAACAATCATCTCAATCTTGCAACTCATCACTACAATTGTAACATAATTTTGAATTTGCCAAATAGTTTCATGGCTTGGGCTTGCATTGTCTTGGCTACAGTTGCTCTATTTATCTAACAGGATCAATTATGGTTTTTTTTTATGTAATCCGTACAATAATCTAACCTAACATGATCAGTTGGCAACAAAAGAAGAGAATCCAATTTTCTATTAGTGGTAAATAATTAAACTGACATTCTGACAAAGACTTCTAAAATAAAGAGCTGAATGAATATTTCCGGGAATGAAAATACAAAAACGTTAAATTATTAGTGGTAGAATGAACCCAGGTGTTGATTAATCCGATAAAAATCAAACAAAAAACTGAAGGAGCACAAAACAAAGCATGTGGCATTGCATTTCTCAAGTCAAGTTAACAGTTTTTTTTTAACATGAATTTTGCAGATTTTAATGATAAAGAAACTGATGGTCCCATCTCTCAATTTAAAGTCACTTTCTTTGGAACACAGAAATTGCTAAATAACAAAAATTTTCAAGATAATATGCTCCTAACAATTAATTATTACGGCAGACCAAAGGCTCTCTTTAGTGGAGTGATAGTGTTACTAATCTTACTATAAATAATTCCGCCTTTTTTGTGTCTTCAACCCCATTTTAGGTGAAAGAACTCACAGAAAAAAAGCCATCTTATGCTTGAGATTTAAGCTATCCAATATATCATCTTCACCCTCTTAATATCTGTCTCTCTTTAAGTTTCTCATCAAGTGAAATGGCGATCTTGCTGTCGAGTGTGTTTGGAGGTCTGGGTTACTGCATGAACACACTGTGGGGGCTGCAAGAACGGAGATTTTCTGCTGTGTTTGAAGCTGTACGCTCAGGTGCAAGATACATGACTATGGGGCTCATTTTCTGTTTCTTTTCGCTTCAGACTAGAGGGGAGCTGAGTTATGCCTTCATATGATCCTCTGCATGTCTGTGCAACCAAATGTAACTCTTTTGCAGCCTCTGTTGGGTGTCTGACGGATTCTGAAGTAAAAAGTAACAGAAAACGACTCCGGCGGTTGCTCCCTCCAGTTGTCTATCTGATTTGGCAAATAGAATTTTCTTCATGTAATAGTTCTATGCATGGCAGAAGGATTTTGGCCATTTTGCTCATAGCAAACTAAAAATGACTGTCACACCCTTCCCAGCTCAAATATAGATTGTTACTCATTAATTTACTCATACAATTGTAATGCAGTCAGTAAACAGTTGGTATGTTCGCATCTTCATTGCTGAATTTGGATTCCAAGGTAAATATAATTTTATCAGCATTTTCATGTGAAGCTCACTTGTGATACTTAAGCGTTTATTATTATATGGATACAATAACATACGGTCGATACAGAATGTTACATAAACTAACCACAAATAATTTCTTTTATTCATGCATCCATACATACAGAAAGTATTGATTCTCTGTTATAATCTCAAGCTACAAGAGATTTTAACACAACCAAATAAATTAACTACAATAAATGGATTTAACATGACGGGACGAGAATAAAGAACTTGCCTAAAATTACAGGGTGTGGGAAACGAGTAGTTTCCAATTTGGCATTTCAAAAATCGGTGGCGAAGAGGTTTATTTCTGATATAGACAGGTACAGAGGTCTTGCACCAGGACATAATGATCGCATTAGGCCTGCAAGTATCCATGACCTTCCAAATACGATACTACAGTTTCGGCCATTTCACATGGAGAAGAGCAAGCATCTGGCTTCTGTTCTAAGGCGATCTGCAAAATTAGCGTTCATAATTTCATAAAGAATGAGGACCATGACCTTGTATAGGACTTGTAAACAAAGAAACAAACAAAGATGTCTATCTATTTTAAAAAAATTGTAAGCTGATTTGTTGGTCAGCTGAAAAACTCAAATGAGATCAGGGCCTTGAATAAATAAGCATTAATGCACTGTCGAGATAATTAGAACAAAGTATAACAAAGAGATTGTACCTCACAATTTAGAGGTTGTTCATAAGGATCATCTATCCCCGTGAAATCTGAAAGTTATGCACAGTGGAGTTCACTCCGTCAAAACAACAATATGAAGAAAAAAAAAAAGCTATGTGCCATTGCCTTACAGTTACAGACTTGCCAAAAGCAATCGAAGAGGAGAATCAATGGCAACTGTAATATCAAGAAAACACAAGCTAGAATAGAGGAGACAAAGGCATTGATCCAATCATGTTCTCTAGATAACAACCATAGCACAGAAAGAAGACAGGAAACAAAAAATAGGTCAAGAGGCTCAGGTCCCACAAAATTACCCTCAAAACATTCCAGGGGCTGCACGTAGAGCAATTCATGGACAATCTAAGAACAATTAGCTAAATGTTTAGTTTGATTAGCTAAATATTTCAAACTTCAGCTTGACTGTGAGATATTGACTATACAGGCTGAAATCAGGATTTGCCGGAGCCTGGTTAAAAGCTAGCAAAACCAGATCTCCTATACTATATCCACATAATTCAAATTTTCCAAACATTTATAGAAATAAACATATCAGGCTTTATCCTTTTTATTGCCACTCAAGTACAAAAAACCGGAACTAGTATATGAACCTGAATTGAGTTTAAGTATGACAAGTTTCGGCGTAGAGCAGAAGCTAACAGAACTTGACCCTTACCTTGTGCAAGGTACTTTAAAACTGAGCTCCAACTCCATTCCAGGATTAGTGAGAACCGACCAACACTCATCTAGTCATGGCCTTCCTTTAACCATTCTGGAACTTCAGTCAGCAATTCAATCCTTACTAGTTACCACTAATGCAGATTAAGACTCCATATGGCTATCTTTACAGTTTTATTTAGGAAAACTCTCTTGGTTTTACCTTACTCTTAAAGTGAGATTTTACAAATGAACTTTAATTACTATTGGACTTATTATGGGTGTCTCAGGCTTTTAATTAGTTTCCAAGGTGTGAGGGTTAATTATTGGCTTGAGTTCATTAATCAATCCACTCGTTCGATAATACCTATCCTTTTATTTAGTGAAATGTAATTACCTGAAAATATAAGTACGTTTTGATAGTGTTCCACAAGACCAATATAAACAACCATATCTAACTTTAGGCCTAACCCTAATGATCAATATCCTCATAGGACTCAGACACTCAATAAACACCTCTGAAATACCCAGATAGGTTCTCATCTACTAAGTTTACATAAAATCTTTTTAGTCCATTAACTTTCATCTAGCTTTGGTCAAAGGAGAATCATAGAAGAACAATGGCAAGCAGTGAGACAAACACCAACGCACACCATTTAAAACACACTACAGAAAGTACCTTTAATTTTTCCAGCTCGTGCCAACTTGTACAAGCCCTTTGGGTCCCTGGCTTCACAAAGTTGAAGTGGAACATCCATAAAAACCTGTGAGTTGATAGCTGAGTCATTATATAAATAAGAGTATGGCCTTTCTTTATCGTTTTCAGACAAGCAAAGACAGCAAGAAGAGAAAGTACCAATAAAGGAGAAGAAATACCTCGATGAAGTCCCCCTTTGGTAATAGGGCGCGACAAGCATCTCTGTCCTTTCTATAAGGAGATATCAAACTAGCAATGCAGATGACACCAGCATCAGCAAAAAGCTTGGCTACCTCACCTGGAAGCATAATAACTTAGTTATGGTTAAAGAACGGGAATAAAAACAATTTTTGGAACAAAGAAAATTAATACAGCACCCACCAACTCTTCTAATATTTTCTGCTCGATCTTCCGCTCCAAAGCTTAAATTCTTGTTTAAACCATGCCTAACATTATCACCATCAAGGACATAACTTAACTTTCCCCTTGAGTGCAAGCTATGACTCAATGCACAAGCTAATGTGCTCTTCCCTGTGACAAAATATGAGGTCAGAATGAGGAAGAATCAAACAACAATATAACAACTTTTCAAAAATGAGGAAGGTCCATAGAGTTAAAAAAAACGTGGATTATACACCATAAAATCATAGTTTCGACATCACCAAGCGTTATTAAGTATGGAATCTATGGACTATGATTGCAAAATGTTAAAATTAGATTCATTGATTCAAATAAAAAAAGACGGCATAAAATTGTCCATATGCTAATAGGTACAAGATTGCAACTTTCAACATAGAAGGGTACAAAGATTGCAACTTTCAAAATAGGAGCCTACAGTAAAGTGCATTAAAATTGAGTAATGGTGATTTACAGCTTCTATATAGATCAAACGATCAGATAGCATTAAATATGTTATAACTAGAACCACCAAGTTAATTCCAGCACAGCAGAGCAAAACAACACCGAGCAACTAGAATTCATTTCCTCAATAGTTTATCCGAAAATTAACCAAGGATAAACAAAACCCATCGTTTTTAGTGCTTAATTAACTCATACTATTAACCTATTTTTTGTAGGGTAACACTGTAACATGAACAAACAAAAGTGTTCAGAAAGTGCAAGCACAGTGATGGTTAGGTGAATCAATGAAAATTATACCAATAATACAACTCAAAACATGTGGTGCAAATAATACAAACGTGCAAATAAAATTGTACCAATAATATAAGTGTCAATAAGATAAGCAAACCTGAACCACTGAGACCAGTTATCCAGATGACACAACCTTTCTGTTGTAGTAATTGTTCTCTATCATGTTTGTTGACCGAGCATTCATGCCATAAAATGTTGGTAGATTTCTCAATTGTTGACATCTGCTTTCGAAATGTACCTAGTCATTAATCTCTTATCAGTTCCTCTAATCATTAACTCGTAATTCATCCAAATAATCAAGTATATATATAGGCATTACAGTCTGCATTGAGGCGATGAAGAAAATACAGTGCTTAGGTTGATCTATACAGTGTTAAAACCATAAAAACCCTTTTGCAACAGCATACTCAAACTAACTAGGTCCACAACATAACTACATAATAAAAACAGCAAAAATCAACCTAAATCACATAAAAATTGAATCTGAAAAATATGATAAACTCATAATTTTTAATTAATTGGTGAATGAAATTCAATTCATGTGATAACAAAGATCTGGAATATATTCTAGAAACATAATAAAAACGAAAACTTTGTAATAATTTAATGTTGACCAGAAAAATTAGATTACAAACAGAAAAACCCATCCAAGAATACGACAAGATTTCAGCTCATCAACTAATTTCCTATACCAGATACATAAAAAAAAAAAAAAAAAAACCCCAGATTAAATCAGCAATATAAAAATCATTCAAAAAATATAAACAAAAAAATGATAAAAACTAACCCCAAATCCAATTTCGCTTAATTGACAAGCAGTAGAGGAAAAACAGAAATGTTTTTGCCAAAGATAGAGGAAGTCAGACAAAATTCGATTTTTCCTTTTTTATAAAGAGTAAGTTCTAAACGAATCACTAAAATTCTGGAATATAATTCAAAAGTAAAAAAAAAAATGGAGAAAAAAATAAGTTACCCTTTCCGTTAGGAAAACCGTTGGTACAGTCACAATCTGATTGACCATTAACGTCATTTAACGACGACGTTTCATCTAATCTCCCCACCGCTTTGACCAGCTGCCCAAATTTCGATTTTCGATTATCAAAATGAGTACCAAATCGGATCCTATAACGACCCGAATTAATCGGAAACCCTAATTCCGGCGATACATTTCCGATTAACGACGGCAGCAGCTTGAAAGCCACCGTCATCTCTCTGACGCTTACTCCCTAAATTATCGGCGGATAGATCGGAAGATTGAAAAGTGCCGACAAAAATCGGAAATCCAATCAAAACATTAAAATTGAGAGAGTGAGTGAGAGAGAGAATTGAAGACGGAAGATTAGGGGAAAACGCCTGGCGGGAAATTATTTGTCACACACCCATTTTATTACAGATTATTACTACTTCTACTTCCGTACCTAATTAGAGATTTAGAGCTCGTTTTCCACGATTACAAAATTTATCTTTACAACCTTTCATTTTATAATGGGTGGTTTATACACACGGTTGTACGATGCGCATCGTACACACGCCCCAAAACGACACCCCTTAATAAGTGAAACGCAAAATAGTAATTCATGGTTAAAAAGGCGGAAAGAACATCAGTAACAATGCAAAGAACATGTGGATTTTAAAGAACATTACGATGGAAACAAAGAACGCGTGAAATAAGGAGGTAATTTTGGGTAGTTACGGCCCACGTGTTACTGCCCACAGTAATTGTAAAAAATCATTTGGTAAAAATAATTTCCCAAAAAATCTTTCTCTCTCTAGAAACTCTCTCTCTATATTCTCTCTAGAATTCTCAAAAATTCAAAACCCTAAGATTTTTTGGGTTTTTGAAACAATAGTATTGAACAAGAGAAGGGAAGTGAGCATGAAATTGGAGCTACGAATGAACCTCAAAACGCAGACGCAAGGGTCGAGGTTGAAGACGATGCTACTCTAAATCAGTTTCTGCAAGGTAGTGGTAAAAAACCGTACACTCCATCTGTAATTGGTCCAATTGTAGATCCCGCGCTTCTAAATGAGATTGCAAAAGAAGATGATGCTTCAAAGTGAGTTAAAAAAGTTCTCTTTTTGGATTTATAGTATGTCCTTGTTTTGTTTTTTTTATGTTTTTATTTTTTAGTACTTCAATGTACTGTCAACTTCATTAAAAATGGTAGATCTGTATGGTAGGGTCAATTTTTAAAGTATTATTTAAGTGTATGTTCTCTATATGAAGGTGTTATGTTCTTTTGTTAAATCGTTGTGTACTTTTAATTTGAAAACAATTAGTATTGTTCAATTCACTTTTGATGTTCCCTAAAATTCAGCATTCTATTCTTTTTAGTAGGCATATATGTTCTTTTAGATTGAATCTATGTGTATTCATTTTTTATAAATTGATTGTTCTTTTTAATGCATATGCTATGTGTGTTGGTGGTTTTATGGGTTTTAGGTTGGGGTTGTGGCTGGGTAGGTATGGTGGGATTTCGAGTTGGGTTGGGGTGAGAGGTGGAGGTGGTGGACTGGTAGGGGAGTGGTGGGTGGCTGGTTTGGTTCAAGTGCAAGGGAGTATTGGCCCCTCAATGGTTTCCAAAGATAATTCCTTGAAATTCAATTGCAAGTTCAAGTTATATTCCAAAGTAGTGGTTCACAAAAAATTCTATCCTAAAGCATAAAATAATTTGACACTGTGACTACATTTTAACATAGTTTACTTATAGTAATCTGATCAAAGTATGCTTTGTCATAGAATTTCATGTGATGACTTATTAATTATCAGATTAGCTTCTGTCCAAAACTTGAAATTCCACCCTAAAGTTCATAGTCAACCATTCAAGGAAGACAATATCATGGCATGTCTGCCGCTAGAATCCCAAGTCTCCTACTGAGTCTATTCCAAAGTAGAATCCCAAGTCTCCTACTAAGTCTACATGTATGTCTTGTAATGCCTATGATATATTAGTTCTTTTGTAATGCCTATGTCATGTATGTTTAGTGTTCCTTTTTATTTGGTTTTACACATAAGTTGAGTGCGTTTTTAATTGTTGTATAAATATTTTTAGGAATTTAGATGTTCAACCATTGGAAGTGAAGGATGAAAAGGCAGAACAACAACATGAGGAGAAAGGTTCAAAGAAGAAGAAAGACTATCATTTCAAACAAATTGCTACTAAAAAAAGGTGTGTAGAATGTATATAATTTTCTTTTTAATAGGTTTGTATGTTTTTTTTATTTTAAGACATGTTCTTTATGATTTCATGCACATAGCAAATATATTTAAAACATATGTGTTCTTTTTTTTTTTTTTGTTCTTAATATTACAGGAAGAAAGTTGTTGAGCATACCACTGAAGAAAAAAGGCAAACTGTTCAACATGAAGGAAAAATAATGCTGAAAAAGAGGAGGGCTCCATTGGGAGAGCCTTACTTTCCAGTCAAGGAGAAGCCTGAAGTTGGTGCTGCTCAATCAGCTTCACAATCTAAGGCTCAAAGTACAATAGTGGAAGTGTCAAAGGACATTCCAAGAAAGAACAATAAGGATAAAGGACTTGTTGTTAGAGAGAAAAAAACTGATGTAGCTGAAGTGGATGTGGGTGAACAAGGAGAAATAAAGGAGGAATTTACAACATCCCAAAGGCACACTGTACAACCTTTGCTGAATCTAATAAGGGGATTGGAGGAACAAGAAGAGAAGTTGCAGGCTATAAGAGATATGGGATTTGGAGGTATACTACACCTTGATATGCCTAGGAGCTCCCCTAATTTTAATGCCACATTGGTTCTGAATGTGGATGCTAATGAGGTGTGCATTGTATGTGCTAGAAATAGGACAATAGACATCAAACCTGTTGATGTTCATTTGGTGTATGGTTTACCTATGGGAGGGAAAGTGATAGTTGAGGCTGCAAATGAGAATGAGGAGATGGTGATGGTGATGAGAGAATTGAAAGCTTATCATGGTGGTGGTGGAATTCCAAAATTCTCGGCTTTGGTTGATGACTTGTTGGAACCAAACAACCTACCAGATGATAGATGGAAGAGGAGTTTTTTATTGCTAGTGGTGAATTGTTGCATTAAGTCTGTGGCTAACACACAACCCTTATTCAAGTAATGTTCTTTATTCCCTAAACTAATGTTTTTTTAGCTAATTATTTGTTATGTTCTTTTATATACATAACATGTTCTTTATATGTAACTGTAATGTTTTTTAGAATAATATATCTGTTACTTATTATATATTGTATGCTATGTTCTATTTTATAAAACTATATGTTCTTTTGTTAATTCTGACATGTTCTTTAGTATTATATATGATGTTCTTTCTTATATTTTGTTATTTTATTGGCTAGATTCATGCACACAGCTGTTGACACAAGTCAAATTTCAAGTTTTGATTGGTGTTCTTACACAATACAAAGCTTGATTGACAGTTCTATTTACTATCAAGGAGATGTGAAGAGATACTTTCTTGGTCCACTACCATTCCTTATGGTAGTTTCCACTTTTATTTATTCTTTTATTTAAATATTTTGTATATAGATATATATGTGTTTATCGTACTGGGTTTTTTGTTAACAGGTTTGTTACTTTGATCGACTACAAAGGAAAAATATCATTATGCCTAGACAAATTCCTTTAATCAAAGAATGGGATAGTGATAAAATAGCAAAAAGAATTGTTATTGAGAGGAAGCTTGACTTTGGGCTTGGCACACTGTTGGATAGAATTGAGATCCAAGATGGTTGTGGCCAGCCTTTAGCTATTGAAGGTGTAGTGGACCAACAACAGCAACCGCAGCAACAACAGCAGCAGGAGGAACAACAGCAACAACAACAACAGCAGCAGCAACAAGTTCAGGAGGAACAACAACAACAACCTCAAGAACCTTCTAATTTACAGGTAAGCATTTTATAATTAAATATATAAAGTATGTTCTTTAATGGTTAAATATTATGTTCTTTAATGGTTAAACTTGTGTTCTGTAATGGTTAGACTTATGTTCTTTTCCAACTAATTACATGTTATTTTGCTTTCTAATTAAGCATGTATTTTTTTTAATTTTTAGTGTTCTCTAATGACTATGGTTATGTTTTTTTTTTTATTCCTTACATGTTCTTTTATTTTCTAATTCAGCATGTGTTATAATTTTTAGTGTTCTTTCATGATTATACTTATGTACTTTTTTATTAATTACATGTTCTTTTTTTTCTGTACTTTGTTCTTTTGTAGGAATACACCCATTTGCTACGCCAAGCAACAGAAACAATTGCTTCTGGCTTTGTGAACCTCTCCAAAATTCTTAAGATGGGAGAGAGGTTCCATAATAGACCTATTGATGGGGATGCCACACTGTACAATGTAGCTGCAATGTGGTCCAGACTTTCTGGCATTAAATTGTCGGAAAAAGTAATAAATAATGTACCTTCTCAAAGGGTTGAGGGGAGTTCCATCCTGAGCCAAGATACAGAGTTCTTTGCATCTGACTGGTTTGGTGAGATGGTTGACAATGTTGTCAAGAATTCTGGAGTGGAAGGAATCACTGTGGAGAAAGAGAAAGAAGGAGGTGAAGAGGAGGATTCTCAACCCACTGAGTTGGAGCCATTGGTATTCAGTGTGGTTACCCCTTTGACTCCACCAACACAATATACAGGTGATCTAGACCTGAAACTGGCATTGAGCACAACAAGTCCCCTCAATCTGGGAAACCAACAATTTTCTGACATCGGTGAATTTGATTCAGCCTTCACTGACCAACAGTTGGAACCAAGTGTACCAGAGGAGATGTTAGATGGTCAAAAGACAGGGTAACTAATAATCTCAAAATGTGATTTCAGATTTGTGTGGTATATTTATTTAGATTTGAATGATTTAGAATACAAATCTGTAATATTTATGTATTATTTAGATGAATGTTGTAATGTTCTTTATGATTTCCTAACTTGTTCTTTACAATTTCATATGTTGTTCTATGTGTTGTCATATAATATTCTATAAAGTGTAATGTTCTGTTTGATGTTATATAATGTTCTCTGAGATTTTATGTGATGTTCTTTGATTTTTTATTTGATGTTCTTTATGGTATCATATCATTTAATGTATGTTTTTTTTTATTATTATTAATGATGTATAATATAACTACCTTTGAGTGTAAAAAGGATGCCAGATGAAAACAAGGATCAAGGTAAATTTGAGAAGGTGGTAGAAGAAAATGTAGCTGAAAATCAAAGGTATATACATATATACATAGACTTTATAATTATTATGGGTTATTGTTGTTACTTCATAAATATTTTTTGCTTACAATTATTGATTAATACAGTGATGCAACCGAAAAAGAGATGGTATATGTTAGAGCAAAAAGACAGAAAGGAAAGGAGAAAAATAAGGAAAAAAGGTATATGTTCTTTTATAAAAACTGTATGTTCTTTACGTTTTGTTCTTTGTTCTTTTTATAAAAATTTTATAAAAAAATCTATAAAATATAATTATTATACTGAATAGTATGATTAATTATATATGTGTGCCTTTTTAGTGATGCAACTACAGAAAAGGTAGATTGCAAAAAAAAGAAACAGAAAGGAAAGGAGAAAGTGGAAGAACAAAGGTATATGTTCTTTTTTTTTAGAACTATATGTTCTTTTTAAAAGTATTGTTTGTTATTTCAAATGATATGTATGTTCTTTTACATAAAATTTTATTTGCAGTGTTGGTCCAACACCTACAAAGAGAGCTAGGAAGTTGGGAAAGGTGTACATGTCTCCTTTCCTAGTGCAATATTCTCATTTGATAGAGGGCACTGATGAGTTCAAAGAAGCTATACTGGAATATGCTTTTTCAGATGTACTTGATGAAGAGTATGATTTTATTCCTTGTACTAAACTATGCTTTTTCATATGAAATTGATGAAAAACAAGCTTTATTACCCTTATTTAATATTTCTATATTTTTTCTTTTTATATTTTTTTTCTTTTTATGTAGTGAGTTATTTTATGACGATGGATTTGCACATTTGTCAAGAAAATTGATTAAAACAATGGGCGACAATGTATACATCTACAACGATATAGTTGACGCTTTTTGTCTCATACTTAATGCAAAAAATTCTGCTGATGACAAAAGGAGGATTTTCTTCCCAAATGCAACCATTGTAAGTGTAATTCAATTGGTTTTGATCCCTATTTTTTTTAAGATATATTATTAATTTGATTCTAATCCTTTTGTTTTTATAAAACATAGAACTTGTTATGCGTGAGCGATGCGTATGTTGATGATAGTCAAGAAGCTACATATGGTATCAAATATGTTAAATTCGAAGAGACAATCAGATATTGGCTAATTGATTGCAATATAGAATCAGTTAAAGGATATCAGCTAGTAAGTCATATAATGTTCTTTTATTTTAAAGTAGTGTTCTTCTGAATTTAGTATATGTTCTTTAATTTTTAAGTAGTGTTCTTCTGATTTTAGTATATTTTCTTTTCATGGATTAGTTACACATTTTCTGTGACTTCCTTCACTATGTTCTTTTTATTTCTTTGATTGTTCTTTTATATACGTGTGTTGTTCTTTCATGATTATATCATGTTCTTTATAGTATATTCAATGTTTTTTTTTATCTACCTGTTTCAGTTGTTTTTCCCTGTGTATGCGCACGACCACTTTTATGTGATGGTCTTAAATACAAAATCAAAGGCTGTGGAAATTTTGGATAACAGACCACTTGTAGAGGGTGTTCCTTTTTCAGAAAAGTACCATGACTATCCAGAGAAGTTGGTAAGGATGTTATTTAACTTTTATAAATAATGTATGTTTTTAATTAAAATATATAGTGTTCTTTTTGTCTAACTTTTATATTCTTTCGTTGTGTATGGTAGAGGCATGCCTTCTCAATGTACCTGAAACAACATGGGATGAAGTTATGGGAAAAAGTCCTCAACTATGAAATAAAATTGGTAGACATGTCATGGAGAACATTGGACAACAATGTTGATTGCGGAATATACGCAATGCGCCACATGGAGACATACTTCGGGAAGCGTAAATGGAATTGTGGCTTGAGGGCTGATAATGTAATATTATCATATTTTGTATTTTTTTTTATTTAAGAAAATAACAAACATTAATGTTATTCTTTTGTTTTTTTTTTCTTTTTTGTGGGTGAACAGTTTGATGCATTGAAGGCACTTAGAATGCAGTACGCATATGAGATTCTTGTGGATTAAGTGAATAAGCGCCATGCAGATTTTAGCATGAAGGCCAAGAAATATTTCAAGGAAATTAGGAATGATTAGAGACACTTGTGTTAGTTTTTGAACAAGTATGTCTTTTTGAAAATTTGGTGGATGTTGAACAATTAGCACTGTTTATTTTTTGTATAGTTGGGGCTAATAAACTTTGGAAGCATATTGATTTGGAAGAAAGAATAGAATGAACATGTACAATGTTCTTTATACAACATGTGTTCTTCTGATTTTATGCAATGTTCTTTTGATTACAAACAATGTTCTTTTATTAACATATAATGTTCTATTGATTACATATAATGTTCTTTTAAAAACATTTGATGTTCTTTTTGTTCAGTGAAATTTTATTTCTAGTTATTTTGCATCATATGTCTTATAAACTAACACAAAATATGTCTTTTTATAGGCCACAGTAACCACCATTAATATGCAAAATATGTCTTGTTAAAAAAAAAACTGAAATAGAGTGTTCTAATTTATAAGATCTTATTAAAAAAAAATTTAAAAAAATATAAGGACAAATATGAAATAAAAAAAATTGTTAACGTAGACTAAATAGTACATATCATTTATAATTCTCTAATATTCACTCCAAAATAGTCATCAGGCTAAAAAAACTCCAAAGATCCTCCAAATTCGTTGGAATGTGCCAGAACATTTCCATCAGGTACAGGGAGGAAATCCTTCCAAAAAAAAAATAAAAAATTATTTAAGTAAAAGAACAATATGTATAAAATGAAAGAACAAGTTGTAACCATAAAAGAATGTAATATAATATAATTAAGAACAATATATACCTTAATCGTAGCCTGTGCTTTTTGTTTCATCTTTGAAACACCCTTTGCGCTTTTCTTTCTCCATGACTTTATCTTTTGACCTTTTAGCTTGTTGGAAACCTTTTCCTGTGTGCTTTTCCACCTAGTATTCTTTTGACCTTTTTTCCTTTTTTTGATAGGATCCTTGACATCTACCTGAACCGTGTGTTCTTTAACAATGCCTCCATGTTCTCTTTCAAAACCTCCATGTTCTTTTTCAAGTCCTCCATGTTCTTCAGCCAATTCCTCAAATATTACTGCTGGTTCTAATAGACTGCCATCACCTTTTTCTTGAGTAACATCTTGTTCATTCGTTTTTGATAACTCAGGTGGCATATCTTTATCTTCTCCCATCAAGAGATTAATCCTAGCAGTGCATTCTTCAATTGCTTCCTCAATGACAGCTCGAGCACTCAAGTCATTATGTGCTCGATCTACAAGTGTGATAAATGTACGAATATGATACAATCTCCATACACTACAAGGAGTGACACCCATTTCAGCAACATCATTGTCATCAACTCTAGTGCACATAGCAGCTTTTGTCCATCTCTTGCAAATGTATCTTTTCGGGATATAAGTAATGTTGTTTAAGTGTAAGACACGAAGTGAGTGCTTGCACAACAAACCTACCTCACCAAAATATTTGCAAGTACAATCAACTGTAATTGTTGTTTCATCAAATGCAACAGTATGCATGATCAAATCCTTTTTTGGATGTCCAACATGATATTCATAAAGTGGAGGTTGAAATCCTATTACCTTTGTCGTGCAGGGAACACCATTGACAAAATTGTCTTCAAAATGTAAATAGATTTGAATAGTATAAATCTTCCTTGCATGCTCCAACAATCCAATATCTGCCCAAACTAAATGACGATTTCCAGTCATACTATCATAATCATTACTACCTTCTCTACTCCTCCACTCATCAACAACCTCAATAAAAGTAGTGTAGAAATCACATAGACCATGAGTGGCATGTAGTCGACGGGAAACTGATTTGTTAGTAGTTTCACTCCTCTGAGATGACATAACACCGCCACTAAAATAATCTTTGGAATATGCAGGACACCACATCTCTTTGATATTATACAGATTTTGCAGCCATTTATTATCTGTGCATTTGTACGTTTTCTGCGTGCTGTAAAATAAAAGAACATCATACTAAGTGAAAAGAATGTCAAATATAATAGAAAAGAACATCTGTCTACTTAATTCCAGCACATTAAGTTCACTTCAGAAGAACATCAAATATATGATAAAAGAACATTAAACGAACAACACAAGGAACATTATTTTAAGTAAAAAGAATGTCACATGTAATAAAAAAGAACATCTCTCTATATTAATCCAGCATATTGGGTGTACTTGAGAAGTACATCAAATAAATTACAAAAGAACATTAAACATGAAAATAAAGAACATCGTCTAGCAACTTAAAGAACATTGAATCAGTAAAATATTTAAATAACATAATTTTAAAATTATTAATTCATAGCGTTACCTTGACCAATAGTGCTCGAATTCTTGAATAGTATCGGTATACTTCAAAACAATATCAAACAAATCATTAAAACCTTCCTTTGCTCTAAGTCCTTTGATATTTTTCTTTGCATTCTCCCCAATATGCCACGTACATAGTCGATGTCTGGAATTTGGGAAGACAACCTTAATTGCTTTGGCCATTGCTTGAGCTTGGTCAGTCATTATTGTCACAGGATGTTTGCCACCCATGGATTTCAAAAAAGTATTGAACAACCACTCAAAAGATTCCCATTTTTCATTGATCAAGAAGCCAATACCAAACATGCCATTATTGTTATGATGATTCATACCAACAAAAGGTCCACAAATTTGTTTGTACGGTACGTTGTATCATGGACTAATAAATCACCAAAAGCATCATAATCTACCTTCATTCTATTATCACGAAAGAAGAAAGATTGCAAATGGCCTTTTTCATCAACATCAAAGTCATAAAAAAAGTCATACTCACTAGATTTCCTCTCCTTAAAATAGCTAAGCAAGCGCTTTACATCACAACCGTCAAACATCATTTTCTTATGTTGGGATAAAGCACCATACGCATCCCTACAAAGAAATGAAAGATTTGCCTCTCCACCAGCTTGATGTTTTAAAACACGCACTGCATCAGCAACAAGTATACTACTCTCAGTCAAGCTACTCATCATCACAACTTGTTCATTAGTAACCTGTGTACATACAAAAAAACACATTGTTTCAAAAAAAAGAACATCATGTATTTGTTAAAGAACATATATTGCGCATTTAAGAACATGATTTAAAATAATTTTAAAAATTGTACCATTACCTTCCTATGAGACCTAATCAAATGTCTCTTTGAAACAGGAACCCTACTATGATTATGAACCATAGTGTGATTGACCACGACATACAAACCAGACACCTTATCAATATCAAACTGTATATGAGCCTTGCAACCTGTGCGGAAATTCCTCTTTTGGTAAACTTTTGATTGTTCACCATGCTTCTTCTCTTGCTTAAAGCCAGCAAAAGAACACACCAAAAAGCGTTGCCTAGGTGTCCTATCTTTGTCATCTCTACGATTCAACCTATCTTTACGTATACCAAAACCATGTTTAAATGCATAACTATTATACAAATCATAAGCCTCTTCATCAGACTTAACTTTTCTGTCAAATAATTCTGATTCAGTTGCCTCGGTAAAACCTGAAATAGGATATCAAAATACATATATATTAAGCTGATGTTCTTACATAATAACATGATGTTCTTTTAAAGGTATAAAATGTTATTTAATATATTTGTAATGTTCTTTATTAAATGCACATTGATAACGGCACATTAATTACAGAAAATACAAAACAGAGTACAACAAAAGTACACGACTCTTTCAGGAAAGTACATTCCATTACAATAAAAGTATATAAAGAGTACTACAAAGTACCTATATAATTAACAATTGCACATGCACTAATAAATAAAATCAACATTGATTTCAAATTACATATAATAACAAATAAAAAAGAACATATGTAAATAATAAAAGAACTTCATCTTCAACCTCATGAAAATCACTGTGAAATTAAAAATATAAAGTAATTCGATAATAAAATTAAAATTATTAGTAATAACTAAATCTAATAATCAAAATTAATGATTAACAAATGAAAAATATAATGAATTAAACAATTCACCTTCATTGAGGTTTACGATACCCTCGACTTCACCTTCATCGTTGATATCATAATCATTTGCATCATCGACAAATCTAGCATTAGAATCATGGCGAAATTCAGATTGATAAACCATTATTAACTTCTTCTACAATGAATTCAAATGATTGATCCTCAAAATTTTCTCTGTAATTCTCTCTCTGTAATTTTCTCTCACTAAAAAGTTTGAAATCTCTATGATTTTCCCTCTCTAAATCTTTTTTGAAAATATCAGTTAACAAAAATTAGCAAAAACTGAAAGCTATAAAATCGGCAACAATTTAGCAAAATCCACGTGATGTTAAACTGTCTCCTTTTTTTTTTTAAAATTCCCGTAATTAGAAATTAATGGAATTAATCCTTCCAACTCAGCAGGTGTACCATGAGCATGGTACACCCTTGTGTACTATCAAACTTTCATCATTTTATATGGTACGAGTACTATTTATCATAACTAGGGCCACTAACGTGCACGTCATAGACTCACCACTCACCAGGCACCAACTAGCTATGTTTCGGGAGCTCTTTTGGATTGGTAGCATTAATTAATTGATATATATAAAGAAAAATGTTTATGGGTATAAATGACTGCACACTATTCTTAAAAGCTTAAAAAAAATTGATGATGGTAAATAAGTAATAATTATATATTTATATTGCAAGGTCTAATTATCCAAACAGTATTTATAAGAGTGGTGTTAAAAAAAATACTATTTATAAGAGTCATCTCAAACTTTTATAGGGGGTAGCAGATCGATTGAACTTTAAAGTTAATTTTCGCCCAACGTACTCTTGGACATCTGTGCAACCAAATATATATTAAATATTTCCCACCATTATTAATTCAATTAAGCTTATTTAATGAACAGGGTCGTTTCAATAAACATGGAGGCCCTGTGCAATTTAGACAAAGGTGCGCCCTTTAATTATTATTATTATTAATTTTTTTTTTTATCTATACTCCCTCTTTCCCTTTTTTAGATTCCTATTTTTAGCATTTAACAAAATAAATTATGTTTTGAGCTAGATTTAAACTCGTGACCTCCAACACATAAAGGTCATATATTTATCATCTTAACCAACTTTTATTACTGTTTTGAATTTCACATAATTAACATTATTATATTTCTTCATTTATTAAGTAAATTAGTGTTTATATAATTTTATTTATTTTCACAAGATTAGAAAACAAATACATATGGAGTTAAAAGAAAATAAGAAACAATAGAGGCAACGCCCAAACCACACACCAGCAATACAAATTGTTGAACATAATTATCAAATTAAAAAAGTATAAATTAGCAATTTGGGGCATCACTTTCGCCATACACTAGTTCTATATTAAAGATATGCACATGCCCTCATATATTATTGCCCTGGGACGTCCCCGTTCATTTAACATGACTAGTTAGAAATTGGCTAGCAACTAATAATGGTGGGAAATATCTAATATTTGGTAGACCAATAAGATCTCATGCATAAATAATGCAGTGTCAATTGTCAAATACAGACTTCACACATTCCACAAGCTTGTGAGTTGTTTTATTATTGGAGTTGAAACCTCTCCAATTTTGTATTTATGAAAAATAATTGGTTTATATAATTATATTCTTTAGATCAACCGCTAGAAATGCATGAAATAAAATAAAATAAATTAAAATTATACGTTATATTATACTCTAGATTTATATAATCTTTGCTATCTAAAGTTCATAATATTAACGTAAACAATCAAGATTAAGAAAAGGATGATGACCGGCCTTATACACACGTTTAATATGACTTTGTTTTTAATACTCCTAGCTAGCTATCAATTATATTCTTACACATACAACATGTATTTTGCTTTTAAGGTCATTCGTTTTACAATAGTAAATTTATATTACGCAAAACATGAGCATTAATTAAGCAATCAAGCATGTACTGTACGAGTGTACGTCATCAGATCATAGGATTATTGAATTGTAGATTATTGTAAATTGTTGTATAGTGAATTCTGCATATTTTTCCACTTATTAGTTGGATGATTGCATAATTGTTATTTAGTGGTGTCCCCACTTAAAAGTTTTATCTGAAACCATTTTTATATGTGACAAACAAAAGTTTGATGAAATGATGATCGTACAAATTTGTTGAAGTCTTATATTTTTTTATTAAAAAAAAATAATAAAAATACTCCAAAAAGCATGAGTCATGAGAATATGAGATTGAAGAAATATAATTGTAGGATTTAATTAATAAGCATAGATCACATGAATTATGAACTTAATTATGTACATTTGTTGATTCAATGTAGACAAGTAAACCCTTACGTAAACGCAAAGACAAATCGAGAGATATATATAATTGAAAGTGAGAGAGAATTATCTATGCATTTGTATTGATGATTCATGCATATTGGATTTGCCCAAACAAATGCTTCAATTAAAAAACACGGTAAGATACTGTTCTATTGAGGTTATTTGTCTCATTAATATATAATCATTTTACAATTTAGCTTCATCTTGGTAGCATGCATCTTCATTATAGACACAATTTAGCTTAGCTTCAAATTAGCTAGTGTGTAAGTGTGTTTTATTTTGATACTTCATACTTTGCATGTCTAATTAATGTGGAAAAAACTATCTACTAGGTATAAGATTTTTTTTTTCCAAGATTTTGAAGCAATTCAAATAATTCATATAATTTTTTTACAAGTAAGCAAAAAGAAGGGCCATACACGTCAATTAAAGAAAAACAATAAAGGTATCTATGTAGTACTTGTATATTACCATATTACCTCGCTTTATTTTATAATTTTATTAATCTCACATGACCTAAGGTATCACAAGTATGAAATACTATAGAGCTTTTTTTTTTCAAAAAAAAAAATGAGACAAGTAATATGGGACAATAGGAGTATCACTCTTAAAATTATGGTGCTTGTTAATTGGGTGAATTGGTTTAAGCAATCCCTTCAGACTAGGTCATCATTCCTTACGTGCTCAGCCATACGGACTCGTTTGGTTGCAATGGGAATTAACTTCCCATGGTAATTTTCAATTCATGGGAAATTATTTCCCTCCTCAAATTCCTAGGAAGTTGTTTTAGTTTGTTTGGTCAGCATTAGGGAAGTCACAATTCCTAGAAAATTTGAATGATCTAGGGGGAGGTAGGTAAATGAATTTCCTCCATTTTGCAATTTTTTGGCTAACTAAACAATAGTTCAATGTATTTCCTAGGAATTTTGAGTGCCTACATATTGATGCAACCAAACAAGGCAGGAAATCTTAAGCTGAACCTCAAGTTGGACGGATCATATATATGGCTTAGTTGCTCAAAGTTGGAAAGCCCAATATCGTGATGATTTGGGCTAACATTCTGTTTTAAGCCTGTAGCCCCGTTAACTGTACATGTGACAAGAGTTGATCCATAAAAGTTGGGCCTTTGCGGTCAGGCCCAACTTTATAATTGGAGGTTTTTGTGAAACAACTCAGCTAACTTCAAAAATGATCTACAAAGATGTCAAAATTAAACCAGTACAGGGTATCTATTGTTTAATCTCTAATGGTATGGTGTACATTAGTGAATCTCAAATACTTCACATCATCATAACGTTATACTCCATACTTCGTAAATTGTACTCCATAATCCGAACTCGTATATAGATAATGCATTTTAAGATATTGTACATAGTATTGGATGCAAAGAAAATATGAAATACGAGGTTATGAGATACAAGAGTTACAATATTATTATCTGAAATGTAACATAGAGTCAAGACATATGTATACACACATGAAACATGCAATAAGACTACTAGACGAAAATTGTAAGTTTTAAATCAAAGCAAAACACACTCAAATTTATCATTGTACTTACATTTCCCCCCTGAAAATTTGCTTTTATACTACAAACTAATTCAACCAATGGCTCAAACAAAGTAATTAACACAATAATTAACCCAAAGAAATCAAAGAGCCTTCAACTAATTCAGTCTAATACTAGCTAGCTATTAAGAACTCTTCCTCTTCTCACCCCTCCATCAAATCTCCCATTGTCTTTAACCTTAGAATTACTACTAGAAACTCCAAAAGCATTTCTTAAACCCCTAATTAACCTCTGCCTTAAATTCCTCTTCACAACCTTATTATTATTCTCTTCACTATTGTCATCCAAACACGAAGATGATCCCATATTCATATCACAAAATTCACCATTATTGTTATTATTACTACTCCCTCCGAACCTCAAAAAACTCGAAGAAATCGACCCTCTTTCTCCCCTCTCCACCTTATTATTATTAAAGCGACAACTCGAAGTCCTCCTTTGATCATCCATCAATGAAGCACTACCACCACCCTTTTGTTTCTCTCTTTCAGACTCCATAAGAAGCTTCTTCATACCACATAATTCCTTCTCTAGGCTTTGTATCCTTGAACACGTCGTGTCAATTGCTGATCGTAGTTGTGTAACCTGGCGTAGGGCTGCATCCCTCTCTAGGATTGCTCCTAGGGTGGCCGGGGAGTCGGTCCGTGGGTCATATTGGGAGTGTTGTAGGGGATTCGTAGTTGTGTTAGGGTTAATGACGGAGAAAAGAGAACGATGAGTGTTGAGTTGTTCAATAAGCATGGCTTGGACTATGAAACGAAGAGGCATACGTGGGTTTTGTACGGCGTGCATTAGGAGTGTTGGAGATAGTATGCTACAATCTATGCAGCTTGTTATTTGTGTCTTCTGTTCTTCTGACATTTTTCCATTGTATACCTGTGTAATGTAGCATAGACTCATAGTTGTTGTGTAATGATTGAATTTATTTAATTTACATGATGAAGATATGAAGAAAACGCATGGATGCATGACTAGTGATATCAAATATTTACGTATATTCTCTATCACACTTATTAGTTGTTACATGTTTAACCGACTCATCTATATATCATTGTCATAGGTACTGTATTGTCAAACGTTGCAATTAATGAAATTGCATGAGTATATAGTACACTTTGAATTTTGAAATTTTGCAAAGAGACATCACATCACAATGATATAGAAACGCATGAAAAGGGGAATTAAAAAAAGATGATCAATAATGCAAAATTTTTTTCCTGAAATTTGGATGTGGATTGAAAGTTGAGATTTTAGAGAGCTCTCATGAAACACAAATTTTGGTTTGTAAAATGGGATGAAAGGTAAAATGCATACATTCAATAATCTATATTTGTACACACGATAAATGATGGACAATGTACAACTTATTCAGTTATTTGCGCCATGTCCAATAGTTGTTGTACACCTTAGAAGTGTAATTCCTAGAAGTTTCTCATGCTCTCTCTTAACAATAATATAGTACTGTACATCTTTCATTTATGCTATTTTGTCTACTCTAGTACTTCACTAGTAAAAAAACAAACAGTAGATCGAATTCCTTCAACTTCTCAATCAAGTCAATTATGTTTCAACCAAAAATTGTCAATTGTCATATATACAATTTATTTAAAAACATTCGTATATAATTCTACTTGTCATGTGACACTCTCATTAGACTTCTAGAACATGTGATCAATGTAAAATTGTACATTCTAACGTTGTCAATTATTCTATTATATGGTCACACTGTAAATGATAACACGAGTATAAGAGTGTAATGTATAAGAAAACTTACCAGAAAATAAAGATCGATGACTCTATAGAGAAGATCATGACTAGCCGTATATCTCCCCTGCATAGAGTCCGCAATCACTTTGATCCCCTCAGGCGAAACCGTCTTAAGTCCGTCAGCACAACTAACAGCTCCATCTCCTTCGCCGTCATCCAACAATGCTTCAATACATCTACTAGGAAGAAACGCCGTTTGCTCTGCCTCAGGAAGCAACGACAAACTCGAACGAAAAACGTTACATATTAACGTTCTATTTACAATAACCACCTCACGGAAGTAAGACTCCGTTAACTCACGGAGGCTTTCTTCACCTACAATGCCGTCCATTTCTAGGAGTTGGGCCGTTATACGAAGAGCAACGAGATTGGACGGTGTCATAACGGCGAAATTGCTGTAACAGAAATCGGCAACTTGTTTGAAGGTGTCTGCCGCAACTTTTAACGGTGGAGAAAGAGTGAGTTCGGAAACCCTTGTTAAATGGCGCTTAAAGTAACCACTTTTTGAAACTAAAACATCCTGTTACAAAAACAAATAAACAACTACTTTAATATATACGTACTGAATTTGTATTTATTTCATTGATAGTGATTTTTCATTTGCATTTATTGCTTGAAAGTACATTGGTTTTCACCATTTTTTTTGGCCCCTTATTGTTTATGTTTGTTTTCCATGTAATAAGGGTATGTTCTCTTCTTATTTTCAGTTCAGTTCAGCTTCAATAAGTTTAATTCAATTTTTAATTTTCTTCTCTCACAAAATATTCAGTTCAATTCAGTTCCAATCAGTTTAGTTTAGTTTAGTTCAGATCAGTAAATCAGAACAGACCCTAATTCAAATGATCGATCAATTTCCCAAATTATGGAACTACAACCGATTCTCCTATAGCCCTATACTCCTATTCATACATGATTGCATTTGTAAATTGTTGTATATGCTTTCTCCGTGTTTTAATTGCACAATTTCCCTCATTAAAGTTTGACTGTAATTTTATCGATGTGGAATCTTAAATCAAATCAAAGTTATCAATACAAACCCTACTAATTGGTTCATAACATTATTTCATTATGATCTATCATGTGATGCAACATTGTAACTAGTTCTATATCGACTACATGGTCATGTGATGCAACATTGTAACTAGTTCGCAAAACTTATTAGCTTGTGTTTAAGGCGTAATTAGAAATCTTAGGTATTAGTCATATTACTACTATACATTCATTAGGTAACAAAATGAAATTGCTTGTATACTTATTTGGGAATTTGATACTGTAAAGATATGAATCAATGTAATAATGAATTGACCTTACATGCAAACAAATGATTACTTAAAGATAATGAGAACATAATGAAAGACAAATTTGGTTCTTAATTTTCAAAAAATGTCAACAGATTATAACAGCTTTGGTAATGACACTTAATGAGACAATTTTCTATATTTGTTAATCTTTCATATTGTCAACATCATACAATTTCTACTCTTCATATTTTCTTGTTTTTTTGCCCTTCTTCCTTAATCTCTTGGGTTCACATATGCATCCCAATTACACATTTACATTAATACAATCCTTTAATTAAGTATATAATCTTATTTATGACATAACATATTAGCAAAATTCTCATTATAATGTGAAAACAACAAGATAGACGTGGCTAATTTAGTAACTTGAGATTTACAAAGGGCTAATGAACATAGTATGAATTTTGGAAAATTAAGCTTTATCACAATAATAGTACTATTAAAGTATTAAATCAAATTTAATAATATCAGTTTCAGACTTTAAAGGTCATATTAATTTATAATTAAGTAAAATATTATTACTATGAAGTAATTTCTAAGGAAGGGCAAACGTACAGTACACACACCTTGTGCAAGTGAAAACATACGCCTCGTACTTGTATCTTAACGTCTGGTTTCCTTCCCGTTGCTTCCGTCCTTAATTAGAAAAAAAATTAAATTAAATTACAGCAATTAATTAAAGAAATGCATAAACATATCACAAATATAACAAAAATATAATAATAATACAAATAATTAGTATATACTTTCTCCGTTAAAGGAATATTTTATATCTCACAAATAATACCCCTTTTTGCAAATAATAGTTAACAGAGGTAGTAATAAAATAAAATAAACGTACCAAGCGTCAACACCGGACTGAAGAGGAGAAGAAGGAGAAGAAAGAGGAGGTGAACCAAGAGACTCTAGTTCATCCTCATCGTCTTCGGTTTCATGTTCGTGTTCATCTTCATCTTCAAAGATAGTCTCTGAAGCAACCCCAAAATTTCTCCAACCCACCTTCATTTTTTCTTCAACTTCTTTTTCATTACAAGCAGTAGAGGACATTGAGATTTAAAAGGGTATATAGTATAGAAAATAAAATATGAAATTAAACAAAAACAAAAAAAAGAAGGGAAGAAAAATAGTTGTAAGTTTTTTTTTTTTCTCTTCCTGTAGGAAGGTCTGAAAATGGGCCTGATAAAATTGTAAAGCAGTAAAATAGTGCAGAAGTGTTGGGTAGGGTGATAAATAATTTGCCTGTTATATATAGAATTTGGTTGGAAAAGGGTATTTAATGTCATTTCCCTACTGCTTGTATTGTGGGAGTATTTAATGCAATGGATCTTTTACATTTTATTTGTGATAAATAATAATATAAATAAGATTCAAAAATATTATTATTATTATTATGGAAATAAATAAATGTATAATAATAATAATAATAATAAGAGTTGAAGATCTTTCAAAAAAAAAAAAAATAATAATAAGAGTTGAAGTATTGTTATTTTGTGGGGATCATATGACACGAAATTTCTCTAAGGTTGGTAGTTTCAGACTTGGTTTGGTGAGAAGAATTGCTAAAAACAAATTGGTTTGGAGAGAGGTTCATCATTCCTGGTTAACCATTATTGTTTTGGACTTGGGTAGTTTGCACAGAGTTTATTTATTTTAATGCTCTATGATCGATTAGATATAGTGACTCAAATGGCTGTAATTCTTCGTGGTTACATTAATACAAGTATTACGTATGCTGTAAAAGTTGTCTTTGTATTTGTTGTTAAAAAAAATAAAAATTGTCATTGTCTAATCTATCCTTTCTCTAACACTTTACTTAAATGTATGACGGGGACCTTTGATATTTTAAAAAAACATTGGTGTCATTGAAAATCTAATGACTAGTTAATTATTTTGCCTTATTTGGTCTACCTAGCATTCTTGGATAATTTTATTGGTTTTTTTGCAAAGATTATGTTTCAAAAAAATTGATCAATTGTTGGATATTAGGTGTTCATGTGTTTATTAACTAACTGTTGACCAAATAATTCTAACACATGCTATTGAGAATTGAAGAGACCTTTCTAGCTGATTAATTAATTTTTAATATTGGATGAAAAGATGGCTCAACAGCCATCAACTTAACATTCTTTTCATTGCTTGGCCACAAAAAAAAAAAAAAAAAAAAAAAAAAAAAAAAACAAAATCTAATGGAAAAATGGGCAAAACTTATATACTGTATATCATAATGGGTTATATATGAATCATAACCCATTATTTAATTTAATATAAGTACTAAAATATCATCAAATTCACCTATAATATTTATGATAATAATTATCTATTTAACCATTTGAGTTATTGACCTATAGACCAAGAATTATTTTTGTATATCAAAAAGTATGTACTTAGCATCAATCCAAAGTACAACAAAAAAAGACATAATTTATTTTGTCTCTTTTGAAATATTTGGTTGAAGGAAGGTAAGAGGTGGCTCTCAAACGACATATAATATGGCTACTGGCCTGGCCTCTTATAGGGTGTGAGGATAATAATAAGATATGGTGGTTAAAAGGTATCCAAATTATGAAATTAGTAATAATATTAATTTATTTATGAATTTGATTGGATTTGGATCATTACAAATTGTGTCAAGAGAGTACGTTTTGTCATAATATATCAATCCCTATCAAATAAATAAAAAGAAAAGAAATTTGACCAACCTAATTGTTATTTAAAGTATACATAAATTTGTTTTCAAAAAACTATTCATGTAATACATAATTACTAGTAGATCATTATATGAAATAAGCAAAAAAGAAATACTCCGTATCTAGTACATGTGCCAACTATAAAAAACATATATATACATTACTCTATATATTAAAACTGTCAAAGTAATCACGGATTACTTCACGAGTTTGAAAAATTTGAGTATTTGACTATGTCTTTGGCATACAAACTAGCTAGGTAATCATACTCACATCACACACTACTCAGCACTGACATATTTATATGTATGCATAATGCAATCTACGATTAATGGTAATGGAGTAATTACTTTGAAAATAAATGGAAGAGTTGCTACGACTTTCACCCCTTGAGTTTAACTAGTAGCTAGCTAGTGTAATCATAATAATAAAACAAAAATAGTGCTCATCATCAATACCTTATCAATCAACAACAATGGCAAATTGGCAATGGAGTGTGTAACACCAACCCATGCATCAACATTCAACAATATGTTAATTTAACAGAAGATCGTAATATGACCCTCGGTATGTTAAAGTTGATGATTGGAAGTAAAATTTCTTACAACTTTTGACTAGCATTATAACCAATTTCGAAACAATCATATAATGGAACTAACTCATTCTTAGGAATTTATAAACCTATTAATAGGCCTGTTATGGTTATCAACAAACACTTATGACCACGAAGGACATCCTCAACACACATTTAAATTTTGAAAAAAAAATAAAAAAAATCTCGAAAAATTGATCTAAAAACGTGGATTTTAGCCTTGTATTTCAGACACTTACACTTTTTTTAACACTTTAGAGCTTGTAATGTAAAGTAAATATTATGAGGTGTTTTAATGGAGCCCACGAGATTGATAGGTCATTTGGGAGGTTGAAACCAACTAGTTTGCCTCTTAACTATCTAGTTACGTGCACACCCTCTATCGTAAACTCAAGACCACTACAAGCTTTTATGTGCTGACTAATGACCATATATAGTATCAAACAATATTGTATTACCTCGGGACGCATCTTTTGCTAACTCTTTAATTTTCAACACCGGATCCAAAATTTCCTAAAATGCTTCGATCTCGTGTGTTATAGCCTTGAATTTAGCCTCAGAAGATCATTTAGTTCATAACAAGGATAAGCATCAACCTATTCCCTAGTTTCCTAAAATGTCTTGAGAGCCATACTTGGTGGCTTGGTGGGTGCCTAAAACCACCTCATTCATTTTTTGGTCCACCCCTTGTTATTTCTTAAGATGTGCTACCTTGCCACCGCTTGGCTTTGTGTTTGCCTTAACTTAAGGCAAGTTAAGACATTACCTTCAATAGCCATAAATAAGTGTTTTTGTGTTTTTATCACAACCAGTCGATCGAACCAGCCAACAACCAACAAAGGTAACAACCGATTGCCAAACAAGACCATTTAAGTGTTTAACAATTCACCTTTATCAAAGACCTTTTTTACAATGGAATTAACCAAAACATGTACAACCAATCTACAATATTCCATGTAGATTTATAAAAGACCAAAACCCAAACTTCTCCAAAAGAAATGTTAACAATACACAAATGGGCCAACAACCCAATCAATTTTTTTTTTAAAAAAACCTCACAATCCATTTTTTCCTCAAAAACAAACCAAACAAAAACGAGTAAACCCATAACATTTCACAGCCCAACAACAACAACAAAACCCTTTCGGCACACTAACAACACTCACACTCTCCCTATTATAAGACCCTCTCAAACCCTAAATCTTCATCCTCTTCATCTTTTCCGCCCCCTTTCAGAAAACCCTAACCCCAGAAAAAAAACCCAGAATCCGAAGATGAAGCACAACCCCAGAGTCTCCAGCTCTCGCCGGAAATGCCGCAAGGCCCATTTCACGGCCCCTTCAAGCGTTCGCCGCGTCATCATGAGCGCACCTCTCTCCGGCGACCTCCGCAGCAAGTACAACGTCCGATCAATGCCGGTTCGCAAAGACGACGAGGTCCAGGTTGTTCGTGGTACCTTCAAGGGTCGTGAGGGTAAAGTTGTCCAAGTTTACAGGAAGAAATGGGTGATTCACATTGAGAGGATTACTCGTGAGAAGGTTAATGGATCGACTGTTAATGTCGGAATCCACCCTTCAAAGGTTGTGATTACGAAGCTGAGGTTGGACAAAGACAGGAAGTCTCTGTTGGATCGCAAGGCTAAGGGTAGGGCTGCTGCTGATAAGGATAAGGGTACCAAGTTCAGTGCTGAGGATATTATGCAGAGTGTTGATTAAACTTCATTTTGAGAGGAGAGAGAATTTGAGAGAGGTAATGGAAATCAAAGGGTGTTTTTGCTCTTTTGGTTTTTGTTTTTGTTAATTTCTGTTGTTTTTTTTTTTTTGGAACTTTTATCAAGTTAGTATTATTATGTTATAAGAAGATTTTGGATCTAAATTTATGGCTGCTTAGTTTATTAATTAGGGTTTTTGTTGAACCTCTCGATTTTCTCTGATTTATGCGATATATTTCTACGTTCTAATTACTGTTATTAATATTGTTTAAGTTTGTTTGATGATGTGTTATTATGAAATGGTTCTGATTTTGATGGTTTTCTAGGATGTTGTTAGCAATCTTGAGTAATGCTAATATGGAATGATTTGTAAGGTAATTTGATTAATTCAAGGCAAATTTTGTGTACTGTGTTCTGTTTTTGATAGGAATTTTTTAGTATTAAGCTAATCGAAATGGGTCGTTTATTCAAGTTTAGCTCTTTAATGTTCTGTGATTAGTCTAATTTATAATGACAATCATAGTTGATTCTTTCAGTAATAGCAGTAATAGACTAAGCATTTGAATATTAAGATATCGTAATTGACAATCATAGTTTGTTTTCCCAAAGTTAAATGTTGTTGTTTTGGTGCAAGTTTAGCTCTTTAATTTTCTAAGTGAGTTTCTTATATGATGATAGACAGCAGTTGTATTCCCTGTAATTGACTTAACTCTTGAACATTTTATCCTTTTATGTGCATATAAAAGTTTTGATAATTGAGTTGAATTTGGTTGTATGATCTCAAGTCTTGCGGCTATTAGTATATATGAGGCTAGAATATTAAATTAATGTATTATGATCTAATCGTTGAACCTATACACAGTAACAGATTAACCGAGCTTGTGCTCAGTTGTTCCTTTGTTGGTGGTTAGGTTCTTTCGAGGATTATTCTTAGATGGATTGTAAAATTGTTATAGACTTGTAGATGCAAGGGATTGGCTTTAATGTTTAGTGTAGCATCAAGGGTTGCTTAGGTGATTCTTTGTTTTGGTAGTTTCGCTTTTTTCTTCTCTTCAACTTACTCTGGGGAAGGATTTATTGGGTGTTTTACAGAGATTGGCTGTAATGCTTAGGGTAGTAAGCATCTGACAATATTTCTTGAATTATTAAGGTGTATGTGAGGTATGTGGTGGATGTGCACAATTTTGAAAATTGGATATGTGCGTTTTGGATTGACAATTCAATGCTTATGGTATGATGTGGGATTGGACAATAACTGTGATCCTGTGAGAAGGTAGCTAGGTAGATGTTTGATGTGATTCATTTAGTATGGTTAAATCTTAGTATTTGAGAATGGAAGGAATTAGCTATACAAATCTGGGTTATTGTCATTGGGTTCTGCTCCTGAGATGATTTTGTATCCGATGTCATATATGATTATATAAAGTGTAAGGTTAAATATAGGGCTTGTTTCATATTGTGTTACTAAATGAGTAGGCTATGTATGATATGAAGCGTAAGGGCTAATGTATCATAGGCAAATGAGTAGGCTATGTATGATATGAAGCGTAAGGGCTAATGTATCATAAAGTTGGCAAATGAGTAGGCTATGTATGGCATACAAGCGCTGGCAAGATTAAGATTTGATAATGTGGTTGTTTTTGTTTTCTATTCACATAATTTGTCGAAGGCTTTTAACCTTGAACGGAGTACAAATTTCTTCAATACAAAATAAGAGCAATAACAATCAAATCCTTAATCCTGCAATTGAACTACTTGCGAAGATTTTAACGGATCCTACCATGAAATTGGTGTAAGTCATATTATACGGAGTAACTACATTTGACATTTGCAAGATTAAGAATCTATCTTCCTTCAGTTCCTTGTATTGTTTGAAGCCTGTTTATTCGTACTTTGGTTCCAGCTCTCTCCAGATCAATAATTCGGAGTCTTTTTAGAGTTGGGAGGCTAGTGTCTAGCTTCTCTCTGAGCCCGAACCTTTATACGCCAAGTACGAGTACCGTTTAGATGTTTGTTTCCTCGTTGATTTGCTAAGAAAGATTAAGTTGATTTTGGCTCTTAATATAAGGCGATTATAGTTTTTGTTGCTATATGTTTCTTGGTGCCTTAAGTTCAATTCTTGCTTTCAAGTTTATGAAGATTTAACCATCCCATTAAAAAATTCATAGAATATTTAACTCAGCCTTCAAAACAAATAACACGGTAACATACCCTTAACTCATCAAGGGATCACTTCAAAACATGCATATTTTACTTATTTAGAACATTTCAATCTTACCGCTAAACAAGAGCTCCCAATTCCTAATCCAATCTGCCAACCTTCAACCTCAAAACAATGGCTTAAACTGAAAATTTCCACGAACATAATACATTCGTACAGAGTGCTTACTAAAAACACACTCAGTTTATTGCAAATTATTGGCAATTGAGCAAACAATGTAATCCTATGGGCTATGCCGCTATGACAATACTGAATATAATTCATTCTAATGATATTTGTTGTCAGCCAATAATACAAGTGTAACTCACCACACTCCTAAACAACTAACCTGGTAAAATGAAACTTACTGATGAAGCACCCAGGATTAAACAAGAGTAAGAAATTACACGATACATAGAAAACACTGAACATTTTAGTCAGGCCAACAACCTATTCCATTTCATGTCTGCATTCAAAATTTCAAAAAGACCAGTATCAACAATTAAAACTTCTTCCAACTAAAAAAAAAATGCTACCAGGAGATATCTTGGCAAATTACAATGCCTCCTTGCAGATCGGACAGACCCGAATCTATAGACAAGTATCAACAACAATGTATTATAGCAACAAAACCTCAACCAGAGGGAACCAACAAATGAATATATCTGTATAACTACTTATTAATAGCTCCAATGAACAGAGCCCCATGGGGGACGGGGAAAGGGAGGAGATGGATTGTAAAACGTTTTCCGGAAGAGAAGCATCAGGTTATCAAAGCTTAAGAGCAAGCCCCAAGCCAAACCTTGGAGTTTTATCCAAGGCCAGGGTGTCAAATTCACTGGCGACAGTGAGCACTGATTTAGGAATGACCTGGTGCTGGAATACAGTGCCAAGTTTCCCATGGTTGTTGAGTTTTGCCTTGACTGTTGTCAAATGATCAAGTGCATATGATCCTCCAACTGTGAACGTGTTCTCATTAGTAGAAAACCTTCTGCTGATTTCAGCAACTGCAGCACTTTTCTTCAGCTGATCAAAATGGTACAAATATGATGCCTTCACTGTGTCACCCTTATCGCCCCTGTGTAGGAAAACATTCTAAGAGTTAAAATTGTACCGTTCTCATTACACCAACTATGACATATAAATATTAGTCAATCAGACGAGGACTTACAGAATAATAGAAGCACATGACTCTGGCTTTGAAAGATTAACACCAGCAGTATACTTGGTAAAGTCACCAGAAGTGGTGTCATAACCAGCTTCTACACCAAAGGCAATAGTTGGGGTGCCAAGGGTAGCCGTAACATCAACAACAGGAGACTTGTTTAAAGCAACAGCTGATGTAAATGTTGCATGGTTATGGAAGTATTGAACCTCCAGCTGTTTGACAAATGGCAAATAAATTAAGATAGAGGAAACAATAAGAGAAAATCCATTTTCAAAGGGCATATTATACCTTGCCACCAGATGTATCTGGTATCTTGAATGAAGCGATAGTTTTTGTTGATGGGATTATGTCAGCAATTGTGATGGTAGTGGAGATCTGCCAAAATAGAGTTAAGAAACACGAGCTTATACACCAATAGGATACTATGAGATATAGAACACATTTGCCATTTGATCTTTGCTAGTAAAAAACATTTGGAGAAAAGTAAAATACCTTTGACTCTGTGTCAAGTTTGACATCAATCACAGTGTTCTTGTACTTGTACAAGGCAGCCACATCTCCATTTGAAAGTCCTCCTTTCTTCACAGCAGTTGAGGTGAATGCCTAAAGGTTTGGAGAAGAAAATGACATTAAGATATGTTCCCTTCCTATTTGAGAAACTTAAAACTTATTCTTCTTCGAATAAAATAAAAGATTAGACTACAAAAAACAAGAAATTATTACTTGCATAGTTGCATGCATAAACTAATACCAATTCTTGTCAGAATAAGAAAATTTTGGACCACCACAAATGAGAACTTATTTCAGGAGCTTAATATTTGTACAGCTTCAGACGATAATAGATCTATATTTTCATCTAATAGTTACTCCCTCTATTCTTATTTTAATTATTAATTACACTTGGTTTTACACAATCTCCAACTACCAACGCACATAACCTTTTACTATGTACAAGTATATCATTATTAGTGTATTAGCAAAGAAACTACAAATTTGATATTTTAATTATGCATTGAGAATACAAAGCCAACAAGATTCACATGATAATAGCGATGATTCATGATTAGAGTTATTTATCTTTGACCCTAAAAGCAAAGTGTAAGATTTTTTAACTGTTTAAAAAATAGAGGATGTGCGGAATACAATAGATTGTGGGGGTAATTGATAGTTAAAAAGATACATATAGAGATGAATAAGATCCCGCTTGTAAATATTCTTTCTTAGATACTCCACATTTACATAAAGTAACAGCATAACACGATCAAACCAAAATATAGACCAACCTACCTTAATAGTTTCAATTCAATTCAGGTTAAGAGAACACAACCCTAAACTGGTCAAATAAAATTTATGAAGATGACACAACATGACATTTTTTTTAAATTTAAACATTAGCATCAGAATACAGTAAAACTTTGGTCATTTCAAGACAGACCACAGCAAAAAGATTCAGACCAGACCTAGCTTGACCTTAACTAAAATAAGTTCAAATCACCTAAATCTAAGTAATGTAAATATGAAAACAATTTTAGATGAAAGGTCATGAAACTACATAAACAAGGAAATGAAGCAACCAGAAATCAATTATAAGGCAAGATTTACTACTTTTATCAAACCACAAAGGGCTCATTCTGTTATTAGACTCATTATATATTTGTGCAAGAGTTAGAAAAAAAGGTAGACCATTGGTTCAAAAACCGAAGGATAGTATAATTAAAGTGCACCACATATGTCTAGAGCACTCATAAGATCTCCTGCACAAGTCATTCTTCTTAAATCTACCTTGCATTTCAATCCTTCAAATTTTCAAAGTTAGCAAGCTGCAAAAAACTTCAAATCACTATTGAAACAGCTTTCAAACTTTCTAATTTTTAACCTCCCTCATATTCTACTTTCTACTTAACAAGAGCTGGCAGGGAATCAACTTCATAGCCAAAAAAGATTAGCACCAGGCCTAATAACTAGTAGTTTCTTGGTAGATTTAACTCATTTAAGAGAAGATGAGGTCAGAGTCCTCAGATAGCTTATGTGATCAAGGAAGCTAGCAGCCTAGCCCCAATGTGAAAGCGGCTCAAACAACAGGATATAATTCAGTATAGAAAGTCATGCTGCATTGCTTCCAGTCACAATTTGAAAGTCATGCTGCATTACTAAACTAGGGTAGGATACATATTGTTAAAGGAAAATAGTAGTCAATTAGAAAGTAAATTTGAAAAGTACTTTCTAATTGTTAAAGGACAACAGTAGCCAGACCTAGATAGGATACATATTTGATAGGGGTAGATGAGCACAAAAGAATAAATTGTGCAGTAGCCATTGATTGTTTAACTATGGAGTTTACAGTCAACAAGAGTGTAAACAACTTCATCCATGAAAAAAAATTGAAGTAAGTTTCATAGCATAAAGAGCTTAAAGTAGATGTTGTAAACATGCCAGCATAAAGAGCCTTAAACACTCCAAGAGCTATTTTCCAGTATCAGGATTTCCTCCTCTTAGTCAAACAATAAGGATAACATAGCAGGACTATAGCTTCTCTGCAAATGGACTTTAGCTTACAATGGGAAAGAAAAGAAGCACAAGTGGACAAACTATAGGCAAACTGCTAGTTTATATACTATCAAATGCTTGCAGGTTAGATAGCAGGAAATGGGAGCAGATGACACATCAAATCAGTTAAATAGATATGATAAACAATGGACAGCCTTATATCCTAGCTATGCAAACTCTGTCGATGACTAAATGCTATAACACTGATTACAAGAAGATGTGCATCAGAAAAGTACTCAGAGTGAGGATCAAGGCTAGCTTGGTGCTTCAGGCAAGTCAGCTAAATAAACCTGTCGAATGCAGAAGACTATCCTTGGACCTCGCTTGCTTAAGTGAAAAATTCTATTCAAAAACCAATAGTCTAAGTTTGTAAGATCAACTACATGTATAATGTTATATCTCCTTATCTCCAAAACCGGAATCGGACAACTTATTGCTTACAAATGTGCACGCAATTGGATTACAAATGTGCACGCAATTGGATCTAAACATAATGTAGTCAAGCATATTCATAACATCCAAACATTGCGCATTTTGCCACAGAAATTCACCAAACCAAATTCAAATTCTGTCTACTACAAAAGTACAAATGTAGTAGAAGCGATTGAACAAATAACTTGGATATACTTGATAAATAGAACATCATGCATCAAATATAGGAAGAACAAAATCCGATTACATATATTATGAAATGAGTGATGACATCAAGAAACTGGACAAAATGACTTTCGCATACTACGAATCGATCGTAACTACATTAACATCAGCTCAAATTCCTCAAAATGACTATTGCGAAAAAAAATAGGGCAAAAAATAAAAAATAAAAAATAAAAAATAAAATACCACGCCATTGACGCTGAATGATGAAACTGAAAACTTCTGATCTGAGACGTAATCCCTCGTAAGAAGATCTGCACTCGAAAATTTGAAGAACGAATTATATTTACAAGAATCGATTCCACAACAAATCTAATCAGAAATTCTAGAAAAAAAGAGCGAAAATCGAAAGCGAAAATGGAGATGGGAAACGGTTGAAGAACCTTTGGGACGCTTTCCGATGTCGGAGAAGAGACCTGGACCGTTGGCCATAGTTGCAGCGACGAAGGAATAGAGGAGAGAGAAAGGGGTAGAGAGAGGAGAAGGTGACGACCAGTCGATGAGTACCAACAAAATGACAAAGAGGGAAATAAAACACGAGGTGTAGACTTGTAGTGAGGAACGACGGAGACTCAAAAGGTGGCGTTTGGAGAAATATTGTTACCGAACTAGTTTTTTGACCCGTACGATACACAACCGTTAAATCGAAAAAACTTCATACTTCATTAAATTATTTTCATTTCATGCTTTGATTTAAATTTAATATTATTCATATACTAATTCTTACTAAACAATAAAGGGTCTAATAAGATGAATTTTTACATTAAAGATATTTGGTTTTAGAGGGAAGTCACATAAGATGCTAGATATGTTTGGTGTGCACATTCAATTATGAAATTTTCATTTTTTTTTAATAAATCACAATAATGGAAAATTAGTCTTATTAGATGAGATTTGAGGGAAGACTAATAAGATGTTAGATTTATTTTTGAGTGCACATTTCAATTATGATTTTTTCATTTTTTTTTTTAATTCAAAGAAGTGGAAACATAGTATAATAAGATGAGGGAAGTCTTATAACATGTTATGTTTGGTTTGGAGTGCACATTTCAATATAGGTTTTTCATTTTTTAATCACAAAAATGAAGGCATTTAAAGATAATACAAAGTATACCACAAATAAAAAGATACGGTCTCACCTAATCTATTGCTCTAATCAGTTCTCAAATAAGCAAACTTTGACATTAAACTGATGCTAAATGACACCTTTTCTTTTTTTGAATGTTTATAAATAGTTCTAGTAGAATATAGATATGCTTAAGAATCTATCTTTTCAACAAGTAGTGTTTGTACCTGAAAATTCTTCGTATGTTTTATGTCATTAAGTAACATAATTGCAAAAAAGATCAACATATTCATTATACCAACTCTATCGCTATTTTTACGTTGTGTATATGATCTATATTCCAAAAAACCTATCAAAGAGGGGAAAGAGATACCCAACCTTTAATATTAGCAAAGCAAAGACCAAATATCTTTGGAAACATTCTAGCTTAATTTCTAAAGTTCTATTTGTTATGAATTGTCATTAAACAATGCTTAATGACATAAATTATGATTGCAACACCTCATTTGTTACTCTTTTGTGGATGATCAATTAGCTTAATTGGTTAGAATCTTTAATGGTGGTACTGAAAACCTAAGATCAAATTATGTTTACATCATTTGTCATTACAGCTCTCTATATATCTATAAAAAATGTTACATAATATGATACATTAGCTTCTCCTCAAGCTTATGTATTGACTAATTACAACTTCCCATGTTACAACATTATTCAATATCTAATATAAAATGTGCGTGATCCGGTAAGTAAACACTCGAGCAATTCCCTAACATTTTTGCCTTTTATTTCTTCTTAATTTCTTAGTTATGAATTATTACATATAGTTGAACTAATTACTTTATAGGAAGTATATATGAGAAGAAGTTGAGAGCTTAGTGAGTTTATGGCTTATAGATAGTCTAACTAGTATAAACTTTAATATTTTAAGGATGGTTATGTTATAAAGCAATATATCTATATGATTAATTTACTTTTTGCAACTTTGGGATGTTGTTTGGGAGGCATGGTACTTTCCATCAATTATTTTTGAGATTTTCCAACTATCAAGAAAGCTTGGAAATAAAGGGTCAGCTAGATATAGTTATATATATAATCTAATATATATAAATAAAGTAGGCATTTTTGGAGAGCATTTGGAGCGCCACATAAGAAAAGGTTTTATTTTGACCAATGAAAATATAGATTAATAATTTATTTTAGGATTAAAAAATTCACTCGCCACCTACGAAAAAAGTGACGAATAAGATTTAAGAATTTTGCCACATATGTAAAAACAACGAATAGTAAATAATTAAAATTTAAACTTTTTTAAAAAAACTAATAATTATCTTTTTTACATATATGGATGCAAATATTTGATCGCAACTATCTTTAATCTCTCCCTAGAAAATATTATGAAGATTACATATTAATTATGTACTCATCGAAACGAATAAAACTAAATCTCATATGACAATGTTAGAGAGAAATTTAGAAGATTCCCCCTAATTTTAATAATTAAAAGATTTTAAGTGAGACTAACATTTTAAACCAAAACGAGTATATAAAAAAAAAACGCATAAGCAAAGGATTTATTTTAACCAATAAAAAATAAAGATTTTTCATTTATTTTTGAATAAAAAAATTTAAATTGTCACCTAAGCAAAATTAATGAATAAGGATTGGGATTTTAATTCAAGCGCCACATAAAATATATAAAATAATGACATATAATGTTAAAATTAAAAAAAATATCTTATGATATTAGGAATCTTATTCAAATTTATATTTCATGAATGATCTTCATAAATATACAATATGTTATACTGTATTTAATAAAATAATTTACTAGAACCGTGCATCGCACGGGCTTATATCTAGTTAATTTTGATAGAGAATATCCATATAATATTCTCATCTTAGGTTTAGGATATATTTTGTATAAGATTATCTTTGATATCCATACATATCTAATGTTACCTAATATGATTAGGTTTCTCATTGTAACCCTATAAATATTGATCAATGGAAATCACTCAGGAGTTTCATATTATCTGACATGGTATCACAGCTTAGGTGAGATCTTGGGATCATATACAAAAAATTCTCACCTTGCCGGTGGGTTAGAAAATTAAACCCACCGGCAGGATATACAAAGTTTTTTATGCTTCCGCAAACACACATATAGATTTTTTTTTTCTTTTCTCAAAGTTTTTTTTTGAATCTTTATGTAATCTTGCGCCTCCTACAACAGTAGCAATCGCGAAAGCCTCCTCCATCGTTGTTGGCAATCGCATACACTACCGCCTCCCACTACTGGCAGTAACCACATCTGCCAACCTACTCCATGTGCTGCACTCTATTTCCACCTCCCCATGACCAACAATGATTCTTACATTGCCTCATTTTTTACACATAATCACATAGATTTTGTTTTGGTGGTGGTATATCACAATAAGGTCAACTTTTGCACATCTCTTTTGCTATCAAGTTTGCTCCTTTTATTGTTGCAGCACTTGGAATCTTTGTGGAGTATTAATTCTTGCTACCTGGTTTCTCTTTTGAGAATTGATTAATTTCAAACGGTGGGATTTAATCTTTTCTTGGGCAATTTTATTTGTTTTTCTTCAACTGTGATTTCACGTAGTAGTGTAGTGTCTTCTCCCCGATGATGGTTTAATCCCTTAACTTCTTCTTCTCTGGATCTGCAATAGCCCAAGCCTGTGTGCGACTCTTCTCCTTCTCCTCTGGCCTAGCAGTGCTTATCTATACTCTACATAGGTCGTGGCTGTTGCTTCTCATCGTCATCATCGGCACATGTCTACTACTTCCCTTTTGATCATAGGTTACCATACTATCCTTACTGCTCGATGCGTGATTCAGATCCAGTCTGAGCATTCGATTTTCTCCCGCTCCAATTGCGGGGGTGTGATAGAGAATATCCATAGAATATTCTCATCTTAGGTTTAGGATATATTTTGTATAAGATTATCTTTGATATCTATACATATCTTATGTTACATAATATGATTAAGTTTCTCATTGTAACCCTATAAATATTGATCAATGGAAATCACTCTTATTGAGAAGTTTCATATTATATAACAAATTTTATAAGGAACAAAATCCTCACTTATTGGATTGAGGCTTTTGATTGAACAAAATGATTAATACTCCATATCAAATAATTATTTGCAAAAACACCCAATTTCCTTTTTTTTTTTTTTCAGATCATTTTCTCAAAAGAGATCGGATCTTCACATAAAAATGTTATTTTAACATTTAAATAATGTTATCAATCTTGGCAAACAGTTGAGTTTGTCTTTAACACTGCGCAATAATGGTATCATACTGCCATGGTATGTGATTGCCATTTAATCAATAACTAATTTTTCTTAATGAGAATTGATAACTATTTAAGCCCTTTAATTAAATTATTTAGGCTTGAAAAATATAGTGTGGGGTTTAGAGGGGGCCCATAACTTTATATTTTCTTAGTTATTTTCTGGGTTAGGAGTATTAGGAAAAGGGTGGTCCAAGACAATTATCCCACATTCATATTAAATTTGCAGACATGTTCGAGCCGTGTATAATTAGTAGTTTCCATGACTGTTTAGTTCGTTACGCGTAATGGACACGATCTAAGACTTCTAGTAACCACTGTTTATGCTTAAATTAATTTATCTATTTTATTAATTTTTTCAATTAGAGTCGACTAATTGAACTACAATCCTTATCTTATTACTTTAAAATTTTGATGAATATTTTGGGGGTTGAAATAACTATGTTTTCCTTACTTCGTGAAGATGAAGATATTTTGGATGGTTGAATGAACAATTGAACATAGAACATGATCACGTTCATGTACTCCAAAAACAGAACACTAGAGCCTAAACATTCAACGACGAGAGGAATAATATTTTCGTAAACAAGATTGTTATTATCTTAAAAGTATAAGATTCACATATAAAAAGGCGAGTAAAGCATTGATAATAATGTAGAGCTATAGGTAGTAGATGAAAATGACAATAGGGCCAAGTTGACACGGGTTAATGATGCCCCATGAAGTTATTGTCTTGTGGTACGAAAAAGAGTGGTAGTCTACTATTGTGGATTATTATATAAACAATCTGAATGAAGTCTCCGAGCAATTCGTTCTAATTTACGGGGAAACTCTTTTTTTTAGACTACAAATTTCTCACCAAATTTCGGATCACCTCATCTTCACCTCAAAAAAGCAGCCAAAAAAAATCATAACAAAAAATGGCATTTGTTATTTCTCATTTTCTTTTCAAGTAATGCTATAATTTTGCTACTTTCTTTTTAGCCTCTCTTTCTTTGATGTTTCATAAATAAAATAGAATAAACTTAACCCATACACGTTTTTACCTTTTTTGAAAAATTGGGTAAAAAAAACAAAACGGAAATATTATTCTCTTGTTCGTAGAAATTTCTCTTCAACGCTTCTTTATAATATTGAACTCGGTTTCATGGGTCAATGGTTGTTATTTACATGAAGTATAAAGTAATGGAGAGAAGAAGCTGAATCATTTTATTTTACTTTATCTTTTTTTTTTTCTGGGTAATTTAAGAAGCTAGAAATAAATTCGAAGTACTCATATATAAGATAAGAGCATAGTTGTAGTTAGAGAGAGAATAGAAGAAAAAAATGGAGAGTTATTTGAGTCAAAACTTTGAGGTGAAACCAAAAGGAACATCAGATGAAGCGTTGGAAAGATGGAGGAATTTGTGTGGCGTCGTCAAAAATCCAAAGCGTCGTTTTCGTTTTACTGCCAACCTTTCCAAGCGTTATGAGGCGGCTGCTATGCGTCGTACCAATCAGGTTTCTCTCTCTGTCATTTTTGAATGTAAATTTTTGTGCGAACCAGCTTGGACAATCAATCGTATTTTCGTATTGCATCATTTTGACTTTCACGCTTACAGTGTATTATTATTACTGCGAGTAAATGTTGAGACAAATCTAATAAAATTAATTTGACTATATTTTAGTGTTTGATTTTTTGGTATTGGTAAATTGTAAAAGAGGTTTAAAATGTGTACTGTTTTATGAACTTAAACAGGGAGAACACATTTTGGATGCTATGCCATTTTTATAGAAAGAAATTTAGCTAGATTAATACAATATATTTTGTGTGTTCTAGAGAGAGACTTTATTGCTAATCAAGAAGCAGTTTCACATATTTTTTTTTTGGAAGCATTTTAGTTGTTGCTTCGTATTAATTTCTGGATTTTGTTGCGTTACCAAAAAGGTAAGCGTGACAAATATTAATGTAAAACATAAATCCTGTATTGTTTTGATGAACTTAAGAATTTTTTAGAAACAAGTCATGTTTGTGTTTGATTGATTTCACATTAATTTGAAATAGTTTCCAGTTTTCAATAATTTAATGAAATGCAAGATGACAACAATTGGTTTGTGTTTGAATTTATGTCAAGAACGAATTTATGTAATTTCTTGTTGATTTTGGGTTGGTTTTGCCTTAGTCAAGATTGTCACCTCTGATTTGAGGGTCAATCATCAATATGCTATATATTGGTAGAATTCAACTGACTTTAGCTTTTCATTTTTGATGTTACAGGAGAAGTTGAGGATTGCTGTTCTGGTTTCAAAGGCTGCATTCCAGTTTATACAGGGTAAGTGCTTTCGAAAGTTTATTTATAGAAGTCTTACAATCAAGGAGCTTAAGTTGAGTGTTAAAATCGTTGGCATATTTCGTGTGTGTAGGTGTGGCACCGAGTGATTATGCAGTCCCTGAGGAAGTGAAAGCAGCAGGTTATGGAATATGTGCTGATGAGTTGAGTTGCATTGCCGAAGGCCATGACCTAAAGAAGGTTAAAGCCCATGGAGGGGTAACGGGAATTGCAGAAAAGCTCTGCACATCAACTGAAAATGGGCTTACCACCGATCCAGATACTCTTGCTCGTAGGCAGGACTTATTTGGGATCAACAAGTTTGCTGAACCTCAACTTCGGAGTTTTTGGGTGTTTGTTTGGGAAGCCCTTCAGGATATGACATTGATGATTCTTGGAGTTTGTGCTATTTTCTCCCTGATAGTTGGTATTGCTACAGAAGGGTGGCCTCTGGGGGCTCATGATGGGCTCGGCATTGTAGCTTCCATCTTATTAGTTGTTTTTGTAACTGCAACAAGTGATTATCGTCAGTCCTTGCAGTTCAGGGATCTTGACAAAGAAAAGAAGAAGATTGCTATTCAAGTTACTAGGAACGGTGGTAGGCAGAAAATGTCTATATATGACCTACTTCCTGGTGATATTGTGCACCTTTCTATAGGGGATCAAGTCCCTGCTGATGGGCTATTTGTCTCAGGATTCTCGGTGTTGATTGATGAATCAAGCTTAACCGGAGAGAGTGAACCTGTTATGGTCAGTGATGAAAACCCTTTTCTTCTCTCGGGGACCAAAGTCCAAGATGGATCATGCAAGATGATTATAACAACTGTTGGGATGAGGACTCAATGGGGCAAGTTGATGGCAACTCTTAGTGAAGGGGGAGATGATGAGACCCCATTACAGGTCAAACTCAACGGGGTTGCCACCATTATTGGTAAAATTGGACTTTTCTTTGCTGTGGTGACTTTTGCAGTACTTGTAAATGGCTTAATTTCTCGCAAATGGAGAGAAGGGACTCATTGGTATTGGGCTGGGGATGAAGCACTGGAGTTGCTAGAGTACTTTGCAATTGCTGTTACCATTGTTGTGGTGGCTGTTCCTGAGGGGTTGCCTTTGGCTGTGACTTTGAGTCTTGCATTTGCCATGAAGCAGATGATGAATGATAAGGCCTTAGTCCGTAACCTGGCTGCTTGTGAGACCATGGGATCCTCTACTACTATCTGTAGTGATAAAACCGGGACTCTAACTACCAATCACATGACTGTGGTAAAATCTTGCATTGGCTTGAATGTTAAGGAAATTACCAATGAATCTAGCTTGCGCACTGAGTTGCCTGAGTCTACCTTGAAGCTTTTGCTTCAATCCATATTCAATAACACGGGAGGAGAGGTTGTTGCCAATAAAAATGGGAAGCATGAAATATTGGGAACCCCCACGGAAACCGCTCTCTTGGAATTTGCCTTGTCACTTGGTGGAGATTTTCATGCTGAGAGGCAAGCATCTAAGCTTATCAAAGTTGAACCATTTAACTCTACAAAGAAAAGGATGGGTGTAGTATTAGAGCTTCCTAATGGAGGAGGTTTAAGAGCCCACAGCAAAGGTGCTTCGGAGATAGTTTTAGCTACCTGTGATAAAGTGATCAATGCAAATGGAGAGACAGTTCCCCTAGATGCAGAAATTTTGGAGCATCTTACAGTTACAATTGATCAGTTTGCAAATGAATCCCTTCGAACCTTGTGTCTTGTCTATATGGATATGGAGAATGCAGGATTCACTCCAAATGACCCTATGCCCACTGAAGGGTACACTTGTATAGGGATTGTGGGTATCAAAGATCCTGTTCGACCTGGAGTCAAGGAGTCTGTTGCAATGTGTCGTGCAGCTGGGATAACTGTAAGGATGGTTACGGGAGACAACATTAATACAGCCAAGGCTATTGCTAGGGAATGTGGTATCCTTACTGATGATGGCATTGCCATTGAAGGTCCGGTTTTCCGAGAGAAGAGCCTAGAAGAATTAGAGAAAATCGTTCCTAAAATTCAGGTTGGTCCACTAACCAATTTTAATATATTTAAACTGGTTTTTAACGACTAAAATTGATTTTTACTAAATTAATGTGATTTTTACTAAGCAATAGGTTTATTTTTACGCTTGAATAGAACAGGTTTTAATTTCATCTAAACCTTCTTTTTGCAGGTGATGGCAAGATCTTCTCCCCTAGATAAACACACACTAGTGAAGCACTTGAGAACAACATTTAATGAAGTCGTGGCAGTCACAGGAGATGGGACAAATGATGCCCCTGCTTTACATGAAGCTGATATTGGACTTGCAATGGGCATTGCTGGTACTGAGGTATGTACTATATAGACATATTTGTATGAAATTGGCGTCATATAGATTCCAGATCATTTTGTTTACTCGCAGTGACATTGATCTGTCTCTAAATCTTCAGGTGGCTAAAGAAAGTGCTGATGTTATCATTCTAGATGACAATTTCTCTACTATTGTTACTGTTGCTAAATGGGGACGTTCAGTTTACATAAACATTCAAAAGTTTGTGCAGTTCCAGCTGACTGTTAATATCGTTGCCTTGCTTGTTAACTTCTTTTCAGCCTGTTGGACCGGTAAGAATCCTTCTATATGAATAGTTCGATCTTTTGGCCATATGTAACATCATTACGAATTAATCTAAAAGCTGGTTAATTCAAAAAGTTGATCAATAGTTTGGTTTATCTAAACTAATCTTGCCTATTCAAGGTAATTGTACTGTGTCAATTTCCTAGATGTCTGACACTCTGATCTGGCTATTTCAGGGAGTGCTCCGCTCACTGCTGTTCAGCTTTTATGGGTCAACATGATCATGGATACCCTGGGAGCTCTTGCATTGGCTACTGAGCCTCCTAATGACGACTTAATGAAGCGAACACCAGTTGGGAGGCAAGGAAATTTCATCAGCAATGTCATGTGGAGGAATATATTAGGCCAATCCTTCTACCAGTTCATGGTAATTTGGTTTCTGCAAGCAAACGGAAAAGCTTTATTTGGTCTTCAAGGTCCAGAGGGTGATTTGAGCTTGAATACTCTGATCTTCAACTCCTTTGTGTTCTGTCAGGTATTTACAGTTACTCTATGCTTCAAGGTCTATTTAATGAATTATACGGAAAGATCTTTATTGTTTTGCAAAATTTGACTGTAAAGCATTTTTCTTCATGCAGATATTCAACGAAATAAGCTCAAGAGACATGGAGGAGATAGATGTATTTAAGGGCATATTAGACAATTATGTTTTTGTTGCCGTCATCAGTATTACCCTCTTCTTCCAAATTATAATCGTCGAATATCTTGGTACATTTGCCAACACCACTCCCCTCAGCTTCATGCAGTGGTTCATTAGTATCTTCATTGGATTCTTGGGCATGCCAGTTGCAGCCGGCTTAAAGAAAATACCAGTTTAAGGCTCCTGTATCACACAAGCGCAATATGTATGGATCAAGTCCAGAAGCATTGTTTGCATTAAGCACTAACAGTCTAACATCTTTTGTTACCTACCCGCTGCTAACTTCATGACCTGCAGACGCATTTGATTGGAAGAATTTAAAGTAAATGTTCTAATATCAGTATCATGAGCAGCAGAGCAGGAGATCACTTTGTTTTCTTAATTTTTTTTTAAGGTTTTACAACCAAGGCGCATTTGTATGGCAGGGTTTAGGAAGTAGTTTGTTATTTAGATTCCTTTTAAGTTGACTACTTGTAAATCAATATGATTTCTCTGTAACTAGGATCTTGATTTCATTCAGTCAAACTGTAATGCTTATCACCATCTATGTGAAATTCCAGAATTCTCAGGGTGATGTTTCTCTTTAGATACAAAATATTGCACGCTTAGAATTTTGATGTTATAGTTGCACTCCATCACAAAAGTCATCCTCTCTGAAAATAGAAGTAAAAACACACAATAATTGAAACACTTGCTAGCATATTATCACAATATCACCCATGTTAGTAAGTTACTGCTGCTTTAGAAACTTAGTAATTGGAAAGAGAGACAAAAAATTTGATAATGCAAGTTTGTTTTTACATGTCGCGTCCACATGGGAAACTTCTAGTACTATTACATTGCATATAGTCGAATTTGGGTTTTTTATTTACAGAACTGAACTATTCAGAGTGCATAAGAAAAAACCAATATTTTATCACGATATACATCAGGTTTCACATGAATAATCCCAGACAGGATCAAGCAATGCTTTGATACCAAGAAGTTCTTGTAATCCTTCACTGTTCTCTGCATCCTCAATACAGCTTTCAACTTGTGGGTATAGCTGTTTCAGATAATAAAGTATCATACTGAGCTTTGCCAACTGTATGTCTTCCGGCCTCAACAGTTTCGTGCAAACAAAGCGCACAAGTCCCAAGGCAGAGGGAAATTCCTTCCTTAACAAATATGTTGTAGAGCCAATCAGAAATATTAGTCCCACAATGTCTAAAACTTCGTGATTCATCCGAATTAGTTGAACCATCATTCCAATTAGCTTGCTAAAAGCTGAAAACTTTTCATTTACCACGTCTTTATCATCTTCTTCATCGCCTGATTCAGAGCACTTAGTTTCATAAAGCTCAATACTCGCTAAAATTGAGAGCCACGGATGAATATGCATTTCACCATCACTAGACAAGTGAAGAGAGATATTCTCTTCCACTGAATGTTTAAGCATGTTCCTAGATCCCAAACTTAAAATCACATCGGGCAGCCATTGTTTTGCTAAACTTACCACGCGTGCTGCATAACCAGGTCCACAATATAACTCAATGGAGGCTATTAGATCAAGCAGATTATTTGCAACTTCAAAGACTTCTCCGGGAGCAGGAGAATCTTCAGTTGAGCTTGCAAGAACTACATTAAGCAGCTTCGCGGCATAAGTGAAAGAACTCTTGAAGCACAAATGAAGTTCTTTCAATTGTTCCTCCCGAAACTTCAATTCGCCATGAAAGCATCGTTTTAAGATGGATATCATATTCTGCAAATAGCCAGATGTAAAAACGAAAACCCTGTGTCTGTTATGAAAGATAAGGTCCATGGCTGCAACATCGACTATGAACTTCAGAACTGCGGTGCAAATTTTCACCGAATTCAACAATTTTCGTCGATAAGAAAAGGCAGCTCCTACAAGAACAAGCAGTTCGATAGAAATGATTAAAATAAATCTGAGCTTATCAATGAGTGCAAACATCATGATCCTTCCAGTTGTAACAGGGTGATTATTAGAAATCTAATAAGAAATTTCAAAATGATTTACCAGATTTATGAAAGAAAAATGGAATAGTCATTGCAACCACTTCCCAAGATAGTGAAATATGTAGACTTAGCACCAAAAAAGTTTGTACTACACATCCAAGTTAAGCTAGGTCAACAGGAAACTAAACAAAATCCGGGATGGGACACAGTTTCTAGAACACTGTTTCCTATCTGTTTACAGTCTAGCAAGTTTGGAAATATACTCATGAGAAGCACTATACATGTAAAACAAAACAAGACACAAAAAACTCCTTGATTATGTTACTAAAACCAATCTCATACCGAATGCCAGATTAACAGGAGCTAGTCATTCTAAACCAAATGGATATAGACAGCAATAATATAGAAAGTTAAATGGTTCATAAACCCTCGTACGTAACAATGTCATTCTAAGTTCAACAAATTACACAAATTTTATCCTTTTTTACCTTGTTGGTTATGGTCACTATTCTCACTAATATGGGAAAAGAGAGCATGTTGCTTACCATCATCATCTACATCGGAGTCTTCTTGCTTTTGCCTGCGAAGCTGAACAGCCATGTTTTTACATAATTTACATCCTGACAACATTGATCCAATTTTTGCCAAACCCCCAGATCTAAGTACTTTCTCTGTACAGATGAGAAGATGATCCAATGTCTTGTCCACTAGTGTTTGCTGAAAAGGAATAAAAGGATATTGCCAAACAATCATCAATTACATTATATTATTGCAGCTACACTGATGTCACTGTAAAGAGCTTCTAGTACAACCTCAGACTACTATAAACTTGAGACCTAATATCAAAGTTCACAAGAATGTTCAAGAGCAATGACCTCTTCCAAAATAGTAAAAAACTTTACAAAAATAAATAAACAAATAAATAAGCAAGCGTGTAAACTTTTCCTGCTAGTATCTAAGGTATCAATCATATACATTAACAAAGGTTAATATGCAGAAAAAAATACAAGTAAAACATATCCAATAAAAATAAATCTATCAGCTTAATTATTTGAAAAACCTATAAGCATTAAGATTTATAATTACTTACCTCCTCTTCCAATCCAGAACCTTGCGTATTATTCTCCCTATCATTATGATCATCAACGTCATTGACACTAATATGTTGTAGGGTCATGTGCAGAGAAAGAGCCATATATGCATCAACCAACAATGAATCCATAAATTCACAACACATAGTGTGCCCAATGCTTATTTCTGATATGACCTTTAAGGAAACAGTCACCAATTTTAAGTGCTTGGATTTGAATATAGCTTTTCGGCTGATCTCTGAAGCTAAGAGATCTTTTATTTGCCATGCTATTCCTACTGAAATTTGGTAGCTGTTCTTGAATGCTAATGGTCCTTTTCCATTAGCACATTTCCCTTTTCCCGATTCTCTTGTGAGTCTGCTTTTCTTCCTCTTTGCAGATTGCGTTATCTCCCTGGGTACTTTTATACTGAAGTATTCATTACACTGGATAACAGTGTCTCGCAGGAGCATTGATAGAACCTCAAACATCTGGTCAAACCATTTGCAAGAAATAGCCAGTTTATGTGCAGAGCGTATTTCAGCTTGCTTTTCTTCATTCCCAGACAAACCACGACAGTTTGAGACAGAAGCTAAGCATTGTTCAAGTAGTCCATTTGCACCAATAGGAGAGACAACAGAAATGATATCAAAAAACGAGGATTGAGCATTCCCAAGCATTGCAGCAGCCAACAAACCCTCCAGTATTTCACCTGAAAATAGTTTCTTAAGAAGGTCTCTGTGAGATGAATCGTTTACCAGGTTTCTACAAAGGTGGCCTAAAGCAACAAATATCCCCTTAGTATGATCTTCATCAAGTTCATCAGAAGAAAGGACTAGATCAATGAGAAATCTGACTAGTTCTGTGAGAGACTTTGAAGATGCTCCTTCTGAAGCAAGAAACTCACAAAATCTTGCACCAGCCAAAGGAGACCTTTTAATTAGTGTGATTGTACGAGTGCATGCTTCTCCTACATTGAGCTTTGATGGAAAGTATGACGGTAAAAGCAACCGTACAATCCTTTGAGCAACTTGTGGTTGATCATTTGCAAGAGTAGTCAGTAAAACATCTAAATTGACCACCTAAAGATTAAAATACAACAGCATTAGTCAACCAGCACGGAGAAAAGTAGGTGGCAATAACAAAAAAAAAAAATACTGATGCTGTGTATAAGCCTATAAGGCACTTTTCTCTTACCTTATTAAACAAGAACCCTCGAACATCCATAATAAGTAGAAGGAGATCAGCCATAGCAATTCGAATTGACAAAACTGAATCCAAAATCAAACTATGCAATCTTGGCAAAAGTACTTTAAGGAGTTCATGAGCTTGAGCATTGCCCATCAAATAAATTATGCCATTCAATGAGGAGAGTCTAACCTCATTGGATATATCATGTGACATATCATCAAAAATGATGGTTAACATTTTTGTAATAGTGGAGGAAGGAATGATTTCCCAAAACAAACGTAGAATACGACAACAGCCTTCTACTGCAACTACCCTCACATCTGGACAATCATCTTTAAGTAATTTTTCCAACAAGAAAGATTGCTTTTCAAACAAAGTGTCCTTGGCCTCTTTTGTAGCATCTGGATTTTCAAGAGGAAACATGTCCAAGAGTAAATGAAGTGCATTCTGCCGAACATTTGAATTTGCAACCTGCAATGGTAGACATACATAATTCTTAATTGATTTGCAAAAGTTTTCAGTTACCAGTTCATACAGACAATAGCAATGCAGACATTCTTATGCCCTTGCACCACTATGCTTTAGCACACAATTGTTAAAAATAAATTTTACATGACATTGATGTTTTAAACCCTTTATTTGATGGTAATTTTAAATTTTGAATTTCACATGATTTAGCAAACCAGCACAATTTAGTTGAGTGTCAACCCCATGTGAATACTGAAATAAAGTTTTCTACAAGATGGGAAACTTCAGAAAAAGGGGCTATCACGTAGAATTTCTTACCCTTAAATTAGGCAAGATTGATCAAATGCTCAAACAACTTTTTACACGAATTCTCCAAATAATAAGCCTAATGTCTTCCAGAGAATAACAACTTAAATCCCAATTTATACCCTACCTATTGAAATAAAGAGGAGCCAATACCAATTGGAGTGTCCAATTCACAACCCTTTCCCTACATAGTATGAAAGATCATTACCAGTAACCTATACTACCAATACCATTTGGAATGTCCAAAAATTACAGAAATAAGCAGCATAGTACTGATGTTCAGACACCAAATGCATTAGTTATATAAAAGTATAACATATGTTAAATAGCAGTTAACTACATAAGCCTAATGATACGACTTATGTTGTTAACTGAAGGAAACCACAGAAGCAATATAGCAGTAAAACATCCAATTCATTGCAATTAGATGTCTAATCACAATATTATATCCCCTTAACATTCAAGGATATCACAATTGGGAATAACTAATCATAAATTATTTCTATTTCAGAATAAAGGAAAAATCTTAACGATCAACCATTACTAAATACTGGAATAGCATCCAAAATACCTGCAATGACCGAAAAATCACAGGCTCAGCGAGGCGAAAAAGGATCTTCTCTACCCCATCAGTAGTCCTCTGATTGATGAACTCTCCTAAAACCCTGCGAACAGAAGCTGCAAGTGAAGCAGAACTAGCAAATGTTGCACTTTCAATCAAACCCTGTAAAAACCCATCTTCAATTTCTGTCCTAAGATCACCTTCCAAACTCTTCCACCCTTTAAATAAAATCTCCCCATAAGCCTCCAACATTGACTTCCTTCCAAAAGGAATTTGGGATTTGATCATTGCCAGCACCTCCTTCAGAACCTGAAGACTTAAACCGAACAAAAAGGCGATAAACCGCCTTCCATCTTCGGTTTTTAAGTAGAGAGGACTAATCACACATCTAATTAGCAACAATTTCAAGTCCTCTATACTCACATCCTCAAAATCAAACAACAAAAAAGCTTCCCTCAATACATAGACCCTATGAATATCAACCTTTTTCCTTAAAGTTAACGACCTCGAAACAAGAAATGGGATGAATTGAGAGATTATCAATTCTCTCCCAACAAGCTCCTCCTTCCACCATAACTCACACAAGCTAGAAATGTCGGATAACAGGCCATTGTCGGACTCAAAAAGGATCAAATTATCGTGCAATTCTTGAACAGCCGGGAACAAATCATCGGCAGAGAAGGCATTTTGGGGATGTTTTGTACAAATTAGGGCAATGTAAGCGTAGATTTGAAGATTGTGAAGATGGGTTTTTTGTTGGGGAGGTTCTTCGACTTGGGTCGTTGAATTTCGAGAAGATCTTCGAGGTTTTTTCAATGGCGGAGAAGGCGGAGTTTTGGGGCAAGATGGGATTTTGAAGGAAGCAATTGAGTGAGAAATTGAGGAGTGGAGAGAAAGAGGGAGAGAAGTAGAGATGTCTGAAGAAGGTTTAACGGAGAAAATTAGGGTTTTGAGTGAAGGTCTAGCTGATTTTAGAGGGAATTTGATGGCTGATGCTAGAAATGAATCTGCAGAATTTTGCAGAGAAGAACGAAGCCGTTTCTCCATTTTTTTAGGAGAGAGGGGAAGAAGAAAGACGAACAAGAGTGCAAATTTGAATGGTTGAACGATGGCGCTCAACTCTAAGAGACTCAGACTCTATATTCTGGGGCATTTGGTAATCTTATTTCCTATAAAAACAAATTTTTAAAACAAAAACTACTGATCCAGGTCTAGGTTGGGAGTTAGACCTGGACCCAGATCCGTTTTTTTTCAGCAGGACTCGGATCCGTCAGGTCCAAGATTTGAGGACCCATATCTGTGAAGAACGGATCTGGATCCACGGATCCGGGTCGGGTCTAGATCTACTTCTATTTCAAGATGTTACTGTCAAGCTCGGTAAATACAAAAAAGACCATGCACTATATCTTTTCATGACAATTATACCCCCGTGAGAAACAATTTTTGTTGACAATTACAAAAAATTATGTGGAATACTATTGTTTGTGGTTGAATCCGTGAGCTTTATGTTGTAATTTGAGAGAATTGGGAGCACTTGATGTTTTCCGATCGTTGAATGATTAAGCAATGGTTTTATAGGCCGGAAAATCGTGACCAAAACGAACAAAAACAAAAAAGTAGTCATTGTAGTGGGACCCATTGCGTTTTTCAGTCACCGGAGTTGTAATTTGGTGGTAAAATAAAACTTTTAAAATAGTAGGTGGTAAAAAACAATTTGTCCAAATTTTTTTTAGTGATAAAAGTCAAATTTTTTTTTTTTTTTTTATTATATATATGTACAAAATATTTCAAGCATACCGATCCACCTGAACTCATTTAAAAAATATTACTGCAATTTGGTTACTCAAACCATTTAGAACCGATCCACCTCAGCTCATTGAAAAAATGTCGTTTGAGTAACCAAGTAACACAGTTTGGTTACTCAAACCTGGGCATTTCAAGAAAAAATACTCTATAAAAGAAGAAATTACAGTACGTATAAGGTGAAAAAAAAAAATGATCACACATCATGTACTTATTTATTTATTTTTTGGAGGCAAGAGTTTTCCCCACTTTGTCATCTGTAACATTTAACATGCCTTTCTATGTAACATATTACGGTCTTACGGATATGAACCTAGTGAATGAACTTGTCCCTTCACCATTCAGTAGTTTGGTTTATTACAAAGTGTCTCTTTAACATTCAGCAGTGACTTTTTATTTTTTTTAAGAACGCAGAGCACTCACTTTGATATGATGGCACTTCGAGAACTAGAAAGAACAGAGGTAGATATAAAACATCATTTTAGACATCACTTTGATATGTACTCCCTCTTACTACTATGAAAGTTTGTTACAGCAGTACGAAAAGAAAAGAGGAATAGGAGCAGGAGATAGTGTAGAAAATGAAACCGCAATGGCATGCGAAATCAAAAAGCATGCCAGACTTTATATATATGTTAATGATTATGTTTATGTTCCAGGCTAATTCTCATCACCTGCACAATATTCTCCAGGGCCGCAAACACAGAAATACAAAGAAAGAATAAGAGATTATTGCAAATAAAATGCGCTGCTTGCATTGCTGCTCTAGACCCATATATACAGATAAATTAGAAGTTAAAAAGCATCAATATAAAACCGGCCTCCTCAATTGTTTCTGAAAAGCCACCATCTTTTCTTCTTTTTCATCTCCCAGGGCGGCGGCAACTCTGCATAATGTATTCAACACCTTAATTAGCTACTTTCTCAATGTTATTAAAATCAGTTCATTTTCAAGCAAGCACTAGTATAAAGGAATAGAGCAGAACTGCAGACAATTTTATCATGCTCAACAATTAGCTCCCATAACAGATCCCAATCTTAGGCAATGAAGTTTTAACCCATGGGGTGTCACACGTAAAATGTGCCAACATATCACCATCCATTTTGGTAAAGGTGCTACACAACTGCTACTGGGATTCACCACAGCATTCAGGCTTAAAAAGCATATATCAAGATCTGTGGGGGATTACGAAAGGAATATTGGTTGTGACCCTATAAAAAGTAATGTCATTACAACTATAAGAACGTAGCTGCCTTGAAAACTCTCCTGCTTATCCTAATTTTGCACACTAATACAGCCATTAATCAGTCCCTAATAACCCAACACTCATAATGACAATTATGGACCTTCAACTTCACAATTGGAGGATATAAAACACAAAGGAATTTGTAGATGATTCTAAGAAAGAGAGTTCACCTTGATCTTTAGTATCATAAACAACCAAGAGATGTTGAATGGACACTCCAATTCATTGCATTTCCACGTCTACATAAAACAAATTACTGTAAAACAATGTGTTTCTTATCATCCAACACTCTTCCATTGAGAATTTGATGTCTTTCAAATTGCCTCCCATCCTCTCCACCCACCCCACTGCCATTCCCACCCCCCCCCCCCCCAAAACAACCAAACCAAAATATTTACGAATAACAATTTAAACAACTATAAATTTCGTAGAGAATAAAGTGCTTCACACCCACTTTTCTATAGTACACAGACGTCAGCGGGTAACTATGCAAGACCATGATGCAAACTAAACCAGACAGATTAGTAAAGGGTTATGAAGAACTGAATTTACCTCCTTGCGGATAGATTGAATTGTAGTGCACTTCTGCCCAGAAGCTAAGGAAGATGACTGCATTCCAAACGAAAAAACAAAACAGAACCCAGAAAAAAAAATAAACAAGATTGATTCTTCATGAGCAGAAACTTAACATTACAATAAAAATAAGGTTATAAACAATCTTTACTAATGATTCGATTAATTGCAACAGTTTTTACAGGTTTAAGGACAAAAACAGCACACTTAACAACATCAGAAAGCAGATGGACTTAATATTTTAATCTTTATTTAATTGGAATCCTTTCAGTTTGATATATTTGTTGAAAATTCTGTAGCATCAGTTTGTGGGGAAAAAAAATACCCATTGAGATATTCCATATTCAAAGACTTCAACAATCCAATAATACTAATTAGTAACTGAGCCACAATCAAACAGATTTGAAACCCAATTAAGATAATGTGAATTAAAAAGGTATGTACACAACAAGCACATAAAAGAGAACAAAAAAAGGTAAGTTAAATTATGCAGGGAATACTAAAATGCTGCCAGCATGTACTCAAAAGACACCCCCAACAACTCACCTCGCTTTGACTTCTGAACCTTCGGAATAATCTCCATATAACAGGTGTCCTTGAAAGAAGTTATGAGGAATATCTTAACACCATACTGCAAGAATAGGCTCCACTTATCAGTAAAGAAAAATATTTCAATAACACAAAAATGGGTCAAGTAGACAATTCAACAAAACATATGCAATGGTAAGGCATGATATAATTTTAGTGGATGTGAATATACAGGCCAATTGACATCAAGGGAAAAGTTCAAAAACAAGACTGACAAAAATCTCACCTGTAATCCATGATATAAGGATATAGTGAACTAAATTTCTCTGAAGTTGTGACGTGTCAGCAGCAAGGAGGTCTAATGGTGACAACAGACAATTTCTAAATTGGAACAGGCTTGCATGCACATGATTTTGAGTAAGGATTCAATTTTAACCATACTAAAAAATACAGCAATACTACTATGTTTATAAAAAGCATCATGATTCAACAACTTTGTACTCAATGAAACCAAGATTTTAAAAAATATGTCTCCAACTTCTTAAAAACAAGCACCGTGTTTCTTGTTTGAGAATCCAACATTTAAAATAAAAATGTAAAGAGCAGAGACATACCGAGTCAGCAGCTGCCTGCAAGGTGACATGATCTCCCCATTCACCACTCCTATTTTCATATACACACAACAAAATAAGTAAGGCAAATATAACATAAATGATTTCCCGATATAAGATATACAAACTACTCTCATACAATCATCTGTCGAACAAAATGAAAAAATAACAATTTAAAAAAAAAACATCCTTAAATAAGGAAAAATTCAAAGGGTATTCAAGACCCCAACACATAAGGGGAAAAAACCATTCAGCTTAAGAGAACCCAAAAACTAAGGAACCTGAATAAAGTGAAGCAAGTTTGTGAAAGAGTCAAAGAGATGATAATAAAAGCGTTTTTTAAAAATTAAGTATAGCACACTACAAATAGGACATTGTACATCTTGGTAGACCACCATACCCCAAAAGAGTGAACAAAACCCTATAAGCACATAACCAGGTGCCAATTCTTCTGACATTTACAAAAATCATAAAATGGTTCTTCAAATAGCTGAGGATTTAAAAAGGAAGTTAAGCAAACTGTACTTTGACATCTTGTTTAAATATTCACCATACTCCATGGGCACATATCCCTCGTAAACCTCTGAATCTGACTTGAGCTGAAATATCCAACAGTTGAGCAAATAAGAAATTACACTACCAAAGTACCAATGGAACGGTAACACCAGCCAGATAAGAAAGCTAAAGTAAAACAATTCATATTTTGTTTTCTCAGGAAACCCACCTGAGTGACAACCTGTTGCCTCACAAACTTGTGGTGTTCTGGGGTGCGATAGAATTGATCTGACAAAGCACGAAACTGAAAAAGTACATTAAAGGTTGAAATGATTATCAGTTGTTAGTGATGCAATGGTAACAAAATCAAAGTCTAGAGGGTATTGATGATTGATGAAACTTGCAAGCAGTAGTTTTTAAACTACCAATGTGAACATATGCAGTATTAAATTTTAGATTTTATTCTAAATATTAGCAGATTATGACCATACTGATTTTACGATATAAACATAAACATAATACAATTATGGAATCTAATAAGAACATTTGATGAGTAATAAAAAATTAAAATAAGCAGCAAAGTTATCAAAATTTTCAGCTGGTGCAGGAACTAACAAGAGCTGAATAAATATCAAGGCCAAACAACTGACCTGACAATTGCCATCCCCCTGGACCTTGCGCTCAACCAAATCATACAACTGCAATCTGATCAAAAGTGCCTCTGTTATCAAAGCCATAACAGTGACAATTGGATTGTAATTACTGACAAGAACCACCAATAACAGGCAACATAACTAATTAAATATCTCCAAAGTGGCACCTTGCCGCCACTGTAACAACAGTCCCAGCAGCCAGTACTACATGGTAACATAAAAATATCTACGTAAATTTAATCATGAAAAAGCTCTGAAGGCAACAAAAAAAAGGAAAACTGATAAATTGCAGTACACTTTGATAGCCCCCCCCCCCCCCCCCACCCCCCCAAAAAAAAAAAAAAAAAAAAAAAGAGACAAACTCTACAGATATGTCCATACCTATCTAGTAGTCTTTGATGATCTGAAGTTGCTTCATCCATTGAAGGTATTTCCCCATTAATTCGAGGGACATGCTGCATAGGCAAAAATATTCTTCAATTGAATGGTTATGGTTCCATTATATAGCTTGAACAAGGATACACAAGCGCATAAGAATACTTAATAATAACATCGACTTCCACTAACTAAATCATAGAGCAGAAGACCATGCAAAAACCATTGATTTAATAGAAAAGGCAAAAGTTGTCAACAATCACATTACTCCAATGCCGCCAAATGCTTTTAATACAGTAGGGGAGATCAGCAGTATGCAGCCTCACCCCCCTCCTACTACAACAAAAAAAATCTTAATAATTATAGGCTGCGGGTTATATTCACGTTGGGAAACAAAAAAAAAATCAATTTTCAAATAGCGACTAGATAAGCTTCAGGCCTCCAGCAGAAAACACAATTCTTCGTGGACTACAGTGATATCAATGAAAACATTATTCAAGTACATAAAGAAAAGAGTATGACTCACTCTACATCAACAACAGCTACAAGATTCAAGGCAGTGTCATTGTTGATTATAGGACAAAAACTCCATTAACTCCTATTCGCTACTCCAAGGAAGTATGTGGATGGAAAAATCACAAAAATATTTACACAGAAAATGCAAACCTCAGAACAAGAGAATCATCAACTATCGAAGACATGCACACAGATGAGCAAGAAATGTGTGAAAGAATTCTAGACCTAAGGATTACTTACTGGCACAGGGATCATTTGATTTAACCTCTTCCCCAGTTCTCCATCAAGTGCAGACTCGTCTGCAAATTCAAGAGAATACGAATAGTCTTCACCATCATTGGACCTTTCTCCTGGACTGGAACATGAGCTTGAGTGTCCTGTATCATCTGCCTCCTGGGAATTCTCAAGAGCTGCAATTTGATATTATCTTATATAAGCACACTATAAGAATATGCACGTGAATACGTGATAATGGAAGAATAATAAGGAGATGAGTCACCCTATAAGCAATTATTAATACCAGGACAGTAATTGGCAGAAGATGGTATAAGCCAATCTGATGAAACATTTGATGAATGAAACTGCTGTTGTTCTGCATGCGAAGATTGAGCTGCATTATCAACTTCTAATCGTGAGAATTCTTCTTGTAGACTATGTGCAAGTATTGCATCACTTTCTACATAGTTACAGTGGGAATTACACGCTGTATCATAATTGTACTCTCTCATATATTGTTGATGGTAACTGCTCCCATCTTCTGTATTATAATCCCCACCGTACGTACTATTGAACAAAGGTCCAAAATCAAGAAGATTCAAACCCCACCGGATGACATCTTGATCTTGCTCTTCAGTAGTCATCTTTGTACGTTAGATCAACAAAACCTGCATAAGTCGTCAATGATAGCAGAGGTCATATTCCAACAAACTGGCGCCCACACACATACTCTGAAATGCCTCAAAAATAGTGGGACAATCCCTGAATATCAGAAATTCCTAATTTAATGATTCCTTAAGCGACATATAACACAAACAAAACAAAGGCAAAAAGTTTCACAAAGTTTAATAATAGTAATTGCAAATAAGGGAGAACTTAACCATAACAAAAGCCATACATAGAGAGCATGCAAATAGGCAAAAGTCTATAATCTAGGAAAAGCACAACAAGTATGCGTTTATCATAAGAAGATTTAAAAAAAAAAAAGAAAAATCAACATTTTTGGCAAAGTAATTATGGAACCTATATACAAGAAAACAAAAGTCAATTGCCATTCTTCACAAATCAGTTGCTTATAGGAGTTATCTTCACATGTTCCAATTACTTTCCCGTTCTAACATGCAGCTACAGAACTTTTCAAATTTAGATGGCATATCAAATAATTACGAAGTATAATTTCTGAAAAAGAAATAGTCACTTTTGTTTTTTTGTTAAGTCAAATTGTCTCAATCCCAAACAGATTGAGATTCACCATAATTCAACCAAATTAGTTATGTCTTTTACTTAGGCCGAATACACAAAGCATGATGAGGAGCACCTAATTTTTTAGGAGAATATTTAAGCCACAAGCAAACCTATAATATCCATAATCTGAGACTCTGAAAATTAAGGAGAGCAATCGTAACTATAAAATATAGAGCGACATGAAGTTCATGAAGTAGCATCATTCATGTAATATGGCATATGCCCATACTGCACATGAAATTAAAATCAATGACTCTACAATGGCTTACTAATAAAGACCACCATTGTAATGATTAAATCTTGAACAATGATTTGAGTAATGTTTGCCATTAAATTTTTCCTCTTTGAGAAAAATAAGTAAACTCATTAAATTCATTTTAAATATAAATTTAAACTTTCATAAAATAGTCAAAGTGATCAAGTTTGGCATATTTTGGGTGAACGCTTAATTCCTACTTCTTGGCAATTACTAGTACTATTACTATTACTCAGCATAATATTTAGTAATGACCAAACACAGAACAAGTATAATTTGATGAATACACTTGTGTACTTGTATTTTTTTTTTTTTTTTTTTTTTTTGGTAATTGCCAAACATCATTCTTCCCAAAAAAGAAAAGCCCCTCCCTCATTCCTTTTTCTTTCTCTATATAGATCAAACACCAATGAAAACAACGATGGTGCATCAAATTGACACTCATATATTTCCACTCTCCATCCAAATGAACTATGCAAGAAATCATAACTATGCGAACGACTTTGATCAATTACAAGCTACCTCCCGCACCCTTTCTATACTCCCATGGAACACATTTTTATCATCTATTTTCCAACATGGTACAACTTAATGTTAAAATTAAATATAACTGATGTTTCAACAATGATAATAAGAAATTTGGTGATTAACATAATGATCACTTAAGACAGATCAGTGGCCAGAATAAGAAAAATAAAGAAAACCATCTTAGATTGAACTTCAACAAAAGAAGAACGACAATCTGACTAAAATATTAAGGGATAGAGGGAAGGAATGTAGGACTCTAGCAAACATACAGTATGTAGCATTTCAAGACAAAATCTTCCTTCAAGTCTGAAGTATCAAACCTTGACCAAAAACAAATCCTCAGCAAAATATACGGGAAGACTATTTTTTCCCAACAAACATAAAAACAGCGTCCTTATCACCTTCCTTCCCTATCTCAACAATTTAAATGTCCAGCAGCATTTTCTCATCCCATAGAAAACAAATATTCACCTTTTCCTTTGAAATGCCCTTTGAAGCAACTTGCCTTCAATCAAAGATAAGTATTTTATAGTTTACCAACCACAATCAAAGTGAAATCACACCTAACATTCTAATTCTCTTAGGAATAGAACACAGAAAGGAGTAACCAAAAATTTACTATCTGCCACAGTGATCATACATTAAATTTCTCCGTAAGCCTTACATATGAAATAATCCTCTGCCACAGTTATCAAACATTAAACTAGTACCGCAAGCCTTAAATATGTAATTATCATCTGCCACAGTGATCAAACATTAAACTAATCCGTAAACCTTACATATGTAGTTATCATCTGCCACAGTGATCAAACATTAAACAACTCCGTAAGCCTTACATATGTAACTATCATCTGCCACAGTGATCAAACATTAAACTACTCCGTAAGCCTTACATATGTAACATAAATGTTCACAAAAAAGGAATTAATTGAATACAAGCGATATGCTCCAAAATATAAAACTACACATTCAAATAATAATGATTACTAATTCAACTATTAGGTCCACAAGTATAATATAAATAAACTGTTTCTACTTTTAACTTTAATAACAACTAAAATAAAACAAAGATTACATTATGAATCAATTAAATTATGAAAGAATTACAAGTAGCGAGTAAATAACTATGTAAATTAAATTCCATGAGGCAGCAATCAAACAGCATCAAAAAATTAAAGTGCGGACGAAATTGATCAGAATTTAATCAAGCTGACATAAATCACTCAAAAAAATAATCAAAAACGATAAAAACAAATCAAAAAGAATAAATCATCAATCAAAAACCTAATTGAAAATCAATCACGTCGAATACAATAACTAACCTTCAATATTCAAAATCGATGATAAAATCAACAGAAAAAAGAAAATAAAATGGATTAAAAAAATCTAAAATAATGAACAGACATGAAAATCAAGAGATAAGAATGATTAATAAAATACCTAAAATCGGCGATCGGAGACGATAATCGGCGAACGAGATCTGGTAAATCGACGGCAGAAAAAGAGAGAGAAAGAGAGGAGAGAGAAAATGGGCTTGAATTGTGGGTTGAAAAGACGAACTTAGGATGAGAAATTTTATGGGCGGTGAATAAAATGAATGGTACTTTACGTAATGATGTGTGTTATGAAACTTGCGGAAGGTTTGGGCCTAAGGATTCGGATTTTCATGTGAAAAAGATGACTTTTTTTTTTGGGCTTTTATTTCGTATACGTATTATTGTACTCCTATTAATGTATTATTATTATTTCTTCTTGGTTAAGCTACAAAAAGGCAATTTTATTTTAACCTCTCCTAAATTCAATTTATTGGTACTACTTTTTGGTTTTTTTTGCTGATTAAGGTAGGTGATGTGTGCTTTCATTAAAAAGAATTTTCTTTTTGGGTTTTAGTGCATAACATCCAATTGGACAATTGAATTATTTGGTTTTCTATTTTTAAATTCTTGAATTCCAAATAATCACCTATAAACGTTATTGAATTGACAAACTATTGGATTTATAGGATAATGGATTTATCACCTTAAAGTGATCCCCGTGTAATTTTAGACTAGTTCTTTTGAGGTTCTGGGCAAGCAAAGTAGATTTCAGCAGAGTAGCGCTGATTAAGTTAGTAGACCAAGACTCAGTGGAGTAGAGTAGAAAAGGGTCTTATTAGATGAACTAATTAAGTGAAAACAAAACATTATATTCTATAGGAATAATTAAGGTAACACATAACGTTGTAACCATTCAAAATATTTTGAGTTGGCTAGTTATAAATCTGGTGTTGGTTCGCACGTGAAATTGTTAAGTTATGTTTTATAAAGAGATACTCCGTATAATTTTTATTGGCTCTGGAAAACTAGACGCTAGAAGAATCGATAGGAGTAGGTAAGTAGCACAAAATATATATATATATATATATATATATATATATATATATATATATATACACGACGCACATAAGTCCAGATAAGAAAATATTTAAGTGAGAAAATTGTTATCGTCCTTGAATCTTTATATCTGACCAAGTGTCATGGTGGAGTAACTGATGTAAGGAAAGAAAGAACAACAAAGCAAAGAACAAAAGATTCAATCATGATCAAGTGCATTCTCATATTTGTAATTTAGCACATGCATAAACTGATATACTCTGCAACTATGCAAGCTAAGGTCCATTGACTGGCACAGTGAAAAAATGGTGTGAAGTGGGATACATCACATATACAACCATTTCAGTGAAACATAAAAGCCCTTTTGATGGCATAAACAAGCACTCATCACTTCAATTCAATTCCAGTGGTATAGTATGGTATGGCCACTCTGTTATGGGCTAATGGAAAAAAATTATGTATATACTGCTTATTGCATGTATGTTGAGGCAGTGAAAATGACTTTGATTAAATTTTCATACCCTTTTTTTGGCTAAGTTATAAATGAGAAAATGGCTCCTTTTTCTGACTTGTATTCCCTATGAATTTCATTCATACCACTCTTTTTGTGCTTGATTAATAATGGCTTTAAATTTGGTCTATTTCTACCCACTACTATAACAGTATTACCTCATGTACTGTAGTCAATGTGATATTTACAAGATTCACACTCAATCATTTGATTCACATGCTTTCTTCATCAATTCTTTTACTACTATATGGAATAATGGATGGAATTAATGGATGTCTTTTAGTTCCATATTTCATCGAACTGTGAATTTCATGAGTATCATGAATATCACAAATGACTTCTAAACTCGCTTGTTATTCTAGCTTTAATTTAGTTTCAATTGTAATTACCTGCACCCAAAAAGTAACACAATCAACACTTATTTCTGTGTCGATATTAATTTTAAACATAGTCTCATATAAATGTTTTGATTGGATGCAAAATTTGCTATAGAATAATTTTCGTATATTTGTATTCTTAAATGTGATTCATCTCTTGAAAAGTGTTGGAAAAATTATTAAGCAATTTGTTATGTTAGAATTTGCAAGATGTTATCATTCTAGTATTTAAGACAAACAAGTAGACCTGGTTATTGGGCGGGTCGAGTCAGGGTCGATGCGGGTCGGTTGTGGGTCGGGTCAATGTGGGTCACATTTTATAGGGTTAATATTGGGTCGGGTCAATGTGGGTTGCGGGTCGATAATGGGCAGGCCCAAAAAATATCAATTAAAAAAAATATTAGACAAAGTCATTATTAAGTATATATGAATATAAATTTATCTATGTAATTATTTTTAAATTATCTATTTTCTTTATCAATTAAATTGGAAAAACATTTTGGCCCTATATTGACCCTGTCCATTAAAGGCCCTGTCCATTAAAAGCCCTTTAAGCTTGGCCCTAATTCTATTATCATTGGGCTACCCTACCCAATAACCACCTCTACAAACAAGTGACGTTCACATATGTGATAAACCTAGTTATCGATTTGATTTGTCTTTAATATATGTGATAAACCTAGTTATTGATTTGATTTGTCTTTAGTCACTAGCCTATAGTTTTTGACACCTTCACTAAGAAAAAAAAAATTTCTATTAATTTTGAGTTCTTAAGCACGCCAATTATCTAGCTAAAGAAGTTGGTATAACTAATTTCTTCCACGAGGAGCGAGTATTGAATATTTGAGTAGCGGCAGCAACCCCATTAGTCGTAAATCCAATTGTGATTAACAACTAATTGACATTAAATTACTACATAATTAATCTAATGTTCGAGCTCTCAGAATTGGTGGACAGGTGATAGTGGACTCTTCAATAATTTATAGCCGTAGTAATATCTTGAGCAATTTCCAAATCTTGTATTTATACTATAATTTAGTCGTTCTAACGGTATATATGCAATAATTTTTATCTGTACTATTTCTACCAATGTGTACATCATAATCAACCCTTGTTTGAGATTGATATAATACAAAATTATGTACACCTTTTTTCGTCAATTTACATTTTACATGCAGTTCATAAAGTTCTAATTAATTTTGAGAGACCGAGTCATTGAGACATTTGATGTTTTATACGTCGTATTAAGTTATTAATACTAAGTTTGATGATTTATTTTTTAGTTAAACCCTCCAAAGAAGGGAAACGGGATGTGCCTTTCTATATTTTGACAGATTAGTCGTTATCATATTGTCCAATAATCTCCGAAAATTGGATCAATATGTAGCACAAAAACGTCAAATCGAGCCAAAGCAAGAGCTTAGTAGTGTATATATTCTTCATAGCTCTCAATCTTTTCGAAAGGCACATGAAGTTACATATAATTAAGAAGCACGTCCAACCAAAAAAAAAGGGGTAGGGCAACACTACCAAATACCAGCTCATATTTACAATCTACCTTAACAGAAGTAAATGCCTTACATTCATCACTACTTTCATTGTTCAAGACCTAAAAACTTCACCATACTTTATTCCTTGGTCCCTTAATAATAGTGATTATATATAGTATTAAATTGAGTAGTGATTTTAATTGATTCTCCTCTATGTAAAGTTGTACATTTTCACTATATATGTTACTCCACAAGCTTATATTCTTTTCAATATTTCGAAAAAAAGGGTATTATGAGCAAGTCTAAAGTAAAAATTCCAAAATCAAAAAGTAGGCCTTAAATAGTAATACGTGATACTATCTACGTGCAAATAGAGTAATTTCATCTGAGCACCGATGATTTAGGGTTAGATCATTTTCAACTGATGAATCACTAGAGTCAAGGCTGAGGCCGCATAATCGAATCTAATTTTAGCAGTTAGCTTCTTTTAATATAGCAACCTATACATGTAACATTAGTTTTCAACTATAGTCAATTTCATTTCGAGTCAAAATCAAGCCAATATAATTCCATATACTTTCACATTAGGTAAAATGATTAGGTATGAGTCAACTTTATCAAGTTTACATGCACAAAAAAGACGTAAGGGAAAGGGACGGCTTTAATTTGTAGAAATCATACAGTAAGGAGAAGGGATTTTCATTGAAAAGTATTCCATACATATTGTAAAAAGAGTATGTATGCTTATATGAATGCTCAAACAAACAATACGAGCTAGAATACATTTTATATGATCAACAAAAGTCTGAGAAAGCAATATAAATATAAATATAAAATACTACTACTAGTTTACTACAACAAAATATGAAAAATGGTTAAAAGGCAGGCATAGAAATGAAACAGTATACTAAGAATGAACTAAAGAACAAATAATTGGCCCCCTATTTTTTCACTTCTGCTATTTCTTACTTGATGACTTTTGGCCTTTCAGTCAACCTCTTATACCTGGATGTTCTGAAAAATCATCTATTTCTCTCTTTCTCTCTCTCTTATTTATTTACTTCCATGTTTCTGGTCCAAATGCTAGGTTGTCCCTGCCAGACCCTTTTGTTGGGTATAGGAAATTTGTAACCCCACAATCAAAAAAACTTCCCTTCTTTTTTTCTGTTTATAAGAAGGAAAAACTAAAGCAAAAACAAAAACAAAAATAATGCAAGTACCATTTTATCAACTAAGATAAGAACCTTCCTTGCACTAATCCATCCCCATCCTAAAACAATGCTTAATCATTGATAAACTCGATTATTATCCCGGGATTGGTTATTGATCGATCGATTGAGCTTTGTCAGTCTGGCAGATCAGGATTTTGGTCACTGTCTCTGAATGTTAGCTTTCTCTTTGTGCCTGATGTACTTGGTTTATCAGTAGTAGTAGTTTGTTCAACTTCAGTTGTCAAGTTAGGAGTACTAGGAATTTCCCTAGAACACAATCTCTGCATCAAGCTATAACAGGAAACCAATTGCTTCTCCTGCTGCTGCTTCTGCTGCTGCAGCATTACAATCATGTAAACAGAATCAGATACAGTTGCTCCAATCTACTACATTTCACTCCAAACTCTTCATCTCAACTCACGTACTAGTGTAGTACCCATATCGGATCCTCAACACTCCCACATTGTCACATGAGTATCAAAACTTCTCAAAAAACACTATATTCAAGTCCAACACTTGGACACGTACCCATGTCCGAGTAACACAAGTACTAACAAGTAACAATGCATTGATTAATCACGAGTTTAAAGAGAAAGAAATCTTACATCGTCTGAAGTCTGCCACAATGAAACAGTACTAATCCTAAGCTTCAAAGCTTCTTGAGTTAATTGCCAATCAATGGCAGCCATCACTGCCGCGGCAGCAACCACAAATGGATAGTAATCACCAACCGAATTACTCTCTGCATCATCAAATCAAACCATATATTATACATGAATGAACAATACAAATATACACTAACATTTGAATTGAATAACATAAGATTGATAAAGATTATACCTTTAATAAACCCCATTACTAATTGAGTTCCTCTTGAAATCAATGGATCAACATTTTGATCATCCAACTTAGTAGCATAGTAATGAAGGTAAACAAAAGGAGTACTCAAAGTCATGTTCCATTCCAAAGTAGTTAAAACAAGAAGCTCCATATTTTGCATCACATTTCTTTCGAATTCGAAATCGGGTACTTGATATTCTGATAATGCAGGCACTTTACATTCGTCCATTTTCGCAGCCAATGATAAACATGCTACTCCTAGTAATGTAACTGCCCAAGGTTGATGTTCCTACCATATTATAAAAATTAATCAAAACCAATTAATTAAATTGATTCAACATTTCATTTTCAACAACCAAATAAACAAAAAAGAAAGATAAAGATAATGATAAAAAAGAAAACTCACATAGATGTATCTTCTTGATAAGAAACGGTCCAAGTACAAGATTGATAAATAAGCAGTTTGATTTAGAAACCCAAATGAATCTTTAGCCTACATTAAAGAAACAAGAAATCAAATTAATGATTAATCTATTAATTGAGTGATTGATTAATTAAAAAGGGGGGAGAACAACAAACAACAACGCACATACATTGAGAATCCAATTGATGGAAAGAGCACGAGAATTCTTTAACCAATAAGGGAAATTGGAAGAAGAATTAGACGATGAATTAATCTCTCTTCTAACCAACATTTGAAGATAAAAATCATCTTCAGAATCCAAATCTTGATAGTACGGAACTAATTGAGAATTCTGAAATTGGGTTTCCCGATTTTGTTCATCCCCTTCATTTAAGTAAGATTTATCTTCTCGACAGAGTAGATTAGATGATGAAGGTTGAGAGCTTGAACCCTCCATTATTTTTTTTATAATTATTTTTTTAATTTAATTTTGTGGGGTTTGGGGGTTGGATTCCATGAAGAATTTACAGTAGTAGTAGTATGAAATTAAGGAGTGAAGAAAGAAGAAAAAGTAGGAAAATTGAAGTGCTAAAATAGGAGAGAAAATTGGGATTGAGGTAATCTAGGAAGAAAGAGGAGAGAGGATTCTGGCGCTAAAAGAGTGTCTAAAAGGTGTGGGGGAGGTGTTGAGACTTGAGAGCGGTTTTGGTGCCGCCAAAATTAGCGGATGTGATATACAGATTGTGTTTTTTTTTTTTTTTTTTTCCAGCGGTTATATATGAACTAACTGTTGTTTTTTTTTTTTGCACTCACTTAAGTTTCAGTTTCTTCTTCCATTTTTAAATTTTTTTTTTTTTTACTTTTTGATTAGTGATTGACTGCTATGTAAAATGTGGGTTAATGGGTTAATTGATGGTAATAAAGTCAACTAAGTCCGACTTTGAAAATAGTGTGTAGGCATGTATGTCGTATTGTAACGTATATATGGTGTCTTTAAGTGTATACACCAGATAGGTGATGTTGATCTAATTAATATTCGCATGCAGTATATAGAACACGTGAATGTGTAAAAATTAAAGATTTCTTTTATGTATTCGTAAATGCATGGTAGACTTTTGCATTTGGTATCAGATTTTAGTGTCTATAATATACCATAGTACCAGTATGTATATTGCATCCTATGTTTAAAAAAGGAGATTCGTAATATATTGCTGACTAATTCATGTATTTAGAAGCTAACTAACACTTGACACTATATGGTCAGTATTCGAAAATAATTATAGAGAAGATTAGACATCAAGCTATTTTTGACAAAGTATATAGAATTGATTTGGATTTTGGAGAATATTTACAAAGATAAAGCTTGAATATTCAAAATATTTAATAGATAACACGAATTTCACAAGGGTTCTCAACTCAAAAACATGGCCTCGTCTCTTTTTGGAGCAAAGTCATGAAGGAGAAATCATACGAATTACAGTAATTAAATTTTATAAATCTTGTTTTTTTTTAAATAAATATACGCACTAATCCAATTATCTAAAAGGTGGTTAATTAAAGTTTGACGACCGATATAGTTGAAAATTTTGGTTTTTTTAGAAAAAAAAAAATTCAAAACAAAAATTCAATAAATTTACCATTTTCATTAACTAAGTATATCTTTCTGATGAAGATAACAATCAAATTCTTATCTCTTTAAACAAACTATACTCTATTAAGCTCTGTTTTCTGCCTTTTGAAAAAAAAAAAGCTCTGTTTTCTACTCCAAATACTCAAGTATATCCGTGGATAAATTTGGATTTAATCAATTCTAATTAGTAAAAATCATCATTATTGAAAAATACGAAAGTAAGGGAAATAAGTAGTAAGAAAATATACAAATTAATTAGAAAGATTCCTCTCAAGTTTCCATATAAAGAATATTGTTTTTTAGGATAAGAACTCAAGATGATTTCATGTTAGCCATATAGCTGGTTTATTTCTTAAAGGTGTATCATGTGAGGATTTGATAATAAAAAATAAGAAAAGTTGATCATGAAAAATATATAGTTAATTATCTAATGGATGACACATTATACCATATATACATATTTATCGAGATCGAACCTATGCTAATATTTGTTGTAAATCTTGTAATACGATGTACGATATTGGTGAGAATGTACGGTGGCTAATTGTTTGAAGCATATATTCCAAAAAATATCGTAGAGAGTATGGGGAAGTATTTGACATTCTTTCAACTATGCTCCATATACATATTACATACATAACACTATTTATGAAATAACGAGAGCTAGGTACATTGAAAACTTGTATTGCAGTGATATTTTAGTTGAACAATTGTCACAAATATATTATGAATGCATTAGTTTAATATTATCGTAGATTTTTTATGATATAATCGACTGATGACTCATAATTTATCATACTTATAATTAAGTTGTGTCACATAAAATATATCGTACTTTCACTAGTTAAAATTTTAAATCATAAGAGATTCTTAATCAAAAGCTTTTTAGAATGATGACAAATTAATTCATGCAAGATACTCCGTATTACTCTTATACGAGTACTCTGTACTCCGTAGTATTTATCAAAATATACTACTCCGTATTATACTTGAGCGATCGAGATGAGTATAATTAGCAAAGACGAGCATCATCCCCGTGGGAAGAAAACAGAAAAAAGGGTGGGACCACAACGTCATTGCATGTTATAATTATTTTGCTTAATTTGGCGCCAAAATAATGGAACATTTCAACTATCAATATTGACTACTCTAATTCCCAACTGGCAAAATACCCCTTATTAAAATAATCACACTTTGCCAGTTGGTATTTGTTTTCCTCTTTGGTTGGTTTGGCCGTTTGGGACTGCTGCTTTCACAATTTCACTACTACTCGTATATTTGTGGACTTTTCACTCTTATTATCTTTTACCATTATCCAAGGGTGCATCTCATTTTCAAAGGTCACAAATGTTTCTAACATTTTTACTTTATATTATTGTGTGACCAATTAACTGTTAAATTTGTCATGGTTTGACCATAAGTCAACCTTAAATTATAAGTATGTTGAAAAATAGTACTCCACTTATTAATTGATCAATTTAACATTGTGTATGATATCAATGAAATTAGAAGTTTATTTGCAACGATGAATACATGTAGTTGAAGCCTACGTAAGTATACTTCATCGTTAACATGATTAAGTAATTGTCACATCAATAACTTACTTTAATCTACGGAATTGACTCCTTAAAAGATAGTTTTAATTAGTGTTTATTAAGCGCAAAATGACTAAGGTTGTTGTTTGTTGTCTTTACTCTACATATAATATGGTTATCAACTTGACTTGTTGGTACTTTATGGGAGAATACACACACATAAACACTACCTAGACATGTGAGAGTATGGCTCAAGCTCGATTTTTTCTAAATGCAGTATCTACTCGTCCTATAATCATTTTTAAATCTGTATGAACTAATCAGCTAATACCATACAAATTAGACAAACTCACAAAAAATATAATTACTAAGTACATCAAAGTAGGAAATATATTTAATATTTACACATAACTATGTGTGAAACTTAATATGACTACCAATTAGTGGGACATAACTCTTTCTTTACTAACATTCACTACATTTAAGATGTAATAAGACTTTTAGTTCGTTAATCAAGTCATTCACAACACTTTTCTTACAAATTTATATACTAAAATTTTCATTCATAATTAAAACATGTGTGAAATCTACTTAAAAACCTAGTGACTTTTAAGGAGAACTTGTAGTGTCTAGTGAATTTAGGTTCCATATTTATCCTTAAATCATGTTTCAATTTTGGCAACAACACTGTAAATTGTTAGTTAGTTCAAGCTAAGTCACCAACCCAAATTTCCACCCTACTTAAATTTAGATGCTACACTATTATATAATTTATTGCAATTTTATTAAATTAGTGTATTTGAGTCCCCATTTATCTTCCAGCCAACCTAGCCATAAACGTGGCTGTCAATATATAAAATTGAAAAATAAATAATAGTAACAAACGTGTGACATTTATACTATCACTCACTTCACAAAATCAATTTGCTGTCTACCTAATTCTTAAGCTACAGTATCTCGTGTCTCTACCTAATTTAACTAAATGAATATAATGTTAGTAAAAAATAATACAAATATAAGTCAATGACACAGTTGCTAGTTGATATTCGATCTGATAATTAAAGCTTATAGTAACTCTTAAGATTCCAAAAATACAAGTAGATTAAAAATAAATGATGTAAAAATAAATAGTGTTTGGGTCCAATTTAGTCCAATTGGGCTTAGGCATTAAATTATCCAATTAAAAGCCCAAGGTCAAGGTTCATCTCTCCAATTGTGCTAAAGTTAAAGATCAGTCCTCAAGGCAAGCCAATTGGGCTAAGGCCCAACTTCTCCATGTATGCAGAGGTATAAAAGCCATCAATATTACATTTGTACATTCATTCAAGCAAAGCCTCAAGCAATTAATTCTCTTGCACAATGTTCTCTTTCTACACACTGTACTGACTTTAGCATCGGAGGGGCCTTCCTCGGCAACACCCCCGAGGCTAGTTTACGTGTGTTTACTGTGCAGGAAACCTTCGGCCCAACATTACTTGGATCGAATCTAGTCTTCTCCACTTCATCGGACCTTCGACAAGGTCCCATTGTTTTCACCCGAAACAATTTGGCGCCGTCTGTGGGGAAAACTTTCAAAAATCTTTAAGCCAAATTTCTAACCAAGATCATCTTGCAATTATCTTAGTAGCAATGGCTAAGAACCGCAAGAGCAAAGACCTCCGTCAAGGAGCAGGCGAAAAGCCTAAAACCCCTACACCATCACCCTCGCCGGACCGGAACTCTCCCAAGGGTGCCAGCTCGGGGGGAGGATCATACAGGGAGGATTCCCTTTCTCCCGTAATTCATAACTCTCATCATAGGCCGAGTCACTCTCGGTCTAGTAGGGGTGAGTCCGATCATAGGACACATTCAGTGCCCCAAAGCCAACCATCGACTGTGCGCCCTCATTCCCATACTCGGCCGAGGACCCCTTTGACGGGGCCCAGCTCGGAGGAGGTGGAAAGAGCGCTGGCAGTGCTCATGGAGGCAATGAGGGCACAAAATATGCCACCACCTCGTGATCGAACTCCTCCGCATACCCGGCATCAACGGAGGAAGCTAGACCATGATGGTGGGAAGCTTCCTTCCTTCCGGGAACTGGAAGAGTGGGAAGAGGATACCTGGAAAACTGAAAAAGAGAGGAAAAAGAACCCTCAATTTTTCAAAGGATCCTCATCCTCCCGACCAGAAACGCATAAGAGCAGCAGCTCAGCTTCTCGGCCAGAATCTACTCACCGAGAACAACCTGAGACTGTTCGCCGAAGCGTCCTCGACCGACTCGGCGGCAAGGAACCGAGCGTGCACAGTCGCCTCTCGTTCCCTGCGGCCGAGGCCCAGACTTCCCAGCCAGGGACGAAAACCACTCCTACCTCTCTAAGAGGGCAGAGCGCGGTCCCTTCGGCCAGGAACAAGGACAAGGTCGTTATGCTACCCGCCAGTTCGTCATTCGAGCAATGGATACTGGAAGAGCACGTGCCCACGGTTAAAATACCGTCGCACATCACATATGACGGGACCTCGGATCCGAAGGACCACGTGGCCTCGTATGAGACTCATATGCATCTTTGCCCCAGATCCGAAGCGACTTGGTGCAAATATTTCCCAACCACTCTCAAGGGGGTCGCGCAAGCGTGGATCTCCAAGGGAGTAAAGTAAGGCTCTATAACAGGGTGGGATGATCTGTCCTCCAAATTTAGGAGCAAGTTTTCCACGGCAAACCGCCGAGAGAAGACTACTGCAGAACTCATGGGTCTGCAACAGGGGGAGACCGAAAGCCTCCGAGACTATCTGACCCGTTTCAGCAACGAGTCATCCAGCGTCTCTCAGCTGGACCAGGGGCTAGCCGTTTTTGCAATGCAGAATGGCCTTCAGCCCGGGAAGTTCCTAGACTTCATGGTCATGCATACCCCGCAGACCTTGGAGGAAGCTCTGAATGCCTCGGATAAGTTCATCCGAGCCGAAGAGTGGAACAAAACAAAAACCCAACCTCAATTCGGGGGAGGGAAACAAAGACAAATACCCTTGTCTGAAGGCCAAGGCCATAAGGCAAAGGGAAAGTCAAAGGCCTCGGAGCAATCTTCGGCAAGCGACCCAAAGAAGGAAAAATCTGCCTCATACACAGGCATATACGAGTCCTACACTCCGCTCTCTCTTCCACGCGCCAAAATTTACAGCGTGACGATGGAGGAGCAGAGTTACCGAAAGCCGAGACCACTCCCAGAATGGTATCAGCGAAAAAATAAAAATCAGTGGTGCGAGTTCCACGAATCTCCGGGACACAACACTGAGGAGTGTATCCAACTGAAGGACCAGATAGAGGACATGGTCCTGAAGGGATACTTGAAAAAATACATCGCGGATCACCGCGAGAAAAAAGAGTCCGAGAAGTCAGCAAAGGACTCTCGGCAAGACCTCGACTTCCCCCGGAAGAACAGTAAAAAGCCGGAGGGGAAATTCTCTCCGATCAATGTTATCTCGGGAGGAATATGCTCTCGGAGGGAGCACAAGCGACACCTTAGGGCTTTGACTCACCAGGTGAACAACGCTGACATTCAGTCTCCCCAATCGCCGGTGCCGAACATGACGTTCACAGCCGCCGGCTGCCGGGGGATAACGTTCCCTCACGAGGATCCGTTGGTGATCATCGCCACGGTGGCCAACCACGACGTCAGTAAGGTCCTTGTTGACGGTGGCAGCGGAGCAAACATTCTGTTCCGAAAGGCCTACAATCAAATCAAGCTGAAGCCCAAGCACCTTACGCCGGTACCCTACCCGGTATCCGGGTTCAACGGGGCTTCAACTTATCCAGATGGGAAGGTGACACTTCCTATCACCATCGGCTGCGATGAGGCAGCCAGGAACGTCATGATTGAATTTTTGGTCATTGACGCTCCTTCAGTGTACAACGTGATTTTGGGGAGACCCATAATTCATGAGATCCAAGGGGTCGTCTCAACTTATCATCAGCTGATGATTTACGTCTCAGACGCTGGCTTCCCTGAAAGGATACAGGGCAACCAAAAGGACGCCCGAAGGTGCAACTACCTCAAGCCATCCAGTAGTCGCCCAGATGACGACAAGGATGAGGAGGAGAAAGAAAAAGAAAGAGAGCCAAGCACAAAAAAGCCGAAAGGCCTAAGTGCTTCGGCCCAAGGATCTGTACCCAGAGGTAAAGGGCCCGAAAGGGAAAAGGCTAGCTCTTCAGCTGAACAGCAAGACTCAGAGAGCCAGCCGAAGAACAAAAAGACTGGGACACCTGCTGACATAGGCAGCAGGCCAGATTCTGAAGAGTCCAGTCCATCAGCAATGGACATGGACCAACAGACTGAAACAGTTGAGTTGGCCGAAGGAGACGTTGAGAAATGTGTAACAATCGGGATGGACCTTGATCCGAACACCCGTTGTGAACTTATTCAGCTCCTTCGGGACAACAGAGATGTGTTTGCTTTCTCGGCAGCTGATATGCCCGGGATAAGTCCAGACCTCATCTCCCATAGCTTAATGTTGACCCAACGTGTCGACCAATTAAGCAAAAGAAGCGGAATTACTCCGCTAATAAGAACCGAGACATCGCAACCGAGGTCAAAAAATTGCTGGAGGCAGGCTTCATCGAACCTTGCCAATACCCAGAATGGCTGGCAAATGTGGTGATGGTTCAGAAGGCCAATGGTACCTGGAGGATGTGCGTTGACTTCACGGACCTAAATAAGGCTTGTCCGAAGGATTTCTATCCCTTGCCGAGGATCGATCAGCTAGTCGATTCGACAAGTGGCCATGCCTTGCTTAGTTTCATGGACGCATTCTCGGGGTATCATCAGATCTTCATGCACCCCGACGATCGAGCAAAGACAGCATTCGTCACGAACGTTGGGGTGTACAATTACAAAATGATGCCCTTCGGATTGAAAAATGCGGGGGCAACCTATCAAAGGCTGGTGGATCAAGTTTTTGCCGATCAAAAGAGCCGAAACATGGAAGTCTATGTCGACGATTCGATCGTCAAAAGCAAAAAACCTGAGGACCATGTTAAGGACCTGGCTGAAACTTTCGCCACCTTAAGAAAGCATCAAATGAAGCTGAATCCGAAGAAGTGTGTCTTCGGCGTGAAGTCAGGGAAATTCCTTGGGTTCATAGTCAGCAAAAGGGGGATTGATGCCAATCCCTCCAAAGTCAAAGCAGCGCTCGACCTTCCTGAGCCGAAAACAAAGCGGGATGTTCAGCAGCTCACCGGAAGAATGGCAGCCCTCCCGAGGTTCATTTCCAGAGCTTCGGATAAGGGGTTACCTTTCTTCAAAGCCCTGAAACTCCCGAAAACAAAAGAGCTCGTTTGGAAGGAAGAGCAAAAAGACGCCTTTAAACAGCTTCGGGAGCATCTGGCTCAACTCCCAACGCTGGCTAGCCCAGCAGAAGGAGAAACTTTGTACCTGTATGTGGCCGTTAGCCCGGCCACCATCAGTGTAGTACTGCTGAAGGAAGAAAGTAAAAGTCAGCAACCGATCTACTTTGTCAGTCATACACTGACGGATGCCGAGACTCGCTACCTTCTACTCGAGAAAGTCGCTTTCGCGGTAGTAGTAGCTGCTCGGAAGCTGAGGCCCTATTTTGATTGCCATCAGATAGTGGTCTTAACTGATCAGCCGTTGGAAAAAGTTCTCAGCAAGGTTGAAAAATCTGGTAGGCTAGCCAAGTGGGCTTTTGAGCTCACCGAATTCAACATCAGCTACCGTCCGAGGGCTTCCATTAAAGCTCAAGCTCTAGCGGATTTCTTGGCCGAATGCTCATACCAAGAAGCGCTAGACAATGAAAAGAAAGTCTGGACCGTGTTTACGGATGGATCTTCCACCGAAAACGGTTCGGGGGCAGGAGTAGTGATAACTTCTCCCGAAGGAAAATCCTTTGAGTATGCACTAAAATTTTCTTTTAAGGCCTCGAACAACGAAGCCGAATATGAGGCAGCAATCGCCGGCCTAGAATTGTGCATCTCCCTGGAAGCCGATCATGTCTGCCTGAAAACAGACTCTCAGCTAGTTGCATATCAGATTAGCGGCAGCTACGAGGCCAAAGAGCCCTCCATGATAGCTTATCTTGCCAAGACCAAGTCAGTCATTGCAGAGCTGAAAACTTTTGAGGTTCAGCTGATCCCAAGGGGTCAAAATACTCAAGCCGATGCACTCTCCAAACTTGCCAGTTCAACTCTTACCGAGCTGAACAGATCTGTATATGTAGAAGTGCGTCGAGAGAGAAGTGTCGACGAAGCACCTGAAGTGTGCTGCGCTGACCCAGAGCCTAGTTGGATGGACCCCATCCTAGCTTTCAAGCTTCGGGGAAAAACTCCCGAAGATAAAGCTTTGGCCTCCAAGATGAAGAGAACCAGCTCAAGGTTCATTGTCTTCAGGGGGGAACTTCTTAAAAAGTCCTTCTCAGCCCCATTGCTGAAATGCGTGGGACCAACAGATGCAGATTATATCCTACGGGAGATTCACCTCGGCATCTGTGGGAACCACATTGGGGGAAGGACCTTAGCCCACAAGGCATTGAGGGCTGGATATTACTGGCCCACCATGATCGCAGATGCTAAGGAGCTGGTCCGGAAATGCGAAAAATGTCAAAAATACGCTCCAGTTATCCACCAGCCAGCAAGGGATCTTCAGCCGATCCTTAATCCACTCCCGTTTGCCCAATGGGGACTGGATATACTAGGACCATTTCCAAAGGCTGTGTACCAGAAAAAATGGCTGATAGTTGGTGTTGACTACTTCAGTAAATGGATCGAGGCCGAAGCAGCCTCGAACATTACAGAGCAAACTGTCAGAAAATTTATCTGGCAGAATATCATCACTCGTTTTGGCATCCCGAGAGTATTTGTCTTCGATCATGGGAGGCAATTTGATAACTTACCATTGAAGCGATATACAGATCAGTTCGGCATCAAACTGGCATATTCAGCGGTATGCCACCCGCAAAGTAACGGACAAGCCGAAGCTGCAAATAAACAGATCCTAAATGCCCTCAAGAAGAGGGTGGAAGATCAAAAGTCCAAGTGGCTGGAGGAGCTCCCTGGAACCCTTTGGTCCCTTCGGACAACTGAAAAAGAGGCAACGGGCTATTCACCTTTTGAACTGGTGTATGGTGCCGAAGCCGTTCTTCCAGTGTAAATTGGCTCTGAGAGCCTACGAGTGCACCACTTCTCGGCTGAGAATGAGCGACTGATGAGGGAATCTCTCGATTTCCTCGACGAAGTAAGAGACTCAGCCCGAGACAGAATGGCCGCTTATAAGCAGAGAATCAGCAAATTTTATAACCGAAGGGTCCATGCAAGGCCTCTTAAAATTGGAGACCTTGTCCTTCGGAATGCTGCTGCGGTTCAGAAAGGCCGAATCCATGGGAAACTCTCAGCTGCATGGGAAGGGCCTTATGAAATCTGTGATGAGCTTCAGCCAGGGACATACCGACTTCGGCAGTTGGATGGAACTGAGTTGAAAAATCACTGGAACGCTGATGTACTGAAAAAATATCATGTGTAAACCCTTCGGGGCAGAACAATCTTTGTAAGTAAATTTTGAACTAATGAAAGGCCTTGGAGCCGCCATTTATATAAATATTTGCAAATTTTTATCCTTTCAAAGTTTTCTCGATTCTATCTACTCTTTAAGGGTTTTTTATTCAGCCTCGTCTGAAACCTTCGCCTTCGGGTAACCCGGTTTCAGATTGCTGACAAAACTCGTCTTTTTAAAGAACACTGGTTTTTCAGCTGAAGTCAAACTTTAGTAAGACTTGTTCTCCAAAGACATGAGTCCATGGACAATTCTGGGATATTGCCTTAACTGAGCCTTGTATCCCAGAAAGCCATTATCCGAAACATTGCCTTCAGTTGGCCCTGTGTTTCGGATATCCATTTTTCAATGATAGACAGAAAATCAAGGATAACAGCAACTGTTGGAAATTGTTTATTCAGCCTCGTCTGAAACATTCGCCTTCGGGTAACTGGGTTTCTGATTGCTGGCAAACTCGTCTTTTTAAAGAACTCTAGTCTTTCAGCTGAAGTCAAGCTTCAGTAAGATTTGTCCTCCAAAGGCATGAGTCCATGGACAATTCTGGGATATTGCCTATCCCAGAAAGCCATTTTCCGAAGCATTGCCTTCAGTTGGCCCTGTGTTTCGAATACCCATTTTTAAGAAATAAAGAAATTGTTTATTCAGCTGAAGCCATACTTCAATTTCTGGGGGGGGGGGGGGCAAGAAGCACTACCAGTGCAAGTTTATGTTCAGCAGAATTGAGCTACAAGTTCAAATAAGTTAAGAAACTATATCGGCAGCCGCCCACAAGCGGAAAATAACAGCTGCCGAAATACGTACAGAAGCAAAAAAAATAAACTGTTTTGTACGACAAGGCAAGCTGAAGCAAAAAACAAACAAGAAAAAAATTCAGAAAGCGGCAAGTCTAAAGTTGAGCGCATGATGAACCGCAAGATTCTGAAGACGACTGCCTGAGTTCCTATGCTTCAGCCCGAGGATCAGACTGGTCAGCATTGATGGGCCCCATGGTGGTCTCAGCCCCAGCAGCAGAAGAAGCAGGCTTTGCACTCTGCCGAGCCTCCCTTTCCCTCTGTTCAGCCTCCAACTCCATTCTCTCAGCTTCTTCTTCGGCTTCCTCAGCCTTAAGGATTTCAGCTTCGACTGGAGTTGCATACTTCATATGAGGGTCTTCGGGATCCTGGACCCATTCAGCACATTTGGACCAGTCCAACTTCGGCTCAGCATGAAGGCAGACTCTTCGGCACACTCTGAACCCGTTTTGGAAACCCATTTCATATTCTTCCTGGGTATAGACACGGACTTTGAGTAGAGCCTCAGCATCAACCAACTTCTTCTGGGTCTCCTCCAAGTCTTCCTTGGATTTCTTCAGCTCATCGGCGAGCTTGAAGGAGGAACCTTTTAGCTCATTCAGCTGCTGCTGAACTTGGGAAGCCTCTGTCTGGGCCTGGGCCACTTCTTCCTTTTTGGCCATCAGCTGATCCTCAGCTTCTTGGAGCTTAGCTCTCTGAGCTTCAGCAGCAGCAGCAGCCTCTGAGTTGGACATCCCTGGCTTGGAGCATCTCTTCAGCAGCCATTCTGCTGGCTTCAAGAGCTTCTAGCCGTTGCTGCACTTCAGTTTGTGCAGCAGCTCCTTCCTGGATTCGGCTCTCAATGGTAGCCTTGAATTTGGAGATGTCCACTCCCATGTGCTCTTGGAGGAATTTTTCCCCTTCCATCAGTGGGGGAAAAACTTCCTTCTCCATAGCATCGCAGAAGGTTTTGAAGGCTTCAGCAGCTTTTTTCTCATATTCTTCACCCTTCTGCTGCTTCTCTTCAGCTGTTGCTTGCTTCAGCTTAGCAAGCTTTAACTCCTCTTCGGCTACATTTTTGTCGTGCTCGGTAGCGTCTACCCTATCTTGTAGGGTATCTATCAGCTCTACAGTGAGAGTCTGATTGTGCACGAACTGAAAACAGGAGCACAAGTTAAAATAAAAAATATAGCTGAATTTTAGAGGAGATAAAGGCAAGGAAAATCACCTGCATCATCAGCAGTTGGTTAGACCTAGCTGGGTCAGGAACTGATCTGCTGGATTCGCCCATTCCAGCAGTGGCCTTCAGCGACCAGATTCTTGCCCGATCTACTTCGGACGTGCCAGCAAAATCGCCGAAGTAGGCTGCAGCACCTTCTCGGTTCTGACCCCATATGAGGTCCCAGATGTGATCTGGGATTGGAATTCAGGGGGCTGAGAAACCCATTTCTCCAGATTGCAGAGTCTGGAAGGAAGGAAAGGATGACGACGGAGCTTCTTTAACTTTGGATGGCTCAGCATCCTCCTTCTCAGAAGAGTCAATTATTATGACCTCTTCTTCTTCAGGGGTGAGGACGAAGGCCTTAACCTCTCTTGCAATGTCTGCCGTGAAACCCTCAGCACTGGGCATCACGACATCCTCATTCTTGTGCTCAGCAGCACTCTCTTTAACTTTTTCTTGGACCCCTCCCTTAGGTTCGGGAGTTTTCTGATCCACCTCCATCTCGGGAGGTGGCAGAGGGGTCTTTGGAGGTGATTGAGGTGGTGGCCGGGGAACCCTCGGCGATCTATTGCCTTCCTCGGGTTCCCTTATTTCGACGCCGATGGTCATCGGCCTCCGCTGAAAGTCATGGGGGCCGATGATGGCCATTCTTCGGCGCCTTTTCTGAAGCGGTTGCTCGTCCATGTCTGAGTATGAGGACTCTTCTTGTATCTGGTCTTCGGGACGAATAGGGGCTTTCCCTTCTCTGTGTCTATTACTCTCTTCAGACTGTAAAAGACAGGGGGGAGGAAGAATGTGAGTAAAAACAAAACAACAAACAGAAACAGACAAAATTAAGTCTGAAAGCTCACCGAGGTCTTCAGCAAAGCCTCGTCTTCTTCAGCTGCCCTAGCTGCAGCTTCTTCTTCAGCAGCCCTGGAGGACCCTTCTCCTCCTTCACAAGATTCAATAACCCGTGCAACCTCTTCGGTCGTACGGGCAGCTTCAGCGTCTTCGTCCAGCAGCTGAAACCAGGGATCTCTCTTCTTCCACCAAGGCTTCTGCCTTTGATACAGAGCAACAGCCTCAATTTGGAAGTGGGAAGAGTCTAGATGAACTTCTCTATGCCACGGTTCAGTGATAGAGGGGGCCCGATCAGTTACAACTCGTTCTCGGTTGACGCAAAGACGAGCGTAGTTAATGCCGACGTTGGTCTCGTCCCGCTCTGAAAAAGAAAAGGGGAAAGGTCAGTTCAGTTAGGTTGGCACAACATAAAAAAGCGAAGTGAGAGGAGAAAAAGAGATAATTAAAAAAGCCTCGGCCCCAGCCGAAGAAGCTTACCATCCTTAAACTTTCGGCTGAGGCCGACAGCTGCTAGCATGTTCTCTTGGAAAACATAATGCGTATCGGGGAGCCAAGTCTCCGGGATATGCTGCATTCGGCCGCTGCCCCCCCGGTTCGGCAGCTTGCCGAAGATATTCTGTTGATTAAGGTTTGGATCTGGGCCGTTATCTGCGGGGGGACCTAAACTTCCCATGTCGGGATCAGGCTCAGCAAGGTACCGGGGAGCGCTGAAGACGCAATGGTGGCCCGGGTCCGTGGGTGCCCTAACCCAAATCCATTGACCTCTCCAGTCCTTGTCTGAAGAGTCGTTCGGCCACATGGTTAGGTACTGGGGCCGAGACTCAATCCGGTACCACCCAGAACCATGACTTCCGTGCCCACTTTGAATATTTGGCACTAGCCGATGAAGCTTTTTGAAGCAGTGCAGGTTCGGCACATACCTGAAGAACTTGCAGACCCATAAGTATGTCATCACCCTTCGGATGCTAGTAGGAGTTAGCTGACATAGGGAAATATTGTAATGGATCAGCAAGTCTCGGACGAATACGTCCAAAGGGAACCTCAGCCCATACTGAAGTTGTCTTGTGTACACCCCCACATACCCCGGGGGTGGACGATGGATTCTATCGGATGCCACGGGAATTCGGCACCAATACCCATCAGCTTAAAGGATGCCGTAATGCAACTCAATTTGTTCGGCAAACCGATATTGTTCGGCATTCTCCACCCACCATGAGTAGGGGCGGTTCTTTATCATGGCCGAAGCTACTTCGGCATCCTTCCACTCTGAAAACCCGGGAAGGATATCCCAAAGGACAGCGGGAACTTCATCGTCCCGCCCAGAAGCGCTCGGCCCCTCCGTTCTCTGAGGAGGAGCCGAGGAAATTGGAGTCGCCCTAATCACTTCAGCAGGGTCAGACTCTGCTCTTTGTCCATTCCAGGTCCCAATCCTGTTCCTGGGATCGGGAATTGGCCTTGCTCTTCTTGGAGCACGGGCTCTACCCCTAACTCCTCTCGCCATTGATAATTTCGAAGAAGAAAGTCGAAAAAAGGGAAGGAGTTCAAATTCGAAGAAAAATAAACTAAAATCAAAGGAATTTACCTTAATCTGAAGCAAAAGTTGCCGATTTACGAATTGGTAGTGGCGAGTCTCAGTTTCTAAGCTTAATGCTCAGGGAATTTGCGAAGTTTTGATGCGGGTTCTTGGGTTCTCTCGAGAAATCTGGGTTTGTGTTGGTGAATAAGTGAGGAGAGATGACGCGCCTCTAATTATATCTCCAGAAATGAGAATACGGGGAGTCCGCGTTTCAATTTCTCTTAAATACCTCACTAAGTAACCGTTAAACACACGACCTTGCCATTAAACTGCCCATTATCCGTCCAACTTCCACAATTATCCGCCTTAACTGTTGTTATCTCATTAATTACGGTTTAAATTCAAATTTTTGGATTAATTAAATCATTCACTTCCCTCCTTTTCTGATTAAATCAAACCCGACCCGTCATCCTTCCAAATCGGGTCTGGGGGGCAAGTTGTTTGGGTCCAATTTAGTCCAATTGGGCTTAGGCATTAAATGATCCAATTAAAAGCCCAAGGTCAAGGTTCATCTCTCCAATTGTGCTAAAGTCAAAGATCAGTCCTCAAGGCAAGCCAATTGGGCTAAGGCCCAACTTCTCCATGTATGCAGAGGTATAAAAGCCATCAATATTACATTTGTACATTCATTCAAGCAAAGCCTCAAGCAATTAATTCTCTTGCACAATGTTCTCTTTCTACACACTGTACTGACTTTAGCATCGGAGGGGCCTTCCTCGGCAACACCCCCGAGGCTAGTTTACGTGTGTTTACTGTGCAGGAAACCTTCGGCCCAACATTACTTGGATCGAATCTAGTCTTCTCCACTTCATCGGACCTTCGACAAGGTCCCATTGTTTTCACCCGAAACAAATAGAAATAGAGGTAATTTTTTTAAGAATATGATAAATTTAAGATATTATCTTTAGTTGAGAAAGTAGGTTTATCACAGAGATTCGAAGAGGAAAAGGTATGAGTCACATGAGTATGAGTGCATTGGATCCAAATTCTTCCAGGTACCAAATCATGCCTTCCCCTTTTATTATTCAGGATGTTCTCATTAATCATAATGCCTATTATGTTTAACAAAGATTTAAAGACATGTCATGCATCTATTAATGATCCCCTTGTTGAAAAATTAATTAAGGGACTTGAAGGAAAAATAATTAATAGACACACATTTTGGAAAATAATTAATAGACACACATTAAAATATACGTGAAAAAAAAGGACATTAAAAATAGAATAAGGAACATTCATGTGAAATGACTCAAAAAGAGAACAATATTTACGAAAATATTAACCTACTATAAACATTGTGCTCTCGGATATATAATTTAACAATTCTAATAAAAGAACATAGGGAGTACATAATATCATAAACATATGATGTCTTTCTTAATTTGGTATTAATTTAGGAACACGGGACCAAATTATGCGTAATTTCAATTTAGTAAATTTAAATTCCATGCATTTTTTCAATTTTTAGCTTCTTATAGATATGTAGCCCTAAAAACTATATACCCCTCCAAATCTCAAAGTTCAACTTTATTTGCATTTACACGGTCGTCTCCAATGTGCACCTTTAACCATATATATGTTCGGATATATATAAATGAAAATTATAAAAAGTTGATATTTGGAGAATATATAAGGAAAATCTAAAAAGATCGATATCACATGCTAGTTTATATCTATCTATTATATGGTTTTAAAAAAATCTATCTATTGTATAAATCAAAACATAAGGTCAAAGTTTGACCACGTAAATGATGAGCTAATGAGACGAGCTTTTAGAAACAGCTAGATGCCCCTTATTTTGAGATGTTATGCTCTGTTGAAATCTGCTCTGCCGAGTATTAATAACGTGCTATGCTGACAGCTATTCACCTCAGCTCAGCTAAGAAGGGTCAACAGAACATAGTTGTAATACATCATTTTTCATTTTATAATACACATTACTCAGTATTTATTAATTTTTTTTTCTCTAGTCTTAGTAGTTGTAAATTGGAAAGTGGCAAAAACAATGCAATGTGTAACGAGCCCCGTGCATCGAACGGCAAAGATTGAGTTGTCAGGTTGTAGAGAGAGTCGAAGTATCATGATATGGAGTTACTTGGGATTATCCAGGAATGAATGAATTCAATTACGAGTACTGAAATACTCCAACATTGAACAATGCACCTTTGACTTGACCTCTTTATTTTATTCTCTTTTTATGTTGGAGATAGAGCTATAATTTGACCTTACCAGCCCACATGTTCAGTGAAGCCCATTGACGGCCCAAACAGACTCTGACCCCAAGCCTAAGTAGTAAAATTAAATATGCATTCGGTGATTAGGCTTTTAAGTTTAGCACTTTCAGCCCACCTGTAATAATTGGGGTAGACGCGCTTCTGGCCTTTTGGGCTGAAAACCAAGTATTTATGTTTCTTCATTCTTTTCACATTCAATCCCAATCATCCATTCTTAATTTCTTATCATGAAAGATTGAAAAGGGAAGCTACAACTATTCATAAAGGAGTCCAACTAACTCTTTAATGTGGCATTCTAGACATTGAAATTGAAAATAAAAGGCATTTGGGGAGTACCTTGGCAGATATTATCGAAGACACTCGTTCTCTTTTTTCTCGGTTTCACAATTGGAGTATCTAGCACATCTACCAAGAGGCAAATCGTAACGGATAGTAGTATGGATATTGATGTTTGTAATGACTCTAATTTGTTTTCTATTCTTTCTTCTGATACATTAGGAATTCCCCTCGTGAGGAGAACTTCCTAATGTTATTTGTTCTTACCTTTATTTTTTTTATAAAAAAGGTTGTATCACTTGTATAATTGTATCTTTTTCGTTCCGGACCAATTTTTTGAACACCCCTTGTATATCACTAAAGTATATGATCAATTGTTATGTTTTTTATTTAAGCATATTTCATATGACAATATGACAATTATATGTGTGTTTAATGCTTAACCAAATTCAACATGGTTTAATCCTCGGACTCATGAAAAAAATACCAAAAAGTAATAACTGCTTCAAAAGCTAGTTGACCAACAGATTGACTTGTTAATTATTTCCCTTCTCCATGTTTATGTGAGGTAATTAACCTTAACTCACACATGTTATATTGTTCAAAAATTAAGACATTCGTAGTAAAGGAGATGAATGTTAATGAAACATAGTTTAGTTGTTTAGATTTAAGGCCGGTTCACATTTACTTAATTTCAGTTCAGTTCAGTTCAGTTCAGATCCAATCAGTTCAGTTCAGTTCAACTCTTAATTTTCCTCTCTCATAAAATATTTATTTCAGCTCAATTCAATTCAGTTTAGTTCAGCTCTAATCAGTTCAGTTCAGCTCCAATCAGTTCAGTAAATGTGAACAGGCCCTAGTGCCGGCAATATTAAAGGATTGACTCGACCAAAAACTTAAGCGGATGGTTGAAGCCCTAAAGTGGTTTATATAACCTATTAGACAACTTATTCCCTTGGTTGTCATCTTGTTTATATAACCTATTATGTTCACATTTACCTAATTACTTCAAACGTAACATAATTTTGATTGTAGTGACTTAAGTAGATACACGATGTATTGTCATCTTGCACAATTCAAATGACAAATCCCTCACGCATACTTCTATTATTCAGATAATACGAAATTGCGAATTGAAGCCGCTTGCACTTAAAGCTTCAACTTCTTTCACACTATTCGCAAAGCGACGTCTATCAAAATTGTCCAAATTAAAGATCTTGACAACATTTATGGATTTTTTTTTGGAAATACATGTGTTACATGAGGCAGGTGACCGTGTGGGGCAAGGGCAATCCCTAAGTAGCAATGCAACGTAAAATACTTGTATATATGAACATACGTAAGGCTGTCGAACTCTCCTTTCCACCGTCCATCTTAAATAACTACCACTATTTAAAAAACTGTTAAAAGTGCTGTTGTTATATACAAGTATAAATATAATAATAAAAAATCTCATAAGATAGCATGGAAATATTATTAGGTGTTGACAAAATAAAAATTGTAAGGTTGCAATGACTTGGATCCACGCCAACATGATGATGTTCAATTTCTCGTGTACTATCTTACCAGAAATGCTATCCACACATACAAAATTAATTAATTATTTCTAACTGAAAAACTTGCGACAGAAAAACTTTATAAAGTGGTTTGATTAATTATCATTTTTAATGGATAAAACTAACGTATTATAGATTGTTTTGTCAATTTGAACGTACCTTTTCGTCTACTAATACGTGTACTTTACTACTTCAGCATACAATTTGTTCATGACTAGATTATGAGTAGGATAATCCTTTTTCTTATGTGGATAATGAGGACCAAGCACTTTTTAAATAGTATGAGCACCAAATATAAAAATAAGAAAAGTAAATATATGAATAAGTCCACGGATAAATTATTGAAAAGTTCGCAAATTTTGGAGGAAGAATCATTTAATCTTTATATCAATTATACTGGATATATAAAGCACTTTTATTAATTACGGAGTATAATTATCATTTATACTCCGTATTAGTTAATTACGGATAATTTTTTGACATGTCTATTATAAACTCAGATATAATTAATTACGGATAATGTTTTGACATGTCTACCATAAACTCAGATATAGTTGGATAAAGTTTTGATAAACTGCTAGGGTGGGGCTCGGCCTTCGAACCGTACGTGAGACGAGTTTCTGCCTCATTTTATCCAAAAACTGGGATTAAAATTGTGAGATTGAGATGCAGTATATTAATTGTTAGTAAGAGATTAAAATGTAATGATTTCACACTTGCACAAATAGTCAACATTTTAATATATCATCAAATTTGTATTTTTTTTTTAAAACGGATCAAATTTGCATTTTATAAGTAAATTAAGGAGATTTTTTTTTTATTTTATTTTAAATATGAACTTATTAACCCTTATCGTCTCAGTAGCTTTAATTAATCAATTGGATCATGGGAATTAAATAAAGGGAACTAGGATAATTAGGTTTTACAGCAAAATCGCAAAGGACAAAAGAAAGGAAGCAGCAATAAAAAGAGTAGGAATAGCCAAAACAAAACCCAGAAACAGCTAAGATTAAGGAAGGTGACAGGAAGTAGACGAAGATCATATAGTTTTTTGATAAGTACCCTGTCTTATTACCTTTTATCTTGTATTTTCCAATTCAACAAAATGCTAATAATGGATTCAATTAATATTATTATTATTTGTTAATTACACAGTCAATTCATATTCATGACCCCATCACAGATTCAATCAACCCCACCTCTCAAATCTTAATCTCCCTCAACAACTACTACTTAAGGGAAGAATGAGAGAGAAAGTAACATTACTCTTTTATTTTCTGGCTTCAATTTTCTTCATCAAAAATTAATAGCAACTGTTCATAATTCAGGCATTCTTTTTAGTCATCAAATTGTAAGTCTTCTTAATCTTCTTTTGTTTTAGTTGAGCTTTGTCATTCATCTGGGTATCAACTATCAATGTATTTATGTATGTGAAAAGTTTTTTTTTTTTTTTGGTTGGTATGATCTTATATGAAATTAAGTGTAAAGTGTTGGTTCAATTATGCTTGTACAATATTTAACCAAAAAGGGATTTTTATTATGTTTATTAAGTTTGTAGATTTATAATTTTTTGGGTGGAATTTTGGGAAGGTGAAAATAAAAATTATGTTAGACTAAATTTAGAAATTGATTTTAGGTTTTGTATTTTTATTGGAGCCTTATATAGTCAATATAAGTTGTGAGTAGAAGATAAAGGAGTTTTGAATTATGATTGAGAAATTGAAGATTTACTAAAATTGAGTAATTTTCAATATTAGCAGGAGTAGAAATTTCAAAAATGTGTAAAATGGAAGATGTAGTAGACAATTCAGTCAATGTGACTCCTCCACCAGCACCTCCATTGCCCTGTGCACAATCTAAGAGGGTTTTGGTTAAGTCTAAGGGCATGTCATCTAACAGAGACCAATGCTCTGTGAGCAATGCAACCACGGCTTTGTATGACCGCCTTTTCGATGAAGCTTATCGAGCTGATGTTGTCGTTCATACAGATGATGGTGGCCAGATTTATGCCCATGCTAATATTTTGGTAAGATCTTTCAGAACCCATTTGACTTTTTGCATTATTTCGTTTTTTGTATGAAATTAGACAATTCTCAATTCAGCTTATATTCAATATTGGCTTGTAAACTTTGATTTTTCAGTATATCATTGTTGAAAGAACACGTGTTTTGATTGATGTTATTGTCGATGCATGGTCCAATATACCCAAGTTACCTTGATGGAAAGAAGACTTAGGATGGATTTTATGCTGTCATTCAAGAAGATGTTGATGTTCTTGATTCAACAACTTTTTTGTAGTCTTTTGCTGATGATAGTTGTCTATTGACAGGGCATGACATCTCCAGTGATCAGACACCTGGTGAAGGAATCCAAAAGCAAAAATCGACGAAGATCCATCACAATTCGTGGTGTTCCACATGATGCAGTTCGTGTTTTCATTAGATTTCTCTACTCTTCATGGTAATATATTGCAGAGTTTCATTTTTTTTTTAATTGTATATAGTAATATTGAATCTTGTGAAAGCACATTAGTTAATGGATGCTGATTGCTGAATTTCTGCTGTCATTCTGCAGCTATAACCCAGAAGATATGGAAGAATATATTCTGCACCTTCTGGTATTGTCTCATGTGTATGTGGTTCCTCACTTGAAAAGAGAGTGTGAGGTGCAGCTAGAGAATGGCTTGCTTAACATAGAGAACAGTGTCGATGTTTTCCAGCTTGCTCTTCTATGTGATGCCCCAAGGCTCAGCCTCATTTGTCACCGGATGATCTTGGACAATTTCAAGGCTGTCTCAGCCACCGATGGCTGGAATGCGATGAAAGAGGCTCACCCAATCCTAGAAAGAGAGATTCTAGCGACTGTGGCCGAATCTGATAGAGTAAGTATACGGAATACACCTTTATGGCTGATCAATATATATTCATCTTTAATCTTATATGGTGCTCCATATTTGTGTACATTAATTATTTATTTATGGGTATATTTTTCATTTTGTCAATTCTGGACCAAGCTCTTTTGATCTCTTATAAGTAGTTAGTTTATATGAAGGGATCTGGAGAAAATGGGAGGAGAGGAAAAGTAAGGGATTTATTTTCCATTGTTTGGTTAGATTAGGGAAGGCCGGAAGGGGAGGGAAAGGAACGGGATAGATCCATTTTCCTTCTATAATAAACTAACATCTTCCAAACTTGGAATGACTTGGATGTAAATAAACACCCCTTCGGCATTGCCCATAAGCCCTCTGGAGTCCCATCCCAATCTCCTCACAGAAAAATTATCCAAATATTGGCCTGGCAACTTGGCTGTTATCTTTCTGATGCCTGACTTGAATAATTAGATAACCAGGCTGTAACGACCACCAAATCGCCAACAATGAACTAGAAAAATATCATAACTATAGCATTTACTCTTCATAGATCTTGTCATTGAAAATGTTGGGGAAACATCTTTTATCTGGTTTTTTCATTCGTAATTTAGTTTTGCAGTGTTTTCACCCAGCTTCATGTCCTCAATTTATTCATTGTCATTATTTGACCTGCAGAGACAAAGGGTACTCTTTAGAAAGAGGAAGGAGAAGGAGATGTATGTACAACTGTACGAGGTCATGGAAGCTTTAGTCCATATATGCAGAGATGGATGCAAAACAATTGGCCCTCATGATAAAGCACTAAAGGAAGACGAACATCCTTGTGGGTACACGGCCTGCAAAGGACTCGAACAGTTAGTCCGACACTTTGCTGCCTGCAAGCTTAGAGTTCCTGGTGGTTGCGCTCAGTGTAAGAGGATGTGGCAGCTCTTTGAATTACACTCCCGCCTTTGCATTGACTCTGAAGCATGCAGAGTTCCCTTATGCAGGTACATTAAGATTTTCCTTTCCATCTTCTTTTCTTATAAGCTAGTTAAATAGTAAAACTTGTCAATTATTGTTAATTGTCCATATACTGCTCTCTTTACATTGCACCTTGTTAGTTATAGCTGAAAAAAACACGCTCATATATCAAGAAACATACTGTATCTGTTCATATCCATCATTCAGCTCATGTTAAAAAACACTTATGAACCTAAGAGCAGTTTGCATTGTATGACCAAGTGTGATTTTATTTCCGGGATTCACTGATATAGAAAGCAAAAACTATGGCATATACAGGACAGTGAAGCATCATTCATGTTCATCTTGTAGTTACGCACCCACTGCTTTACTAATTAAAGAAAAAATTGGTGGTTTCAGGAACTTCAAGGACAAAAGTATGAAGCAAAACAAGAAGGAAGAAATGAGGTGGAAAATATTGGCAAGAAAGATAGTTAGATCCAAGAGTGTCTCCGGAGCGCCATTCTTTTCTTTGGCTAGCTCCACATGACAATGTAATGAACAACTTTCAGCTACTTGACAATTGAATATATAAAATTCTTTATTCTTTATTCTTGGCACGATTATTGTCTCTTGATTACGTGAGGGGTTAGAGTATTGTTCATTAGAAGTATCAACTTTATTCAAAGGGCGTGGGCGAAGATATACTCTATTTTTTTAATGGGCATAGCTTCTTCCTCCTTTCCCTTTGGACCTTGTAGGATAGTAAGGGTTTCATTGGGTTGTTGGATGATTAACTGTACACGGTTCGTAGGAGTCTTTTGTATGTGAATGTATATGATAGAGCATCTACGTATAATATATATGACAAATAGGGGTATTATGAAAAAAAGTACGGTAAGATCCATGATACCTTGCGCACCTACTTGCACACGTCCGTCTCACCCGCAAACTCAAGCAATGTGTCCGTAGGTGCACATTATAATATTACATTGTGAATTTGGGTATGTAGTAAATTACTACCTCTGTTAACTATTATTTGTAACAAAGGAATATCTTATATCTCACAAATAATACCCCTTTGTTACAAATAATAGTTAACAGAGGTAGCACATCGTGCAAATGGGACTACAAATCTACAATGTCTTCAATCGTCATGCACATTAGTGAAGGACTTACGCCTCCTTCACTAGTGTATGCATTGTGCATTGACACATGAACATCATGCTAGCTGTTTTTTTCGGGTCGATTTAATAGCTTATTCATTATAGTAGCATATGCTTAATTTCATGAGTGATTTAAGAATAAAGCAAGTCCACAAGGTTGTTGTGCTCATTATTCCTAATAATGGGATAAACCAGCTAATTTCTTGAAAATAATTTTGCCCAATAATAATTCCTTCCTCTTTTCATTTTCTTCCAATAATTATGCAATGTACTGTATACTATAAATGTAATAAATTGATAGAAAAAGAAAGCAAGTAACCAGACAAATCAACAACAAAGATAATCTTTAATACACTCACCCCATTCGTCAGAACATCTATTATACACTCGGGTATACTTAGATTTAACAATTAACATCTTACTCCGTGTTTCCCTAATGCATGTACCATGTAATCCCAAAATAAATGGAAATTCGTTAATGACACAAAAGACTTCATCAATTCATACCTAGAAAGCCAATCAAAGTGAAATCAATTGCTTTCATTTCCAAATCAAACCACTAAAATACGAGTATACAAACCCTAAATTTTCCGGTTTCTTTTCGAAAATCCAAACACAATTCAAAAAGAAGTTGAACTTGAAATCTCCCGCTAATCGGATCCATCTGTCACCGCCAAATTCCGCAGTTTCCGTCGCTATTTTGGTAAGCATTTTAACCTAAATTTCCTTAATTATCGTTAAACTTTAATTTTCTGGGTTGAAATTTACAGTGTCTAATATCAGAATGCAAATTTTCCAACTTTATTATGGTTACTTTCATATCTTTTGATTCACTGCTCATTCAGTCATTTTCACAAACATGTGGTGTGCACTTCTTTTAATCCCATCAATCATTGTTCATAAATTGCACTTCTTTATGAACAACTTTAGTGTAATATTGTACAAATTGTAACAAATCATGCTTCATTTATTAAGATATTTTGGTAGAATAAAATTAATAATAATTTTACATGGAATAGGAAGCAAACCTATTTTCAAAGTAGGCTGTAGAAAAAACACTAATTAACCTGACTACTGTATAATTCCTCCATTAAAAGCTCAAAAAATCTGAAATTATTGAGCCTTTGATTGCTGGGTCTTTTCAGAAGATGCTATATAATTATGTATTTTCAATAGATTCTTGTCAATGCTCCTGAAGAATCGATTTGTCGACCGACTTTTTTTGTTGTATATTGTTGCTTGCCTCTCAAATGGAAATAAATGAATGGCTTCTTAGGCATGATTGCCTCGTTTTTATATTCCAATTTGATTATCTGACTCATATACAACCTGTGGTTGTGTAGACTGTGGAGGCATTGTTCTCTTGTATCATGAGGACATGCTTTCGTCTCCTGAACTGTCATCTCGTCGAACATTATACTTTGTGGGGACTGGTGCTGTTGCATATGCTGATATTCGAAATGATCTAGCCGTTCCCATTACACTTCTGCTTTCCATTGTTCCAACTTCCTTGCACACATTGTCTAGTACGGCAAGGAAGTCTCTCACAATTAGAAAGATTCTGAATGGGTGTGCTTCTTCCTTTGCTGTGTCACCGTGGAAGTATTCAGTCACTTCTCTGACATGAGCCAATGCTCTCCTTTCGTGAGCCTTGACTCGTGCAATTTGTTCTTCGGATTCCTTAAGAAATTTCTTCATTGACTCGAAGAATTTTCCTTGCATATCTGGTGTTTCAAGTTGCAAAACTAGCTTGATCTTTTGGAGCCCCATTTCTAGCTTTGACACATAGCTACTTAGGACATCTGAGTCCATCCCAGCTGCACCTCTAACACTTCCTAGCTCTCTACTTAGTCCTGACACAATCTGCAATCCTTGCTTTCTGAATGCTTCTTCCTTCTTTGTGGAGCTCAATTGATCAGCTGTCTGAGGATTGACTTCAGAGCCAATGCCTTCAGACTTTATGATTTCTTGGACGACAAAGTGGAGCAATGTGGTCTTTCCATCCGTTCCCTTGATGTCTACTAATTTTAGGAGTGTATCAAGTTTAAAGGCCTTCACATCTCCACGATTTGTTCCTGCATTCATTCTGTTCCCTGTTTGCAGAACAGCTTCGAGGAGTTTAAGGAAGAGTCTGCTACTTTTCAATTCATCACTTGCTACCTGTAACATGTCATTTACTTAGGGCATTTGTAAAAAGGAGTCAAACTAGAGGATAGGGATTTCTGGCACTTTACCTCAAGGGTTTCAAATGACTTTGTTAGGTACTTCACTTCTGAGTCAAAGTTAGCTCTGTAAAGCATAGCTTCAACTCTTTTGAAGGCAAATGGTATCTCAAGTATACCCTTGAGAAATCTCTCAGCAGCACCTAATTTTGAGATGTCGCCATTGTAGTCTTTTAGTTTTATTTCTTCTTCCTTCGTAGGTGCCATCTTGACCAATGTCTCAAAAAGCTCTGCACCCAAGCCTTCTAAATTGCCTGCTCCAAGAAATGCAGAGTTAGTGTTATAAGGAAGTTGTTACAAGAGTCAACTTATTCATGTAAATTAGTCAATTAATTAATAATAGATTGCCATAGAATTTATTGGTTTAGTCATTTGCTTTGTTGGGTATATCCTGCACCTATTGATTGGATTTTGCTGTAATTTTCTTATTTTAACCTCCCAAAGCTATATAATTAATGCATAAATCACGCATCTAAGAGATTTCTCTATACACCACGGGTAATTCTCTATTTATGTGTCAAATCATCTGGGAGAACTTCAGCACTATAGGCTTAAACAGTAAACAATTTGCAAAGTTTACTTGTTGAACTAGGAGATGCTACGTATTTCGAATGACTTTTGAATGTTCAGCATTCTCTAAGACAAGTGATCCCTTTAGGCTTAGTTAGAAAGGATCTCAATTGAAAGAGCATATATATATATATATATCAAGGTTGAGCTCTTCCACTTCTACGAGTATCAACAAATTCTGGCCCCTATATCTTAATCTGTGCGATTTAGCTAATGTAATCAAGGAACGGAGTTTTTTCGACTGTCTCAGAAAAAAAGTAACTTAAATCATGTATGTGTTTCAGACAATTTCCTTACACAATCCTATATGATCTAGATTATTCCACTTATACTACGGGAAAGAACAAAAAATAAATTAAGGTCTGTAAATAAAGCATGAAGGAATTATCCCAGGGATTATTAAGAAGAGACTCAGAGAGTTATGCATACCGTCCATAAGTGCTTCAGCAACCTCATCCCGAGTCACATTCAATGCTCTTAATAAAATGGCAATGTTCTGGGACTTCTTTGGGTCTAAAACTCGGTTCTCTTTCTCAACAGGAGGGAGAACTGATCTTCTACCTGTCTCTTTCTTAACCGTCGTAGGGGCTGTATTGCAGCCAAATAAACTTTCCATCATATCCTCGTTTAATCTGCAATGAATTGGCAAGATAGTGAAATCTGTAAACTTAGGAGTCAGTCATAAGTTATTTTGGAACCAATACACAAAAATTGTTCTGGTGGCCTTACTGAAAGGAGCTTGATTTCAGCTGGTCCCAAACAGTAGCTCGATCAGAGGTTGCCCTTACTTTATCCCAATGCAAGGGCTTCAGCCTTGGTCTTCTCTCATCTAAGTCGTCTCCATTAGGCCTTCCAGTAGAACTGCACTCATTATCAAGCTCTTCATCTGTTTTTATTGTTCCTTTTCTAAGGCCATCTCTTGAGTTAGGACTTTCCAATTGTGCCTTCGGTGACACTTGAGAAGCCCCAGTAGACCCATTTTCCATCTTATTAGATACTTTCTTCGGTGTCAGTAATGGTGCCCGTGGAGGAGGTGGTGGTGGAGGGGGTGGTGGCGGCGGAGGTGGTGGATTAGCATTCTGATGAAATGGACTATTACTGCTGAATTTTCGGAGGAGTGCTAAATTCGGTGGTGGTGGAGGAGCTGCAAATTTAGCCCTCTTGGGTATATTTGACCTTGATTCCTCCTTCCCTTGAGTCTCATACTCTTTTTCATAATCTGACTCCATCTCTGCTCGCGGCAGGGGTGGTGGTGGAGGGGGCGGAGGTGGGGCAGTGGCCTTAATAGATGGAATGATAGCATGCTTGATAACATCAGGAGATGATGAAGCTAAACCCCTTGATTTAGGTGAAGTCCTCTTAGAATGAGGGAAGGAACTTCCACCATTGGTTCTACTATTTGAACGTGTAGCCTGAGTCCAATACCCATCATCACCACTAGCAACCGAGCCATGAAATGAGCCATGGATCGAGCCGTATGGAGTATAAAACAGAGTATCACTTCTGTCCTCATCAGAAGAAGACATAGTAGCCGTTGGGGAACCCCTCTGTGGCACACTCCTTGGAGGAGCTCTATTCAATGGCGGCAATGGCTGCAAATCAGGACTAGGCCTATACCGATCTGACCTCTTCATTGAACTATCATTATTAATACTATTACTATTATTCAGCTTATGGTAAGGTGATCCATTGGCTATGTTATTCTCATTGATTGGTACTGATCTCTGATTTGATGGCTCTACTGTCCCTATATACAGGAAATTTGAAGGGGGCACTCTTGGTTCTTCTGTATGCCTTGTCGAGTTATTCGCACCACGGCCACCACCACCACCACCAACCAATTTCTGAGTCTCAACAGGGTTCTTCACCCTGTGTTTATACAAAAAGAACGCCAATGCTGATAGCATTCCTAATGTTACTATTACCACTGAGACTGCAATTGCCACTTTCTTGGTAGGCTTTGCAGCTGGCTGTGTCGCGGTTGGTATCGGACTTACCCCATTTGACGTCACAGGAGGTGGCGGTGGTGGGTTCTGAGTTGGGGTTGATCCTGCTGGCACCTCCGGGAAGAAGGGCTGGTCCGGTGTGTCCCCGGAATTATCAGCTGAAGGCGGAGGAGGTGCCAATGATGACGAATCATCGAGCCCGGGTGGAGGCGATGAGCTTTCTGGGAACAATGGTTGATGCAGGATTCTTCTGATGACTTCAACATTCCTTAATTTCTCACCATTGGCTACAACAGATAAGGTTAGTGAAATGATCAATATTAAGTTTAAAGAATGGTTTTTCATTGTGAATTTTGGTAGGATTGTTTTATTATGTGTATATTATCCCACCAATTCATGTCTAAATTCATTGGCTATTTGGCTTTCCAATAATCTTGGTTTGTGGAGAAAGAAGAGAGAGAAAAGAGTATGTGTGGAGGGAACCTTCTTTAGGCTGCAAGATCTGGATGCCCAGAACTCTGTACTGAAGTGAAATGATGTCATCAACTTAGCCGCATTCCTTTTTTTTTTTTTCTTTTCTTTTTTAAATTAATAAGCATCTAAATCACGGTCTAAAAACATACGGAGTAATAATCATGTACTCGTATACTTGTATTATTTTATATCATACAGAGTTAAAAACTAAAAAAGTTGTCACATTATTTATTACACCTTAATCAGGATTTCCAAATGGATTATTATTATTCAACGTTTTTATTTTAAGATCGATTTCATTAAATTTACTCTTTATGTCACATCCTTAATTATAAAAGTTCAACAATGGGGTATATTTTTTTCATGATTTTTGTTACTGATCTAACGTAGATTAGTGGGATTGCTGATTTGCTGTTCTAAAGAGAGATCTACTGCCAAGTGGAAAAAGGAAGAGAATCTACTTTTTTTTTTTTTTTTTTTCTTTCTTTTTATTTATTAAATGGGTTTCTTTTTCTTATTTTTCTGCATTGAAAGGAAGATAGTGAGAAGATAGTGCTAAAATATTTAAAGAAGCAATTTTGCTTGGTTGGTAGAACTGCTAAATTCGAAAAATAAATAAAGTTTATTCGTCCTTGCTGTGTAAAATATCCTTTAAAAAACTAATTTGTCTCTTTCCTTATTTTCTCATTTAGTTATTCTTTCTTTAGAGCCATTAAATGCTTCGGGATCACTTCTTCATAGTATTCCTTGTATACTTTCAGTGGGGCGGCAATCTCCTGTTTTTCATGCCTAGAGCTTCTAAACTTTTCCTTGACCTTCATTTCCTTTGATATGAGATAACCCCTCATCATCATGTTTTACCATCGGTCGAATAGTCATAAACCAACATGATTCTACAAAATTGGCCATCCAATTCGAATGTCCCAATGTGAGGTTGTGATGGTGGAGTAGTGATATCGCTCTCCACCTTATATCCTGTGGTTAAAGGATCAAATCTCATAGGAATAGTGATGAGAATCGATACCATTATCACTTGGAATTAGGAGGGGGGTTCTAACCACTTGAGCAGTTGAGCTGTTCCTTACTCTCTAAGTGACTATTAATGTTAAGTATACGTAATTACATATCAGTTTATCTTTGGGTTGTGTTCTATAGCAAAAAGGTTAAGAGCATGTTTTATACTCCTAATTTAGATATAAAAACAATTCTCCATGTTTATACATAAATAGTTTGTTTGTGCTTTAGTAATACACCGTATAATCTTCCAATCTACTGTCACTAACATGATTGAGATCCTGTCATATTGGACCCTAGTTATAGAAGTGAGGGGAAAATTAAATCAAAGAATAAGAACAAAGGAAATTTGGCCACGTGGTATGGCAAAACGTCAAATATTAATACGAGTACTAATCAAAATTGATGCCCTACTTCCTTCTCCCACCCTAAGTGCTTGAGATCTAGCTGTTGTTAGTACACTGTCGCAGGTGGTAAAAAGGCTTTTGTACCATTAAATGTGGGAGGTTTTAGGGCTTAGATGAATTCCAATTATTAGGCCCATGAATTTATTTATGGCCGAAAAAGCCAAAGAATCAAGGCCATTTCTTAATATACTCGAGTACGGAGTATTTCTTTCAACACATGAGAAGTCGTTTCTAACTGACCTTCGGTCTTTAAATTTGAGAGAAACATCGATCTTTCTCTAGATCAATTAAATCAATGTAACGTATGTAGATGATGTTTGACAATTCTCTACACGACCTGTCTAAACCGCTGATTGTATAATTGTAAAGACGTAATTGTCAAATTCTTTGTAGAAAAAAAATAAAGGGTTGATGTGTAATGTTGAACATTATTTATGCCTTTTGATTTGATACCCTGCCTGGTCCAGTGAACCACCAAGTCACCGACTCATAAGACAGTATGACAAGATTAAGAGCATATGCTTTCTTTAGACGTACAGTACATAATTCTTGCTTTAAACTTTTACTTTTGTTGGTGTTGTTGGTATTTGGGTGAGTGTGTAGCTCAGTGTTCAATTCCAAAGTAGAGTGTAAAGACAATGCTATCCTTTTCCAACCCTTTAGGTTTAGGATCCTTAATTCTTTTTTAATCGTTTAATAAAATCAATCTTTACTCTTTTAATATTGCGTGTTTGTATGACTAACTTTAATCATTCTAAAGCTTTTTATTGCGTTTCATCATACAACTTCTAGCTACATAATGACCGTTTTTAGATCAGGGTTTTAATTCTCCCTTTGCTTATCTGGAAAGTTGTTGCTCATTATGAATGTTTGCTACTACTTGTTCTTTTTACTTGTTTTTCTTAGCTTAACTAATCTATTTATGAAGGTGGTTAACATGATCTACTTGTAGCTTTACCGGATATTACACGTTTTCTTGGAATGTGTCATACTGAAGCTTTATAGCTAGATAAAATTATCTTTCAATTTACTTCCTCCGTCCATAAATAAAAGAAAAGTTATGTGAAATTTAGGTAGTACTCTTTTCGAATGTTTATAAGTAAAAGATGTCATTATGAGATAAAACAACATTTTTTAATTAACTCTCAACTAAGGATGAAAGGATAGTGATCCCATTTTCGGAGATAATTGTGCAAGTTCCACCTTTCTTGTTACTTGTTTTTGCTGAAATAATGAAGGTAGTTAATCTACTTGTAGCTTTTCCTGTAAGGAGTATTACACTTATTCTCGGATCGGAATGTATCAATATCATACTGAAGCATTAAAGCTAGATAAAATGATCTTTTACTTCCTCCGTCCATAAATAAAAGTTGTGCAATATGGCTAATGTTTAGGTAGTAGTCGTAGCACAGAGTCTGCATATAAGAGTTTTTTTAACTAATTGCCATTTCAAATGAAGGAATATTAATTTATAAACTCTCAACCAAGGATGAAAAAATAGTGTGATCATATGGACAAAAATGTACAAGTTCCAACTTTTTTTTGGGGATTTCTTAAGCTTTTGTATCTGTGCTTGATTTGTCCTTTAGGTATAGACATAGTTTGAATTACTTCCCAAACATGAACATAGGTCGAATCTTTTCAACGGGTAGAAATCGGGCTTTTGATATAAAATACTTCGTGTATGTATACATATTGTATAATTTTGTTAAGGTTTTTATAACTAGTTGAGGTCATTTACATTACGCACATGCGGCTGGTTAAGGAGTTTCTATTAGACTATTAGATGTATATTCCAAATAAGGATTATTAGTGAGTCTAATCTCTTAAAAAAATAAAATAAGTTGGGGCCAATTTCAATAGAAAAAACCGAAATTGGATTGTCATCATAATTAATTAGAATGGGTGGTTTTCATGATTAGTACATTATTAATGGGTGATAGTGGCATGTTAAGTAGTAATTCTGAAGCCCCAAAGAGCAACATTAGAAGTGGTAGAGATTTTATGTCCATCACTAATAATAGTGGCATGTCAAAACCAATTTCTGCCTTTTCATGATTGATTTTTAGCAGGCTCTCAACTACTCGTACTATTTTACATTTGCTGTACAAATATAATTGCAGTACACTTTCATTAATAAATAAAGTTTGACAGTTAGGAAGCATTTTATGTAGAAATTAACCTTACAGGCTATCAATCCTTAATTGTTTCAGATATAAATGGATATCAGTAATCTTGTACAACTGAAAGTCAACTGTCAAAAAACTTCTGGATTTAATAGATGAACAATTTGGTTGTCAGAAAATAATTTAATAAAATTTGGATGAACAAGAGGTCAAGAGACAAGAGCTGGTGAGTGTTGATAATATGTAAACAGTGTTTTAGGAAATTTAGTTTAGTTGTAACAAATTTATCATACTCAATATTCTATTGCAAGGAGTTATGCATGAGTGTCAATATGTTTCTTAGTCCTTGTTAGTTATTACTATTACAATATGTCCCTTGGCTCCTCCTTTGGCCTCTTAGCTTCTTATAGTGAAGCATTGTTTTGTTTTGTTTTTTTTTTCTTTTTTATTTTCTTATGTTTGGTTCTAACTATTGGTGAAACGCCTAAAACAGAGGGACTTTTAGCTGCGTCTAAAACCTGTTAGAAGTGTCTCGTGTTAGACATTTGTTTGGCTAGACTTTTATGTCCTGACCAACATGGTTTGTGTACCACCATTTGTATTGTTTAACGACTAGAAATTGTGTTCAGCCTAGATTTTATACTATTGATGTGTTTAGTTGATATATGTTTACTAAGACGTACTTATCATAATTAATATTTATCTTTGAGATGCCAATTTGCATCCAAAAAAAAAAAGGAAAATAAAATTTTTCACTTTTTAAATGTGAATTAGAGTACCCCATACGTTAATTTCATGCCGCACCTATTCTTACTCCTTTTGATCAAGTTTTATTAAAGTTGTGAAACATGCCCCGTACTTCTCCATCTGTCAAAGAAAAAATGATAGTCCAAAATCTTATAAAAATGTAATCTTGTGATAATGTTCCATGATTGTGTCTTACGCATTATTGGTTAAAAGCTTGACAAATAAAAGACATGATAGAAATTGTAGTAAACACCACCAATTAATAAATATTAACACGTCAAGTATCATAAACCTTACTTTGTAACCATGCAACCAACATTTGCCACACTTCACTTCTATTTCATCTTCTACATTACACCTACAATACAATACTAGGAAAATTTAATACAAGTACGATGTATAATTACGCAACAACCCGGAATCGGCTATGTAAATCAAAAGTTTATTTCTTTTAGTCATGATACTTTATTTTTCATTTCTTAAAAATAGTGCGTGGACATTTATATCCCTAAACATATTTGTTTACTTATTTTCTCATTTATTTATGTATTGTCAACAACTAAATTTGTAATTTAAGACTAAATCAAAAGAGTTACGAATATGGTTAACAATGGCTCGCTCATCGAGCTTGTTAGTTGGCCCGGCCTAGTAATAATAATAATTTCTATATAAGGACATTAGAAGGTGTAGAATCAGCCCACTATCTTTGTCTCTACGTAGACTATAGGCTATATTAGAATAGAATGCCTGATTCACCCCACTATGAATCTAGTACGTACTTTGTATTATTCATCTTCCACCGACACTATAAGCCAAAATTTCAACATGACTTTCATGAGGGTTCATCTCTTATTTTAGTACCTGCCCTGGGTTGTTGATCACGTAAATAGCTGACCATAATCTTATTATGGATTTCACGTAAATAGCTGACCATAATCTTATCAATTTAATATGGATTTGTCCGTTGCTGCTTACTTTTTTATCTTCTTTGTTTTCATATTGGACATGTTCTCGTTATTTGAATTTAGTAGTCACGTTGATGATATATATATCGTAAATAATGACTACTTTCATTAATTTAAGACGTCTTAAGAAAAGTTCTCTTCATACACTTTAATGGTTTGTAATTGATTTTTCTAAATTTCCTTACCAAGAACATCATAGAGGCTATTTGAATGATTACATTATACGATTATTACATAAACTCCAACTTATTTTCCCGTGTTCGGTCAAAGACTGGCCTTCTTAGAGTCATAGATCAGCTAATCAACATAATTGAGAGGGAATAAAGCTTAATTAATACGCCCTAATATAGTGTTGCTAGCTTGTTACACGTTGGCTAATTTTGTAATAACAGCCTTAATGTGGTCTTAGAGTAAAATAATAAGGGGTACTGGCTAATAAGATATGGTTCATATGGAATATTACATGCAAACTCTGGAAATCGACAAATGTACAGAACAAGGCAGGGGAACAATTTCAGACCACTAAACTAAAGAAAGTGAGTTAAATATTCAACAACTCATATTAGTATAATACTACGTCGTATTAACTGTATTATACATTTGCCTAATTTTCTGTTTACAATTGGACATTTTTCTGTGTGGCAGCATCCTATGCTGCATTATTCATGTGCCACCTTATGACCATCAAGTTTAGACCATTAGAGGTGTCCTTTCTTATTCATATGAATAGTATTGAAAAAGTTGAATTTGATTACTAAAGAGAAACATGAGGCATATTTAGTGATTAGAACTGTATTGGACTTATTCCAACCTTGCCTGATTGTTTCTCTCACCACATGCCTCCTCTGTCCCTAATTGTTTGCGTCCATAAGAAATGAAGATAAAAATCTATTTTGTGGTTTTATCTCATACCTGTACATACTGCTCATACATAAAAAAAAGACGGATAAATCTTTAAATACTGGAGGGAATTTTGTATACAAGCTCTCACATTAAAATTGATTTTGGCACACTTTTTATACGAGCTCTCGCATAGATTTGTGCCTAAATCAATTAGTGATGTGCTAAACTGAGAATAGTACTCTGCGTTAGTAGCTGGGAATTAGGGCCAGCAGACCCACCCATGAGGCCATTACACTGCGAATATTCAGAGGATACTGTTGATTGTTCTGGTACTAGTCAAATCCTTTTATATTTGACACCAATTAAGGCCCGTGACCCATATTACCAAACTTCCACGTTTGAATAGTTAGCTAAATTGGGTTACTACATTATTAACTAAAAATAGTCAAAAATCACAAATGGGCTCCACAATTTAAAAGTCATAATGGACAGGTTTGTTCCTTAGTCCATTAGCACAATCGCCACAATGGGTTGCTGTAGCCTATTGTGAAAACTAACTATGGTCCAATATATTGTCTGGGCTCTTGGCCTGTTTATTGATGTATCAGCCCGTTCACCGTATAACCGGGTCCATATGATTAACAAGTTGGTCAAGCTCATTAAGGACCTGGCATGATTGTTGACTGGTGAGGGTGTTTGACTGTTTGGTGTATGTAAATTGAGGATGTAACATAACCTATGTTTGTTACTTTTATGATCATAGGATTATAGAATAAACTGGATCTGTTTCTGCTATTTTAATAATATGTACTCGTAGTATATATGGATGATGGGAATTTTTTTTTTTTTTTTTTTTGCTGCTTGCTGCAAATGATGGGAATTGTTTGATATGGGTTGACAACATATTTTGCCATTAATGAAAGGAATGTCGGAATAAATATTACCAAATATTAAGTATCAAAGATGAGTAACTATTATCCCTTGCATTTACAAAGCTAGGGTGCATCCCTATTTTTTTTGGTATTTTGATAATTGCTCCGTATACTTGTTTTATATGTCATACATCTATTCTCATTTCTCACGTATTATATGACCTAATATTTGGTATTTTCTAAATTGCTATCTATGGAGTATTGTATATTTGTATGAGCTGAAAAAAGATTTTAAAAAAATATTACTACGTATGTAAAATAAAAATTAAAAAAAAAAATTACAGCCACAGTAAAACAACTATAGGAAAGGACATTTAGAGCCGTTGGTAAAATAGTAACTTGGGTAAAAGGACTACAGAAATGGACAGAAGGAAAATGACAGGGGAGAACCAAAAACGGTTGGCCCATTCTATGCATTACTCTACATATTTCAATGCTCACTTCTTCACACTTTCACAAAGCCTTGACCAAGGCCAACACTACACTACTCAAGATTCTCACACACACTTAGTGAGTGAGAGTAAATGCATCATAGCACCTCAACAATGGTGTTCAAAATGGCATGCCAATTCCTCACTTTCTCTCTCCTCTTCCTCTGTTTTACTGGTAAATTTTCTTGCTTTCCTCTCAATTTCTTACAATTTTATGTTCTTTTCATGCACTTTATGTTTTTTTTTTCTTTTGGTTTTTTCTGCAGTTGCAACCATAACTTCTGCTGAAATCCTGACAGTCCACTCAGACCTCAGTACTGCTGCTTCTGCTGCAACTTCCATGGCTGTTTCAGTCCACAACCAAGACCTCACTGAGGTTTCTAACAGTGTTTTAATGGCGGAAACTTGGCTCAGAAACCATGTCCTGCAATTTTACCCTGCTTATAACATTACCCACATTGTTGTTGGACATAATCTCCTCTGTTCTTCCAAAACCCAGCAACAAAATCACCATCTTTTTTTACCTGCTCTCAAAAATCTTCACCATTCTCTCACTAGATGGGGTTTACACTTAGAAATTAAGGTTTCCCCTTCTTTTTCTTCTCATTGTCTGGAACTACCCTCTGATTCTGCTTTCTCTCTCCTCCAACCTCTTCTACAGTTTATCCATTCCACTAATTCTTCTTATATGATTAACCCATCTTCTGATGAAACCCCAATTTTTTACCCAAAGTTTGAATCTTTAGCTTTATCCCACTTGAAATCTTTGAAAAAGTTTGGATTTTTAAACTCAGAAGACCTCAATTTTATGGTGGTTTCTAACAACCAAACTCAAATTTTCAACCCTACAATGAGAAAATTGACATACATTCTTCCAACTCCATCACCAGATGAACTACCCACTGCCAGAGGACCAGGTTCACTTCCTCCTCTAGTTGGAGTTGGGCCTACAATCTCCCAACCAAGCCCAATCCCTGGTACCCCACATTTTGGGCTTAGCCCAACCCAATCCCTAACCCCTCCACCTCACCCCCACCACCACCACCACTACATACCACCCTGCTACCCAGCACCACCGCAGGCGGAAGCACCACCAGCACCGCCTCAGGCTTCGGCGCCATCTCCGGCTTTCGAGCCGAGAGAGAAACTGTGGTGTGTAGCAAAGCCAAGTGTTCCTGCAGAGACATTGCAGGAAGCAATGGATTATGCTTGTGGTGAAGGTGGAGCAGAATGTGATGAAATTCAACCAAATGGGAATTGTTATTTTCCTGATTCTCTTGTTTCTCATGCTTCTTATGCTTTCAATAGTTATTGGCAGAAGAACAAGATTAATGGTGGTACTTGTGACTTTGGTGGCACTGCCATGCTCATCAATTCTGATCCTAGTATGTTCGAGTTTTTTTATTTATCAAAGTATTACATTAGTTTCTTTTAATCTTTATGATGTTAACTTTAAATTATTTTGTTTCTTCTTTTTGCAGGTTTTCTTCAGTGTAAGTTTATTATGGTGTGATTTCAAGGAGCTTTATTGGTATGTCAGTGAAATATGAATGCCAAAGATGAACAGTTCTAATGATGGTAGCATTATCATGATTATTATAGTTTTAAGTAGAAAGTATGGGTTAATTTATATCGATTAGGGTAGGAATTAGGATTAAGAAGGGGCCTTTTTTTGGTTAATTTGAAGGTTACTAAAGCTTTGTACTTTAGCAATGTTAAATTAAATGTATGGCGCTTGATGGACAAAAACTTTAGTGCCCTTTGATTTGTATGGGAACAAAAGGAGAATTAAGAGTATCTAATTATATAGTATCTGCGTATCTAATTATATAGAGTATCTATTTGCTATACTTTTTGGCTCTTTGTTGTTTATTGTTCTTAATTATGGGGTTTGTGTCGTTGGAATTAGGAAGCATTCACCTGAAAGGTTCCTTGAATCCAGAGTATCCAAGACTAATGTATAATGAAAAAGGTAAAGTTGATTGGAAGACACCACCCAAAAAAAAAATGGAAAAAAAAGGATTGCGGGAAGCTTTCTCTAATTTATCAGAGCCAGGTTTCGATCCTGGGACCTGTGGGTTATGGGCCCACCACGCTTCCGCTGCGCCACTCTGATATATTTTAATCAACTTGAAATTAAAATATTTGTAGATCATATAAACGCCCATTGGTATGATAATCAACTTCATTACGGAGTACTATAATCTATGTGATACGGAGTTCGGAATTTAAAATTGCTGCATAAAGCTTATGATTTCCACAAATTTATATTTTAGGGTTTTTTTTTATACTCTGTACTATTTAATTTAGATGATGGGATTCACATCAACTTTACAACTTTAGGCTCAATCATGTAGATATAGAGCTGTCAAAAGTTGACCTAATCTGAAATACCGACTCAAATCGGATTATTAAACGAACCATCTGAACCTGAAAAAATGGTGACCAAAATCGGACCTAAAACCAACCCTAAACCCGAGTATGTGAGACCCAAACCCGAATATGAACTTACTTGGAGATGACCCGACCCGAATGTAACTCGTAAATTATTGACTTGAACCGAACCTGACTTGAACCGAAATAGACCCAAACCCGTTTTAACCCGTCAAAACCCAAATTTAACCCGACTTGTTACTAACCTGACCTGAATTCAACCCGACCCGTACCTAACCCGACCCGAATTTAACCCAACCTGTTACAAACCCGACCCGAAATCAATTCGACTTGTTATTAACCTGACCCAAATTCAACCTAACTTGTTATTGACCCGACCCGAATTTTACCAGACCTATTACTAACCCGATCAAAAAATTCAACCCGATCTGTTACTAACCAGACTCTATTTCAAATCACCTTAAATGCAATTTAGACCACTTTATTATTGTTGATCAAAGCATTTTGTCTAGGGAGACCAAGTCGGTCCAAGCAAGCAAAAGAAAAGAGCATCATCTTTAAATTTAAAATTTAAATATAGTATACATATTTGTTGTATGATCAAAGGAGATAATTATCTTCCAAAATTATAGACTATAATTCCCTAGTATATTGTCATATATATTATAGTCAAAGGAAATAATTGGCTTGGTAAAAATGATAATTATCTATTTATAGTTAGTTGGACCCGAATATGACCTGACTTGGAAATAACCCGACCTGATTGTAACCTGCAAAATATTGACTTGAACATAACCCGACTTGGATCCGAGAATGAAAAGACTTGGAAATGACCCAACGTGATTATAACCCGCAAATTATTGACTTGAACCGAACCCGACTTGAACCTGAGAAAGACCCGACCTGATTATAACCCACAAATTATTGACTTGAATCGAACCCGACTCAAACCCGAGAATGACCTGACCAGATTCTAACCCGTAAATTATTGACTTGAACCAAACCCAACTCGAACCCGAAAATTACCCTTACTCGTGAAAACCCGAATTTGAACCGACCTATTATTCACCCGACCCGAATGTAACCCGACCTGTTATTAACCCGAGCCAAACCCGATAAGAAGTATGACCCGACCTGACAAGCATGATCCAACCCAAACCTGACCGGCATAGGTTATGGAATTAATTCGAATTGACCCGACCCACTTTTACCGACCTAAAGTTGACCCTTTTACCCGAATTGAAAGCTCTACCCCAAAGCTCCAAATTTTTTCAAAAACTGAGGATTTTAGCCTTCAATTTTGGAATTTTTTGACTTTTTTTCGTTCGAAAATAAAAATTGCCAAAATGTTTACTATGGTCCCTAATACTTTCCGGAATTCCATTTGGTTGGGTGGAACTAGGGATGGCAGTGGATCTGGACTCGACCCGGATCCGTGGATCCAGTTCCGTTTTTCACGGGTCCTCAAATTTTAGACCCGACGGATCCGGGTCGGATTCGGGTCCTGCTTGAAAAAACGGATCTGGGTCCGGGTCTAACTTTCAGACCCGGATCCGTGGATCCGTTTTAAAATTTTAATTTTTAAAAAAATAATAAAAATTTTAATACAAAACTCACAAGTCTCACAACTTTCGGCCCATATCAATTCAGAAACAAAAATCAAAACTATTTACAAACCCTAACTTTCTCTCTCTAGTTTCCATTATCCACTACCACTACTCAGCCTACTCTCTAATGTCCACCGACCAACGGACTCCCAGTCATATCGCCGGCAAACAAAACGGCATCAAAGACCTCGCCCAGATCTGTAAGTCGTACAACCCGTACTCCCTTCTCTTTTATTTATTTATTTATTTATTTTTTTTGTTTACTTTTTATGAACAAATAAATTAAGGTAGTAGTTCATATTATCTTTGATGTTTCTGTTCAAGTTTGCATGCACTTGATTTGATGGGTTTAGTTTTAGCAATTTTGTGGGTTTATTTGATTTCGTGGGTTTATTTCGTGGATTTGGTGGGTGCATTTGATTTGATGGGTATTTTTGGTGGGTTTGCTGCAAATTCGTGGGATTATTTTTACTTGTTATTTGTACATGTTTTTGCTACCATCTTGTTTGTTTAATTGTATATTTGTATGTATTTATGCTTGCAATATGTGTAATTTATGTAATATTTGTGTATTTGTTTGATTTATTTGTAAGGTCCAACTGTGAGTTTAGTTTTTGCCAATTACTAATTCTTTTCTTTCTTTTGTTTTGTTTCTTTGTTTTAGGATGTTGATGATATTATTAGTGATGAAGATTAGTCCTTTCGGAATATGGATATTGGATGCTCAAATCGGATACATCTGTTATTTTTTTGTTTGTTTGGTCATTTGTAACATCGTACTTTTTTTTATGTTAGGATTTTTTTTTTCAAAGACAATATGTGTGTTACACTGTATTTTTAGTTGTATAACTCTAATTTATGCATTAAACTTGGTTGAAATGCGTTTTTATTACATTTGTTTGAAAACATTAGGCAAAACGTGCAAGACCCGTTTCGGACCCGGATTTGGACCCGGATCCGTTGGATCCGTCGGATCTGGATCTGGGTCCTCATTTTATGGGCCCGACGGATCCGGGGCGGATCTGGATCCAAGGCTGAAAAACGGATCTGGATCCGGGTCCATTCAGACCCGGTCCAGATCCGACCCATTGCCATCCCTAAGTGGAACCATCCAATTCGTCTTTAAACGGTCAATTTACCAGTTTACAACTTGTACCGATTTCATCAACTCAAGCCTACCACGAACACTTTTGACAACAATTTATGATCATATATGGTTCCAAATGACATTATATGATCTCGAGATGCATTCCCGAAAATTTCAAGACTTTTTAACACCAGGCCTCAAAACCTTCAATATTTCTCAAAAAGCGTGGATATAAGACTTCAATTTTGGAATTTTTAGACGTTTTTTCGCTCGAAAATAAAAATTGACGAAATGTTTACCATGGTCCCTAATACACTTCGGGAGTCCAATTAGGTGGGTGGAACCATCCAATTTGACTTTAAACGACCAATATACTTATTTACAACTTGCAATGATTTCATTAACTTAAGCCTACCACGGACATTTATGACAACATATAATGATCATATATGTTTCCTAACGGCATTATATGACCCCGAGATTTATCCCCTATAATTTCAAGATTTTTTGACACTGAGCCCCAAAACCTCTAAAATTTCGCAAAATGCGTGGATATTAGACTTTAATTTTGGAATTTTTTGACATTTTTTCGCCCGAAAATAAAAATTGTTGTAATGTTTATAATGTTCCCTTGTACCCTCCGGGAGTCCACCTGATTAGGTTTAACCATCCAATTTGCCTTTAAACAACCGGGTTACCGGTTTACAACTTGCACCGATTTCATTAACTCAAGCCTACAACGAATATTTATAACAACAAATAATGATTACATATGGTTTCAAACGACATTGTACAACTCCGAAATGTATTCCCTTGAATTTGAAGACTTTTGGACATCGGGTCCCGAAGACTCCAAAATTTTTCAACAATGTGGATATTAGCCTTTAGTTTTTGAATTTTTTTTACTTTTTTCGCCCAGAACAAAAATTGCCGAAATGTTTATCATGGTCCCTAATACCCTCCGGGAGTCCAATTGGTGGGTGGAACCTTCCAATTTGCTTTTAAAAGACCAATTTACTGGTTTATAACTTGCACCGATTTACCGGTTTACAACGACCAATTTAACTAACTTGCACCGAACCCGACTTGAACCGAAATTGACCCAAAATTGTCAAATCGAATTTAACCCAACTTGTTACTAACCTGACCTGAATTCAACCCGACCTGTTCCTAACCCGTCCCGAATTTAACCCAACCTGTTACAAACCTGACCCGAAATCAATTCGACTTGTTATTGACCTGACCCAAATTAAATCCAACTTGTTATTGACCCATCCCGAATTTTACCAGACCTATTACTTAACCGACCAAAAAATTCTATTCAATCTGTTACTAACTCGACTCGAAATTAACACGACTTGTTATTGACCTGACCTAAATTCAACCCAAATTATTCCTGAACCGATTTCAAATCACCTTAAATTCAATTTAGACCACCTTATTATTGTTGATTAAAGTATTTTGTCTAGGGAGACCAAATCGTTCCAGACCAGTAAAAGAAAGGAGTATTATCCTCAAATTTAAGAGTTAAATATAATATATATTTGTTGTATTGTCAAAGGAGATAATTATGTTCATAAATTATAGACAATAGTTTCCTAGTATATTGCCATATATATTATAGTCAAAGGAAATAATTAGCTTGATAAAAATGATAATTATCTATTTATATTTAGTTGAACCCGAATATGACCTGACTTGGAAATTACTCGACCTTATTGTAATCTGCAAATTATTGACTTGAACATAAACGACTTGAATCCGAGAATGACCCGACTTGGAAATGACCCAACTTGATTATAATCCGCAAATTATTGGCTTGACCAAACCCGACTCAAACCCGACAATGACCTGATCTGATTCTAACCCGCAAATTATTGACTTGAACCGAACCTGATTCAAACCCGAGAGTTGCCCTAACCTGTTTTAACCTGTGAAAACCCGAATTAAACCCGACCTATTTTTCACCCAACCTGAATGTGACTCAACCTGTTATTAACCCGACCTAAACCCGACAACAAATATGACCCGACGTGACCCGACTCAAGCATGACCCATCCCAAACCCGACCCGCATAGATTGTGGAATTAATCCGAATTGACCCGAACCAAACCTAACCCGTTTACCCGAATTGACAGCTCTATGTACATATATAAGAGCCACATAGGATATGAAGACAGCCAAAGATTGTTAAATTTCACTTCAATGTGCCAGCAACTACCACCTCTGAACTTGAAAGTGGTAAAGATAATGAAACATCGGCAAACATACTACTCATGTGACTAGTAGTCGGTATAATAGGTAAAGAGAAACCATGCCGTCTAAAAGACAATCTGTTGCAAACCATACGAAGCGATTTGGCATAACGTCCGGAGTACCTAACCTAGGAAGTCCCTCCATTGATGGGAAACAGTACTTCCAACAACAACGTTGCACTTCTTGTCATCTTGTGCTATTGCTAAACAAACTGCATATATTTCTACTTATAAAGTAACAATTTAACATTCCTTAAAAAAAAAGGTAACTATTTAACTTTAATATGGATCACAAATCAAATCGATGTTAGGACATTAGAAGCTAAAAGTTTAAATTTTACAGACAATGAATAAATCTCTCCTATAGTACCTGTTGAGTTCCGTGACTTCACAAGGAGTTAGTATGCACCTACGCCTATACAGGAAGCAAAGGGATTTTTTTTAATTAATTTATTTATTTTTTTTGTTGGGGGGGGGGGGGGAGGGGTTGGGGTTCTCTAAAATATCCAGTTGATGGTAATGTTGCCAAGCCACAAGAAGAGCGGAAACTGAGCTAATGTAATAAAGAGCAAAAGAACATGATGCTTGCCTGAGTTGTGACTCCTCACCTCTGCATACAAAACTCTCTTCATCGTCTTCACTAAGAAGATTCCCATGCTAAGGCAGCTCAGGAGTAACACTATATAATAAGAATGTCTCCAGAATAGTTTCCCAAAAAGCGCCAGAGATATACCCGTAAATGCATAACCAGCGTATGCCACAATATCTAACAATGGTGTTTCCCCAATGCTGAGTGACATTAATGACACTTTGAGACCTACAACCTGAAAAATCCAGCCTACCAATCCTTTCATAAGCAGCCAATTCACCGTCTCTGGGTTAAACCTGGAAGATTTGGAAAAACAATTCTTCAGAAAAGTCTTCTACAAAAGAGTACAGTTACAGAGAACAGCAGTTTTACCAGTTAAATTATCAACATGTGTATAAACTAAACACAGGCCTGAGGCCTCCATTACAATCAAGATATATGTCAGTCAACTCAACAAGTATATAAGAAAACTAGTCTCACACTCTCACTCACAGTTTATAAGATACCTCCAGCCCACGTTCCGAAGCTATAACTTCTACAAGAGATGTTATAAATACAAGCACTCTCCTTGTTCCCCCTTTCATCAACCTGGAAGGCTAGGTCACTAATGACCTAACTAGTTGGGTTGTTACTTGCCAGGAAGTCATACAATCTTAAGGTGAAAACAATCTCAATACACTGATTCAAAATGAAAACTTCCAGATACTTTCTGAACTTTGGTACATAAAATATATAAAGAATCAATATGTTGGCCATCTCAAGTTGTTCCCAGAAGTACCATATCAGAAATGAACCAATTTTTCTTCTTTAATAGGAAGGATTTGTGCTTCTATGCACAGGAGAAGGGACCAGCCAACACATAGAACTCCCACCTCACAGAATCCGCAATAACCCCCATCTTACATCATATGATTCGATTTGATTGTGGATCCCAAACAATCATATCATATTCAATTATTTTGAAACATCAATAACCAATTATATCATATCCAATGCTTTTACAGCAATTATACCGCATTAAGTAGGAGTCAAAACCTGGAATAGCAAACAACCATTGATCCAAAGCAAACTAAGTACTTACTTTCCACTCAGTCCCAGGGAAAAACCAGCAAGCACAACGTAGGAAAGAAAGGCCATCATAGGAATGTACAGATCTGGTGCGTTAATGTCATAGATTGGGGGTTTGTAGGAAATTTTGCCTGCCAAAGGCTCAGTTATCCTTGTCCAGTGTCCCTACAGCAAAAAAGAGATTCAAAGAAACATAATATAAACTATATTGCTGGACTAGAATTCCACAAGACAAAATTAAAAAAAAAAATAAATAAATAAAAATGTGAGGAATGCTTACCCGATGCAGAAAAGGAGCCAGAACAATCTTTAACTTGTTCCTCACATAGTCATCATTCACTTGGAAATAATATTGGGGGTCAGCAAAATACCTACTTATCTGTGAAATTTCATAATCACGGAGAATAAAAATTCTTTAATTTTAGTGCCACAAAATCAACTCATAAAAAAAGGACTACTACAATGTATTAGGGATGAGCCACGAGCCACCAAAATGAATATGGCACTATGAATTACTAGTCATTAGGCAGCACATGTAAGAAAGAAATCAAAGCTGAGTAAAACGATAGTTGACAAACCCATAAACTTGTACTTGCTTCCTTCAATTTAATCTTAAAAACAATAATGTCAGGAACTACTTAGATTGCCTAAACCAAGAGAATTTAGAATTCTGTTTCTGTAGCCAACGATTTTTAAGAAATTTGGATGCCAAATTATTACAATTAAAAAATCACGTACATTTATAGGAAGTAGAAAAATTCTAATAAGGATGGTAATATCCATTTCAAGCACAGCAGATCTATAAGATGACAGAATATTGGTATAGGGTACTTACATTGCTTTGCACATACTCAGAACTCGAACCGAATATTTTCTCCCCGTATGCACTCAATCCGCTACTAATCAACCCAGAAGTTGCCCCAGAGAATGCATTACCAAATGGAATAGCTTGAGGAAAAGAAGTTTCTTGACCCCCAGGCTGAGCTCCCACATTATTGTACATATTGATTATCTGGAATATTTTTGGCCAAAAACCATCATGAATAACATGGACAGTAATGCAAGCAACATATTCCTATTTTCTAAGCCATTCTAACATCAAACTAATTCCTCAAGCGATTAAGCAAATACAACAAAAAAATCAAAAAACGCTCCTCACTGAAATGTATTTTACTATGCAATCTCGTAAGTAACTATCTAATTCGATGTGTTATCAGTCTCCTAATAAATGTATTGTCCTTCGTCAATAGCAATACAAGGAGTGTTACTCGAGTTTCGAGCATCACTCCAACAACTAAATCAATTTGAAACCCTTTAAAAGACACTAATCAAGCAAAGTAGACTTAAAGAACTTAGATAAACCAACCCCATGTTCAATCTAACTAATCCAGGTGACTGCCAATTGCAAATATTTATCAAACAACAAACGATCACCTAAATTTATACATTACATTAGTGGCGGATCCAGAAATTTGGACGTAAATACAAGATCAATATGAACATATACAAAATGCAGAGTCCAAAATCATAGTAAAATCAACAATTTGAATTACAAACAAATTTCTTCATATACAACATCCAAACATTTCAGCATTTATAACAACAATCCTATATAATACGGAGCATTGGTAATTCGATGATTATTAAACCCTAATATAATTACATTCAGTAGCCGAAATTAACAGCACCCATTAAGTTGAATTGTTGAAACTTAACACAATTACACGTGATAACCCACATTCAAAACCAAGACAATCCAAATGTGAGTGAAATTCAATACTAGTTGCACATATTTATACAATTAGACGTGATAACCTCTTTTTTTTTTTTTAGCAATCAATCAAGATCCCAACTCATGAATTCAAATAGAAAAAGCAATGAAATAGATTTTAGGTTGCAGAAAATAAAAATGTAAGCTTTACCTAAATGAAGAGGAATCCCAGAAACCTGGAATTTCCGGCGGGGGAAGCGGCGGTCGGCTAGCAGCATGTAAGAGAGATGGAGAGTCGGGCGAAGGTGAGGCCGGAATGTCAAGGAAGAACCATTATTTCCTTTTTAAAATAAATAAATTAATTAAAAATAGTAATACTAGTATTTTCTCTGTTCTTTTTTACTTGACCTGTTTCTTTTATCACGCTTGTCAATACACAAGTTTGGGCTAATCCGGATTTCGGGATCAGTTCTGGGTGGTTAGGTTCCAGTCCCCTCCCAAATGTTGTTGCGGGGGATCGAACACAGGTCCTCCCTACCAAGTGTAGTCCCAATCACCACTACACTAATACCCAATTGGTTATAAAAGTTATATATTGTGATAGTACTTATTTAGACGATTCTAACAAGATTCTACATGAATATGTATTTCTTTACCTATAATTCACAAAAAACGGTCAAAGGTGGGTTGGTGAATAGTGTAAAAGTCAAATCGGGTCAAGTAAAAAAGAACGGAGGAAGTATTAATTACTGTATTTAATTTTAATATTTTTGGTCAAGAGTCATATCAAGAATTACCACATGCCAAGAGGCCCAACCCATATAAGCTTAGCAAATATGGGCCTTGTGATCTTCTTACTGGATTTCATGGGCCACTAGCCTATTAAGGTCTTTTTTTTTCCTTCCTTTTTTAAAGAGATAGAGAATGAGTGAACTAGATTGCACGAGAACGGGTACTAACACGGATGCGAGTACGAAACAAATACGGGAAAACGACAATCTAAAAATAAGGGACATGGGTATAGGATGTTAAAACTCATACATGACTGACCTACATTTAGAATCATTAATGCAAACGTTACAAAATTATCAAATAAATCAGCGTAAAGTACTTGTCTAATTGATTTCGTTTTCCACTCTAGTTCTATCATTCAGTCCTTTTATTATATCACACTGTATCATATTAACAATATCGTAATGTTCTTTTAAGTCGCATATAACAATGAGCTATATTTATGAAGGCACTCCTATTGTGTAACTATTACCTAATCTATCGTACTTAAATTTCTCATTTTATCCTTCAAAAAAAACTCATAGTGTAGAACACGGTCCAAGACGTAAAGACGTATTATCATATGTCCAACGAGTATGAGTGTCTGACACAATATCTGACATGAACACCATAGTTGGATGAACTCTCCATGCATCTTGGTGAGTGAACGAGGGTGTCAGCCGTGGAACCTTAACTATCTCTTTGAAGAGGAAACAAGTTTCCAGAGAGTTGTAGTTAGATTTGAAAAGTAGTTGTACATGTCCCTTCAAAATGGCAAAGCTGGCCCATTTCCTATACAATCAGACCTAACTTTAGCTTAGCTTCCCTACTTTCCACTTCCTTGCCTTTCAACACTTATTTCACACTTCAAATATAGACGTGGATGTTTTTGTAACATAATAAAGTTCATTGTACTGCATTCAACTTGGTTGTCATTGGATCCGGAATACTTCAATTTCTTGGTCGCTCAAAATTATTATTTATAAGGATAAATGATATAGGCGAGATATAATTTCAGGTCTTGAATGTCATTCCTTAAAATTTAAACTAATAAAACTTATTGATTATTCACAAACAAAGTGATACATATTGGATATCCACACTAATTATACTCTAGACTTCTTGTTTTTTTTGTTTCTTTTTTTCGGTTGTTGTTGTTGTTTATAGAGACAATAGGACGGGTGATGAGAATCAATCCCATGATCTCCTGAAATCGGAATGGAAGATCTAACCACCTAAGTAGTTCCTCACTCTCGTACTCTAGACTTCCTAATAGCATCTAAAGAATGTATTGATAACGTATTATTTTATTTTGATGGGCACTTATCAAGTACTTGTGACATAAAATCTTTGCTAATCTTTGGCAATAGCATACAATTTTGTGAATGAATGATTGGAGAGGAGACCGTATCTTCTTCCTATCATTTTGGAAAATTTTACCATACTTTGCTAAAATATATTTTTATTATAAGGAATGAATAAAGATACCCCATATAAATAAAGGCAAGCAAAATTAAAGTGAAAAAAAGGTCATGCTGTCGGGAGTTTCCAACAATAAGCCAAACGAAATATGGAACAACCACCTTCTACCGTTGGACATTGTTTTTGACTTCTTCCTTTACTCATTTTTATTCCCTCATTCATCAAAACATTCATTATCTAGTTATTTTCCACATTATATCTTAGAAGAAATATAATTTCAAGTATTGCAAGATCAAGTATATATTATATATATTGTTGGTAGGTTGATAAATTGTTAAATATGTGTCCATCTAATTCTATGAAAAAAATAAAATAAAAAATAAAAATAAAATAAAATTACAAAATATTATCGTCCTCTATATTGGATAAATAATTTGACTTCTTTAGAAAAATAGAGATGGTTAATATTGGATTTTTGTTTGTCACATGACATGCATGCGTAAAATTAAATGGTTTCTAAGATGCGGGTCAGATTACGCACTTGTAAATTATGTTGTAAGGTCACATAGAAGCCATACAACAACATCAATGCACATAATGTATTTAATTGAAGTATATATGATATGCGATTAGTATTAGTCAAGGTTATGTTAATATCTTCAATTCAAATTACTTTGATCAAACAAAAAGGTTGAATGCTAATAAATGCAATGATGGGATTTTCGTGCTGTTAATTGGGTAGGAAGAAGAATGGGAGCATCTCATGTGAACTTTGATACGAGTATAAGAAAAAGATTTGATTGAAGGAAATCGAGGAGATTACTATAATAGTTTATAATATTAATTATTACTAGCTTGATGTGGTTATAATTTGTCCATTAGGTAATGAAAAGATATACTTCGTAGCATATAGTTTAATTTGGATTACGTATAATATTATTTAGATTTGGACGAGTCAAATTAAGATATGTGAACATCAAAACCAACCGGCCATGCATGTTTCTCTTTCAATTAGATGAAGGCAATCTTATATATTGATTTTGTAATTGCGCCCACATTAGTAAAACACCAAAGATTTGTGGATGCTAGTTGCTTGTCTTGGACGTCAAGTGTCATTTAGTTTTTGTATCATTGTGTGTCATTCAATTAGAAAGGCCTAAATAATGTCTAAAGGGGCCGATGAGATATATTTTTGAGATCGTATTGTATGCAAGAATTAAGGTATATAAGTTTCAATGATTAAGTAGATGTCTGATACAAAATCATAATATGTTGTTAAATTTAACTCAAATAGAGTTTATAGTATGACTCAAAGTGGATAATAAGATGCGGTATGTTTATATATACTTGTTCGAGTATGACATAAAATATAAAATATATAAGTAATTAAAGTAATGTTTGTTATTAATCATTGATTAACTTGAATCAAGTGGACCACTTTTTAAATTTTTAGGTATAATGCATATATGTTTCAATTCCAAATCTTGGTAACTTTTAATTTACTGGCAAGTAAATTTATATAATTACTAACTAAATCTCCATGTCAAATATTTGTTATTATGTAAGTAATTATTTGATGTCTGGACATTGTCTCCATTTTGCCATAATCACCTTTGACTAATAGATGTGAAACCATTTTTTCTTACTGAAATGGATAGAAACTAGATATGGATGCTGTGTAGGCAACAATATGTAGGCTTGAAATTTTCGTTTTCTAAAACTTAATGTAATATTATTATATATTAAACAAATGAATTTTGCACGTTTTATATGCATGCAAAAGCTTTAGTAAATCATAAATTGTAGAATAGTTGTTCGTAAAAAAAGCTAGCTATTCATCATATTAACACACTTTTATAGAAGAAAAATCAATTATCTAAAAGTAATGTTCTCACTATGAGCTAATTAAATTGTGATGAGTTTAATCCAAAATTGATTTATAAGGAATTAATAGAGTGATGCATTTTAAGGGGATGTCGTTATAGTTTTTTTTTTTTTTTTTTTTTTTTTTTTTTTAAAGGGTTATAGAGTAATTAATTAAATAAGTTTAAGAGATAGATCAGACGTGTAGCATATAATTATATTCAATGTATAAAATGCATGCAAATTTACAAAATAAACCTCTTGATTATGTTTTAATAGAGTACTGAAAATTTTTAATCTTTTTTCTACCTTGTATAATTATTGTAACTTTTGGTACATCTTAATTGAGTATGCATACATTATACTTAATCATGTCATTTAGTCATAGTAAGATTTTACTTTTTAGGTACATCTAAAAGATAATCTATTATATTGAGATTAAGCTTGTTTTCCTTTGCCTAAAAGTTTAGATAATTAGCTTAGGTTCATAGCCCATAAAATTTCAATTCAAAGATACACTAAACATAGGTTTAAAGATATTGCAATTAAAGGTTAATATAGTTGAAATAAAAGTGAAGTTTATGCTCTTTTCTAAACTAACTTAATCATTTTAATTTTTTTTTAATTTTTTAATTTATTTATTTTTTTGTAAAAATAATCTTAGATATGTTGAATTGAACACATCCTTCATCCTTTTTAAATCACTTGAGAGTTGTTACAAATTAAATAGAGTAGTAAAAAGTGAAGGAGAAGGATGAATAAATACCAGCAAATGATGAAATGGAGGAAGGTGGTCATTTAAAGGTTTTGTTCAATGGGGAAAGTATGGTGGTAGGCCATGTGACACCTACACAAAGTATTATGGTGTATACCAAAAAAAAGTGTTTTAATAAGTCAATTTATCCTCTATGTTACACCTCTAACCTCTTGTTTAATAGTGAATCAATATTTGGTTAAGGACTCGAAACATTTGTTAGTTTTAAAAGTTATTTCTTAATTAGGTTATTGTCTCACACAAAAAGTCAAGACAAAGACTTCTAAAGACGAATGAAATATACGAAATGTTTAAATAAATTTGAAACGTAATAACTAACAAATCGTGAGTTGCTCGACTTGATTCGAAACTCAAATGAGCACGAGTTAAGCAGGTTTTATTGGCTCGAAATTTTAGCGAGCACAAATTGAGCACATGTAAAAAGTTTTCGACTCGGGTCAACCACTATTCAACTTGTGACCGACTCGCTTGATTAGCACTCCTAATCTGATATATCACTGATGTTGTAAATCAACAACAAAATTAGTCGTTTACTCCAGAGTAATTCCCGCTTATTAAGACTTGAGTACTTGTTTTTCCATCTAACCATTCTCGTTAATTATTCCCGTTTTTCCTTTTAACCACTCCATTAATTATTCCCGTTTTTACTTTCTTCTTAAAAAAATCCAAAAACAGAAACAGTTTCTCAGAATAAAATTTAATTTAACGAGTACAAATAGTAAAAAATGGCCAAAAGGGGGGAAATACGAGATGGATTCCAGCAATAAAAATTATCAAAGTAAGAGAGATGAGTCATTTTCTTTGAGTTCCATAAATCTAATTCACTAATTAAAAAAAAAATCAAGCATTATTCTAATATTAATTAATAAAAATAAAAAGAAAATGTATTTGTGAGAGGGAGCAGCCATGTTGATAATGTCAGGTTGGCGTGCCTATCACTGTGACTCTTCTTAGGAGAGAGAAATTATTTAGAGTGGGTATCTTCCATTTTTGCCCACTTCTCCTCTTTTTCCTTTTATTTCAATCAACCAATTATTTTCCTATTTCTTTTCCTAAATTTTGCTTCAAGTTTACATTTTTTTTAGAGAGATATTCATATTTTTTAAAAGAAAAAAAAAACATTCTTAAACATAGCTTTTCGTGTAGTTAAGGTGGCTGACAAAAGCTTAAAAAAACAACAGCTCATTGTTCTGATTTATGGAATGGTATACCATTTTTAATTTCTTTCTACCATAATCTTTTGTTTCCTCTTTCTTGATTTTTTTTTCTAGTGTTTTATACCATATGTTGTTTTTTGTTCTTTAATTGTCGCTCGAATAGACATTCGAGTTGGAATTGTTCTTCGTGTCTTTACTTATGTTCGCTTAATCGATCATACAAGTTCACTACGAAAAAAAACCAGGCCGACAACTTGAATCGTGTTAAATTAGTAAAATTACCATACAAAGATTGATTCTTTATAAAGCTAATGTTGGTTATTGGCATTCACAAAGAAGGAAAATTTCTCTCTCTAAAGGTCAGTTTCAAACACACTTCACTAGGCTAGTAGCCTTAGACCCTCTGCTTCTAATGATTACTACTATTTCCTCTCAGTTTTCTTCTTTTTCTTTTCCTCTGTTTTTCTGGGTTTAACTTTTTTTTTTCTTTCTCTAATAAGTTTAATATTTTTGGTAGAGTTGTATTAAAAAACCAATATTTTTAAGTACAACATTTTTAATGGGTTTCCATGAAAATTCGTGTCATACGAATATTCTCTTCCAAATCTAATTCCAATATAAAAAAAATTATACAATAAAGTACTCATTTAGAGCATCTTTATTGGTGAACCCAAATAAATGATTCATGGGTCACTATCACCATTTCTCTCTCATCCACATCAATCCAACAAACCATTTACAATATTCACTCTTAACAATGAACACTAAACAATGGTTCATCATCAATACTCCCTACCCCACCTTATTTTATTTTTGTAAATATAATTTTTTTTGTTTCATAATTATAATTTATTAACCCGATGTCAATGTAATTAATTGACGTATTTAATATTTTAATCGTGATAACTAATTAAGAAATTATCGCATTTTTTTATCAGCTTTTTAAAAAACTAATTCTTGTGATTAATATTTTTTAAACAACAACGCAGCTAATTTTAATTAACAAAAAAAAAAGAGGTACAAATCGTGATTACAGTTCTACAACTATAATCTAGTACATTTTATTTAAAAAAAAAAAAAAAACAACTACACATCGTTTTGTAAGATGTCCTTAGGAATAACCATTTGTTGTAAACCTAGTTGCCTAAGTTTTGGTTGTTACCAAATTTATTCCATATATGTTCGACCAAGTCGTTTTTTAGCTGCAAATGAGTCTGTTGATCCTCAATCTCTGTTCTACGAGACAAGTATAAGTCGATATCCACAATACGATCAGTACGGTACTCGGTAGTGTCCTCATTAGCGTTGCCTCCAGCATTCATAAACTCATTGGTATTAACGTTATTTTGATACGTCTCTCGTTCATCTTCAACGATCATATTATGTATTATGATGTAGGCGAGCATGATATTGTGGAGTATGTCGGTATCCCACGCCAAAGACGGCTTTTTAATAATGGCAAAACGAGCTTGAAGAATCATATTTTGACCCAAATTTATTTTCTTCTTTCTATTTGTTTTGGGGTTGGTATTAGCATCCATAATTATAATTTATATTTGGAAAAAATAAAAATTTAATAATAATAATAATGACAATAATAATAATAATAATAATAATAATAATAATAAAGGAAATAATAATAATAACGATAATAATAATAAAAATGATAATAATAACGATGATAATAATAATAATAATAATAATAATAATAATAATAATATTGGTAATTATAGAGGGGATTTTTGAAGAGAAAAATATAGTAGAAAGAAATGGATTTTCAAAGTTGAAGAAAGTATAGCAATATGGGTGTCTATTTATAGAGGGGAAAAAAATAGAGCCGTTGGTAATTTTTTTTTTTTTTTTTTATTTGTGTTTTGTAAAATATATCCGTTGCAAAATTACAACGGATTTATTTAAAACAGTGACACGTGTCAAGCAGCGGCTGGGCCAAGTGGCGCGCTCCCAGCCACTGCTTTCTATTTTTTTTCCTGAAATAAAAATAAAAATGGGTGGAGCCCACAATCCATAAATTCGTCCAAATGCTTGCAGCAGCAATCGATCCCACAACCATTCACTATGAACAATTATAGAGATCACCATTAAACCACCCATTCACTTGTTCACTCATTGTGAACTATTTTGTTCACCCTTAAGGCTGCCCTTATATTTATAAAAACTGCAAAATCCTTTTATTAAAAACCTGCACATTATCAGTGAAACAACTTTGTTGGTAAGAGAGATTGTTTGTCCACATGAAAAAAGTGTGGGAGATGCTGATTGTCCACCCTATGTTTTGTGCATTTTATGCAGGGCTTCAATTTCAATCTCAACAACAAAAAAGGGGTTTTTTCTTCAATCTAGGGTTTTTCTGTAACCCTAATTTGATTTTTTAATTTCTGGGTTTTTTTCCCTTTCTAATTCCCCTTTTAATTGGGGGGTAATTAATGAAAAAGGCGGTGTAATCTTTGAAGCAAGTGGAGGAGAGAGAAAATAATGTTATGGGTATGTAAAAATGTTACCTTGGGTTCCCAAATTATGTCCTGGCTCAGTGCACTGTGCTGCTGAGTAAGGAAGCATAATCAACTTAACCTCCACCCTTTTCTTCATCAATTACTATACTTTTGTTTTCTCTCTCTTCATTTTCACTTTCACTTTCTCTCTCTTAAACTTTTGCTTGGAGGAAAGAAGAAGGTGTTTGAAGGAGGGTCATTTTTAGTTTTTTACTTTGATATTTTAGTTTGTTTTTCCATTTTTTCCCAGATTTCTGTTTCTGGGTTTTTAATTTTAGTTGTTTTTAGTTGGTGGGTGTTGTTTAATTCTGGGTAAAGATGAAGTTTATGAAGCTTGGATCTAAACCTGATTCATTTCAGACTGATGGTGATAATATCAGGTCAGTTTTTTTTTTTTTTTTTTCTTTCTCCTCTCTTTTTGATTATTAAGCTGTTGCTGTTATTACTGTTTGATTAGAAAGCTTTGATTTTTGTTATTTCTTGTTTCAATTTGTACTGTAATTTCTTGATGTAGTACTATGGATTCTAACTTTCTAATTATAGATAAACTTCATTATCAAGGAGTACACCAAGGTTTAGTCTTGTTACAAAAATGGGGCTGAGTTATTAACTTATTTGTGTCAAATGAAATTAATGGGTATGTATGTGTTTCGGGTATTTATGACATTTTAGAGGCGAAAGTTGGTAGTATAGTATTGATGTTTGTTATTACTAATAAGCTGCCTACACTAATTTATGTCGATTGTTCCTTGATTTGGAGGTTTGGTCTGACATTGTGAGCTGGATTTTGTAAATTTGTGGGGTCCGTGGGGTCGTTCTTGTAGCTAACTAATGAACATGAGTTGAAGATCATTCAATGGATTTTACCGCGCTTCATAATAATAGTCTTGTCCCTTTGCCATTCATAGAGACATTGAATGAGGTTTGAAAACACTAATTGCTCTGTTATCTGGTCTCCTTGTCTCTGCTTAGCTAGCTTTGTGTTATTCATACTCCCTTATATTCCAATACGGGTTGGGAGCAATGATATATCTATCTCTGAGATGCGACGAAAAGGTCCGCATAGGTGCCATTACGTTTTTATATATCTAGTGTATTAATTACTGATATTTATATTGATGTTTTCCGGGTTTTCTTGAGTGATTAGGGGGCGCTTTTGTAATAGAAAACTACGAGATTGGATTAATTCAAATCAATCACCAATATAGGACTCTAATGTTTGTCTGGGATGTTAATATAAAAATAAAGTTTTATACTTGTATAATCGCAGTGAAATTAAATTTGGGGTCGAAATAACATTTTCCGACTTCTATTACTGTCTAACTGATTCTGTACCTGTGGTTTTTGCCTATGGAGTAGTTGATATTGTTAAGCTTTTCTGCTTATATGGACTACTTTTGGTATTGTCATAATGGAAACACAAGTCTCACTCTGAACACTGGAATGTTGGATGCTAATCTCATTTGAGTTACTAAATTTACATTGACATACCAAGGCAATATATGGAAAGTTCCCTGCTTTGATGCGATCTTTCTGTCACTCATTTGTGTGTGTGTGTGTGTTGGGGGGTGGGGGTGGGGGGGGGGGGGGGGGGGGGAAGGGATGAATCCGGGTGATGGGGCAAATTGCTTTTCTGCAATGAATGCTAAGATAAAATGATCAATTGATATATGATTAGAGTCGATCAGACATTAGTATGTAAATATGTACTGTATCATGTGGAGTTCATGACTGTTAGCTAGCTTTATGATATTGTGTGCATCGTTTTATAGAACTTTTTATTTTTGTTGTTGTGCTTGTCCGAAAAGCTTACCCTTTAATATTATTTAGATTGGAATTTATATTCTATTACCATGGCTTAAACTTGAGAATCATCGCTTTCAGGTTTGTGGCAACTGAGTTGTCAACCGACATAGTTGTCAATGTTGCGGACGTCAAATTCTATCTACATAAGGTATGAGAATCTTAAAAGTTTCACATTTGTAAAACATAAGATTGTATAGTAATACAATGGTGCTATATATCCTCTCTTCCTAGCTACGTTGCTTGTTTCCCTTTTTTCCTCTGACTTTTTGGCCTCATTACTAAAAAAAAAGAGGTTGGCATATGAAATTTTTGCCAGTTAATTATTTCTTTTCTTATGTTATCAGTACATGTCTTAAACATATTACATGCTTTGTTTGTTTAGATGACAGGAAGTAGCAAGGTGATTTTTTTTTTAATCCATAAAGATGTCCCAAAACAAACAACCTTGAAAGCATTACTTACACAATGGAATACATTACCTATAACCTTCCAATTTGCTTCTATTGTAATGCTTATATTATGTGCTATTTTTTTTTGTTTCCCAGTTTCCCCTACTGTCCAAGAGCGCTCGTTTGCAAAAGCTTGTTGCCGTGGCAAGTCAAGAAAGTCAGGACGAAATATTCATCGAGGATATTCCTGGGGGACCTGCTGCCTTCGAAATATGTGCAAAATACTGTTATGGGATGACTGTCACACTAAACGCCTACAATGTGGTTGCAGCTCGATGTGCAGCTGAATTTCTAGAAATGTACGATACAGTTGAGAAGGGAAATCTCATTTACAAAATTGATGTCTTTCTCAACTCTAGTATCTTCCGAGGTTGGAAAGACTCCATCATCGTTCTCCAAACAACTAAGTCTCTACTTCCATGGTCCGAAGAGCTCAAAATAGTTAGCCACTGCCTCGATGCAATAGCTTCTAAAGCATCCATGGATACATCCAAAGTTGAGTGGTCGTACACCTATAACAGGAAGAAGAACCCATTGGAGAACGGAGGGGAACAACATTACAATGGTGTGAGGAAACAGCTTACAGTTCCTAAAGACTGGTGGGTAGAAGACTTATCAGACCTTGATATGGATCTGTATAAGCGGGTAATAATTACAATTAAGGCGAAAGGAAGGGTTTCAAGTGATGTCATTGGTGAAGCCTTGAAAACTTATACATTGAGAAAGTTGCCTGGATTCAGCAAGGGTTTGGTTCAAGGTGGTGATATGCAGAAGAACCAATCATTAGTTGAGACTATAGTTAGACTTCTTCCAAAAGACAAAGGCAGTGTCTCTTCTAGTTTTATGCTTCGATTGTTGAGAGCATCAATGTCTTTAGGTTGTGGGGAAATGGTTAGGATGGAGTTACTGAGAAGAATTGGGTTGCAGTTGGACGAGGCTTCAGTGGCAGATTTGTTGATCCGAGCACCGCCTGGTGAAACTACTGTTTATGACATTGATTTGGTGGAGAATCTGGTTAAGGAGTTTGTGATGCAGGAACGTGTTGTTCAGAGTAATTCTCACAGTGAGATAGATTTTCAGGAGCTTAAGAAGCCTGTGGCCGTATCAGATGCTTCCAAGGGAATGGTTGCTAAGCTAGTTGACAGCTACCTGGCCGAAGTTTCAAGGGACCCCAATCTACCACTGTCTAAATTCATTGGTATATCAGAGCTTGTTTCGGGATTTCCAAGATCAACCCATGATGGAATATACCGTGCTATTGATATGTACTTGAAGGTAAAGTCAGTGCTGTTTAACCAGTTTCATTCGAGAATGTTTGTACATGTTAGTTTAGAGAACTTTCTAAAACAACTGAATCACCAATATCAGTTTGTTGAAATTGACAACACTCCTGATTTTCAATTCTTTATTTTTTTGTGCTATTTGTTACTCAAATGAAATTTGAAATTCTGCAGGAACATCCCGGTATAAGTAAGAGTGAGAGGAAGAAAATATGCAAACTGATGGATTGCAGAAAGCTCTCAGTAGAGGCATGTGCACACGCTGTGCAAAACGAACGCCTTCCCTTGCGAGTTGTGGTTCAGGTACTCTTCTTTGAGCAAGCTCGGGCCACATCATCGTCCCCAGGAAATCGGACCCCAGACTTGCAGCGTCCTGCCCGAGCATCCCTTCCTGGTGGATCACACGGAAGCTCAAGGTCTGCAACCACAAATACGGAGGATGACTGGGATGGGGTCCCCACAACAGAAGAGCTGAGGGCTCTGAAAGGTGAAATAGCCAACCTTAGACTAGGGGGTGGTGAAGGAACTAGCGGTGATGGCCCTAAGAACGATATCGAGAAAGCTGCTGCCAACAAGGTCCGAGGCTTGCTAATGTCAAAGAGGCTATTCTCAAAGCTGTGGTCCAGCAAAGAGAGAGACGGAGAGAACAGCAGTTCTGATACCTCTGAAAGCCCTGCATCGACGAATAATGCTGAAGAAACTATATCTACCCCTACCAGAAATAGGAGGCATTCACAACCTTAATCACAATCTTGTTCAAGGTTTACAGTCAAGAGAATAACGGTGCATTTTAGTGTGCCCCAACAATGTAAAATCAGCTCATTTTTTTAAAAATTTCCTATGTAGGAATAGGTAGGTCTGACTGACAAATTCTATCTCGCCATGTACAAATCCGATGATCCAAAGTGTTAGAGGTTGCCCCTCTGGTTCGTCGGTATAGGAGCTAAGGCTCGATGCAGGTGTCAAGGTATTCGAGTTTAGGTAATGTGTCAGTTTTAGGTTCTAACACGAGATTTTTCCCTATATATGAAAGCGGAAATGTATTTCCCTTCTATCAGTTCGTTTTTTTGTTGGCTACTTTAAGCAACAAATGAAATCTTATTGTAGATGCTGAAATTTAGATAGTTTAGGATGACTGAGTTGTAATAACAGTAGTAAAATGTTTGCTACTCAATCACTCGTATATCATATGGAGCCGCTGTTACAACTTACAAGATTTGAGTTGTTTAAAGCGCTATATTTAGGTGATACTTTTTACGAATAATTTTTTATGAATTGCAGAGAAATGGTCTTCAGCTCTCAAAGTGTAGTTTCTTATGCATATTCATAAATATCAAATATGTTAATGTTGTGTTCCCTCTGTTTCAAAATAATACGTTGTACGGATTATTGACATTTATTATTTGTTCGTACAAAATATTTCTCCTGTCCAGCTTAAACTTTTAAAGCCAGACAGCAAGTAGGCTTGGAGTAAAGGCAGTGAGTAAAATGTGCATAAACTCAAATGCACTTTTTTTTTTTATTTATATATTTTTTAATTACGTATTTCCTCTGTTTTTATTAAAGGCATCTGTTTGACTCTTGCACTATTCACTTATCATGCTTGACTTAATTTTTTTGCTATTATAAAATAAATTAATGTTATAATATGATATATCATTAGATTCCTTACAATGTTACTTATATAATGTAATTTTGTTATAATTTTAACTAATAAATAATTAAAGATATTAATAGTCAAAATTATATTTTGGCAAATATATCAGTCAAACTGTTACATTAAAACAAAACAAAAGAGAGTATTTTAGGGTAGTAGTAGTTGAAGGTCTTGAAGCTTCAACCAAATTCAGTGGGCCCAACCTGTCTTGTCTTTTATGTGTAAAAAGATTAGAGGCCCAATCCATTCTGTCCATTGGTGTGGCCCATCTAAATATTTGGACTCGTCGGTCGGTCTTGGAACCCCTGTTCAAAATCAGGTCTCGACATGAAACACAAGATTGAATCTCGACCATTTATGAAAAGTTTGATACCATAAATTAGCCCAACATAAGCAAGCCCAGTTAGACCCACCAACTAAAGGTACCACAACTCATTTTGCAACCTTCCATTGGTTGCTTAACGTAAAGAGTATTAGTTAAACCTTGTTTTTCAAAAAATTAATTGATGATTATTTTTGAAGTAATTTGCCACAATCTTACTTATATACTCGCTTCAATATTTGTGTTTCCGACAAACATTTGTCTATATTTATCAGTCAATGTGTTCCATACTCATATAAAGTGAGCAAATAAATAAAAACATATACTAAGCGATCCTATGAGTTAAAATTTTGGATATAGTTATGTCCGTCAAGAGCATAACGCTTATATTCCAATTGATATTCTATATGGAGATCAATAGATAATAAATACTCGAAGTAATTTTTATCAAGGCTAACTTACAGGAGGAATAATTACACATACAATAACTAACTATAAATTTCAATCCTGCTATTGTACTTATGCTAAACTTCAATTGTTAAGTTATCTTCCTTTTAGGCTTTTATTACCACGTCATCTCATACGTACAATGAGGGCAATTGTTGAAGTGTGCATGATGCAAAACAACCATTTTAATTAAAAATCGCAAAGTTTAATTAATCATTCATTATACATATATAAAAAAATGTATAATTAATCATTTTGTCTCCAACTAAATAGTTGATTGATTTGTTACAAATTTAAAAATGCGTGGCACTTTATTATCCTTGATTAATTGATTTGATCAATATAAACAAGAGTGATTAACAGAAGTGATTAACAATAATACAAGTGCGAAAAGACTAGCTTTAATTATGGAGTATATGACATTTACCTACTTAATTTTGCTTAATATGACAGAAAATTAGGCTTAGAAATGTTACCAATTAAAGAGGTGCAATTCATTCCCAGATTTTTTGGGATAGGAGGGGTAATGTTACCAACAAAGAAAGGTAGAGACCACTAAACTTTGTTCATTAAACATGTAGCGCAGACAATACATTAGTTAAATGGTCCCCTTAGATTGGTTCTTTTAATTATTTAATTTTTGTATTTTTGTTAGCATCATGTCTTGATAATGAGATTTCAACTTTAATCCCAAAGCTAGCACCATTAAGTGCAAAGTGACTTGTCCTTTTGCATATCATATTTTAGAGTTCTTCCATTTATAACTACCCAAGTGGAGCTCATTAATCATTATCATCACCACTCAAACATCATTATAATTGAGATTACTCACACTTAATTATGGTAAGTGATTAAGAATTCATTTACAATACATAATTAATATCTATTAATAACAGAAAATTTAATTTTTATATTTAATTTGAAAAATGATTTTAACACACTATAAGTTGATTTTGGCACACTCTATGTGAGAGCACATTTTTTATACTCCCCTCACATGGAGGTGTGTCACTATCAATTAAAGGTGTGCCAAAATCAATTTTCTTTTTGTTTTTGATCAATAATACAAATAAAATTGCAAAGAGAAATGAGACAATACAAAGTTGATCACTTTCTACTTTGAACAACACAAAAGCTAGGGAATGCACAATGGTATAACTTGGAAATAATTAACGTTATATTGATTAAACAGAAGCAAAATCAATACATATCAATTACAAAGTATGTGACAAGTGTATCTTATTTATATATATTCTTATTGAATAAGAAAACATAGCATGGACACATTAAGGTGTTTTATTTACCTCAATATAATAATTATCTATTAATAGATAATCAAATGATTGTATCAATACTCAAATAGTTAGTACACAAAACAATTAAGAGAGTCAATGTCAAACAATAACTTTTTGACACTGAGACCTGAAACCTCCAAAATTTCTCAAAAAGCGTGCATATTAGACTTTAATTTTGGAATTTTTTTAACCTTTTTTCGCCTGGAAATAAAAATTGACGAAATGTTTACCATGATCCCTAATACCCTCTAGGAGACCAATTGGGTGGGTGGAACCATCCAATTTGCCTTTAAACAGTCAATTTACCGATTTACAACTTGCAACGATTTCATCAACTCAAGCCTACCACGAACATTTATTGCAACATATAATGATCATATATGGTTCCAAACAGCATTATATGACCCGAGATTTATCCCCTAGAATTTTAAGACTTTTCGAAACCGGGCACCAAAACCTCCAAAATTCCACAAAATGCGCGGATATTAAACTTCAATTTTGAAATTTTTTGACTTTTTTTGCTCGTAAATATAAATTTCCATAATGTTTACAATGGTCCCTAATACCCTCTGGGAGTCCACTTGGCTAGGTGCAACCATTCAATTTGTCTTTAAACAGCCGAGTTAACGGTTTACAACTTGCACCGATTTTATTAACTCAAGCCTACAACAAACTTTTATGACAACAAATAATCATCAAATATGGTTCCAAATGGCATTACATGACCCCTAAATGTGTTCTTTAACATCTCAATGCTTTTCAACAACGGGCCCTGAAACCTTTAAAATTTCTAAAAAAGCGTGGATATTCGACTTCAATTTTGGAATTATTTTTAACTTTCTTTCGCCCAGATATAAAAATAGCCGAAATATTTACCATGGTCCCTAATAAATTCCGGGAGTCCAATTGGGTGGGTGGAAGCATCCAATTTGCCTTAAAACGGTCAATTTACCAATTCGCAACCTACACCGATTTTGTGAACTCAAGCCTACCACAGACATTTATGACATCATTTAATGATCATATATGGTTCCAAACGGCATTATATGACCCTAAGATGTATCTCCTAGGGTCTCAACATTTTTCTCCACCAAGCCCCGTAACTTCAAAAGTTCCTCAAAAAGCATGGATAATAGCCTTCAATTTTGGAATTTTTTTTGACTTTTTTCACCCGGAAATAAAAATTCCCGAGATTTTAACTATGGTCCCTAATACCCTCCGTTATTCCAATTGGGTAAGTAGAACCATCCAATTTGCCTTAAAACGGTCAATTTACCAATTCGCAACTTGCACCGATTTTGTGAACTCAAGCCTACCACGGACATTTATGACATCATTTAATAGTCATATATGGTTCCAAACGACATTATATGACCCTAAAATGTATCCCTCAGGGGTCTCAACACTTTTCGCCACCGGGCTCGTAACCTCAAAAATTCCTCAAAAAACGTGCATAACCTCCAATTTTGGAATTTTTTGACCAATTTTCGCCCGGAAATAAAAATTACCGAGATGTTTAACATGGTCCCTAATACCCTCCGGGAGTCCAATTGGGTAGGTGGAACCATCCAATTTTCCTTTAAACGGTCAATTTATTAATTCGCAACTTGCACCGATTTTTTGAACTCAAACCTACCACGAACATTTATGACATCATTTAATGGTCATATATGGTTCCAAACGGCATTACATGACCCAATGATTTATCCCATAGGGTCTCAAAACTTTTCGCCACCGGGCCCGTAACGTCAAAAATTCCACAAAAAACGTGGATAATAGCCTTCAATTTTGGAATTTTTTGACTTTTTTCGCCCGGAATCAAAAATTGCTGAGATGTTTACCATGGTCCCTAATACCCTCCGGGATTCCAATTAGGTGGGTGGAACCATCTAATTTTCCTTAAAACATTCAATTTACCAATTCGCAACTTGCACCGATTTTGTGAACTCAAGCCTACCACGGACATTTATGACATCATTTAATGGTCATATATGGTTCCAAACGACTTTATATGACCCTAAGATGTATTTCCTAGGGTCTCAACACTTTTCGCCATCGGGCCCCGTAACCTAGAAAATTCCTCAAAAAGCATGGATAATAGCCTTCAATTTTTGAATTTTTTGACCTTCTTTTGCCCGGAAATAAAAATTGCCTAGTTGTTTACTATGGTCCCTAATACCCTCCGGGATTCCAATTAGGTGGGTGGAACCATCCAATTTGCCTTAAAACGGTCAATTTACCAATTCGCAACGTGCACCGATTTTGTGAACTCAAGCCTACCACGGACATTTATGACATCATTTAATGGTCATATATGGTTCCAAACGACATTTTATGACCCTATGATATATATCCCCTAGGGTCTCAACACGTTTTTCTACCGGCACAAATAAACTCAAAAATTCCTCAAAAAGCGTGGATGCCTTCAATTTTGGAATTTTTTTTACCTTTTTTCGCCCGAAAAAAAAATTTGCCGAGATGTTTACTATGGTCCCTAATATCCTCCGGGAGTCCAATTGAGTTGGTGGAACCTTCTGACAGGGTAAAGTCGTATCCCCTAATAAAAAATAATTACCTAAATCACTAACTAAGGTAGATAGGGAAGTAGGGTCGATCTCCACAGAGAAACTAGTCTTTTTACTCCTAATTTATTATTATAATCTAAACTATTCAAGTAACCAATATTTATAGTTGAATAAGAAGCTAAACTAAAGAGAGTAGGAAAAGGGAGAAATAATATATAAAAGGATCTAGGGCATAGGTTCACCAATAAACAATACTCCGGGGTAAAATAGGGTAATCAATCATTAACATTGCATAAATAAAATGATTAACAGGCTCTCGCAATTTATTAATCAACATAGATCTAACAGGCTCTCGCAATTTACTAGATCTAAGTTCTCATTGAAAATAGCCTTTAATATCAAATTAACATCTGCTCGATTCATCAATTTAATATTGCTACACTTTTACAAGCCGCAATTGTAAAACATTAAAACAATCCGATAAGAAATTATCATGCAATACCAATAATCAATAGTAGTCAATCATCAATGCATCAATTAATTAGATTGTAAAGGGCTCTCGCTACTTATTACAATCACACAATTAATCTATCGGTATTAAACCTCATCTCTCGAATCTTGACTTAACCATTTATAAATTAACTTGCCTATTGAAACTAGACCTGAACATTAATTCTCATCTCTCGATTCTTGAATCAATATTGTCAAACTCATGCATAAAAGATAGGCCTAATCTAGTCACAGAGCATTAAATCAATCAATAGGAAATTAATCTAGCATTGATAATTAACAACAATAATTTACCCCTTCATATTATTTATTAGGTCCCCATAAACCCTAGTAATTAAACTACTCACACATATTAAAAACTAAACTAATCAAAATAATAGAATAAATCATGATCAAAGGAATAAAATAAAATAACTAAGATTAAGGGAAGAGAAATCGTTACCAAAATAAATCTGGAATTAATCAAAGGATTAAGAACAAAAGTTTAGAGAGAGATTAAGAGAGAGAAAACTAAGTAGAGAGAGAAAGTCTAAGAGAAAGGATTAAGAGAAAAAGAAAAAGGTAAAAAAAAGGAGAAGAAGAAGAAGTCCTAAAATCGTATTACGGAGGAGTATTTACACTTCGTACAAAAATCCTAAACTAAAACAAATTAAAACGACGCTAATCGTCTCCTAAATACACACGCGCTCGATCGGGCGAGGCACCGCCCGATCGGGCGCGCCTTTTTTCACCTCTAATAGCAATCTCGCGCCCGGCCGGGCGCGTCACCGGGCGCTTCTCCCGCCCGGCCGGGCGCGCCTTCGGGCGCCAGCCTTTTTGGCCGGGCGGATCATTTGGGCCACTATTTGGACTTCGATTGGGCTCCAATTCTTCGGACCAATCTGAGTTTCCTCTTTGGGTCTTGAATACTCAGTCCAAACGCCCCGGTATCACCTATACCAAGCCCTTAATCACCGGTTCGATGACTCTAACCGGCCCTGGGCTATAAAATCTGGTCGTGCTTTTCCAATGCTCGTGATTGCTCCTAAATATCTCGGGAAAATACTCCAAAAGCATAATTCCCTACAAAAGTCAACCAAATCTACGAAAACACTAGAAAACACCAATTAGTAATAAAAGTGGCTCTAAAGAGCCAAAAACACTACTAACTACGACCAAGGGACGGGGGTAAAATACAATATAAAATAGACACATCAAACTCCCCCAAGCCAAACCTTTGCTTGTCCCTAAGCAAAGATCTCACCAATGAATCAATAAATATGCTTCACCCCAATAAGTAAAAATCAAGCACAAACGATCCAGGGTAAGTCAAATAAACACGCTTCAGAGTCAACCAATCAAATCCATCCTATCACCTTTCTTCCCTAACAATTTTCAAACAGAGCAAACCACAAGAGCATATAGAATTCAAGACTAGTGCTCACACACTCTACTCTCATTTATGTGGCGAGTAAAAGATGTACTCGGTCGCTCTCCATCCAACCCCTTTATGTGAACAATGCCCTCCCAACTCACACTCTCGCGTGTATAAACAATGAACGCTCAATCCTACTAGTCGACTCGAAATATGCCAAATCATAACTTGCATTGATAAACAACACTTTCACATTCATACAATTCTACGCACAAAGGTCGAAAGGTCTTTAAAGCTTGTAATGTAAGGCTAGGGTAAAAGGTAGGAATCATTTGGGAACAAGTGAGAGAAAAGCTATTCTTAAGGGAGCAAATCCTAATAAAGCCCATGATCAAAATAAATAATGATCAACATCTCCTACATAACCAACTCTAACATCAACCAAATATACTCCAATCATAATAAATAATCCCAACTCTTACAACTTCACTCATAAGATATAATAATGAAGAAGTAGAGTGAATAAACAAACTTTATTTTTCAAACTTGAATATTTCATTGAGGCTCAAAATTATTTTTCTTTTGATCACCCTCCAACTAGAACATTTGAACATTTTTTTCTCTTGAAGTTCACTTATTTTTTCACAATTTTTTTTTCTTTGAACTTCTATTTTTTTTTCATAACATCATGCTTTATTTTTTTCAAGAAAATATAACTCTCAAACTCATCAAAAATAAACATGAATAACAACAAAACAACTTCTCAAAGTCCTACCCAAGTTGTGCAAATAATAAGCACACTACAAACTCCCTCACCTCACTCACTAATAGCTCCCCCAAGCCAAGCTTGGGACTAGTAACCAATAGGGAAAAATAGGCTTGTAATGCGGCTAATAAACAATAAAAGGTCAAGGCAACAACATGGGTAGCAAGAAGGGAACAAATGTATCTACAATCATCTGGAGGCTACCTAAAAGAACAAATGCCTTCGTCCTCCACAATGTGCATTTTAATGAATCATATAAACATTACTTATAGTTGCAAACCAATACTCAAATTCATTGACATACCAGGAACTATGGAACTATCACACATTTCCTAACCAAATCAACTAGTCAAGCACTATATTCACAAGTAATTGGACAAAATTGACGCATGTAAAGGTTTCAAGCAATCAAACATCATGTCATGATCAACTAATCCACAATGCCTATCATCAAATACCAAGGATCAAAACAAATTTCTAAAGTAAGGGGTACAGGGAAGCATAATTTATAATTCATTGGAATATATTTTTGGATTTTTTATTTATTTTTTTTTATTTTTGAAAGCAATAAAACTAACCTAAGAAAGCAATAAAATCTACTAAGCACACCAAAATAAAAATAAATAAATAAATAAAATAAAATAAAATAAAAAGAGAGAGGGTGAAAGATATACCAAGCGCACACGAGAACCTCCCCCCAAGCTAAATTAGACAATGTCCTCATTGTCTTAAAGGGAAGCTAGTAGTCAAGGTGACTACTCCTCATCATCACCACATCAATTTCACCAAAGCCTCGAGGATTGAAATGCGTCTCTTTGGAAAAAAAATTGGGCAAGAAAGAAACAAAGTGTTAGTGGGAAAAAGTTCAAATTTGAGTCAGGTGCACTATTCTGATCATAACTTTTGATATATAAATGATAATACAGTGATTCTAATTGCATTGGAAACTAGACTTGAAGAGCTTTCCAACTACAGGTCACACGCAAAAATCGGATAAGAAACGCAAAAGTTATGGCCTGTCTAATTTGACAAAGTTTGCAGACGCGTACACGCGCCCGATCGGGCGAGCTCTGCCCGATCGAATACGAGTGTAGTTCCAGCGTGAATGAAGCCTTCTCTAGATCAAAATCTGCACAAAAACAAACTCCCACAAGCATTAGTTACACTCTCCTTACCTCTCTAAAAAAAATAAAACACACACACGAAAAAAAAATAAGGAAAAACTAAACTAAAAAGCAAATTAAACTACGGGTTGCCTCCCGCAAAGCGCAAGTTTATCAAGGTCCCGCTCGACCATACTCCTTCTCTGAATCGGAAGAATTCAATGCCTTGAGTAACTTATCAAACGCTCATGCAAACATTTCATTAAGCACTATATAGGGCTTAATAGCAAGCACATTTATCCCTACAAAGAAAAAGTCAGGAGCACATAAAGAGAACTCAAGGTAGAAGGAAAAATAAAAAGGGGGAGATGAAAATACACCACAACCTTATACTTCCTCCGTTAAAAATTTAGAATTAATAGAACGAACATGGAGGTAGTCATTGTCCTTATCATCCAATAATGACTTGAAAATTCCACCCTTACGAATAACCTCATTATCAACAAAGGAATTTTCAACCACCGTTTCTACAACTAATGATTTTTCAATCACCGATTCGTCAACCAATGATTTTTCAACCACAAATTCTATAACTGATGGTTCTTCATCCTCAATAACATTCATATTATTATAGTGCTCATACACTTTTTCATCAAGAGCCTTCCAATAACTTTCATTAGCAACTAATCGTTTCCGAATATGATCATATGTATATGGAAAGACTCTAAAATCATCCGGAGCACGCACAAAAAACTCACTATAAGGGCATTTAGGATTTTCATGACAAAGACGTTGACAACTACAGTAGTTAGGTGCTGCATAAAAATTATATAACTCTTGTAGTGACATAAGCATGGATATTTTCAACTCATAAAAAAATAATTAAATAATAATAATAAAAAAAAAATAATCTAGACTCTAATAATAATTAGAAATAAAAATAAAACCGTTTCCCCGGCAACGGCGCCAAATTTGACAGGGTAAAGTCGTATCCCCTAATAAAAAATAATTACCTAAATCACTAACTAAGGTAGATAGGGAAGTAGGGTCGATCTCCACAGGGAAACTAGTCTTTTTACTCCTAATTTATTATTATAATCTAAACTATTCAAGTAACCAATATTTATAGTTGAATAAGAATCTAAACTAAAGAGAGTAGGAAAAGGGAGAAAATAATATATAAAAGGATCTAGGGCATAGGTTCACCAATAAACAATACTCCGGGGTAAAATAGGGTAATCAATCATTAACATTGCATAAATAACATGATTAACAGGCTCTCGCAATTTATTAATCAACATAGATCTAACAGGCTCTCGCAATTTACTAGATCTAAGTTCTCATTGAAAATAGCCTTTAATATCAAATTAACATCTGCTCGATTCATCAATTTAATATTGCTACACTTTTACAAGCCGCAATTGTAAAACATTAAAACAATCCAATAAGAAATTATCATGCAATACCAATAATCAATAGTAGTCAATCATCAATGCATCAATTAATTAGATTGTAAAGGGCTCTCGCTACTTATTACAATCACACAATTAATCTATCGGTATTAAACCTCATCTCTCGAATCTTGACTTAACCATTTATAAATTAACTTGCCTATTGAAACTAGACCTGAACATTAATTCTCATCTCTCGATTCTTGAATCAATATTGTCAAACTCATGCATAAAAGATAGGCCTAATCTAGTCACAGAGCATTAAATCAATCAATAGGAAATTAATCTAGCATTGATAATTAACAACAATAATTTACCCCTTCATATTATTTATTAGGTCCCCATAAACCCTAGAAATTAAACTACTCACACATATTAAAAACTAAACTAATCAAAATAAAAGAAAAAATCATGATCAAAGGAATAAAATAAAATAACTAAGATTAAGGGAAGAGAAATCGTTACCAAAATAAATATGGAATTAATCAAAGGATTAAGAACAAAAGTTTAGAGAGAGATTAAGAGAGAGAAAACTAAGTAGAGAGAGAAAGTCTAAGAGAAAGGATTAAGAGAAAAAGAAAAAGGTAAAAAAAAGGAGAAGAAGAAGAAGTCCTAAAATCGTATTACGGAGGAGTATTTATACTTCGTACAAAAATCCTAAACTAAAACAAATTAAAACGACGCTAATCGTCTCCTAAATACACACGCGCCCGATCGGGCGAGGCACCGCCCGATCGGGCGCGCCTTTTTTCACCTCTAATAGCAATCTCGCGCCCGGCCGGGCGCGTCACCGGGCGCTTCTCCCGCCCGGCCGGGCGCGCCTTCGGGCGCCAGCCTTTTTGGCCGGGCGGATCATTTGGGCCACTATTTGGACTTCGATTGGGCTCCAATTCTTCAGACCAATCTGTGTTTCCTCTTTGGGTCTTGAATACTCAGTCCAAACGCCCCGGTATCACCTATACCAAGCCCTTAATCACCGGTTCGATGACTCTAACCGGCCCTGGGCTATAAAATCTGGTCGTGCTTTTCCAATGCTCGTGATTGCTCCTAAATATCTCGGGAAAATACTCCAAAAGCATAATTCCCTGCAAAAGTCAACCAAAACTACGAAAACACTAGAAAACACCAATTAGTAATAAAAGTGGCTCTAAAGAGCCAAAAACACTACTAATTAAGACCAAGGGACGGGGGTAAAATACAATATAAAATAGACACATCACCTTCCAATTTGCCTTAAAACGATCAATTTACCAATTCACAACTCTCACCGATTTTGTGAACTCAAGCCTACCACGGACATTTCAGACATCATATAATGGTCATATATGGTTCCAAACGGCATTATATGACCCTAAGATGTATCCCCTAGGGTCTTAACACATTTCGCCACCGGGCCCCTTAACCTAAAAAATTCCTCAAAAAGCGTGGATAATATAGCCTTCAATTTTTGAATTTTTTGACCTTTTTTTGCCCGGATATAAAAATTGCCGAGATGTTTACCATGGTCCCTAATACCCTCCGGAATTCCTATTAGGTAGGTGGTACAATCCAATTTGCCTTAAAACAGTCAATTTACCAATTCGCAACTTGCACCGATTTTGTGAACTCAAGCCTACCACGGACATTTATGACATCATTTAATGGTCATATATGTTTCCAAACGACCTTATATGACCCTAAGATGTATCCCCTAGGGTCTCAATATTTTTCGCCAACGGCCCAAATAAACTCAAAAATTCCTCAAAAAGCCTTGATAAATTTTTTTGAATTTTTTAACCTTTTTTCGCCCGGAAATAAAAATTTCGGAGAAGTATACTATGGTCACTAATATCTTCCGGGAGTCCAATTGAGTGGGTGGAACCATCCAATTTGCCTTAAAACGATCAATTTACTAATTCGCAACTCTCATCGATTTTGTGAACTCAAGCCTACCATGGACATTTCAGACATCATATAAAGGTCATATATGGTTCCAAACGACATTATATGACCCTAATATGTATCCCCTCGGGTCTTAAAACTTTTCGCCACCGGACCCCTTAACCTAAAAAATTCCTCAAAAAGCATAGATAGCCTTCAATTTTGGGATTTTTTGACCTTTTTTCGCCCAAAAATAAAAATTGCCGAGATGTTTACCATGGTATCTAATATTCTTCGGGATTCCAATTGAGTGGGTGGAACCATCCAATTTGCCTTAAAACGATCAATTTACTAATTCGCAACTTTCACCGATTTTCTGAACTCCAGCGTACCACTAACATTTATGACATTATGTACTCGTCATATATGGTTCCAAACGTAATTATTTGATCCTAAGATGTATCGCCTAGGGTCTTAATACTTTTCGCCACCGGGCCCCATAACCTCAAAAATTCCTCAAAAAGCGTGAATTGTTTACCATAGCCTTCAATTTTGGAATTTTTTGACCTTTTTTTGCCCAGAAATAAAAATTGTCGAGTTGTTTACCATAGTCCCTAATACCTTTCGGGAGTCCAATTGAGTGGGTGGAACCATCCATTTTGCCTTAAAACGGTCAATTTATTAATTCGCAACTTGCACCGATTTTGTGAACTCAAGCCTACCATGGACATTTCTGACATCATTTAATGGTCATATATGGTTCCAAACGACATTATATGACCCTAAGATGTATTCCCTAGGGTCTCAACACTTTTCGCCACCGAGCCCCGTAACCTCAAAAATTACTCAAAAAGCATGAATAATAGCCTTTAATTTTGGAATTTATTGACCTTTTTTTGCCCATAAATAAAAATTGCCGAGTTGTTTACCATGGTCCTTAATACCCTTCGGGAGTCTATTTGAGTGGGTGGAACCATCCAATTTGCCTTCAAACGGTCAATTTATTAATTCGCAACTTACACCGATTTTGTGTACTCAAGCCTACCATGGACATTTATGACATCAATTTATGGTCATATATGGTTCCAAACGAAATTATATGACCCTAAAATGTATTCCCTAGGGTCTCAACACTTTTCGCCACCGGGCCCCTTAACCTCAAAAATTCCTCAAAAAGCGTGGATAATAGCCTTCAATTTTGGAATATTTTGATCTTTTTTTGCCCGGAATTATAAATTTCCGAGATGTTTACCATGGTCCCTAATACCCTCCATGAGTCCAATTAGGTGGGTGGAACCATGCTATTTTCCTTAAAACGGTCAATTTACTAATTCGCAACTTGCACCGATTTTGTGAACTCAAGCCTACCATGGACATTTATGACATAATTTAATGGTCATTTATGGTTCCAAACGGCATTATATGACTCTAAGATGTATCCCCTAGGGTCTCGACACTTTTCGCCAACGACCCAAATAAACTCTAAAATTCCTCAAAAAGCGTGGATAATAGCCTTCAATTTTTGAATTTTTTGACCTTTTTTTGCCCGGAAATAAAAATTGCCGAGATGTTTATGTAATACCCCGTATTTTTAAGCCATTTACTAATTATTAATTATGGATTTTTCCGAAATATTTTATTATACAAAAAAAAAATATTTATTTAAGTTCATATATGATTTTAGAAAAATATAATTTTATTACGCGTTGTAATTATATGAGTCGACTCAAAGTTGTCGGAATTTCAGCCTTCAGTATTTTACTTCCGAGTCAAACTACCAAGTACCAAATTATTCCTCCTCCCGTAATCAAGGTCAACCCTTACTACTCATATCTACAACATTTATTAGGTCGGCTGCATTTATTGGGTCAGCAACATTTATTGGGTCAGCTGCATTTATTAGGTCAGCAGCATTTATTAGGTTGGCCGCATTAATTGGGTGGGCAGCATTTATGAAATCGGTTAGAATAGTGCCTAAGTTGGGGCTATATATAGCCATGAAACATGAGCTATTCCATCACACCTCCTACTTCTCTTCTTACTTTCCTTCTCCTTTCTCCTTCCTCCTCCATTTTCACCTCCTTTTTAAGCTTTCATTTTGTAGTCTTGAGCTCCTCACGAGCACCTCCTCGCCGCCACCTTATTACCACCATTTGGCCACCACCTTGCCGCCACCTCCTTCCTTGCGTTGCACCATAAGTAAGCCATATATTTCTCATTTTAGTACTACTACTAAGTACTAGTAATACTACTACTACTACTACTAAGCACTAGTAGTACTACTACTACATCTACATATTACTACTACTTCCTATATTATTATAATTATTATTACTACCATTATCATTGTTATTAATATGACTACTACTACTACTACTCACATGTACTACTACTACTTACGTAGCATTACTACTACCTTATTATTATTATTATTATTATTATTATTATTATTATTATTATTATTATTATTATTATTATTATGAATTATTAAAGATTATTTTATAAATACAAGTGTTAATTTTATAAAAGGGTTATAATAATAAGTTGTTCATGCACAACTAGTCAAAGTCAATAGTCTAAATCCTTGTATCTATGGGTTGAAAAGTATTTGATTAGGATTATTGGTTTGTTGTAGGAGGTATTTCCGGTTCGTAACTAGGAACCCCGTGTTTGTTTTGCAAAGATCAAGGTACGTACACGTGGCTAGATCTTTTAGAAAGTGGCTTTTATATGCAACGTGTTTTACATGTTAAGTGATTTCGAACCATGTTTAAATAATTGTGAAATATATTTCGGTGAAGCATGTTTTAATCATTTAATCTCAAATGTTAAAATATTTTATATGGTTGATTATAAACTTGTATTGATATTCAAGGAAGTTTTATTGTTTTAATCTATCCCGAGTATGGGATATTGGAAAATTTATTTATCAGGATTTATGCCTTGGATCTTTGGATTTTTAACTCCCACTATGCGGAGTAAGTTGAAGACTATGGACTTTGTATGACCCAGTCTTTCCCCTTGATAGCACTATGTAAAGGAGTTACTAGTTTGGGGGGTGTGCACACTTAGGTGGTAAAATGATTTACGAAAATGAGGATTGATCCATCCTGTTCAGAATTATCTTTGGAAAGTTGGTTGTTTCGAAAATTGGTTCTTTTGACAAGTTTTTATACATGAATTTCTATTCATGAATGGTTTGGATAAATTATGATTTATTTAAGTTAAATCTCTCTTTGAAAACATGTTTAATTAATTAAATTGATTTTACATGACTAGCATTTGTATGCACTTAGCATTTTGGCTAATACGTATTTGTTTTGTTTTGGCTTGGCCCTACTTATCATTTTGATAAGTAGATAGGTGATGGCGATCGGACAACGTGAACTATATGCTGCATTGGGAATGAAGGGCGGTGATCACCTAGTTTAATTTAGTATACATAGTATTAGTGGTGTAGCTACTTTGAAAGTGTACCAAACTATTATTATTACTATTATTATTAATGAAAGTTAAGCACTATTTTCCGCTGCAAAACTCTGTTAAGCCTTACGTAATCACGTGGCGGTAATACTCCCATGTTACTCCCTAAAGTTGGATACTATTGTTAATATTAGAGAGTAATTTGGGGGGTTACAGTTTACCATGGTCCCTAATACCCTCCGGGAATCCAAGGGGCCCGGTGGCGGAAAGTGTTAAGACCCTAGGGGATACATCTTAGGGTCATATAATGCCGTTTGGAACCATATATGACCATTATATGATGTCTAAAATGTCCGTGGTAGGCTTGAGTTCACAAAATCGGTGAGAGTTGCGAATTGGTAAATTGATCATTTTGACACTGGATGGTTCCACCTACTCAATTGGACACCCGGAGGATATTAGGGACCATAGTAAACATCTCGGCAATTTTTATTTCCGGGCGAAAAAAGGTTAAAAAATTCCAAAATTGAAGGCTATTAGCCACGCTTTTTGAAGAATTTTTGAGTTTATTTGGGTCGGTGGCGAAAAGTGTTGAGACCCTATGGGATACATCTTAGGGTCATATAATGCCGTTTGGAAACATTATGACCATTAAATGATGTCATAAATGTCCGTGGTAGGCTTGATTTCACAAAATCGGTGCAAGTTGCGAATTGGTAAATTGACCGTTTTAAGGCAAATTGGATGGTTCCACCAACCTAATTGGACTCTCGGAGGGTATTAGGGACCATGGTAAACATCTCGGCAATTTTTATTTCTGGGCTAAAAAATATCAAAATATTCCAAAATTGAAGGCTATATTCCACGCTTTTTGAGGAATTTTTGAGGTTACGGGGCCCGGTGGCGAAAAGTGTTGAGACCCTAGGGAATATATCTTAGGGTCATATAATGTCGTTTGGAACCATATATGACCATTAAATGATGTCATAAATGTCCATGGTAGGCTTGATTTCACAAAATCGGTACAAGTTGCGAATTAGTAAATTGACCGTTTTAAGGTAAATTGGATGGTTCCACCCACCTAATTGGACTCCCGTAGGGTATTAGGGACCATGGTAAACATCTCGGCAATTTTTATTTCCGGGCAAAAAAAGGTCAAAAAATTCCAAAATTGAAGGCTATTATACACGCTTTTTGAGGAATTTTTGAGGTTAAGGGGCCCGGTGGCGAAAATTGTTGAGACCCTAGGGAATACATCTTATCACTAGTAGAAAAATACAAAAAGGCACCGCTCTATGGCCACCGGTTTTTGAAGACCGGTGGCTTAAAAAATGGGCGGGATAGGCTAATTCACATTGCCACTGGTTCAAACGGAACTGGTGGCAATGGTAAAGGCCACCTGTTTGAACCCATGGCAATAATCAATTAAAAAAAAACGCCCCCCTTATAAACCCTAAACCCTACCTCATTTCCCTCTCAGTCGCTCTTTCTCTCTCCCGCTCTTCCCTCTCCTCTTTCTCTCTCCTGCTCTCCCCTCTCTTCTTTCTCTTTCAATTCGTCTTCACTATTCTCATCTCCTTTTCTTCGATCTCCTTCTTCAATCTCCTCCTTCTCCTTCTCATCTTCTTCTCTTGCTCTTCTCCTTCGTCTCCTTCTCCTTCGATCTCCTTCTCCCTCTTCTCCTTTGATCTCCTCGTCTCCTTCTCTTTCATTTCCACTATCACCAAGACCACCACGAAGACATGCACGAAGTTTGTGTTTGATTAATCGATTTTTCTTGGTTAATTAATCGGATTTTGTTGGGTTTAATTGATTGATTTTCTAAGTTTAATTAATCGTTTTTGGAATTGTTTGAGTTTCTTAATCGATTTTAATTTAGTTTTTAATCGATTTTAATTAATTAATTCTTGGTTTTTGTTTTTTGAGTTCGTGAATCAATTTCTTGGTTTTTTTCCTCAGTTTTTTTAACTTATTTCTGGGATTTTGTTTTTATTTTTGTTTAATTTTTTTTTTCTGGGATTTCTTCTGGGTTTTTGTTTCATTACTAGTTATTGATTTTCCTGTGTTAATTAGTCGATTTTGGATTTTTTTGAGTGTTTTCATCGATTTTAATTCGATTCTTAATTGATTTTAATCGATTCTAAGTCGATCTCCTTCTGGGTTCTATTCGATTTAATTCTGGGTTTTTTTTCTTTTTTTTTTTGAGTTCATGAAAATCAATTTGTTTTTTTGAGTTCAATTTAATTCTCATTTTTTTTTTCATTCTCGTTTTGAAAGTCAATTCGATTTTTTTTAGTTCGATTTAATTCTCGGGTTTTCACTAATTTCTGGGAATTTTGTTTAATTTTTTTTTTTGGGTTTTTTTTTTTCTTTTTTTCTGGGTTTTAGTTTTTTAGGTTATTTTTCTGGGTTTTTGTTTAATTTATGGGTTTAAAAAGCGTGGATAATAGCCTTCAATCAATTAATTTTTTGACCTTTTTTTACCCGGAAATAAAAATTGCCGAGATGTTTAACATGGTCCCTAATACCCTCCGGGAGTCCAATTAGGTGGGTGGAACCATCCAATTTTCCTTAAAACGGTCAATTTACCAATTCGCAACTCTCACCGATTTTGTGAACTCAAGCCTACCACGGACATTTCAGACATCATATAATGATCATATATGGTTCCAAACGGCATTATATGACCCTAAGATGTATCTCTAGGGTCTCAACACTTTTCGCCACCGGGCCCCTTAACCTAAAAAATTCCTCAAAAAGCGTGGATAGTAGCCTTCAATTTTGGAATTTTTTTGACCTTTTTTCGCCCAAAAATAAAAATTGTCGAGTTGTTTACTATGGTCCCTAATACCCTCCGGGAGTCCAATTGAGTGGGTGGAACCATCCATTTTGCCTTAAAACGGTCAATTTATTAATTCGCAACTTGCACCGATTTTCTGAACTCATGCCTACTATGGACATTTATAACATCATTTAATGGTCATATATGGTTCCAAACGGCATTATATGACCCTAAGATGTTTTCCCTAGGGTTTCAACACTTTTTGACACCGGGCCCCGTAACCTCAAAAATTCCTTAAAAAGCATGGATAATAGCTTTCAATTTTGGAAAATTTTGACATTTTTTCTCCAGAAAATAAAAATTACCGAGATGTTTATAATGGTCCTAATACCCTTTGAGAATCCAAATGGGTGGGTGGAACCATCCAATTTTCCTTAAAACGACCAATTTTCACGTTTTCGTACACTCCTCCTGTATTGGCTATAAGCTTTCACGGGGCTTGTACGTAGTCGAATAGTGGTCATATATGGGTCGAAACAATATTATATGTCCCCGGGATGTATCCCGTAATGTTTTGTGAAATTCCCACACCAGGTCCCGACACATCTTAAATTGTTCCGATTTCGTGTTTTATAGCCTTTATATTTGGCTTCCGTGTATCATTTTTTCACCCGGCGAGATTATGCATCTAAGTACTTCCTTGGGTTCCCAAAGGCCCTTGGGAGTCATAAACAGTGTCCGGAACCATCTAATTCATTCTTAAACGTCATGTCTTAAGGGCCTTGGGAGTCATAAATAGTGTTCGGAACCCGGTATGCCTTGTCCTTGGGTGCACATGTCTTATGCACATGCCACACGGCTCCTTGCCCACTTGTACCATCCAAAATCCCAACACTTAGGCTTTGTGACACCTCTTAATCCCATACTTAGCCTTTTTTAGCATACGAGATGCATCGCTAACCTCGTTTTCTAAAATATAGGTGTTTTTAGGGAATAGGGTGGGGGGAGGGACGAATCGAAGTGACATAGGGATGAATCTCAGTATCCACCGCGCGAGCTTAGCCTACGACACGTTCCGAAACCCCTACCGTAGGACGGCATCGGGCGGTGGGCGCATGCGTCACTTCTGGCCCGGATTTTGAGTTAGAGGCATTCAGTCATAATCCAGCACACAGTAGTTTCGCGCCACTGGCTTTTCAACCAGGCGGCGCATGCGCCACACGGCCCCTTGCCCACGCCCAAGAAAGAAATCCAACGTCCTAGGAGAAACCTCACGCCCATCATGAAACCCCACGCCCTAGGAGAAACCCCACGCCGAAGCTCAAACCCCACGCCCAAGGAAGAACCCCACGCCCATCATGAAACCCCACACCCTAGGAGAAACCCCACGCGTACTGTATCAACCCTACGCCCAATGAAGAACCCCACGCCCTAGAAAGAAACCCCATAACCAATGAAGAAACTTCACGCCCAAGGTCAAACCCCTCGCCCATGATGAAACCCCACGCCCTAGGAGAAACCCCACGCCGAAGCTCAAACCCCACGCCAATCATGAAACCCTACGCCCTAGGAGAAACCCCACGCCTAATGTATCAACCCTACGCCCAAGATGAAACCCCACGCCCTAGGAGAAACCCCACGTCGAAGCTCAAACCCCACGCCCAAGGAAGAACCCCACGCCCATCATGAAACCCCACGCCCTAGGAGAAACCCCACGCCTAATGTATCAACCCTACGCCCAAAACTCAAACCCTACGCCGAAGCTCACCCCACGCCATAGGAAGAAACCCCACGCCGAAGCTCAAACCCCACGCCCAAGGAAGAACCCCACGCCCATCATGAAACCCCACGCCCTAAGAGAAACCCTACGCCTACTGTATCAACCCTACGCCCAAAACTCAAACCCCACGCCTACTGTATCAACCCCATGCCCAATGAAGAACCCCACGCCTTAGAAAGAAACCCCACGCCCAATGAAGAAACTCCACGCCTAAGGTCAAATCCCACGCCCAAGATCAAACTCCACGCCCAAGCTCAAACCCCACGCCCAAGATGAAACCCCAAGCCCAAACTCCAACCCCACGCCTAATCTCATACCCCACGCCTTAGGAAGAAACCCCACGCCGTTACTCAAACCCCAAGCCTAAAGAGAGGACCCCACGCCCAAGGAAGAACCCCACGCCTAAGAGGGACCCACGCCTAAACTCAAACCCCACGCCCATCCTGATACCCCACGCCTAATGTATCAACCCTACGCCCATCCTGAAACCCCACGCCTAAGCTCAAAACCCACGCTTAAATAGAGACCCCACGACCAAGGAAGAACCCCACTCCCAAGGAAGAAACCCCATGCCCAAGGAAGAACCCACGCCCAAGGAAGAACCCCACGCCCAAGGATAAACCCTAAACAAACCAACCTCACGCCAACAAACCAACCCCACGCCCAACTAATAAGCCCCACGCCTTAGGGAGGACCCCATGCCCGAGGGACACCACGCTTATATAGGGGCGGGGCCCACACCCAAGGAAACCCCACGCTTATAGAGGGACCCCACGCCTAAGGAAACCCCACGCTCATAGAGGGACCCTACGCAATACTTCTTTTGGGGTGCTCAAAGTTTCCGAGGATAGTAATCTTCATGCCCTAGCTGAACAGAACAATATCTTCTGGTCAAATAATTCAGTAGCTCAACTTTTAGACATTTTGCTTTCAAATGCTATTGGGGAGACAATCTAGCAGAGTTTGGAACATCCTTCACACAGCTTTAGTGTCGAAAAGTATTGTGATTTTAGGTGATATATCTCGGGTTCATATAATGCCGTTTGGAAACATATATGATCATTATATGTTGTCATAAATGTTCGTGGTAGGCTTGAGTTAATGAAATCGGTGCAAGTTGTAAACTAGTAAATTGGTCTCTTAAAGGCAAATTGGATGGTTTGACCCAGCCAATTGGACTCCCGGAAGGTATTAGGGACCGTAATAAACATTTCAGCGTTTTTTACTTACCGGTTGAAAAAAGGTCAAAAAATTCCAAAATTAAAGGCTAATATCCACGTTTTTTGAGAAATTTTGGAGGCTTCAGGTAGAGCTTTCAATTCTCGAACTCAGGTCATGCTTGAGTCGGGTCACGTCGGGTCATACTTCTTATCGGGTTTGGGTCGAATTTAGGTCGGGTTAATAACAGGTCGGGTTACATTTGGGTCGGGTGAATGATAGGTCGGGTTTAATTTGGCTTTTGACGGGTTAAAACGGGTTAGGGTAATTCTCGAGTTCGAGTTGTGTTCAGTTCAAGTCAATAATTTGCTGGTTAGAATCAGGTTGGGTCATTCTCGGGTTTGAGTCGGGTTCGATTCAAGTCAATAATTTGCGTATTATAATCAGGTCGGGTCATACTCGGATTCAAGTCGGGTTCGGTTCAAGTCAATAATTTGCGGGTTATAATCAGGTAGGGTCATTTTCAAGTCGGATCATTCTCGGATTCAAGTCGGGTTATGTTCAAGTCAATAATTTGCAAATTACAATCAGGTCGGGTCATTTCCAAGTCAGGTTATGTTCGGATTCAACTAACTATAAATAGATGATTATCATTTTTATCAAGCTAATTAATTTCTTTGACTATAATATATATGGCAATATACTAGGGAACTATATTATAAATTTTAGGAAGATAATTATCTCGTTTGACCATACAACAAATATATACTATATTTAATTCTTAAATTTGAGGATGATACTCCTTTCTTTTGTTGGCCTGGACCAACTTGGTCTCCCTAGACAAAATGCTTTGATCAACAATAATAAGGTGGTCTAAATTGCATTTAAGGTGATTTGAAATCGGGTCAGGAAAAATTTAGGTTGAATTTAGGTCAGGTCAATAATAAGTCGTGTTGATTTCGAGTCTTGTTAGTAATAGACCGGGTTGAATTTTTTGGTCAGGTTAGTAATTGGTATGGGAAAATTCGGGTCGGGTCAATAACAAATCGGGTTGAATTTGGGTCAGGTTAATAACAAGTCGGGTTGATTTCGGGTCGGGTTTGTAACAGGTTGGGTTAAATTCGGGTCGGGTTAGGAACGGGTCGGGTTGAATTTATGTCAGGTTGGTTACAAGTCGAGTTAAATTCGGGTTTTGATGGCTTAAAACGGGTTTGGGTCAATTTCGATTCAAATCGGGTTTGGTTCAGGTCAATAACTTACACGTTACATTCGGGTCGGGTCATCTCCAGGTCAGTTCATGTTCGGGTTCGGGTCATATAAACTCGGGTCAACTCGGGTCCAGGGTTGGTTTCATGTCGGGTCAGGTCGAGTTTGGGTCACCATTTTTTCGGATTCAGATGATTCGGTTAATAATCGGATTTAAGTCGGTATTTCGGGTCGGGTCAACTTTTGACAGCTGTAGTCGTATGAGTCTAAAGTTGGAAAACACTATAGTGTAATTAACCGACTTATGAGGGCCCAAATACAAAAGGGGCAAGCTTAGGGCTGAAAAAGGTGAGTTTGTGGGAGGTAAATGGGGCCCACAAGGCCCACATTAAGTAACCTGACTCACAAATCCAAGATGAACTAAAAATATGTGGGACCTAGCTTTAAAAGAAGAATATAGATTTACATAAACTGACCGTACCAAAGTTTAATTTGCCATTTAGTGATGGCATAGTATTATAACACTTTGATCATCACCTGCACAAACTTTGTTCCTCGACGTGAGCCTTCCATTTTGTCTCATGTATGATTCATACTATGAAAAATCCCCCTATATAAATTTATATTATAATTACAATACTTGGTATCGACCTACTAATAATTGGTGGGTTTAATAAGGAGCTTGAATGACACATGTTCCATCATTTTACAAATAAGAACTGTTTCTAATATTAAAAAAAAAAAAAAAAAAAAAAAAAAAAAAAAAAAAAAAAAAAAAATTCATATAAAGTTAGATATGCCAATTGCAAAATTAGTTTGTTTCATCGATTTAATAATCCTATATTCATCTTCATTGTTACTCCTTATAATTTTTATCAAGTGCTCTATATTTGTAAATCTTTGCATCAATAAGCATCATGCATGTACACCATATACTTCATGGACAATATGGTGCATATAATCATACATTCATATGTTATCATCCCACCTATTGTAGCAACTCAGTGCTTCATCCATGCATTAATTTAACTGCGTTTACTTCGTTTAATTGTATACATCATGCCTACCCACTTTCTTAAAAGATAATAGGCCCGACCTCTCCAAATTTAATTGTAAGGCCCAAACTTTATTTTATCATAAAGGTATATTCTACTTTCTAATCTCTTACTATTTGACATAATTTATAGAATATAGACTAACCAGTGTAATAGTACAATACTTTTTCTATTACATACAAAGTTTGATTACATAACTTTGCAACAAAAAAAGATTGATTATATATATTAACTTGGATTGTCATAAATACGTATATGTTAGGAATGAATGTGTTTGGGTCCAATTTAGTCCAATTGGGCTTAGGCATTAAATGATCCAATTAAAAGCCCAAGGTCAAGGTTCATCTCTCCAATTGTGCTAAAGTCAAAGATCAGTCCTCAAGGCAAGCCAATTGGGCTAAGGCCCAACTTCTCCATGTATGAAGAGGTATAAAAGCCATCAATATTACATTTGTACATTCATTCAAGCAAAGCCTCAAGCAATTAATTCTCTTGCATAGTGTCTCTTTCCACGCACTGTACTGACTTTAGCATCGGAGGGGCCTTCCTCGGCAACACCCCCGAGGCTAGTTTACGTGTGTTTACTGTGCAGGAAACCTTCGGCCCAACATTACTTGGATCGAATCTAGTCTTCTCCACTTCATCGGACCTTCGGCAAGGTCCCATTGTTTTCACCCGAAACAATTTGGCGCCGTCTGTGGGGAAAACTTTCAAAAATCTTTAAGCCAAATTTCTAACCAAGATCATCTTGCAATTATCTTAGTAGCAATGGCTAAGAACCGCAAGAGCAAAGGCCCCCGTCAAGGAGCGGGCGAAAAGCCTAAAACCCCTACACCATCACCCTCGCCGGACCGGAACTCTCCCAAGGGTGCCAGCTCGAGGGGAGGATCATACAGGGAGGATTCCCTTTCTCCCGTAATTCATAACTCTCATCATAGGCCGAGTCACTCTCGGTCTAGCAGGGGTGAGTCCGATCATAGGACACATTCAGTGCCCCAAAGCCAACCATCGACTGTGCGCCCTCATTCCCACACTCGGCCGAGGACCCCTTTGACGGGGCCCAGCTCGGAGGAGGTGGCAAGAGCGCTGGCAGTGCTCATGGAGGCAATGAGGGCACAAAATATGCCACCACCTCGTGATCGAACTCCTCCGCATACCCGGCATCAGCGGAGGAAGCTAGACCATGATGGTGGGAAGCTTCCTTCCTTCCGGGAACTGGAAGAGTGGGAAGAGGATACCTGGAAAAATGAAAAAGAGAGGAAAAAGAACCCTCAATTTTTCAAAGGATCCTCATCCTCCCGACCAGAAATGCATAAGAGCAGCAGCTCAGCTTCTCGGCCAGAATCTACTCACCGAGAACAACCTGAGACTGTTCGCCGAAGCGTCCTCGACCGACTCGGCGGCAAGGAACCGAGCGTGCGCAGTCGCCTCTCGTTCCCTGCGGCCGAGGCCCAGACTTCCCAGCCAGGGACGAAAACCACTCCTACCTCTCTAAGAGGGCGGAGCGCGGTCCCTTCGGCCAGGAACAAGGGCAAGGCCGTTATGTTACCCGCCAGTTCGCCATTCGAGCAATGGATACTGGAAGAGCACGTGCCCACGGTTAAAATACCGTCGCACATCACATATGACGGGACCTCGGATTCGAAGGACCACGTGGCCTCGTATGAGACTCATATGCATCTTTGCCCCAGATCCGAAGCGACTTGGTGCAAATATTTCCTAACCACTCTCAAGGGGGTCGCGCAAGCGTGGATCTCCAAGGGAGTAAAGCAAGGCTCCATAACAGGGTGGGATGATCTGTCCTCCAAGTTTAGGAGCAAGTATTCCACGGCAAACCGCCGAGAGAAGACTACTGCAGAACTCATGAGTCTGCAACAGGGGGAAACCGAAAGCCTCCGAGACTATCTGACCCGTTTCAGTAACGAGTCATCCAGCGTCTCTCAGCTGGACCAGGGGCTAGCCGTTTTTGCAATGCAGAATGGCCTTCAGCCCGGGAAGTTCCTAGACTTCATGGTCATGCATACCCCGCAGACCTTGGAGGAAGCTCTGAATGCCTCGGATAAGTTCATCCGAGCCGAAGAATGGAACAAAGCGAAAACCCAACCTAGATTCGGAGGAGGGAAACAAAGACAGATACCCTTGTCTGAAGGCCAAGGCCATAAGGCAAAGGGAAAGTCAAAGGCCTCGGAGCAATCTTCGGCCAGCGACCCAAAGAAGGAAAAATCTGCCTCATACACAGGCAGATACGAGTCCTACACTCCGCTCTCTCTTCCACGCGCCAAAATTTACAGCAGGACGAAGGAGGAGCAGAGTTACCGAAAGCCGAGACCACTCCCAGAGTGGTATCAGCGAAGAAATAAAAATCAGTGGTGCGAGTTCCACGAGTCTCCGGGACACAACACTGAGGAGTGTATCCAACTGAAGGACCAGATAGAGGACATGGTCCGGAAGGGATCTTGAAAAAATACATCGCGGATCACTGCGAGAAAAAAGAGTCCGAGAAGTCAGCAAAGGACTCTCGGCAAGACCTCGACTTCCCCCGGAAGAACAGTAAAAAACCGGAGGGGAAATTCTCTCCGATCAATGTTATCTCGGGAGGAATATGCTCTCGGAGGGAGCACAAGCGACACCTTAGGGCTTTGACTCACCAGGTGAACAACGCTGACATTCAGTCTCCCCAATCGCCGGTGCCGAACATGACGTTCACAGCCGCCGACTGCCGGGGGATAACGTTCCCTCACGAGGATCCGTTGGTGAACATCGCCACGGTGGCCAACCACGACGTCAGTAAGGTCCTTGTTGACGGTGGCAGCGGAGCAAACATTCTGTTCCGAAAGGCCTACAATCAAATCAAGCTGAAGCCCAAGCACCTTACGCCGGTACCCTACCCGGTATCCGGGTTCAACGGGGCTTCAACTTATCCAGATGGGAAGGTGACACTTCCTATCACCATCGGCTGCGATGAGGCAGCCAGGAACGTCATGATTGAATTTTTGGTCATTGACGCTCCTTCAGTGTACAACGTGATTTTGGGGAGACCCATAATTCATGAGATCCAAGGGGTCGTCTCAACTTATCATCAGCTGATGATTTACGTCTCAGACGCCGGCTTCCCCGAAAGGATACAGGGCAACCAAAAGGACGCCCGAAGGTGCAACTACCTCAAGCCATCCAGTAGTCGCCCAGATGACGACAAGGATGAGGAGGAGAAAGAAAAAAAAAAGAGAGCCAAGCACAAAAAAGCCGAAAGGCCTAAGTGCTTTGGCCCAAGGATCTGTACCCAGAGGTAAAGGGCCCGAAAGGGAAAAGGCTAGCTCTTCAGCTGAACAGCAAGACTCAAAGAGCCAGCCGAAGAACAAAAAGACTGGGACACCTGCTGACATAGGCAGCAGGCCAGATTATGAAGAGTCCAGTCCATCAGCAATGGACATGGACCAACAGACTGAAACAGTTGAGTTGGCCGAAGGAGACGTTAAGAAATGTGTAACAATCGGGATGAAACTTGATCCGAACACCCGTTGTGAACTTATTCAGCTCTTTCGGGACAACAGAGATGTGTTTGCTTTCTCGGCAACTGATATGCCCGGGATAAGTCCAGACCTCATCTCCCATAAGCTTAATGTTGACCCAACGTGTCGACCAATTAAGCAAAAGAAGCGGAATTACTCCGCTAATAAGAACCGAGACATCGCAGCCAAGGTCAAAAAATTGCTGGAGGCAGGCTTCATCGAACCTTGCCAATATCCAGAATGGCTGGCAAATGTGGTGATGGTTCAGAAGGCCAATGGTACCTGGAGGATGTGTGTTGACTTCACGGACCTAAATAAGGCTTTTCCGAAGGATTTCTATCCCTTGCCGAGGATCGATCAGCTAGTCGATTCAACAAGTGGCCATGTCTTGCTTAGTTTCATGGACGCATTCTCGGGGTATCATCAGATCTTCATGCACCCCGACGATCGAGCAAAGACATCATTCGTCACGAACGCTGGGGTGTACAATTACAAAATGATGCCCTTCGGATTGAAAAATGCGGGGGAAACCTATCAAAGGCTGGTGGATCAAGTTTTTGCCGATCAAAAGGGCCGAAACATGGAAGTCTATGTCGACGATTCGATCGTAAAAAGCAAAAAACCTGAGGACCATGTTAAGGACCTGGCTGAAACTTTCGCCACCTTAAGAAAGCATCAAATGATGCTGAATCCGAAGAAGTGTATCTTCGGCGTGAAGTCAGGGAAATTCCTTGGGTTCATAGTCAGCAAAAGGGGGATTGATGTCAATCCCTCCAAAGTCAAAGCAGCGCTCGACCTTCCTGAGCCGAAAACAAAGCGGGATGTTCAGCGGCTCACCGGAAGAATGGCAGCCCTCTCGAGGTTCATTTCCAGAGCTTTGGATAAGGAGTTACCTTTCTTCAAAGCCCTGAAACTCCCGAAAACAAAAGAGCTCGTTTGGGAGGAAGAGCAAAAAGACGCCTTTAAACAGCTTCGGGAGCATCTGGCTCAACTCCCAACGCTGGCTAGCCCAGCAGAAGGAGAAACTTTGTATCTGTATGTGGCCGTTAGCCCAGCCACCATCAGTGCAGTACTGCTGAAGGAAGAAAGTAAAAGTCAGCAACCGATCTACTTTGTCAGTCATACACTGACGGATGCCGAGACTCGCTACCCTCTACTCGAGAAAGTCGCTTTCGCGGTAGTAGTAGCTGCTCGGAAGCTGAGGCCCTATTTTGATTGCCATCAGATAGTGGTCTTAACTGATCAGCCGTTGGAAAAAGTTCTCGGCAAGGTTGAAAAATCTGGTAGGCTAGCCAAGTGGGCTTTTGAGCTCACCGAATTCAGCATCAGCTACCGTCCGAGGGCTGCCATTAAGGTTCAAGCTCTAGCGGATTTCTTGGCCGAATGCTCATACCAAGAAGCGCTAGACAATGAAAAGAAAGTCTGGACCGTGTTTACGGATGGATCTTCCACCGAAAACGGTTCGGGGGCAGGAGTAGTGATAACTTCTCCCGAAGGCAAATCCTTTGAGTATGCACTAAAATTTTCTTTTAAGGCCTCGAACAACGAAGCCGAATATGAGGCAGCAATTGCTGGCCTAGAATTGTGCATCTCCCTGGAAGCCGATCGTGTCTGCCTGAAAACAGACTCTCAGCTAGTTGCATATCAGATTAGCGGCAGCTACGAGGCCAAAGAGCCCTCCATGATAGCTTATCTTGCCAAGAACAAGTCAGTCATTGCAGAGCTGAAAAAACTTTTGAGGTTCAGCTGATCCCAAGGGGTCAGAATACTCAAGCCGATGCACTCTCCAAACTTGCCAGTTCATCTCTTACCGAGCTGAACAGATCTGTATATGTAGAAGTGCGTCGAGAGAGAAGTGTCGACGAAGCACCTGAAGTGTGCTGCGCCGACCCAGAGCCTAGTTGGATGGACCCCATCCTAGCTTTCAAGCTTCGGGGAGAAACTCCCGAAGATAAAGCTTTGGCCTCCAAGATGAAGAGAACCAGCTCAAGGTTCATTGTCTTTAGGGGGGAACTTCTGAAAAAGTCCTTCTCAGCCCCATTGCTGAAATGCGTGGGACCAACAGATGCAGATTATATCCTACGGGAGATTCACCTCGGCATCTGTGGGAACCATATTGGGGAAAGGACCTTAGCTCACAAGGCATTGAGGGCTGGATATTACTGGCCCACCATGATCGCAGATGCTAAGGAGCTGGTCCGGAAATGCGAAAAATGTCAAAAATACGCTCCAGTTATCCACCAGCCAGCAAGGGATCTTCAGCCGATCCTTAATCCACTCCCGTTTGCCCAATGGGGACTGGATATACTAGGACCATTTCCAGAGGCTGTGTACCGGAAAAAATGGTTGATAGTTGGTGTTGACTACTTCAGTAAATGGATCGAGGCCGAAGCAGCCTCGAACATTACAGAGAAAACTGTCAGAAAATTTATCTGGCAGAATATCATCACTCGCTTTGGCATCCCGAGAGTATTTGTCTTCGATCATGGGAGGCAATTTGATAACTTACCGTTGAAGCGGTATACAGATCAGTTCGGCATCAAACTGGCATATTCAGCGGTATGCCACCCGCAAAGTAACGGACAAGCCGAAGCTACAAATAAACAGATCCTAAATGCCCTCAAGAAGAGGGTGGAAGATCAAAAGTCCAAGTGGCTGGAGGAGCTCCCTGGAACCCTTTGGTCCCTTCGGACAACTGAAAAAGAGGCAACGGGCTATTCACCTTTTGAACTGGTGTATGGTGCCGAAGCCGTTCTTCCGGTGGAAATTGGCTCTGAGAGCCTACGAGTGCACCACTTCTCGGCTGAGAATGAGCGACTGATGAGGGAATCTCTCGATTTCCTCGACGAAGTAAGAGACTCAGCCCGAGACAGAATGGCCGCTTATAAGCAGAGAATCAGCAAATTTTATAACCGAAGGGTCCATGCAAGGCCTCTTAAAATTGGAGACCTTGTCCTTCGAAATGTTGCTGCAGTTCAGAAAGGCCGAATCCATGGGAAACTCTCAGCTGCATGGGAAGGGCCTTATGAAATCTGTGATGAGCTTCAGCCAGGGACATACCGACTTCGGCAGTTGGATGGAACTGAGTTGAAAAATCACTGGAACGCTGATGTACTGAAAAAATATCATGTGTAAACCCTTTGGGGCAGAACAATCTTTGTAAGTACATTTTGAACTAATGAAAGGCCTTGGAGCCGCCATTTATATAAATGTTTACAACTTTTTATCCTTTCAAAGTTTTCTCGGTTCTATCTACTCTTTAAGGGTTTTTTATTCAGCCTCGTCTGAAACCTTCGCCTTCGGGTAACTGGGTTTCAGATTGCTGACAAAACTTGTCTTTTTAAAGAACACTGGTCTTTCAGCTGAAGTCAAACTTTAGTAAGACTTATTCTCCAAAGACATGAGTCCATGGACAATTCTGGGATATTGCCTTAACTGAGCCTTGTATCCCAGAAAGCCATTATCCGAAACATTGCCTTCAGTTGGCCCTGTGTTTCGGATATCCATTTTTCAATGATAGACAGAAAATCAAGGATAACAGCAACAGTTGGAAATTGTTTATTCAGCCTCGTCTGAAACCTTCGCCTTCGGGTAACTGGGTTTCAGATTGCTGACAAAACTCGTCTTTTTAAAGAACACTGGTCTTTCAGCTGAAGTCAAACTTCAGTAAGACTTGTTCTCCAAAGACATGAGTCCATGGACAATTCTGGGATATTGCCTTAACTGAGCCTTGTATCCCAGAAAGCCATTATCCGAAACATTGCCTTCAGTTGGCCCTGTGTTTCGGATATCCATTTTTCAAGAACTCTAGTCTTTCAGCTGAAGTCAAGCTTCAGTAAGATTTGTTCTCCAAAGGCGTGAGTCCATGGACAATTCTGGGATATTACCTATCCCAGAAAGCCATTATCCGAAGCATTGCCTTCAGTTGGCCCTGTGTTTCGAATACCCATTTTTAAGAAATTATTTATTCAGCTGAAGCCATACTTCAATTTCTGGGGGGGCAAGAAGCACTACCAGTGCAAGTTTATGATCAGCAGAATTGAAGAAACAGTAAAGCACTCAAAAACAAAGCAGCTGAAGAAAAGAACATCAAATTAATAATTTATGCTCAGAAATTGAGCTACAAGTTCAAATAAGTTAAGAAACTATATCGGCAGCCGCCCACAAGCGGAAAATAACAGCTGCCGAAATACGTACAGAAGCAAAAAAAAATAAACTGTTTTGTAAGACAAGGCAAGCTGAAGCAAAAAACAAACAAGGCAAAAAAATTCAGAAAGCGGCAAGTCTAAAGTTGAGCGCATGATGAACCGCAAGATTCTGAAGACGACTGCCCGAGTTCCTATGCTTTAGCCCGAGGATCAGACTAGTCAGCATTGTTGAGCCCCATGGTGGTCTCAGCCCCAGCAGCAGAAGAAGCAGGCTTTGCACTCTGCCGAGCCTCCCTTTCCCTCTGTTCAGCTTCTTCTTCGGCTTCCTCAGCCTTAAGGATTTCAGCTTCGACTGGAGTTGCATACTTCATATGAGGGTCTTCGGGATTCTGGACCCATTCAGCACATTTGGACCAGTCCAGCTTCGGCTCAGCATGAAGGCAGACTCTTCGGCACACTCTGAACCCGTTTCTGAAACCCATTTCATATTCTTCCTGGGTATAGACACGGACTTTGAGTAGAGACTCAGCATCAGCCAACTTCTTCTGGGTCTCCTCCAAGTCTTCCTTGGATTTCTTCAGCTCATCGGCGATCTTGGAGGAGGAACCTTTCAGCTCATTCAGCTCCTGCTGAACTTGGGAAGCCTTTGTCTGAGCCTGGGCCACTTCTTCCTTTTTGGCCATCAGCTGATCCTCAGCTTCTTGGAGCTTAGCTCTCTGAGCTTCAGCAGCAGCAGCAGCCTCTGAGAGTTGGACATCCCTGGCTTGGAGCATCTCTTCAGCAGCCATTCTGCTGGCTTCAAGAGCTTCTAGCCGTTGCTGCACTTCAGCTTGTGCAGCAGCTCCTTCCTGGATTCGGCTCTCAATGGTAGCCTTGAATTTGGAGATGTCCACTCCCATGTGCTCTTGGAGGAATTTTTCCCCTTCCATCAGTGGGGGAAAAACTTCCTTCTCCATAGCGTCGCAGAAGGTTTTGAAGGCTTCAGCAGCTTTTTTCTCGTATTCCTCACCCATCTGCTGCTTCTCTTCAACTGCTGCTTGCTTCAGCTTAGCAAGCTTTAACTCCTCTTCGGCTACCTTTTTGTCGTGCTCGGCAGCGTCTACCCTATCTTGTAGGGTATCTATCAGCTCTACAGCGAGAGTCTGATTGTGCACGAACTGAAAACAGGAGCACAAGTTAAAATAAAAAATAAATAAAAATAGAGCTGAATTTTAGAGGAAATAAAGGCAAGGAAAATCACCTGCATCATCAGCAGTTGGTTAGACCTGGCTGGGTCAGGAACTGATCTGTTGGATTCGCCCATCCCAGCAGTGGCCTTCAGCGACCAGATTCTTGCCCTATCTACTTCGGACGTGCCAGCAAAATCGCCGAAGTAGGCTGCAGCACCTTCTCGGTTCTGACCCCATATGAGGTCCCAAATGTGATCTGGGATTGGAATTCGGGGGGCCGAGAAACCCATTTCTCCATATTGCAGAGTCTGGAAGGAAGGAAAGGATGATGACGGAGCTTCTTTAACTTTGGATGGCTCAGCATCCTCCTTCTCAGAAGAGTCAATTATTATGACCTCTTCTTCTTCAGGGGTGAGGACGAAAGCCACAACCTCTCTTGCAATGTCTGGCGTGAAACCCTCAGCACTGGGCATCGCGGCATCCTCATTCTTGTGCTTAGCAGCACTCTCCTGAACTTCTTCTTGGACCCTCCCTTAGATTCGGGAGTTTTCTGATCCACCTCCATTTCAGGAGGTGGCGGAGGGGTCTTTGGAGGTGATTGAGGTGGTGGTCGGGGAACCCTCTGCGATCCATTTCCTTCCTCGGGTTCCCTTATTTCGACGCCGATGGTCATCGGCCTCCGCTGAAAGTCATGGGGGCCGATGATGGCCATTCTTCGGCGCCTTTTCTGAAGCAGCTGCTCGTCCATGTCTGAGTCTGAGGACTCTTCTTGTATCTGGTCTTTGGGACGAACAGGGGCTTTCCCTTCTCTGTGTCTATTACTCTCTTCAGACTGTAAAAGACAGGGGGGAGGAAGAATGTGAGTACAAAAAAAAAAAAAAAAAAAAAAAAAAAAAAAACAAAAACAAAAAACAGAAACAGACAAAGTTAAGTCTGAAAGCTCACCGAGGTCTTCAGCAAAGCCTCGTCTTCTTCAGCTGCCCTAGCTGCAGCTTCTTCTTCAGCAGCCCTGGAGGACCCTTCTCCTCCTTCACAAGCTTCAATAACCCGTGCAACCTCTTCGGCCGTACGGGCAGCTTCAACTTCTTCGTCCAGCAGCTGAAACCAGGGATCTCTCTTCTTCCACCAAGGCTTCTGCCTCTGATACAGAGCAACAACCTCAATTTGGAAGTGGGAAGAGTCTAGATGAACTTCCCTATGCCTCGGTTCAGTGATAGAGGGGGCCCGATCAGTTACAACTCGTTCTCGGTTGACGCCAAGACGAGCGTAGTTAATGCCGACGTTGGTCTCGTCCCGCTCTGAAAAAGAAAAGGGGAAAGGTCAGTTCAGTTAGGTTGGCACAGCATAAAAAAGCGAAGTGAGAGGAGAAAAAGAGATAATTAAAAAGCCTCGGCCCCAGCCGAAGAAGCTTACCATCCTTAAACTTTCGGCTGAGGCCGACAGCTGCTAGCATGTTCTCTTGGAAAACATAATGCGTATCGGGGTGCCAAGTCTCCGGGATATGCTGCATTCGGCCGCTGCCCCCCCGGTTCGGCAGCTTGCCGAAGATATTCTGTTGATTAAGTTTTGGATCTGGGCCGTTATCTGCGGGGGGACCTAAGCTTCCCATGTCAGGATCAGGCTCAGCAAGGTACCGGGGAGCGCTGAAGACGCAAGGGTGGCCCGGGTCCGTGGGTGCCCTAACCCAAATCCATTGACCTCTCCAGTCCTTGTCTGAAGAGTCGTTCGGCCACATGGTTAGGTACTGGGGCCGAGACTCAATCCGGTACCACCCAGAACCGTGACTTCCGTGCCCACTTTGAATATTTGGCACTAGCCGATGAAGCTTTTTGAAGCAGTGCAGGTTCGGCACATACCTGAAGAACTTGCAGACCCATAAGTATGTCATCACCCTTCGGATGCTAGTAGGAGTTAGCTGACATAGGGAAATATTGTAATGGATCAGCAAGTCTCGGACGAATACGTCCAAAGGGAACCTCAGCCCATACTGAAGTTGTCTTGTGTACACCCCCACATACCCCGGGGGTGGACGATGGATTCTATCGGATGCCACGGGCATTCGGCACCAATACCCATCAGCTTCAAGGATGTCGTAATGCAACTCAATCTGTTCGGCAAACCGATACTGTTCGGCATTCTCCACCCACCATGAGTAGGGGCGGTTCTTTATCATGGCCGAAGCTACTTCGGCATCCTCCCACTCTGAAAACCCGGGGAGGATATCCCAAAGGACAGCGGGAACTTCATCGTCCCGCCCAGAAGCGCTCGGCCCCTCTGTTCTCTGAGGAGGAGCCGAGGAAATTGGAGTCGCCCTAATCCCTTCAGCAGGGTCAGACTCTGCTCTTCGTCCATTCCAGGTCCCAATCCTGTTCCTGGGATCGGGAATTGGCCTTGCTCTTCTTGGAGCACGGGCTCTACCCCTAACTCCTCTCGCCATTGATAATTTCGAAGAAAAAAGTCGAAAAAAAGAGGGAAGGAGTTCAAATTCGAAGAAAAATAAACTAAAATCAAAGGAATTTACCTTAATCTGAAGCGAAAGTTGCCGATTTACGAATTGGTAGTGGCAAATCTCAGTTTCTAAGCTTAATGCTCGGGGAATTTGCGAAGTTTTGATGCGGGTTCTTGGGTTCTCTCGAGAAATCTGGGTTTGTGTTGGTGAATAAGTGAGGAGAGATGACGCGCCTCTAATTATATCTCCAGAAATGAGAATACGGGGAGTCCGCGTTTCAATTTCTCTTAAATACCTCACTAAGTAACCGTTAAACACACGACCTTGCCATTAAACTGCCCATTATCCGTCCAACTTCCACAATTATCCGCCTTAACTGTTGTTATCTCATTAATTACGGTTTAAATTCAAATTTTTGGATTAATTAAATCATTCACTTCCCTCCTTTTCTGATTAAATCAAACCCGACCCGTCATCCTTCCAAATCGGGTCTGGGGGCAAGTTGTTTGGGTCCAATTTAGTCCAATTGGGCTTAGGCATTAAATGATCCAATTAAAAGCCCAAGGTCAAGGTTCATCTCTCCAATTGTGCTAAAGTCAAAGATCAGTCCTCAAGGCAAGCCAATTGGGCTAAGGCCCAACTTCTCCATGTATGCAGAGGTATAAAAGCCATCAATATTACATTTGTACATTCATTCAAGCAAAGCCTCAAGCAATTAATTCTCTTGCACAATGTTCTCTTTCTACACACTGTACTGACTTTAGCATCGGAGGGGCCTTCCTCGGCAACACCCCCGAGGCTAGTTTACGTGTGTTTACTGTGCAGGAAACCTTCGGCCCAACATTACTTGGATCGAATCTAGTCTTCTCCACTTCATCAGACCTTCGGCAAGGTCCCATTGTTTTCACCCGAAACAGAATGTATTTTTCTTTAAAAATTTCTCCGCATATCTCTTGCTATTTCGTAATAGAATTCTTAACCTTTCTACGTCTTACCAGTTGACCTAGCTACCACAACCTTTTTATGATTTTACCCTTTGAGGAGTAGAGAGATGGATAAGGGCAAATATCATATTTCACAAATAAAGCTTCTAATCACAATTAAGACCCACATAATAATCATAAAAAAATTGCCACCCTAACTAACACTAAGCAAAACAAGGGAAAAAGGAATGAATGTTAAATATCTAAAAATGAAATAATGTTGTTGTAAGACACCACTAGCTAGTAGCTACAAAATATTGTGAACGACCACTTAACCCATTAAACCCCCCAAAAAAGGTACATAAAGTTATAAACGGGCTAGGGCAAGTGGAGGAAGTGCAAAGTAACGTAGTTAGCTGTATACTTGTATGCTAATTAAGTTATCTTGAGATATCCAACTAAAAGATTGATCATTAGATTGGCCTCTTTGTTACATTAGCACTAACATCATTAGAGTGCTTTTAATCTACACGAGGACCATTTCTTTTTATAAAAAAATTTAAGTTAAGCCACATTTAGATCAATTCACCTTAATAGTACTAAAACTCATTATTTAACTCATCTTTAAGAGAAATATATGTGTGTGTAGGTTGGGTACAAATAAATTCACATCGGTTTCATTCAAAAGAAAAACAAAAACTAGTTCAGTTCTGAAAAAACATAGGCTACTCAAATTTAGTACGTTTACACCTAAATATTGGTAAGTTGGTTTAGAAAAAATAGGTTTGAATTAAGTTCGGTTAAGTTAATAAATTTATTGGGAGAAATAGGTTTGAATTAAGTACGGTACGGTGTAAGTTCAATAGTAGCGTAGTACAATAATGTTGGCAAAGGTTATACTTCTAATTCGTCATGACTATTTGCGTGCTCTGATTTTAATTTCTTCAAATATGACCTACCATTTTCACTACATTTGAGTATGATATAATGATCAAGAAAATAGCCAAGTGAAGTTCTCGAGTAATAGTAGTATTGATGACCTATCAATTGTCAATTGTACATTGCCTAGAAATATGTGGAGCTAATGTGAAACATGAAGAGTGTTTAAACAGTACTAAAGTGATATTTGAATAAAATGTTTAAACACTACTATTGAAACTACCAACGGTATTTTATATCTAGAGATAAGATTTTCTTTTTCACGTTTAGTCGTGAGGTCATTATCAATGACTTGTTACAATAACGAGTGTACATGAAGAGTGTTTGGGATTAAGACGCGAATGGAGGGAAGAGATCAAGGACATGTGTGGGGATTCATAAGATATGTTAAGAGTGAAAAAATATTTGATTGTACTAGTATATACCAGTTGTAGACTAAGACATTTATACATGGAGTAATTGAAGATATTTATCAAATTTTCAATGCAAATAACACAAAACTCAAAAACGATAGCATAAAATACGTCAAGTCGACTTCTTTTGATTGTGTGGGTTCCTAGATTGATCAAAATCTAGCAAATATAGCACAAGTATTTTTCCATCATTTAATTGTGTCCTTATATAAAGGAAATCGACAAATAAAGGAAGAAATTATTGAAAAGAGCAATTAAAATGGAAGGTCCCACAAAAAGGACATTTATGCCTTTTGTGTGCACAAATGCCTTGACCTATTGCTTTCCTTTACCCTCTTTCTTATTAGAGACACTAAAAGGTAACAATGAAAGGCCAATTTATGCTCCATAATCTATCACTATCATCCTAAAAGTTGAATGTTAATCTAATTAATTACCCCACAAATTCATTAATTCGCATCTCATTTAATTACTAAAGACAAATCTCCACGAACCAAATATGCGCATAACCAAGATTTCATCTTTTTTTTTAGCTGTAATACAGTGTATTTGGAAGTTTAATTATTTTTAAAAATTATTAGGGAGTATTAGATTAATGGTTTATCCACCACAACTATCAAATCTCTTGGTTAAATTATTATCAAATCTTAACAAAAGAGAAAAAAGAAAGGAGATCTTACTCAATGATGCTATTCTTGTCCAATCCTTAATTTTCTCATAAAAAGATTTCATACTTCTACAAAGAAAAAACTTTTTTGTAAATGGTCCTAATAAAGGATATTCATAGCACATGATGTTGTTGCGCAACGTTTTCAAAACTTTAACATAACTACAAGGAATGGCTAAGATCAATACAAGAGTGAGGAGTCACTACTAATATCTTGTTGTGGTGGCATTGAGTCATACACCAAGTACACTATTATGTGGGAGTGTGGGACTAATAATTTCTTGCGCCTAGGAGTGTCGAAGATAGTGCTTCTAATCAAGCTCATGCACCACATCCCACATGTGTTATGCGTACAGGGATTTATACTACTACCTCCGTTACAGGTTATGTGCAACAATTTGACATAAAGTAGAGAGAAAAAATGTCTAATCCACGGAGGTAGTAGTATTGATTTTTATTTAATTTTTTTTATTTTAAACCTACATAAATATTGCACAATTACACGCCATTAATTATTATACTTTATTCTCTCCTCCATTAGGAATAAAAAGGTGGTAATCTTACTTAAAGGATTAAGTTACATGAACAAACATATATAGTGCTTGGAAAGTAACAAAATAAAAGGTAAGGCATAATCAGATGCTAAGTTTAGAATTTGGATCATTGGACAAAAGAAAGTAAAAAAAAAAAAAAAGCCACTTCCATAGTTCCATTTACAAGAAGGACAAATCAAAACAAAGAAATTAAAGGGTGAACATACAGAACAAAGGATATACTCATATACCCCCTACTTTAACGTTACAACACTACACCACTTTGCTAAAACTGATCATATCATTTTCTTCCAATTTAATCGCTAAAATCCTAAAGATTATTAACGAAAAAAACACGAAAATCCGTTTGTTTTTTTTTTAAATTGTTAATTGAGATAAGTTAGAAACTACGATAAACTAACTAACTAAAACTAACTAACATCTGAAGAGTCTACAACTCACGAGGATCAACGAAAATAGTTACACCGGGCGGTGACTTAGTCCAGTCACCCACAGATCCGTCACTGTAGTCTTCCCCAAGTCTCTTAATACACCATATATCTTCGTCACAAGACAGCTTTTTCCAGTGAGGGATTCCAGCTTTTAGCGGATCGCTGTTAGCTACTTCAGTAGCCACAATACTGGACCCTTTTTCTTGGGCCAAGTTATGAGCAAATCCACATAAAGCCTTAACAAGCTTCACAGCTTCTGGGCCTTCACCCCCAAGCCCATACAAAAAATGAAGCCCAAATGGCTTAAAAACCTCCGGAAAAGATGGGATTTTTAAAAAAGGAAAAGCCCGGTCCATAATCCTACTTGTCTTAGCCAACCCTCTGCCCACGCGCGAAGCGCCACGTACTTCCAATCTCCAAAGATCATTACAGTTCCAAACACTGATAATCGCCCACGACTCGGGCGGATTAGACAAAAACTCATCCGCCCCAGGCCACAAGTCCAGCGCGTGTTGTCCACGTGTCACGGCAACAAACGTGCCAAGACTAAGAGGATTTTTTAAGATCACGTCGATGTCCCGCGGAAAAAACTCCGTGGTGGTGAACTTGTAGCGGTAGAGAATTTCGGCATCAGAAGGCAAAACACGAAAGATGGACACCCGTTTAGAGACCTTAGCTCGATGTTCAAAAACTGGTTGGACTAATATAGACGGTGTCCTGAACTTGGTGTAGCCACTTTTTTTAGTGAACAACGAGAGTGAAGCTTGGTTATCATTTTCCGTAGCTAAATACGAGTATTCCGCACCACTTTGGCGAAACCATTCTTCGAGTTTATTCACCAATTTTAACGCTATCCCCATTCTCCTATAAGAAAATAAAAAGTCCCGTTATTTATTTATTAATCATGACATTAAAACATAAATGCATAATTAGTATGATCATAATTTTATTTCATTTATTTAGAAAAAAAAATACATACCGGTGTGAAGGGGAAACACGAAGGCCTAAGATATAGGCGAGTTTGGTGAGAATAGCAGTAATTTTAGGAGAGTCGTGATTCTCGTAAAGGGTAGATTTGGAAGATCGAGTTAATTTTTTACCACAAGTAACGATTTTGATGCAACCTCTAATCATTCCCACTATCACTCGTTTTTCCTTCCCTTGTTCGTCTTCTTCCACTACTTCCGCTACCTGAAATTTTTCCACAACACATTTTCATTAAAAAGTCAATCCAATAGTATTTTGATAATTATAGTACAACTTCAAGAAAATTATAGTACTACTTGGAAGAAATTATTGTACTATTGTAGCACAATGTGAATAAGAAGAATTATTTTAACAAAATATATGGAGAATAAGATTCTAAAGTGTGGACCCTTTTCATTTAATTAACAACGTAAACTACTTGTATTTATTTTTATAATAAATCACATCAAACAATTTAGCCCACTCAAAGGTCATGACAATAATAATAATGTTAAAAAAAAGTAAGGGCATATCATCGGATACATGTGATCATGCAAACTAAAAAAAAGAGTTAACCCGGATTGGGAAGATTGGTGGTGGGTTCACACGAAACGAACCACGAACCCACCACCATCATACCAAACTCATTACTCCGTACAAATTATAACTACAATTCAAACGATGTGCAATATAATATATACAGAAGCGAACCCGCTTCGAAGAGGTTGAAGAAAAGAGAAGGAAGTATACCAGCATAAGAAAAGCAGGGGAGTGGCGTATGCGGCAAAGAGGGTCCCCTAAAAGATCAGTAAACAGAGAAATTTTAGAAGTGGGACCAACTTCACATCTCCTCTCTAATTCTTCTACTTCCTTACTATCTCTCTCTATTGAGTATTCTCTTACGAATACTTTCTCCATCCCCATTTTTTCTGTATTTACTACAACTAAGTTCGTTGTTGTTGTGTTAGTTGCAGTAGTGTTTGAACAAATTCACCTGTACATGGGTGTATTTATACACAAGAGCTTCTCACTAATCTATGCAACTCCCAACTATATAATATAATTATAATATAAGGTTGGTTATAATATAAAAAGAAAAAAGAAACGCAGCGTTTTCAAGGAGGTGCTGCTGGTGTATGATACGATAGGACAGAGAATAGGGGAAGAGAAAAGAGGATTTGATTGGATAATTGAAGGAAGAGGAAATTAGGCAGTTTCAATTTGTTGTTATTGGAAGTAATTAAGCTTTTTATTTTTATATTTTCTGTGTAATATATAGCAGAGTCTATGTATATATGCAGGTTTGCAGATATATATAGGGGGGAGGTTTTGACAGTAATAGAACAGAGGATTTTTTTTATATATTTTTTTTGAAAAATAGGGAAGAGGATGGAAAGCCGTTAAGCTTCTTATAACAATAAAAGTTATTTTGGGGAATTAAGAATGTTTTTCTTTTTAATAAAAAATTAAATAATGATGGAATATGGATGGATTATTAATATTATGGTTATAGATAAATTTAATCATTTGTTGAGATACTACCAAGTGCATGCTTCTTTTGGTTTTCCTCTCTTTTAATACCCACCTTCTTTCTCCCCCTTTTCTTTCAATTGTGTAATTATTTATGGGTAATGCTATACATAGCCCTTAGGGCTATATATAAGCATTGAATTTACTCTTGGAAAATATATAAAGTTAGAAATTCATGACAAAAACACGCGCAAATCGGTGTAATTAGTGTGTTTTTGTCATGATTTTCTAAATTTAAACAATTTTCAAGAGTAAATTAAATGCTTATATGTAGCCCTTAGGGCTATGTATAGCATTTTCCATTATTTATATTCCATTGCTCTAGAATCTCCTATCTTTTCGTCTTTTTATCAACACATATATTATACTCGCGTCGTGTACACTAATTATGCTTAATAAATTACTTAACAAACAGAGTACACTATATAAGTACTTAATCAATGTATTTTCTTATTATGTCTAGTTACAAATGATGTATTTTACTCCGTATAATGAAAATATATATATTTCATATATTGTAAAATTAACCATTTTCAAAATTAAATAGAGTAGATGGTATAGGAGGAGAAAGGGGAGAAATAAAAATATTCATTAAATTTGGTAAGGCATATTTATATTTATATAGGTAGAGGCAATAAATATATAATGATGAGGAAAAGAAATGGCGGCTGAGAGTATAATATACTGTATAGTTTTGTTTTAAAATAATTAAAATTATGATAATAATGATTAATTTATTGCTGCGTAAGAAGCGTTGCCATTAGGACCCCATTAGTAATGATTACCTTTCCAAAAACCCCTCATTCTCTATCTCCACTGCCATACATGATACATCCATTATCATTACATCAACATCAAAATCGCCATCAACATCATAGTCACCATCATGATGATGATCATGACATTTCCTTACCATTAAATTTTAAAACATCATAATATTGGTAGATCAATCCCGCATTTTACTCTGCTTCGGAGTCTTGTTCCTTTCTTGCTTTTCCTCTTTTTCACAACCCGCAACGTTATCTCTATGCATCTATTTTGTATGTATGGATATGCATGTTGCATCAAACATACATACATACATGCATGTTACATGCGATGACATGATGAACAAATGCAATTCATTCATTATTATTTCTTTTTTCCCATACTTTACTAAACCTCAATTCTCGCGGTTTTTTCATTTACTATATGATGCTATAAGGCAATTAATAAGGTTTTTGTTTTTAACAAAATTATTATTATAAATTATAAACAAAATCTTCTTCTATTTAAAAAAGTGTGGTATTGTGATGACATGGCTGATTGAGTGCCGTCAATTCCACATTCCAAGGCTTAACCGCAGTTTTGCGCCGTTTGATATATGTGACAAAATAGGGTAGGAAGTAGGATCATTACAACTAAACGATTTAGCTGATGCTGATCATTACAATAGAGGACAACAAATTTTTGGCATCAAATTAATAATCATCATCTCTTTTTAACCTCAATTGTGATTACTCTAGTTTTTAGGTTAATTTTATGCTTGAACATAAACATTTCTAAGAAGTTAAATAAAAAGGAGTTAAACATACAAAGTATAGAGTAAAGAAACGTAACTAACCACTATTTTAAACATATGATCTATGATAAAAATTACTCACTATATTCCTAATGTACTACGAGTACATTTATGTTTTATATTATACACGGTGACTAAGATATAATTAAAGTAGAGATATTTTCTTATTTTTAATGTAAAGTTAATATGTTGTACTTTTGTGATTACTCCATAGGTTAATTGAATGAGAATCCAGGAAAATGTTAAGTGAATGAAATTTGAAAAAATTGATTTCAATTCAATGGAAATAAAATTAATTACTAACACAAATTTTTAGGGGAAAAAATTGGAATATTATGTACTTTGTAATTCATAAAAAGGAAAATTACATAGCAAAGGAAAATGTCTATAAAAAGAGAGAAGGGGATCCACTTTCAAATAACTTAATTCAAAACTTATATACTTGACTACTTAAATTTGTATCTATGTAATAAATCTACACAACTAGTTTATATATTCGTCCGTCTCCTTATGGTGGAGTGTCTCCCTATGGTGGAGTCGTTAGTTTTTGTTAGTTTAGTTGTTTGTTTTTGTTTAGGGTTTGTTTGTGTGTTAGGGGTTATAAAAAAAATAATCATCTTTTGCCCTATTGTCAGTTCTTTAGTAAAGATTTGTTCGGAATCGCAACGGTTGTCAAATTTTCAAATGCGTTCAGGCGAATCAGATGAGAACATCCTTACGGCTACAACAAATCGTTAGACCGTCTCTGTGCAAGATCTTTTCGACGATCGTAGCTCTGATGAAGGAAAACCTAAGTTGTTCAATTTTATGTATATGTTAATTTAGATTTTATTTGTAGATGTCGGATTGCTCTTTATTAATGAATTTATTTGTTTAAAAAAAAAATTGTATCTATGTTGTACAAAACATGCTTAGATTAATGCTGAATAGTTTTTTGGGAGTCCAGGGGAAGAAGAAAAAGATCCATATGCAACGGATGTGATTACTTAATTAGTGAATATAATTGAAAGAGACTACTAATGTATTTCATAGATTAATTTGGCGGCAAAAGTAAAAGGCAGGCAAAACAAAGCGATTCTACTAATCATTAGAGCTTTTTAGGAAGTGGACACGTTAATTAATTTACTTAATTTGTGGGTTAATGTGGTAATTATATCATCATTGGTAAGGGCATTAATTTTTTTATTGGAACCCTTTTTTTTTCTTTAAGTGCATACTGATCGGAGTTTTCTCTTTTATTCTTCTCACTTCCACATCATTATCTTAATCAATTATAACTAATCCTAAGTTTTCTAAATACATATAAAAAGGTGATTAATGGTATTCCATTGCTCAATTCATTTTTTTTCCAGAGGTGGTCATGTGTCACACCAATTATATGAATATTATTCAAGTAAAACAATACCGTATTTCATTTAGGAAAATGCTATACATAGCCCTTAGTGCTACATATAAGCATTAAAAACACTCTTGGAAATTGGTTAAATTTAGAAAATTATGATAAAAACACAATAATTACACTGATCTACGCGTGTTTTTGTCATGAATTTCTAATTTTATACAAATTTCAAGAGTATTTTTAATGTTATATATATGTGTATATATATAAGGTAGGGCATTTCCCATTTTTATAGGAACTTCTGTACCAGAAACAATGGTATCTCCAATTATAGCCCCTCTGGGATGTAAAATATATCTCCTCGCCATCCCCATAGTGTATGAGACAAATGTATGCATTTCGATTAGGGTCGTATTCTATGGTTACGATTCTACCATATATGTCTTTTTCATTCCGTCGAAAATCGATTTTACGGTATAGACGCTTATGACCTCCCCCTCTATGCCTTGCGGTAATGATTCCTCTGGCATTACGACCTTTACCACAACGACGCTGTCCATAGATCAAATTATTTCGTGGATTGGATTTCACTTGATTGTCTACGGCTCCATTGTGTGTGCTCGAGGTAGAAGTTTTGTATTAATGTATCGCCATGCTATTAAGTATTTTGATTTAAATTCTTTTATTTCTAAGAGGTGGAATAGAATAACTCGATTGAAGCGTAATGATCATACGTCTGTAATGCATTGTATGTCCCATAATAGGTCCCATCCTTCTACCCTTTCCCGGGAGTCGATGACTATTCATAGCTATTACAAAGTTCGACCCAACCCTTTAATTTATTTACCTACACTACAAAAATAAAAGCTTTTTAGCAACTAAGTTTGGCAACAGATTTTTAAAATGTTGCTAAATAGCAACAAATCTAAATTTTTTCATTGCCTAATTAAAAGCGACATTTTATGCTTTAGTTTTTAATAAACAATGGCTACATATTTTTGATTTGTTGCTTTTTAAAACAAATTGTCTTACTAGTTGTTACTAGACGGCATCATATTTTTCTCTAGTTGCCAAATAGTAACAAAATATGACAACAAATATTTTATTTGTATTGATTTAGAAACAAAAAATACAATGAATTTTTGAATTGTTTCCATTAGAAACAAGTCTTCTAAATTATTGTTGCTAATTGATAACGCATTATTTTGTTTGTTGCCATTGGAAACGAGTTGTGTAACATATTGTTGTTAATTTATATGTAAGCCACTTTTTGTTGTAATGTATAAAATTATTTGTTGCTAAAATGACATCAAATAGAGACGGATTTCAATTTCGTCTCTAATTTAGAGATGGATTTTTTATTTTGTCCCTAATTTGGAGACAAATTTTTCAATTTCGTCTCTAATATTTTGTTCAATTATTATAAATTGTATGCATAGAAGTAAACAAATAGTACTTGGTATAGTTGGTAAGAGATTGACAATCTGATTTTGAGGTCATAAGTTCGACTCCTACCAAATGCGATTCTTGAGACTAGGGATTCAAAGAGCCTTACATGCAAAGTCGAGCCGAGTTGACCTAACCTGAGTGAGATTTCAGATTGGTAAAGGCCGAGATCGGGTTGAACCGAAATGCTAATAGGGATTGGGTTTTTGTCTCGTAGTGTTGATAGCAACCAATATTAATGATATGTAGCTAATTTTATGAATCAACTTTAATAATTTGTTGCTATTTTTAGGAACCAACATTAATAATTTGTTGCTATTTTAGAAACTAACATTAATAATTTGTTGCTAATTTTAGCAACAACCAATGGTAATCTGTTGCAAAAGTTGGCAACAAATGCACCAAAAACAGCAACAATCATGGAAACTATATTTAAATTGATGCAATATTGCAACAAAATTGCTTTGCAACTGGTTTCCAAAATCCCATGGCAACAAGCCTTTTAGCAACAACAAATTTTTGTTTCCAACCCGTTGCTAAATAGAGTTGGCAACGGATTTTTGGTGAATTGCAATAAATTTTAGTTGATGCTATATTAATTTTTTTTTTGGTAGTGCTAATGGAATAGAATAGTATTGTCGATGAAAATGTAATTATAATTCTAAAACAAAAATTAATTTAAAGTCAAGTAAAAATTTAGAATTTGTTATACTACCTTTGGTCCAATTTACTCGCAACAAAGACTTTGGCCTTGTTTGGCAATTGGCTGGTGGCTGGTTCACTTGGCTTGTTTGACCAGCTGGTATGTTTGGCTGTTTATAATGGCTTTTGAAATTGGCTGTTAAAGCTGGCTGTTTATAAAAGTGTTTGGTAAATTAATTGTTGGTAGTTGGTTGTTTATTAGATAATTTGTGGGCCAACAAGCCAAAAGCCAACAAAAAAGCTATTCAAAGCAGCTTTTTCATTTTGGCTTAAAAGCCAGTTTTTTTACTGGCTAAAAAGCCAATTATCAAACACATTTTTTGGCTGTTTGACCTCATAAAAAAGCCAAAAGCCAAAAGCTAACCAAAAAGTCATTTACCAAACATGGCCTTTATGTCTCACAAATAATATCTCTTTAATTTGTTGCGAGTAAATTGGACCGGAGGTATTACTTGATTAATACATCTCATTGTTCTGAGAGGAATAACTAGATCATACCTTCAATACAGGCATACAACATTATCAAGCCATCAACTCAAATATTAGTACTAGTACAAGTTTTATTAAGCGATAATGGAAAGTGACACTTCACACTAAAGTAAAAACTACTACTCCGTAAGATAATTTGACAATTTGTCATTAGATAATAACTTAATAATGAGTAATACTCCTTTTTATTGGATAAGTTTAGGACAAACTAGCTTAATTATACTATATCAAAAATTTTAAGGACAATAATTGGGAATTGTTGGATGATTTTAAATTAAGAGTCATACTTCCACCTTTGATGAGGCTTACAAAAGTACAAACTGCATGTTTTGGACTTTGGAGGGTGCCCCCTTATTTTAAAATACAAATGTATTTAGATGAATCATTTAGAACTTTTAATCTTCCCCTTCAAAGGCACTTTGTGCTTTTAAAGTTTTTTTTTTTTTTTTTTTTTTTTTTTTTTTTTTTTTTTTGTGAATTTGTAACAATAAATTTAATCTATAAAAAGATTACAAATCCACCATCCAAAAATTTAGTACAAATCAAACTCAATTTGTGGTTTTGCCAAATAATTATTAACCTAAAGAAAAAAGATATATGCAGCCCTAAGAGGTGCATATAAGAAGCTAAAAATGGAAAGGAAAGACAATAATAACCATTTATTACACCGATTTACTCGTGAATTGTCGATAAATTCCCAACTTAATACTAAAAAAGGAAGTATATTAAATGCTTATATGTATAGCATTACCCTAAACTAAAAGGTTTAATTATTGATTTTTATTTTATTATTTCCTACTCATAATTTTTCTTTTTTTGAATATTGTGTGGCAGTACTCATCATACGGAGTATTATTAATATTATACTCCGTAGTTTGGAAAGTATATAATTTTTGTGTGTATAACCTAAATTAAAATATAGTTCATGCTCTTCAAATCCTACATTATAAAATGGTCTACAACCCAATCACTTTTCATAATGTTTTAACGTTGATTCCCTTAAACATATTCGTGGAAGATTTTGTCTTTGACATAAATAATGTCATGTATATATACTAAGCTTGTACATTAAATAAATTATACTCCGTATATAAAGCTATGCTAATAGAGTAATTAAACACTCCCTGGAATGAATTACGAGTATAAATTACTTGATTATGGTCGGATCTAGTTACCGTGGTGACGAAAGCAATTATGAGTAGTAAAATCGTTATCATATTAACATAATTGTTTGATTAGGGGCGTAGAATTTGGATTATGTTTCATGTTTAAACTTAGCTTTGTCTCCTTAGTGCTGTAGTATTAGTTGTTCAAAGTCCAACCAAAGTATGGTGTAATAGATATTTAACCCTTATTAGTTGGATGATTAACATGCAAGTAGCCTTCGAAATTCACAATAATTTTATTTTTGTAACCTAATTAAGGACCACATTAGCTGGTTGATTATATATGCTATGTCTACAGTATCACCATTCTATTATATAAACTGTTATAGATGTTATGCCTACTCCAATAATTTATAATTTACTTAGCTAGCTGGATGTTATTCAAAGGGATTTTTTTTTTTTTTTTTCGTGATACTCGTATAAACTACCTTAGTTGCCAAATAAATTATTAAAATTTCAAGCTGTCTAAAGTATGAGATTGAAGCTAAGAAAAATAATAAACTCGATAACTTGAAGTAACTTTATTTCAAATTGTACAATAAAGGTTAGAACAAATAATACATAACCCAATTTATATAGTACAAGAAGTATCACGTTGTATAATATTGTTTCAAATCCCGCATTCGAATGTCTTTAACTACTCAGGGCATAAAAACTAACACGAACATAAATTGTAATTAGCTAAATATATAAACTAATGCCATTTGTATGATTATATCATTGTTGGAGACTTACTTCATATACTATGCATTTATATATGTTCACCTTGATACAACACATTCTAAATCCCCTTAATTATATCGCGTATATTTATTAGGATAAACAATACAAATATATACACAAGGCTAGCTATTACATAGAATTTATTTTATTTTATTCATCAAGTTTGTTAGGGTTATATATCACTCTATATATAGTAATAGGGTAAATTGTTAGTATACATGAAGACAACCAGTCAAAATGGTAAACATAGGACCTCAATACCTACCATTGTGTCTCAAATACTAACCATGCTGCTTACATGAAATACGGGAACATACAAACATCAAATAAACAAAAAAAATCCAAGATTAATCTCATACCCAATAAATAAAAATAAAATAAATCAAAGTGTAATCAAAAGATTCACAACATTACCTCGACAACGAGTAATTTGCGAGATATATGCCCTAAACTTAGCTTAAATCATCAAATATTCTTTCCGTACGGTTATGCCATATTGACTCCAATCATAGTCTAGGTTGAATATGATTAATTAAAAAATAAATAAGGTTTTATGTTGGGCACAAAACACAATTAGAAATGTTTTTCTGATCAGAAACAAAAAGGCCTCCCATAATTAGGCAAATGTCTCTTAACACGTGATCCTAATGTAATTCGTAGTATTATTAGTAGTAAAAGATTAGATTAGATGAGCAACATGTTTACCTAATTCTTGCTTAATTGTCCTGCATTGTGGGAACTAAACCCTAACAACTAACGTTTTTGTCAACGGGGGTCTTACATATTATACATTATTATTACTCATGGTTATCTCGATAATGAGGCAATCAAATCAAGTTGATCATAAAATACTTAGGGCCTGGAATCATTGACTGAACTGAGTTGAACTGAACTAAACTGAATATTTTCTAAGAGAAGGAAATTAGGAGCTGAACTGAACTGAATTTCAACGTAAGAGAACAAGCTCTTAGTGTCGTCAAACAATTAGTAGGGGTATCTTGAGAAATACTAATTAAGTTGGACGTACTAACAAGTTGTTAAGAGTTAGTTGTATGAATCGTGCAATACACATACAGGATTACAGGTCATATTAAAGGTCGGGATAGAGAAAATACAAAAATAACTTTAATGAAGAAGATGAATTAGGAATGTGAAAATGAAACGAATTATTGTTAACATAATTGTAAAACTACACACAATCCACATGAAAAATAATTACCAATAATCTCTTAAACAATTTAAACTCGTTAGAAATTTTCAAATATTTATATCACCGGTCACATAAGCTATAAACATTCTTACGAATTAAAATAAAAAAAATTAAAAAACATTCATCTAATACAACGACACATGAATGTAAATTTAAATATCAGACAATTGTTTGAAAAAAGTTCCATTTCACTTGAAAATTCTAAACTTTTACCCTTCTCTTTTGAGAGCAAGTGAATACAAAAAATGAAAAAGTGTCAAAAGTGAGAAAATTAGTTTATACAATAATGTCAAAATGATCTCCCTTGATTGAGGTTAGCTTTATTTATCGAGACCTTCAAAACACAAAAGGAATCCGCATATATTAGCCAAATAAATTTCATGAGTCGTAGTATCCTTGGTAGTGGGAATGAGGGGGACCCAAATTATAGGTTTAGTGAAATCAACTACTCGTAATTAATAAAAGGACCAAAACATTCAGAGTATAGTTTATGGGCTTCCTCCTTTCACAATTTCACTTGTGTCGGTCATTTGAGTATAAACTAGTATTTGTGTTGCAAGTAATTTCTTTGTCCTTAAATAATTTTTTCATTTACCTAAAGATATTTAAACTAAGGTTAATATTTTGAATTGAATGTTAATGATAATTATAAACATTTTCATGTTGAGAACATATATATGTTGATAATCTAATTGATCTTATGTGATGTCCATATCCTTTATTTCAGATTGATATATAAACTGAAAATTGTTCCCGACTTTTTAAAATGTGAATATGGAACACAAGCTATCTTATTATAAAGGACTAAGGCTATGTTATTCTAAACTTATTTTTAATTCATTTCAGTTTAATTCTGTTTATTAAAAATATTAAACTAGTTTATTATTTCGTATAACTTAGTTTAGCTCGTGGAAAAAAGACTAAAAAAAAACACTAATTATACAAATTGTTAATGTAAAATATATTTCTTTTACAAGAAAATACTACAAGTATAAAAATAATTAGGTTTCCACATCATCATGTTAAAATTATTATTTAATTGTAATGTGGGAGATCTAAGATGAGACCATGGTCTTCTTTTATTCCGTTACGTGTTTTCGGGGTCGATGCCCATGAATGAAAATAAATAAAATAAAATTTGTATGGATTTGACGCTTTACGAATGCAGAAATTGACCTAGAAAAACAAGCAAGCAAGCCTAGTTTTCATATTTTGTGATCCCATAACTTTATTGTTGTGGTTGTCTAATATTGGTCTTACCAACTTTATAACCAAAAATGACATTTCTTTATTTGTTTAGATCATACTACTGTAGCCATTCCCTGACCAACGATATCTTCCCTGCCCCTTTCGCACCCCCATGCACAGTTGTATATTCCCTATCTTGCCTTCCCCTTGTCTAAACATGGTTTACTTCCCCCCTCCCTTTTTTTTTTTCCTTTTCTTTTTATTTTCTTTCTTATGGATTTCGTTTCATTTTAAGATACAATAATACTCCTTTCGTATATAAATAAATGAAATATTTTTTTTATAGTGTTTAAAAAAATAAATGTTTTCCTTAAAAATAATAATAATAATAAAACGTATTCTTTTTTAATTCTGTAACTTTTTTCTATTTTTTGGATCCTACAAAATCCCTTATTACTTTCTTCCCTATCCTTAAACTTATACCTCAAGTGGTTAGACCTTCCCTCCCGGTTTCAGGTGATTCTGGGATCGATTCTCACCCCCGCCTTTGTGGCTCTCTAAACACCAAAAAAAAAAAAAAAAAATTTCCTAGAACTACATAAAGTTAAAACACTTCATTTATTTACAATAGTACTCCATATAAGCATGGAAAATTTGCCAATTACTACCGCAAGTTAATACTACTTTGTAAATTACTACCGCAAATTTAAAAAGTTGTGAATTATTACCGCAAAAAATTTTAAGATGTTAGCGATTACTACCAAACCCCAATTAAACCCAACTATGATGTCATTATATCACTTTAACCCATGGTTAAAGCCCTTAACCATGATGCCATTATATCCCTAATCCATTTTTTTTAGGTGCTGGTTAAAGTCCTTAACCATGGTCAATCACGGGTTAAAGGGATATAATGACATCATATTTGGGTTTAATGGGGGTTTGGTAGTAATCGCAACATCTTAAAAAATTTTACGGTAGTAATTCACAAATTTTTTAATTTGCGGTAGTAATTTACAAAGTGGTATTAACGTGCGGTAGTAATTGGCAAATTTTCCTATAAGCATATACTATATGGTGTACAAAATTTTATATCGAAGATCTTTTACGAAGTATTAAATTTGATACACGACATACACCTATTACTCCCTCTGTGTTTTAATAATACAAAGGGAATATTGATTATACAATGGGAGAGGAACACAAAAATATACTCCTACAATAAGAGTCTGTTCTCATACGTTTATTTTCAGTTCAATTCATTTCAGTTTCTAATTTTTTTCTCTTGTAAAATATTCAGTTCAGTTCAATTCAATTCACCTGAGTTCAGTACAGAGAATAGACCTAAATATTCCTAAATCAATTTTTAGCATGACAAAAAATTTCTCAAATTTTCAACCAACTAGCATACATGACACACCTATGAGGGCTATGACCTATCTACATACTATAGGCATGCAGGATACTTAATCAAGAAAGAACAATTTCCAAAATGGGGAGATGTACACACAACAATAGGAGTAGTCAAATCTTAACAGAGAAACTTTTGTATTGTAATATAGCTAGACTAGCCTAGCCTATATTATAGGGGTATCTATTTATGGTGATAACGTAATCACAAAAAGACGAAAGAAGTATCCGACATTAAGGTAGGGTGTGTCCTTATAGTTAAGGGTCACTCGATCATCATCAAGTCTACACGAATTGAAGAGATTATGCACCAATTTGGTTTACCTATTATGCCCATGCTTTCATTTGTTTCGTTTTGCTTTTTTGTATGCCAAAGTACAATTATTATTATGTGTACATCTCCTTTTGAATTTTGATAGATCGAAGATGTAACCTTAGCTTTCTATCAGTGTTTTTTTGTCTAATTGCTCATTATGGCAACAACATATGGATAGACATTACGTACAAATGATTCATCCTCCTATATATATTCATTTAACTTTCACATGGGATCGATCATTCAATTAATTACTACCAAGTAACAAATCAATTTACAATATTTTTTATTTATAGCGTAGTTTGTCGTAATCTCATGTACAAGAAAGAACGATACAATATAATGCCAACTAAGATATTATTTGTTTGCATTTTCATTCTCTATAAAATAATTTTTTAAACTTGAATTGACATAACACATTTAAAAATATTTCATTGTCCCCCACTTGATTACATAACATATTAATTATGCTACTTCATTCTAAACATTTAGGACGGAGTAGCAACAAGGTCATCTATCACGTATAGGCTATATTTCAATTCTTATCAATGACAAAAATGAGTTGTTGGAGGGGAGTCTGGGGGGATAATAACACTAGCTTATGATTGATAAGACTAATAGTGTGTGATATTACATTTAGGTCAAAATTCTTATTGCCAAAATTATTTATATGTACGTGTCAAAGCTTTTGTATTATAACTTTTATAATATATCCAATAGTTTGCCAAATTAAACTCGTTTTTTATATCAAAATTGTTAAAATACCAACTCAATCAAAAGCTTAAAATAATGTTTGTGACTCAGGAATATATTTTATATTATATCAGTTATATATTACAGTAAAATAGAAATAATAACAAACAAAGAGAGTAGTTAGTTTCTATGAGTAATTTCTACATTTAAGTCATGCACCTTACAAAGACATGCATTGAATAATATGGAGAAATACGTAGATGCCCATGCAAGTATATCCACGAATATAAAAATACGAAGATATGGACATCTGAAACATTTGTACGGCACTTGATGAGGTGGGGAAAGGAGGTTTTGTAACTTTAAATAAGGTTTTTTTAAATAAATAAATAAATAAATAAATAATAAAAAAAAAAAGAAAAAAAAAAGCATGGCCACTCTAATTTGGTAGCTCCTTTCTTTGTTTTGTTTTTTGTAACTCCTTTCTTTGTGGTTGACAACAATTTACGAAGTATTTTTTGTTTGAAATCATACTTCAACCGCTTTACTTACCATACATGCATGCATGGAATACATCATTTATGATTTCCCATTTTACCCCATGTCAATTCAATATCTTGCCTACCATCTCACCAAAAAAAAAAATCTTGCCTACCACATATTTTGAATAATTACCAAGTCTAATGTTTGAAAATTTGGTAACATACATATTATATTAATGCGGAACAAATGTGTAGACTCAATTAGAAGGTAAAATAAAGAGTCCAACAGTTTGTTTTGTATCAATTAAAAAGTAAACAAATACTTACATAGAATTTTTTGTTTGTTTTTTAATTGTTGTCTACAATAATCATTCAAAGTTAACAAAGAAAACGAAAAAAGATTATCACTCCATAACTAATTGCCTAGAGTATGACTTAAATGTCAAATCAGTTTGGACTTTGAATCAACATTCTTATCTCTTTATAAGAAATTAAATACTCCGTAATTCTTACGACTATAAGTCTATAACGAGTAGTAAAGACTAAAGAGCAATTAACTACAAAGAAAGGGAACCAAACAAAGATTTTAGAATGCTAGTCAATCTCCCACTGTTTTGGACTGTTTTTTTTTTTTTTTTTTCTTAGTTCCTAATTTATCTCGTACAAATAAAAGTAGCTAATTCATATGGAGTATAATTAACGCTAGCTCATTCAAACAATTGATTATAAAGACAGGTATTACTTCGTTGCTACATACTCCGTATATTTGATCGTGAAAAAGGCGTTTGTTTGTATAGGTGTGAAAATTAAATTCTCATATTATTATTTTGATTTTTTATGATCAACCAAAATAAGTCTCCTACAAAATTTCAAATTCACATGAATTTTCAATTCTCTATATTGTTATTCAACTAAACAATTATTACAAAGTGTTGTCCTTTTTCACCCATATTGAACAAATAGATACCACAATTTAAGGTACTTATGAGTAGGTATACATGTAATTAGTTGAAAGTCTTGGAACTCCTCACATAAATTCTTTTTGAGCAACTTTAGCGAGAATCAAATAGAAAACAGTAAAGCTCACTTACATCAAATACCAATTCAAAAGGGATCTATGATAATTAGTCATTATAAATTTTTAGATTCTTATCTATATATTACAGAGTATAACAATAAAACTCAATCTGTAGACTTAAATCACTAAATGGGATTCTTATTGTTGGCGTCAACTAAAAAAGTTCATATGATAAACAACCTATACTTTTGTTAGAAGAAAATAACAACTTGATATAATTTATTACTATAAAATATATAAAATTTTATTTACACAACCTCATAAGACATGTGAACTCTATCCGATATAAATTCATCTCATGAATATCCCATATTTCTTTTTATAATTATTTTTGTAGAAAAATAAACAAAACAAGCAAGATTAATTGTGAACAAATGATTTATTTTGGCATCATATATATACACTAAAGAATAAGATTAATAGTAAGCCAAAAAAAAAAAAAATGGTAGTGGTAAGAATAAGGTTGGATGGTCCCCGAAATAGGCAATCTCCATATCGGATTGGATGCCAAATGTCTCACAAACAAGAGAGGAGCTGGAGACTGTTTATTGTCCAAACTTTGTCCCCCGAACTTATCATATTCATCATTCCACTATATATATATATATATTTTTAAGCCACTCACTAATTTTTATTTTTATTTTTTCTCCTAAACATACCACTCAATTTTGTTTGAAGTTACGCAGTTGTAAACTTAGGATGACATCATTAATTAATTCATGGATTACTCATAAAGAGCTTACAAAATAAAAATATAACATTGATTTAAACTTGATTTTGTCATATATTTTTAAATTAATACTCCGTATCAATTTAAAAAATATTAAATGTTTATTTTTTATCTTCAAAAACTGCATTTTATAAACTTAAATCAACATAATACCTTTTTAAACTTAAACTTATCTTTCTAAAATTAAATGTCCACTAAATAAGGGTCTATTCTTTTCGCCTTAATTTCAGTTTAGTTCAATTTAATTCAGTTTAGCTCCAATTAGTTCAGTTCCTAATTTTCTTCTCTCAACAATTCAGTTCAGTTAAGCTCTAATTAGTTCAGTTCAACTCACTTCAATTCAGTAATTCAAAATAGACCCTAATACCTAAATATATACCGTGATTTAAATTTTATCATGGAATCTTGCTCGATAATTGTTGTTTTGTAACTGTGTTCCAATGACCTGAATTGACTTATACAAATTATAGGCTATGTATTTGTTCACCTTATTTGAACTTTTACAAGTACTACTCTGTAGTATTTAGGGGCTGTTCCAATTTACTGAAAACAACTTAACAGAACTGAGCTAAAATGAATTGTTTATGAGAAAAGAAAATTAAAAACTGAATTAAAATGATTATTGAAACTGAACTGAACTAAAATTAAGCAGAACAGAACAAGCTGTTAGTTTTGTTAAAATAATATTCGGTAGAAGATTTGGTGAAGTTTTCAGAAAAATACAAGTAATACTTTTGGCTTTTGGAATAACGAGTAGATGCATGGGAAGACATGCCAAAAGTATACGATTGGGACAGACCTTAACGGAGAGGATTCGTGAGTTTTGCCCAATCAGAAAAAAGGCCCAAAGCCCATAGAAAATGAGCCCATCAGATACATTAAATTAAAGCTGTTGCAACTAATCCAGGACTGGAGGATGAAATTTTGAAGACAGTGATTCAGCTAATTAATTTTGTCAAATCTTCGTTGCTCTTTCACTTTCTAACTTAATTCTTCTTGGGCTTTGCTCGATCTGCTTTGCTCCACATTATTCTCATTAATCAACAATTTTACTAAAAGGTTATAGGTTGAATATTAATTGCTACTTGCTGGTGGTTGTAGTAATTTTCGATTTTATAAATTGCCGGTGGTTGTAGTAATTTTCGATTTTATACAAGTATTAGATGAAGCCCGTGTGATGCACGGTTTGTTTGATTTTTTTTAAATAATGTTTTTTTTTTGTATTTATGAGCCTAAAATTTGTTATATATTTAGATAAAATTCCTAATATTAAAAGATAATATATAATATTTAATTAATTTAAACTTAAAAAACTCATTCGCCAATTTTGCTTACATGGCATTTGAATTATTTAATTCTAAAAGAAATTAATAATCTCTTATTTAATTGGCTACTATTAAGATTTATAATCCTACATGGCACGCTGAGAAAATTAGATCCTACGTGACTCTCTAAAAACTCGGGAAAAAACCCCCCTTTATATATATATATATATATATATATATATATATATATATATATATATATATATATATATATTAGATTTAGTTAACTTTTTGCCAAGTACCAAGTAACTAAAAGCCTTTACAATTAAATTCTTTTTGTGCTTCAATTTTTTTCACTTGGTTCTTAAAACCACTAATACAATTAGTGATTTCAAGAATGAGACCGCGTTTTACTACTAACAACTCTCTTTTCTATAAACAACCAAGTGAGGAAAAGAGAGTTGTTTATAGTAAAGGTGGTCTCTTTTCTTCCTTACTTAATTCACATGTTGCTTGCCCAGTTGCCCCAAAGCAACTAAAGAGAGCGCCAAGCTGCCAACATTAATATTGCTAAGTTCAAAGAGACCGGCTTTCAGTAATAACTGTCTCTTTCCCTCTTCTAAAAAAAAAAAATACAAAGCCACTAATATTGTTAACGGTTTTAAGATAAAACTGTTGACGACATTAGCGGTTTTAAGCCAAACTAAATACCAGTTCTACATGAACATTACTTTGGAAAATTTGTTTTTAAGTTAGTACATAATGAAAATTTATTTTTGTTTCAACAATATGGAGGGAAATTGCTCCAAAATAAAAGCATGGATACCTAATTGTTTCAAAAATTAGTTAAGCTAAAATATTAACTTTAACCTATACGCAGACTAGATACCTAATGTCTCAATTTTTCCCATACATTCTACTTTGACAAACACTCACAATAAGGAAAGGGCTTAACTAGTAAATTACATTATATTAATACAATTTTTTTTCTTCATAGCATGGTCTTGGCTTCAACCAAAAGTATTCAACAAGGTGGTTTTTTTTAGGGAGTATCTCGCTTAGCCTCTATTTATTCTTTACCCCTATTGAACGTCTATATAAGTAAATTAGTACTCCATCCATTTTTATTTTAAGTGCATCGATTTTTCTGGCACTAAATTTTAGAAAAATATGAGTTGAATGAAGTAAAATACCTTGTAAGCGAAGTTTGTTAAGGACTTAAGTTGTATTGAATAGAGAAAGTGAGGTAATAGTTTGTTAAAACACAACAAATATGAAAGAAGAGAAATAACAATAGTTAATTTTTTTTTAAAAGTAAGAGAGGTAATCATGTGAGGAGAAATATAAAATAAGATAAGTTGTACAAAAATGAAAGTGATGTACATGCATGGGCCTAAGTGAAATGCTGCAAGTCTGTAACTGCTTGTTTCAGGCTCAACTTTTGGCCAGTCAATGGTATTAACCCACACGAGGGTTAATGGGCCTAAAATCCAGACTAATATCTGATGTAATCACTGTGTGTTTTTTGAAAGAACAGTAAGTCTGTAATCACTGTGTCTTGAACTCTTGGTACACTTCGTAAACATTTTATAAGACCAAAACCCAGCAAAAATTCATTCAAGCACTAAAGGTGGTATGAAGAATGCTATAATTTTTTTCCAAAATTCACTGCTCATTGTTTGGTAGAGTGATTTCCCTCAATAATGTTAAAACAAAAATAAATTCCCACTATACACCCATTTAAAAACAAATTCTCAAAATACCGCCATGTAGGATTGGTATTTGGTTTGGATAAAACCGCTAGCCATATATTTTTTTAAAAAAGCAAAGAGACCCATTATTAATGAAATTAGGTCTCTTTGAACTTTCCTGGTATTGGCTAAGACATGGTATTAGAAAAGAGACCTCCTTTTTATTGTTAGGTCTCTTTGCCTCCTTACTTTTGTAAAAAAAGTAAAAGGAAGAAAAGAGACATGTTTATTGATATAGACGGTCTCTTTTCTGAAACCGCTAATGACAGTAGCGGTTTTAAAGCTATAACCGCTATTGTCATTGGCGGTTTTAAGGTGAAAAAAATCACACCCAACACCGATCCTACATGGACGGTATCTAGGGAATTAGTTTCCAAATTGATGCATAAAGGGAATTTATTTTTATTCTAGCATTGTTGTGGGAAATTGCTTTTGTTTGGTATTGCACAAAACGAAAATTTTAATGGTAAAAATAATAAATTGCATCACCACAAAGCCACAAACTTTGACTCAAGGCTTGGAGACCCTGACCTTTATTATTGAAATAGGTTACTGGTTCTAACTAGAGCTGTCAATTCGGGTAAATGAGTCGGGTTTAAGTTGGGTATGAGTGGGTCGGGTCAACTCGGATTAATTCCATAATCGATGCGGGTCGGGTTTGGATTGGGTCATGCTTGAGTCGGATCACGTCGGGTCATACTTCTTATCAGGTTTAGGTCGGGTCAATAACAAGCCGCGTTACATTTAGGTCGGGTGAACAATAGGTCGGATTTAATTCAGGTTTTCACGGGTTAAAACGGTTAGGGAAATTCTCGAGTTCGAGTCAGTTTCGATTCAAGTCAATAATTTGCGGGTTAGAATCAGGTCGGGTCATTCTCGGGTTTGAGTCAGGTTCGGTTCAAGTAAATATTATTTCATATGTGGGGGGGGGGAGAAACGTCTGGTTGAATTTGAGTCGGGTAAAATTCGGTTCGAGACAATAACAACTCGGGTTGAATTTAGGTCAAGTAAATAAAAATTCGGGTTGAATTCGGGTCAGGTTTGTAACAGGTTGAGTTAAATTCGAGTCGGGTTAGGAACACGTCGGGTTGAATTCAGGTCAGGTTAGTAACAAGTCGGGTTAAATTCGAGTTTTGACGGGTTAAAACAGGTTTGGATCAATTTCGGTTCAAATCGGGTTCAGTGCAAGTAAATTAAATTGGCCGTTGTAAACCGGTAAATCGATGCAAGTTGTAAACCGGTAAATTGGTCGTTTAAAGTATAAATTGGAGACATGGGTCTCAAGAGAAAAAGGCAAGAAGGAAGCTGCAGCTCTGCCGATTCAATTGTGGGTATTTTTTTTTTCTTTCTGTTTTATGCAAATTATTATAAGTTTTATTATTATTTATAATTTTTATTTTTGGTTGTTGATGTAGATTGTAGCAATGTATCACTTTGTCTCCAAAGTGCCTAGGGCCCCTGCAGACTTTGGGGCAAGTGGTGAAGCCAGTGCTAGTAGGTCCCGTAGTAGGGCACGGTCCAGACCCCGCTTCATAGCAAGTAGTGGCCCAATACCTGAAGATCAGCGGAGGGCAGCTTTACATGGGGCCGTCAGCGAATTAGTGCGACACCACGGGCTGGATTATAATAGTTTGGTTCAAATAGTACAAGAGTTTGATTGTCCAGTGATGGCCAGTGTTTTTTTGGACCATACTACAACTGAGCAGATCAATTTGATCATTGAAAAGTTTGGCGCAGGTAGCATTTTTTCCCCCCTGTTCTGTTTTATCAATTTTCAAATTATTTTCAGTATTCTGTCATCATTGATATTGGTTCAGGGTCTTTCAGTTGCTCCAAGTCATTTGGGATTTCTAATTTCAATATTTCCTTTTTTTTTGCTTTATCAATTTCGTACAGATGTTCTGACTGCTAATGCTCATGGAGTTCACTAGGCTAGCATGGTGGAGGTATGTAGTACTCTCTTAGATTAGGAGTACTATGATTTTTGTTTAGATTATAGGTTAGAAATCATCATTAGGGTCCTCGTTAGGGTCAATATTGGATTTTGTTTATGATTCTTATGTCTGATTTTTTTTGTGAAATATATGATGTTTTATGTGTTAGAAATTACAAAATGTTGATGGTCATGTTTGATTAATGAAAACTAAGTGAGACTTCAGGAACCAAAATCACTCAAACACATGTTTAGAAAAGAACCACAGGCTGCATAATTGCTTCCACCATAGCATAACATCAAAACAAGCATCACATCAAGCATGACAGTAAACCGGAGCTCAACTGCAGACCTGAAATTCAAAAGAAAGCCCACAAGGCTCTGAAAAGTCGAACCTTTCAAAAACCAACAGCTAATTGAACCTGGATTAACAGCCAAATCCAAGCTGCTATAGTCTAACTCACCTCCACCAAGCTGACCACAACCTGTGTAGCACCTGCCAACACAACCACTACAGCTCAACCACTGATGCCATTAACATGATGCCTACCCCTGCTGTTGCTACACCACCCAGCAGCAGAAAACAACAACCCCATGTGCAGATTTAAACCCCAGTCTGCAGACCCCCCCCCCCCCAAATAAAAAAAAACCACCTGCTGCAGGCTATTAGACCACAACCAAAACCACATGAATCAATTGAATCCACTGACTTGACCAGCAGCCCCATGCATAGAGAAACCAACCCCCTTTGATCTGTTTACCCAGCAGTACACCTCTGAAACAGCCTACAATAATATGTTTGAAATTGAGTATCAATTAATCTTGATTAACGTTCTTGTAAGCCAGAATTCTTAGGCATCATGGCTATCATAACTAATCATGATCATGGTTATTTTTAGATGATGATGCTTGCTGAAGGATATTACCCATGCTTTTTGAGGAATTTTTGAGGTTACGGGGATCGGTGGCGAAAAGTGTTGAGACCCTAGGGGATACATCTTAGGGTCATATAATGTCGTTTGGAACCATATATGACCATTAAATGATGTCATAAATGTCTGTAGTAGGCTTGAGTTCATAAAATTGGTGCAAGTTGCGAATTGGTAAATTGATCGTTTTAAGGCAAATTGGATGGTTCCACCCACCTAATTGGACTCCCGGAGTGTATTAGGGACCATGGTAAACATCTCGGCAATTTTTATTTACGGGCGAAAAAAAGTCAAAAAATTCCAAAATTGAAGGCTATTATCCACGCTTTTTGAGGAATTTTTGAGGTTAAGGGGCCCGGTGGAGAAAAGTGTTAAGACCCTAGGGGATACATCTTAGGGTCATATAATGCCGTTTGGAACCATATATGACCATTATATGATGTCTTAAATGTCCGTAGTAGGCTTGAGATCACAAAATCGATGAAAGTTGCGAATTGGCAAATTGACCGTTTTAAGGAAAATTGGATGGTTCCACCCACCTAATTGGACTCCCGGAGGGTGTTAGGGACCATGGTAAACATCTCGGCAATTTTTATTTCCGGACAAAAAAGGTCAAAAAATTCCAAAATTGAAGGCTATTATCCACGTTTTTTGTGGAATTTTTGACGTTACGGGCTAGGTGGCGAAAAGTTTTAAGACCATATGAGATACATCATTGGGTCACGTAATGCCGTTTGGAACCATATATGACCATTAATTGATGTCATAAATGTCCGTGGTAGGCTTGAGATCACAAAATCGGTGCAAGTTGCGGATTTGTAAATTGATCGTTATAAGGCAAATTGGATGGTTCCACCCACCTAAATGGACTCCCGGAGGGTATTAGAGCCCATGGTAAACCTCTCGGAAATTATTATTTTCGGGCGAAAAAAGTCAAAAAAATCCAAAATTGAAGGCTATTACGCTTTTTGAGGAATTTTTGAGGTTAAGGGGCCCGATTGCGAAAAGTGTTAAGACCCTAGGGGATACATATTAGTGTCATATAATGTCATTTGGAACCATATATGACTATTATATGATGTCTTAATTGTCTGTGTTAGGCTTGAGTTCACAAAATCAGTGCAAGTTGCGAATTGGTAAATTGACTGTTTTAAGGCAAATTGGACGGTTCCACCTACCTAATTGGACTCCCGGAGGGTATTAGGAACCATGGTAAACATCTCGGCAATTTTTATTTCTGGACAAAAAAAGGACAAAAAATTCCAAAATTGAAGATTATTATCCACGCTTTTTGAGGAATTTTAAGTTACGGGGCTTTGTGTTGAAAAGTGTTGAGACTCTAGGGAATACATCTTAGGGTCTTATAATGTCGTTTGGAACCATATATGACCATTAAATGATGTCATAAATGTCCGTGGTAGGCTTGAGTTCACAAAATCGGTGCAAGTTGCGAATTGGTAAATAGATTGTTTTAAGGCAAAATTGATAGTTCTACCCACATAATTGGACTCCCATAGGGTAATAGGGACCATGGTAAACATCTCTGCAATTTTTGATTCCGGGCGAAAAAGGTATAAAAATTCCAAAATTGAAGGCTATTATCCACGTTTTTTAAGGAATTTTTGAAGTTAAGGGGCCCGATGAAAAAAAGTGTTAGGACCCTAGGGGATTCATGTTAGTGTCATATAATTTCGTTTGGAACTATATATGACCATTATATGATGTCTTAAATGTCTGTGGTAGTCTTGAGTTCACAAAATCGGTGAGTGTTGCGAATTGGTAAATTGATCGTTTTAAAGCAAATTGGATGGTTCCACACACCCAATTGGACTACCGGTGGATAATAGGGACCATATATGACCATTAATTGATGACATAAATGTCTGTGGTAGGCTGGAGTTCACAAAATCGGTGCAAGTTGCGGATTTGTAAATTGATCGTTGTAAGGCAAATTGGATGGTTCCACCCACCTAATTGGACTCCCGGAGGGTATTAGGGACCATGGTAAACAACTAGCCAATTTGTATTTCCAGGCAAAATGGTCAAAAAATTCCAAAATTAAAGGCTATTATCCACACTTTTTAAGGAATTTTTGAGGTTATTGGGGCCGGTGGCGAAAAGTGTTGAGACCCTAGGGTATACATCTTAGGGTCATATAATGACGTTTGGAACCATATATGACCATTAAATGATGTCATAAATATCCGTGGTAGGCTTGAGTTCCCAAAATCGGTGCAAGTTGCGAATTGGTAATTTGACCTTTTTGAAGGAAAATTGGATGGTTCCACCCACCTAATTGTACTCCTGGAGGGTATTAAGGACCATGGTAAACATCTCGGCAATTTTTATTTTCGGACAAAAAAGGTCAAAAAATTCCAAAATTTAAGACTATTATCCACGTTTTTTGAGAAATTTTTGAGGTTACGGACCCGATGGAGAAAAGTGTTACGACCCTGAGAGATACATCTTAGTGTCATATAATGTCGTTTGGAACCATATATGACCATTATATGATGTCTTAAATGTCCGTGGTAGGCTTGAGTTCACAAAATCGGTGAAAGTTGCGAATTGGTAAATTGATCGTTTTAAAGAAAATTGGATGGTTCCACCCACCCAATTGGACTCCTGGTGGATAATAGGGACCATGGTAAACAATTCGGCAATTTTTATTTTCGGGCAAAAAAAGGTCAAAAAATTCCAAAATTGAAAACTATTCCACGCTTTTTGAGGAATTTTTGAGGTTATTGGGGCCAGTGGCGAAAAGTGTTGAGGCCTTAGGGGATACATCTTAGGGTCGTATAATGTCGTTTGTAACCATATATGACCATTAAATGATGTCATAAATGTCCGTGGTAGGCTTGAGTTCACAAAATCCGTGCAAGTTGCGAATTAGAAAATTGACCGTTTTAAGACAAATTGGATGGTTCCACCCACCTAATTAGACTCTGGGAGCGTATTAAGGACCATGGTAAACATCTCGACAATTTTTATTTCCGGGCAAAAAAAGGTTTAAAAATTCCAAAATTGAAGGCTAGTATCCACGCTTTTGGATGAATTTTTGAGGTTACGAAGCCTGGTGTCGAAAAGTGTTGAGATTATAGGGAATACATCTTAGGATAATATAATGTCGTTTGGAACCATATATGACCATTAAATGATGTCATAAATTTCCATGGTAAGCTTGAGTTCACAAAATCGGTGCAAGTTGCGAATTGTTAAATTGACTGTTTTAAGGCAAATTTGATAGTTCCACCCACCTAATTGGACTCCTGGGAGGTAATAGGGACCATGGTAAACATCTCTGCAATTTTTTATTCCGGGCGAAAAAAGTCAAAAAATTCCAAAATTGAAGGATATTATCCACTTTTTTTGTGGAATTTTTGACGTTACGGGCCAGGTGGCGAAAAGTTTTGGGACAATATGAGATACATCATTGGGTCACGTATATGACCATTAATTGATGTCATAAATGTCCGTGGTAGACTTGAGTTCACAAAATCGGTGCAAGTTGTGAATTGGTAAATTGATCGTTTTAAGTCAAATTGGATGGTTCCACCCACCCAATTGGACTTCCGGAGGGTATTAGGGACCATGGTAAACATCTTGGCAATTTTTATTTTGGGCGAAAAAATTCAAAAAAATCAAAAATTAAAGGCTATTATCTAAGCTTTTTGAGAAATTTTTGAGGTTAAGGGGTCTGGTGGCGAAAGGTTTTAAGACACAAGGGGATACATCTTAGGGTCCTATAATGCTGTTTGGAACCATATATGACCATTATATGATGTCTTAAATGTCTGTGGTAGGCTTAAGTTCACAAAATCGGTGAGAGTTGCGAATTGGTAAATTGATCGTTTTAAGGCAAATTGGATGGTTCCACCCACTCAATTGGATTCACGGAGGACATTAGGGACCATAGTAAACATCTCGGCAATTTTTATTTTCGGGCGAAAAAAAGGTAAAAATGTTCCAAAATTGAAGGCTATCCACGTTTTTTGAGGAATTTTTGAGGTTATTGGGGCCGGTGGCTAAAAGTGTTGAGACCCTAGGGGATACATCTTAGGGTCATATAATGTCGTTTGGAACCATATATGACCATTAAATGATGTCATAAATGTCCATGGTAGGCTTGAGTTCATAAAATCGGTGCAAATTGCAAATTGGTAAATTGAATGTTTTAAGGCAAATTGCATGGTTCCACCCACCTAATTGGAATCTCGGAGGGTATTAGGGATCATGGTAAACATCTCAGCAATTTTTTTATTCCGGGTGAAAAAAGTCAAAAGATTCAAAAATTGAAGGTGATTATTCGCGTTTTTTGTGGAATTTTTGACGTTACGAACCTGGTGGCGGAAAGTTTTGAGACCCTATGGGATATATCAATGGGTCATGTAATTCCGTTTGGAACCATATATGACCATTAATTGATTTCATAAATGTCCGTGATAGGATTGAGTTCACAAAATCGGTGCTAGATGCGAATTGATAAATTGATCGTTTTAAGGCAAATTGGATGGTTCCACCCACCCAATTGGAATCCCGGAGGTTATTAGGGACCATGTTAAATATCCCGCCAATTTTATTTCCGAGCGAAAAAAAAGTCTATAAAATTCCAAAATTGATGGCTACACTAGTAGAATAAATGTGATGGGAAGCTATTATTGGCAAACGGTTTTAATAATCCGCTTCCCATTACTTAATAAAAAAAAAAAACCAATGAAATGGCAAGCGGTTTTGGCGCGAATCGCTTGCAATTTAACTAATGGCAAGCGGTTTAGGGTTGCACCGCTTACCATTAGTTAAATTGGCAAGCGGTTGAACCCCAAACCGCTTGCCATTTAAAAAAAAAACCCTAATACCGTGCCCACCCTTCCCTTTATTTCTCTCTCTCCTCTTTCTTTACTCAGTTCTCTCTCTCACTCCTCTTTCATTTTCGGTGCTCTATCTCTCTCCTCTTTCTTTCTCCCGTTTTCCCCCTCTCTCCTCTTCTCTTTCCTTCAATCCTTTCTTCTTTCACTTTCTTTTTTCTTTGTTCTTTCTCATCTCCAAAAAATTGAACAAAAACCAAATTCGTACATGCGTTTGGGTGTTCAAGTTTTTTAGGTCAAATTCGAACATGAAAACTCTAGATCTAGAGTTTTTATGGTCGAATTTGACCTTTAAAACCTTAATTTCAAGCCCAAATTGGCGTTTCCATGGGGGTGGGTGGAGGTCGTGGTGGGCTAGACAGATTTTTTTTTAAGGTGGCCGGGTCGAATTTATTTTGTTTTTAAAATTTTGATTCCCGGAGGGTATTAGAGACCATGGTAAACCTCTAAGCATTTTTTATTTTCGGGCGAAAAAAAATCAAAAAAATTCAAAATCGAAGGCTATTACGCTTTTTGAGCAATTTTGAGGTTAAGGGGCCCGATTGCGAAAAGTTTTAAGACCCTAGGGGATACATACTAGTGTCATATAATGTCGTTTGGAATCATATATGACTATTTGATGATGTCTTAATTGTCTGTGGTAGGCTTGAGTTAACAAAATCGGTGAGAGTTGCGAATTGGTAAATTAATCGTTATAAGGCAAATTGGATGGTTCCACCCACCCAATTGGACTCCCAGTGGATAATAGGGACCATGGTAAACAACTCGGCAATTTTTATTTTCGCGCAAAAAGGTCAAAATGTTCCAAAATTGAAGGCTATTATCCACGCTTTTTGAGAAATTTTTGAGGTTATTGGGGCCTGTGGAGAAAAGTGTTGAGACCCTAGGGGATACATCATAGGATCATATAATGCCATTTGGAACCATATATGACCATTAAATGATGTCATAAATGTCCGCGGTAGGTTTGAGTTCAAAAAATAAGTGCAAGTTGCGAATTGGTAAATTGACTATTTTAAGGAAAATTGGACAGTTCCACCTACCTAATTGGACTCCCGGAGGGTATTAGGGACCATGGCAAACATCTCGGCAATTTTTATTTTCGGACAAAAAAGGTCAAAAAATTCCAAAATTGAATGCTATTATCCACGTTTTTTGTGGAATTTTTAACGTTACGGGCCAGGTGGCGAAAAGTTTTAAGACCATATGAGATACATCATTGGGTCATGTAATGCTGTTTGGAACCATATATGACCATTAATTGATGTCATAAATGTCCGTGGTAGGCTTGAGTTCACAAAATCGGTGCAAGTTGCGGATTTGTAAATTGATCGTTCTAAGGAAAATTGGAAGGTTCCACCCACCTAATTGGACTCCCGGAGGATATTAGAGACCATGGTAAAACTCTCGGCAATTTTTATTTTCGGGCGAAAAAAAGTCAAAAAAATCCAAAATTGAAGGCTATTACGCTTTTTGAGGAATTTTTGAGGTTAAGGGGCCCGATTGCGAAAAGTGTTAAGACCCTAGGGGATACATATTAGTGTCATATAATGTCATTTGGAAAATATATGACTATTATATGATGTCTTAATTGTCTGTGTTAGGCTTGAGTTCACAAAATCAGTGCAAGTTGCGAATTGGTAAATTGGCTGTTTTATGGCAAATTGAACGGTTCCACCTACCTAATTGGACTCCCGGAGGGTATTAGGAACCATGGTAAACATCTCGACAATTTTTATTTCTGGACAAAAAAAGGACAAAAAATTCCAAAATTGAAGGTTATTATCCACGCTTTTTGAGGAATTTTTAAGGTTACGGGGCTTTGTGTTGAAAAGTGTTGAGACTATAGGGAATACATCTTACGGTCCTATAATGTCGTTTGGAACCATATATGACCATTAATTGATGACATAAATGTCCGTGGTAGGCTGGAGTTCACAAAATCGGTGCAAGTTGCAGATTTGTAAATTGATCGTTCTAAGGCAAATTGGATGGTTCCACTCACCTAATTAGACTCCCGGAGGGTATTAGGGACCATGGTAAACATCTCGGCAATTTTTATTTTCGGGCTAAAAAAAGTCAAAAAATCCAAAATTGAAGGCTTTTTATCCACGCTTTTTTAGATTAAGGGGCCCGATGGCGAAAAGTGTTAAGACCCTAGGGGATACATATTAGTGTGATATAATGTCGTTTGGAACCATATGACCATTATATGATGTCTTAAATGTCTGTGGTAGGCTTGAGTACACAAAATCGGTGAGAGTTGCGAATTGGTAAATTGATCGTTTTAAGGCAAATTGGATGGTTCCACCCACCCAATTGGACTCCCGGTGGATAATAGGGACCATGTTAAACAACTTGACAATTTTTATTTCCGGGCAGAAAGGTCAATAAATTCCAAAATTGAAGGCATAATCCACGCTTTTTGAGGAATTTTTGAGGTTATTGGGGCCTGTGGCGAAAAGTGTTGAAGCCCTAGGGGATACATATTAGGGTCATATAATGCCGTTTGGAACCATATATGACCATTAAATGATGTCATAAATGTCCGTGGTAGGCTTGAGTTCACAAAATCGATGCAAGTTGCGAAATGTTAAATTGACTAATTTAAGGCAAATTGGATGGTTCCACCTACATAATTGGACTCCCTGAGTGTATTAGGGACCATGGTAAACATCTCGACAATTTTTATTTCTGGACAAAAAAAGGTCAAAATATTCCAAAATTGAAAGCTATTATCAACGCTTTTTTAGGAATTATTGAGGTTACGGGGCCCGGTGACGAAAAGTTTTGAGACTATAAGGAATACATCTTAGGGTCGTATAATGTCGTTTGGAACCATATATGACAATTAAATGATGTCATAAATGTCCGTGGTAGGCTTGAGTTCCCAAAATCGTTGCAAGTTGCGAATTGGTTATTTGACCGTTTTGAGGCAAATTGGATGGTTCCACCCACCTAATTGGACTCCCGGAGGGTATTAAGGACCATGGTAAATATTTCGGCAATTTTTATTTCTGGACAAAAAAGGTCAAAAAATTTCAAAATTGAAGACTATTATCCACGTTTTTCGAGAAATTTTTAAGGTTACAGGGCCCGATGGCGAAAAGTGTTAAGACCCAAGGGGATACATCTTAGTGTCATATAATGTCGTTTGGAACCATATATGACCATTATATGATGTCTTAAATGTCTGTGGTAGGCTTGAGTTCACAAAATCGGTGAGATTTGCGAGTTGGTAAATTGATCGTTTTAAGGCAAATTGGATGGTTCCACCCACCCAATTGGACTACCGGTGGATAATAGGTACCATGGTAAATAATTCGGCAATTTTTATTTCCGGGCAAAAAGATCAAAAAATTCCAAAATTGAAGTTATTATCCACGCTTTTTGAGGAATTTTTGAGGTTATTGGGGCCTGTGGCGAAAAGTGTTGAGACTCTAGGGGATACATCTTAGGGTCATATAATGTCGTTTGGAACCATATATTTTTCAGGTTACGGGGCCCGGTGTCGAAAAGTGTTGAGACTATAGGGAATACATCTTAGGGTCATATAATGTCGTTTGAAACCATATATGACCATTAAATGATGTCATATATTTCAATGGTAGGCTTGAGTTCATAAAATCGGTGCAAGTTGCAAATTGGTGAATTGACTGTTTTAAGGTAAATTTGATAGTTCCACCAACCTAATAACCTAATTGGACTCCCGGGGGGTAATAGGGACCATGGTAAACATCTCTGCTATTTTCTATTCCGGGCGAAAAAAAGTTAAAAATTCCAAAATTAAAGGCATTATTCCACTTTTTTTGTGGAATTTTTGACGTTAAGGGCCAGGTGGAGAAAAGTTTTGAGACAATATGAGATACATCATTGGGTCACATAATGTCGTTTGGAACCATATATGACCATTAATTGATGACATAAATGTCCATGGTAGGCTTGAGTTCACAAAATCGGTGCAAGTTGCGAATTGGTAAAGTGATCGTTTTAAGTCAAATTGGATGTTTCCACCCACCCAATCGGACTCCCGGAGGTTATTAGGGACCATGGTAAACATCTCGGCAATTTTTATTTTCGGGCTACAAAAAGTCAAAAAAATCCAAAATTGAAGGCTATTATCCACGCTTTTTTAGGTTAAGGGGCTCGATGGCGAAAAGTGTTAAGACCCTAGGGGATACATATTTGTGTCATATAATGTCGTTTGGAACCAGATATGACCATTATATGATGTCTGAAATGTCCGTGGTAGGCTTGAGTTCACAAAATCGGTGAGAGTTGCAAATTGGTAAATTGATCGTTTTAAGGCAAATTGGATAGTTCCACCCACTCAATTGGATTCCCGGAGGACATTAGGGACCATAGTAAAATTCTCGGCAATTTTTATTTCCGGGCGAAAAAAAGGTCAAAAAGTTCCAAAATTGAAGGCTATCCACGCTTTTTGTTGAATTTTTGAGGTTATTGGGGCCGGTGGCTAAAAGTGTTGAGACCCTAAGGGATACATCTTTGGGTCACATAATGTCGTTTGGAACAATATTTGACCATTAAATGATGTCATAAATGTCCATGGTAGGCTTGAGTTCACAAAATCGGTGCAAATTGCGAATTGGTAAATTGACTGTTTTAAGGCAAATTGGATGGTTCCAAACACTTAATTGGACTATCGGAGGGTATTAGGGATTATAGTAAACATCTCAGCAATTTTTTATTCCGGGCGAAAAAACTCAAAAAATTCATAAATTGAAGGTGACCATTAATTTTGTGGAATTTTTGACGTTACGGGCCTGGTGGAAAAAAGTTTTGAGAACCTATGGGATATATCATTGGGTTATGTAATGCCATTTGGAACCATATATGACCATTAATTGATGTCATAAATGTCCGTGATAGGCCTGAGTTCACAAAATCGGTGCTAGTTGCGAATTGATAAATTGATCGTTTTAACGCAAATTGGATGGTTCCACCCACCCAGTTGGACTCCCGGAGAATATTAGGGACCATGTTTAACAACTCGGCAATTTTTTTTTCGGGCGAAAAAAAAGTCAAAAAATTCCAAAAAAAAGTCAAAATATCCAAGCTTTTTGAGGAATTTTTTAGGTTACGGGGCCCGATGGCGAAAATTGTTAAGACCCTAGGGGATACATCTTAGTGTCATATAATTCTGTTTGGAACCATATATGAGTATTAAATGATGTCATAAATGTCTGTGGTAGGCTTGAGTTCACAAAATCGGTGAGAGTTGCGAATTAGTAAATTGATCGTTTTAAGACAAATTGGATGGTTCCACCCACCCAATTGGACTCCCGGAGGGTATTAGGGACATGGTAAACAACTCGACAATTTTTATTTCCGGGCAAAAAGGTCAATAAATTCCAAAATTGAATGCTATTATCCACGCTTTTTGAGGAATTTTTGAGGTTATTGGGGCCTGTGGCGAAAAATGTTGAGACCCTAGAGGATAAATCTTAGGGTCATATAATGTCGTTTGGAACCATATATGACCATTATATGATGTCTTAAATGTCTGTGGTAGGCTTGAGTGCACAAAATCGGTGAGAGTTGCGAATTGGTAAATTGATCGTTTTAAGGCAAATTGGATGGTTCCACCCACCCAATTGGACTCCCGGTGGATAATAAGGACCATGGTAAACAACTCGACAATTTTTATTTCCGAGCAAAAAGGTCAATAAATTCCAAAATTGAAAGCTATTATCCGCGCTTTTTGAGAAATTTTTGAGGTTATTAGGGCATGTGGCGAAAAGTGTTGAATTCCTAAGGGATACATCTTAGGGTCATATAATTCCGTTTGGAACCATATATGACCATTAAATGATATCATAAATGTCCGTGGTAGGCGTGAGTTCACAAATTCGGTGCAAGTTACGAAATGGTAAATTGACCGTTTTAAGGCAAATTGGATGCTTCCACCCACCTAATAAGACTCCCGAAGGGTATTAGGGAGCATGGTAAACATCTCGACAATTTTTTTGTCCGGGTAAAAAAGGTCAAAAAATTCCAAAATTGAAGGCTATTATCCACACATTTTGAGAATTTTTTGAGGTTACGGGTGTTTAGGGTAATTTTACCCCGCCACGTGGTCCAATCAGAGGACGACACGTGTCAGCCTCAGGATGGCCCAAAGTGGACCAATCTCTGCTTGACACGTGTCACTCCAGAAAATAAGGGAAAAAGGGCGGCCTTCAGGCCCAAATCCCGAGGAAGCCGCAAAGCGGCGCAGCCCACCACTGATTAGGGTACAGTGACCTAATCAGGGGCACAAATCCCAAAGACCCTATAAATAGGGAGATGACCCTCTTTTTGGGGACACGTTTTGATCATTTATTACACATTTACTCTTTGATAGAGACATCCTGAGCTTGGAATCCGAGCAGATCCCTACCTAAATTTCCGCACCTTTTTCTCCCTTCAAGTTTCTAACTTGTGCGTCGGAGGCGGAGCACCACCCATCTGGTGTCTCCGTTTGTTTTGCAGGTACAGCTCACCCCGGATCAGTCTTCGTGTTGTAACTCTCTCGAGGGACAAAAACACCCAAAACATTTGGCGCCGTCTGTGGGGAGAGTACCTCGAAGATGGTTCAAGAGTCTGTACCACCCCCTAACCGTCTGGGTGAAGACCCAGAAGTCTTTACAGACTATGAGGATGAAGATCCTCAGGTCGAAACCTTTACAGCCGAAGACGGCTCTCTCATAATAAAGCGCATCCGGCCCAGAGAGACTCTGGAGCGGGGTGCCTCCTAGGCGGGAGCAAGTAGACCCCCTGGGCAGCCGGAAGGGGAAACCCAAACGGCAGCTGGATCAGCGCCTGTCACCCGGGACGAGCTCATGAGATTCATGACAAGTTTCAAGGGTGAAATTAAAGAGCTGATCACCCAGAGCCGGGCTGGCCCAAGTAGAGGTCAGTCGGCCAAAAAGACTCCTCTGGAAAAGGGGAAGTCAGTCAAAGATTGGCAGCCCACTCCTCATCCAAAGGAGAAGGCAGCCAGGACCATTGATTGGTCCAAAATTCTTCTCCCAAAGGGGAATAACAATAACTCCCACCGGACTCAACAGCCGGTGAGAAGTAAAAAATCAACTCTTGATGCCCGGGAGATCATTAACCGGAAGAGAAACCAGTCGCTGTTTGAGTCGGCTTCAACGTCGAACTTTCTAGACAGCTTCAACAATACCTCTGCCGGGAATACATCTTCCTTGCATAAGAGTCAGACAGGCGGTAATACCGTCCATTCTGGCCATCATATTATTGGAGTTGTACCGTATGTGCCTACTCAGGTCTACGGCCTGTATCCCCCTCATTTCATGCAGCCGGCCCTCTTTGGAGGTCAGGCGGCATATCCAAATGTCTAGCCATTGGACTGGCAGCTTCGTATGCTACGCCTGGGTGAACAACCTTCTGCGTTCACCCGGGAGATAACCGAGGCGGCTCAGCCGTCCAAGGTTAAGAATGTGTTGGTTGGTACCTATGACGGTACCACCAATCCGGAAGACCACCTCATGGCTTACACCAACCTCATGTATCTGCAGGGGTTGGATGATGCCTCTTGGTGTCGGTGCTTCCCGGCTACATTGAAGGGCATTGCCCAACAATGGTTTGGCAACTTGCCGCCCGGGTCCATCGATAGTTTCAGGAAGCTCGCCTTCCTGTTTGCTTCCAACTTCTCAATGAACATCCCTGCTAAGAAAACAAGCCTTGATTTGAGCACTGTTAAGCAGGGAGAGAGAGAAGGGCTGCGCTCCTATGTCAGGCGGTTCAATCTGATCAGAATACAGTTCCAAGGACTGTCTAACGAGGTAGCTTTTACAAACTTGTTCAAGGGTCTGAGAGACGGGTCGACTTTTAAGTTTGACTTAGTCAGAAAAGGGGCTTTCACCTTACAGGCGGCCCTGAGGGAGGCGGAAAGTTACATTCAAGCTACCGACCTCTGCTCGCCTGGTAATCAGTCGGACTCCAAGAAGTCCGACAAACCGAAAGACAGCCGGTCTGCTCAGCTGGCCAAAAATAAAGAAAAGAGCAAGAAAAGAAAAGAAATCTGGGCGGTTAATGATTCTGCCCAGCCGTCTCAGAAGAAAAAGAAAGAGTTTAAACCGTACATCCCCAAGTACGAGTTTAACAAAAACTGCAACTCCATCCTCATGGAGGTAAAGGACCGGCTGTCCATTGAGAAGCCGAATCCTATGAAGGGTTATGTCCAGTCATGGAACAAAAATAAATTCTGTCAGTTCCATGAGGAGGTCGGCCATGATACCAACGACTGCTTCAGTCTTCAACGGGCGTTGGACCGTCTGGCTGATAAAGGGCTGTTGAAGTCCTACATTTCTAAGTCCCCAGCCGGGGCAAAAAAGAAAAACAAGGGCTAGTCCTCCAAGACTACCCCCCAGCCTGCTAGTAGCTCGGATACCGACAAGGAGCCGGTCTACACAATAGCAGGCGGGTTTTCCTGTGGTGGCCCTACCATCCGGGGCACCAAGATCCATCTTCGAAAGATGGACAAGGATGATGATGAACAGGCGTCTGCAGGCACCTCCTTCCCAAACGTCTTGATTACTGAGAAGGATAGGGGCAGCGTCCGCCGTCCGCATGATGACCCGGTTTTCATTGAATGTAAGGTTTCCAACCAGCTAGTTGGACGGATCCTTATTGACACCGGCAGCTCATCAGGCATCATCAGCCTCCGGTGCCTGCAAAAGCTGAAATACAATGTCAGCAGCATGCATCCGGTCACCCACCCCTTGGTTGGTTTTGGGGGTGGGATGGTTTACCCAGCCGGTAGAATTGACTTACCCATCCGGCTGGGGGAGAAAGGCCAGGGGCGACATATTGTCGTCAGATTCTTGGTCGTTGAGGAGTTGACCGCCTACAACATTATCCTTGGCCGGCCAACCCTCAACGTAGCCAAGGAAGTAATCATCCCGTCTCTGATGCTCATAAAATATGAGAGGGATGACGGCTCTGTTGGTTCCTTGAATGGGGATCAGAAGACGACCCGGGAGTTCTATCTCTCAGCCGTCAGAGACACTGTGGCCCCAGGCGGTCAGGAACTAATTGACCTTGACAATGTCAAGGATGCCGATCCAGCACCTGCCCCACCAGCAGCCGGAAAGAAAAGAAAGGCACCTCTGCTGGTGGAGGTGAAGAAGGAGAAAAAATAGCAATCACTGACCGGTGAACGGTCAGATGAGCTCCGTCCCCAACCGGCTGGTGAAAGCATTGATCTCGTTCTGGATGACAGCCGTCCGGAACGTACTGTAAAGGTTGGGACGGTTGCTCATGCTACTTTGGGTGCAGACTTGCACCTTCTGTTGAAGGAATTCAAATACATTTTTGCCTTTGAAGTGGAAGAGATGTCATGCGTCAACCCGGATCTTGCTGTCCACAAGCTCATCGTGGATCCTAAAAAGAAGCCCATCCGGCAAAAGAAAAGAAACCACGGTGAGGAAAGAAGTCAGGCGGCAGCTTTCGAAGTCAAAAAGCTGCTAGACGCCAGGTTCATCCGGCCTTGTAATTTTCCCGACTGGGTGGCCAATGTGGTCCTTGTTAAGAAACCGAATGGGACCTGGCGCATGTGTGTTGATTACACAGGCCTCAACAAGGCGTGTCCAAAGGACAGTTACCCGCTTCCAAAGATCGACAGTCTGGTTGATTCTACAGCCGGTCATGCCTTGATGAGCTTCATGGATGCCTACTCCGGCTTCCATCAGATACCCCTGTGGAAGAAAGATCAAGAGAAGACGGCCTTTGTCACTGATCAGGGGTTATTCTGTTATACTGTGATGCCGTTTGGCTTGAAAAATGCGCCTGCCACTTTCCAACGGATGACTAATACGGTCTTCATTAATCAGATTGGGCGGAATGTGGAGGCGTACATTGATGATATGATAGTCAAATCCAAGCTCCAGACGGATCACCTTGTTGATCTCCGAGAAACATTCACCACCCTTAGGCGGCATTAGGTTATATTAAATCCTAAGAAATGCGTCTTTGGTGTTGAGTCTGGGAAGTTTCTCGGATTCCTGATTGATCAAAGGGGGATAGAGGCTAACCCTGAAAAGATACAGGCGGTGATAGACATGAAGTCACCCCGTTCTGTCAAGGAAGTGCAGAGACTCACCGGTTGTCTGGCCGCCCTGGGGAGGTTCCTCAGCCGGTCAGGCGACAAGTGCCTCTACTTCTTCCAAGCAATCAGGAAGAAGACCAGATTTGAATGGGGGGATGATGCTGAGACGGCATTCCAGAGGTTGAAAAAGCACTTACATTCTCTACCTAGGTTAGTCAGTCCTTTACCTAGGGAGACGTTGTACATGTACTTAGCCGTCTCAGATCATGCCCTCAGTGTCGTTCTCCTTGCTGAGCGAGACGGCGTGCAGCTCCCGGTTTACTTCATTAGCCATGTTCTTAAAAATGCTGAACTCCGATATCCCATGGTTGAAAAATTTGGCCTTGCTCTGTATATGGCTTTCAAAAAATTGAAACCCTACTTTCTGGCACATCCGGTAGTGATTTACACCAACCATCCACTCAACCGGCCAATGTCTACCTTGGACTCATCCGAGAGAATGTTGAAATGGGCTATTGAAATGCAAAGTCTTGAAATCACTTACGAACCAAGAAAGGCAGTGAAAGGTCAGGCGTTTGCCGACTTCATTGTTGAAATGACCCGTCCGGTGGCTCCGGATAATCTTGATCAGGTTTGGAAAGTGTATGTAGACGGGAGCTCTACAAAGAACGGCTGTGGTGCAGGCGTAATCTACGTGTCTCCTGAAGGGGACAGATTTGAGTATGCACTACGCTTCAAATTTCAGGCCTCTAACAATGAGGCGGAATATGAAGCTCTGCTAGCCGGAATTCGCATGTGTAAGGCGGCAGGGGCCATGAAAATTGACGCCTACTCTGATTCTCAATTGGTTGTTAGCCAGTATGAGGGAAGCTACGAGGCTACTCGTCTGGATATGATTAAATACCTTCAGGCATTCAAAGAAGAGACTAAGGCACTTGAGGAATTCCGGCTGAATCAGGTGCCTAGGTCGGAAAACAATCAGGCGGATGCATTGTCAAAACTGGCGTCTTCCGCCTGCTATGATACGCCTCGGTCAGTCTTCTGGGAAGTTCTTGAAAAGAGAAGCATCTATGAGGATCCCGTTGGAATTCTGGACCGAAGCTCTACCTGGATGGATGGCATCCGGGCCTATCTCTTAGACGGCACACTTCCTGATTCGCCATAGGAAGCAGCCGTCCTGAAAAAGCGAGCTGCAAGATTCGAGTTGCAAAATGGAGAACTCTTCAAGGCGGGGTTTCTGAAGCCTTTGTTGAAGTGTGTCACCCCAGAAAAGGGGAAAGAAGTTCTCGAAGACTTGCACTCGGGATTCTGTGCCTCTCACATAGGCGGCAAGTCCCTAGCCGTCAGAGCCAGACGGCACTATTTTTGGCCCACTCTTGAGGCAGACGCCAAGGAGTTGGTGAAGAAATGTGACAAGTGCCAAAAATCTGGCAAACTCATTCACCGTCCGGCTACTGATCTGACGGCAATCCACAACCCAATCCCGTTTGCAAAATGGGGCATGGACATTCTAGGTCCTTACACGCCTGCTCCAGGCGGAAAGCGCTACATCTTGGTGGCTGACTGGCTGTGGATTATTTCACCAAGTGGGTAGAAGCTGAGGCGGTTAAAAACATCAAAACCTCAGACGTGATTTCCTTCATCTGGAAAAACATTATCACCCGGTATGGGGTACCTATGTCTATGGTGTTTGATAATGGTCCTCAGTTTGAGACGCCTCAACTAAAAACTTGGTTTGGAGATCAGGGGATCTCAAGCTATTTTGCATCCGTTGGCCGGCCCCAAGCAAACGACCAAGTTGAAGCCTTTAATAAACTCATCTCACACGGCATTAAGAAGAAAATAGAAAGAGTCGGTGGCTTATGGGCAGAAGAGTTAATCCATGTCCTATGGGCCATCCGGACAACAGCAAAGGGGGTAAACGGTGAAACCCCATTTCTCATGGTTTACGTTGCTGAAGCCGTCTTGACCATCGAATATTACGACCCGACTCTCAGAGTCATGCTATATGATGAAGAGGAAAACTGGGAAGCAATGCGCCTGGCATTGGATTCACTCCCAGAACGCAGGGGCAATGTCGCCTTGCGTCATGAGATTTACCGTCTGAGAATGACGAGAGCCTACAACAAAAAAGTACACAAGCGTCCTTTGAAAGTTGACGACTTAGTGTTACGAAAAATGGAGGCAACCGGTAGGGCCAATGAGCTGGGGAAGCTAACCCTAAATTGGGAAGGCCCCTACCGGATCTATGAAGAAGTAAGGGATGGCACCTATCGCCTGGAAACTCCAGACGGCAAGCGTCTGCCTAGAACTTGGAATGTAGACAATCTAAAAAAGTACTACTTCTGAGATTGTAAACTTTTTGTAAACAGAGTCAATTAATGAAGATTCAGACTTTGTTTGCAAAATTGAGTTATTGTTTGATTATCCATCCGGGTCATACCCAGGAGGATTCTTCTTTTACTAACTAAGTTTGACACTTAGTGAAGGTTACATTTGATGGACCGCCTGGGTAATACTCAGATCCCTTGTTTATTTAAGTTTGATACTTTGTTTATTCAACTGCTTGACTATCCGCCTGGGTAATACTCAGACGAATTCTCCATTTATCTAACTAAGTTTGATACTTAGTATGATCAAATATTTGCCTATCCGTCTGGGTAATACCCAGACAGACTCGTTTGTTTAAAAAACTGAGTTTGATACTTAGTGTAAATTCAATACTTTGACTAAAAACTAAGCACAAAAACGTTTAGTGGCTATACAACCGGTCTCAAATAAGATCAGAGGCTAAAATGGCCGGATGGTTGCTCATTTTATAAAATCGCCTGTCCCAACATGGACAAAGGCGTCCGGCGACACCCCTTCGGGTGCAATCGTCGCAGAGAACAGACTATTTTTCGGTTCTACGTACCCATGCAGACGGTAAAAATTGAACGACCAAATTGGTCAACTCATAGCCGTCTGACCAAAATGACCTGTGAAGAATGATCAAGTTGCCGAATACCGGATGCCATGGGGCATCAGTCGGTCACCGGCTGAAGGTCTCACTTAGGTTATCTATTCCAAAATTGCACTTCCCACCCCAATTGGGGCAAAAGAGTTGTTCAATGGCTATGAAATCTCTACCTAGACGAACAAACGCCATCTGGTTAGTGACTGGAACGCCAGTCGGTGTACGGCTGTGCACTTGGTTTGGGGCAATCACTACTGTGATTGATTGACTTACAAACATATCACTTTGCAGCATCAGACGTTTTCAAGTCAATCAACCAACTCCACTTGAAACCAATCACACAGCCGTCCAGGGGCAAGGACAGCCAGACTATTGGTTAGTTAGGCAAAAAATCGCCGCATGCTTTTGATAAGTTAGGCAAAAATGAAAAATTAAAATTTGCACAAAATAAAAATTCAAATGCAAAATGATCAAAACCGACTTAGTCGGTGCATTTCATAAAAGTCCACCCAACCAAACGGCCATAGTGGATCAAATGTTAACCGGACCCCGTCCGGGAGAAAGAAATTGTTAATTAACTCGGCTCTTTAGCCGGTAAATACAAGGATACTCGGCACGCAGGCCGAAAAAAGCAAGTTTTGGCATACAACCGCTGAATAAAAGAAAAAACAGAAAAGCAGAGATTAGCATACTGCCGCTGAATGGTCACTTATGGCCTGTAGACGGTGCCTCCTGGTCCTCCTCCTTCTCCTCATCATCTGAGGGTATCTTCTGTGCTTCACCAGGACCAGGAAGCTCAGGCACGGACGGCTCATTGTTGGAGTTGACCTAGGCTTCGAAAGAGGCAGGCTCTAGCTCACCTTGTTTTCTCAAGTATACCACGTACTCGGCATAGCTGTGCGCCAGTGCCCAGATGCTGTAATCCGCGTCTGGGTACAAAGCAGCCCAGGCAATCTTCATACGGGCATCATTGTCAGCGTCACTCTCAACAACAAGGCGGTTTTTCTCCACCTCCAGGGTTGTTGCAAAGTTTATCTGAGCCTGAGCAGCCTCCTTCTCCAGCCTCTGAACCTTGGTCTTCAGTTTGGTGTTCTCTTCGGAAACACCTTTAAGTGTGCCAAGGTCCGTCTGGGCCTTATTGAGCGCCTTATCAGCCTTTTTGGCGCTCTCGTCCGCCTTCTTCTGTGCCTCCTCCGCCTCCTTCTTAGCCGTCTCAGCATCCGTCGCCCGCTGATTGGCCGTCTTCAGATCTGACTCCAGCTGTTGGATTCTAGACGCCTGTGTCATAATTATTGCTTTAGTTTCAAGTTCATTTACGATAGTCGAGTGTAAAGCAATATTATCAGCGTCTTTGGCGGACTTCTTGGCCCTTTTTACCTCTTCCCGTTTGCGGGAATAAGGACGTTTGAGCCCGTCCACCCGCAGCATGGCCTGCAAAAAGTCTGGCGGTATAAGTATTGCGGGCGGGATAAAACACTTGAAAAAATAAAATTGAATTGACAAGTTTCTTACCTCAGCCAGAAGGGATATAATGCGTTCAAGATTAAACGTCTCTATCCCAGGGATATTGTCCTTATCCCTCTTCCGGACGGCTTCCAGCATGGCCTTGGCATGCTTCTGGACGTCTGGCCAGCGGGGAGATTGATCTGCACCATAATCAATACGTGATGAGTGCGAGACTAAGGCAGCACCTACGGTCGTCTGAAGATGACGTCTGTTGAGAGTGGGATTTCACCCGCAAAGGCCACCCCAGCTCAAGCGGGGATTCAAAGGGGTTCTTACCTTCAGATGCAGCCAAGATGGAACCACTTGCAGGCGTGGTAAACCCCGCGGCTGCTGATGAGGGGTTGATAAGATCAGGCATACGCTGCCGCCTATCTTCTCGAGTCGCCCCGCTATCCGCATCTGCTGATGTCCGGCTGAGGCGCCAGGAGTTGATGTAGAGGTGGATTTTTTTATTTTGTTGAGAAAGGCAGGGGTCTCCTCCCTAGCCCGTTTGAGTTGCTTCTCAAACGACTTTCCAACCTCTCCTCCCTGCAAAAATAACCAAAGTTACGGTTAGCATCCGGGAAAACTGATTTTAAAAGATCAACTTATTGGCTTTGACCTCAGCCGCAGCTTTCTCCGCAAGATCTTTGCGGATGGTTGCAGAAGACCGCTTAGGAGTTTTCTCCGACTCCAACATGTTTAATGCTTCTTCTGCAAAAGAAAGAAATTGGTCAATATCATAAATCAATTTCGATAGAAAAATACTACAGACGGATATAAACTCGGGCGCGTACATTTAGTAAAAAATGTGCCCTAGCCCGCAGGCGGCTAGGAAACACTCGTCCCTGAGCCAGGCGCTCTTGGGAATCCAGTTCTTGGGGACTTTAATTGTTTCCCCGATTGACAGAGTTGCGTCTGTGAGGCCGAAAAAGTCTGCCTCAATTATCTTGTCAAAATCTTCTTCTGGGATCCGGGGAAGAGCGCACTTCCTTCCCAACAAGTCGGGATTCTTATTGTACAGACGGAATTCATAATTCTCCCGTCTGGTTGGAGCTGACATCAGGAAGAACCTGTGCTTCCAGCCGTCGAATTTTGAGACCTTGTCCAAGGTCATCATATATTGGGGCTGCGTGGTTAGAGTGTACCACGCCCTCCAGCCGCCTGGGCTTCTGCTAAGATAATGCATGCTAGCAAAAGCCTCCCAGCCGGGGTGAAGCCCTTGAAACTCGCAGGCGGCAACATACCCCAGAATGTTTGTCCAAGAGTTGGGGGTAAGTTGCCAGACCCCGAGGCCGTAGCCTCTCAAAATTGCCTTCACCGCCAGGTGAAGGGGAAAGTGGAGACCAGCCTTGAACGCCGCCTCATAACAGCCGAAATAGCTGTTGGCGTTCTCCTAATCGTCCTCCCAGGCGACGGTGCCATTCTCAGGCGGCACCCGGATCCTGTACCCGTCTCCAAGCGGGTGCATTATAGTAAAATTCTTTAAGTTTTCCTCCATTTGGATCCCGTCCTTGGAGGAGACGTGGATGTTGAAGGGATCATCCTTCTCGTTCCACTTTTTCCTTTCTTCCTCCTCGCTATCCGGAAGCGGGGGTAAATCGTCACTACTCTCAGAGGTAGAGGCGGAGCTGTCGCTCTCCGTATCCTCCTCACTTTGACCTAAAGGGGCAGAGACGGCCTCGTCGCCGCCTTGGTCGCACTCTTCCAAGAAAGAGTCAGCAGGGGTTGAAGGGGCGCGGAGGGGATCTCTCCAGAGCCGTCTGGTCACCCTGACCGGACGTTTCTCCCTCAGGCGTTTGGCCACCTGAGCCTTCGCTCTTGTAATTTGGATCAGTCGCTATCGGCTTTATCCAAGCCATTGTGTCCTGCACAGACACGTAATTGGTCGAAATCTGAGGCAAAGGGTGGTCCCAACACCCCGAGACGGCACTCCGAGTCCTAGACTCAGCCGTCCATGGTGACCAGCTGGACTCTAACCTAGGCTGTGCCGTGTGTGTTGGTGATGCATCCATTTATTGCAAGAAATATGTACAAGCGGTGAAAAAAGAAAAAGAGCTGAGAGAGGCAGAGACGGTACCTTTTGAAGAGATATCTGAAACTAGGCGGGTCCGGCTGGGTCTCTGGAAGACGAGCTTTCTTGCTTGCGCCTGACTCAAACGGATGACTACTCCTCTCTCAAAGTTCTCTCTAGAAATTTTTTTGTAAACGTACCAAAATTATGAGGGTAAACGGCTATATATAAAGGGTAAAAACGGTTGCATTTCCGTAATTTACCCGGAAGGTGAACGGTTACTCTTTAATGGTAAAATTACCGCCAATCGGAGCGTGACACATGTCACAGATGCCACGTGGCGTGCCACGTCACATCTGTGAGGGGCAAATGTTTAGGGTAATTTTACCCCGCCACGTGGTCCAATCAGAGGACGACACGTGTTAGCCTCAGGATGGCCCAAAGTGGACCAATCTCTGCTTGACACGTGTCACTCCAGAAAATAAGGGAAAAAAGGGCGGCCTTCAGGCCCAAATCCCGAGAAAGCCGCAAAGCGGCGCAGCCCACCACTGATTAGGGTACAGTGACCTAATCAGGGGCACAAATCCCAAAGACCCTATAAATAGGGAGATGACCCTCTTTTTGGGGACACGTTTTGATCATTTATTACACATTTACTCTTTGATAGAGACATCCTGAGCTTGAAATCCGAGCAGATCCCTACCTAAATTTCCGCACCTTTTTCTCCCTTCAAGTTTCTAACTTGTGCGTCGGAGGCGGAGCACCACCCATCTAGTGTCTCCGTTTGTTTTGCAGGTACAGCTCACCCCGGATCAGTTTTCGTGTTGTAACTCTCCTGAGGGACAAAAACACCCAAAACAACGGGGCCCGATGACGAAAAAGTGTTAAGACACTAGGGGATACTTCTTAGTGTCATATAATGTCGTTTGAAACCATATATGACCATTATATAATGTCTTAAATGTCTGTGGTAGGCTTGAGTTTACAAAATCGGTGAGAGTTGCGAATTGGTAAATTGATCGTTTTAAGGCAAATTGGATGGTTCTACCCACCCAATTAGACTCCCGGTGGATAATAAGGACCATGGTAAACAACTCGGCAATTTTTATTTCCGGGAAAAAGGGTCAAAAAATTTCCAAAATTGAAGGCTATTATCCACGCTTTTTAAGGAATTTTTAAGGTTATTGGGGCCTGTGGCGAAAAGTGTTGAGACCCTAGGGGATACATCATAGGGTCATATAATGCCGTTTGGAACCATATATGACCATTAAATGATGTCATAAATGACCGCGGTAGGCTTGAGTTCACAAAATCAATGCAAGTTGCGAATTCGTAAATTGACTGTTTTAAGGCAAATTGGACGGTTCCACCTACCTAATTGGACTCCCGAAGGGTATTAGGGACCATGGTAAACATCTCGGTAATTTTTATTTTCGGGCTAAAAATAAGTAAAAAGAATCCAAAATTGAAGGCTATTATCCACGCTTTTTGAGGAATTTTTTAGGTAAAGGGGCCCGACGGCGAAAAGTGTTACACCCTAGGGGATAAATATGTTGGGGTTTGGTGAGTCCGACTCACCGCGGAAACAAACCCAAAAACAAGACCGCACTCGCAATAAATAAAACCATAAACATAATTATATTAATCACAAGATTAAGATAAGCTAATTACCTTTGACGCGTGCTTCGCTCCAAAATGAGCTCTTACTTGAAAGCTTCAAGTCCCGCTCACACGGAGACCTCCAACGAAGTCCACCCGCACCAACAAAACCGACTAGGTCCAATGTCTTGGGGTTAGCAAGACCCGACCAATAAAACCCGAGTAATTATATTGAGTTTAAAGGTTTTCACTAATTATGATGCCTTTTTCAACTCTTACTCAAGCATCATTCCCAATGCCCATACTTGGGTATTTATAGGAAATGATGGGAGTATCATTTACTCTCCCATCAATGTGGGATAGTATGATTTTTCCATTTTATTTTAAAGCTAAAATAAAATTAATAATCAAGCTAGTAATAAATCAACAAGTGGCAAGCTCATGTGAATGGTTAGGTGAGGACCACTTGGAGAAGGGGGGACCAAACTTGATCCCCACTCCCTCTCCCATAACCGGCCACCTCACTCCACACACACTCAAGGACCACAAGCCACATGGCACCCACCCTTAAGCACCAAGGCAGCCAAGGTGGGCTGCCATGTGCTGATGTCTGAGACAGCCACGCCTAGCAAGCCCAGCAGGCCCAGCACTCGCATGCGGGCTGCCAGGCGCTGCTGGCCAGCAAGCCCAGCATGCTTGTGCGGGCTGCTGCTGGCCTTGTGCCTTGGCCAGCGCTGCTAGGCAACAAGCAATGGCCTAGCCATGCTGCTGCTAGCTGTGGCGAGCTGGCGCGCCTAGCGTGCTAGCTGCTGCAGCTTGTTACGGCATGACTTGCTAGCCATTGCGCGCACAAGGCTGTGCCTAGCATGCTAGCACGCAGTAGGCAGCGCCTAGCCTTGCGATGCTAGCATGGGTGCGCTAGCACGCACCAGCCAGCCTAGGCTCACTTTGGTGCGCATGCTAGCCACCATGCAAGGCCATACGCCCTTAGCACTCGGTTTGCTTGGGCATTCCGATGCTAGGGGTATTTTGGTCCTTTGTTGATTTATTACTATTTCTCGTCTCGTCTTTCACTATTTTTCGACTCGACTTCCGACGCTCGGTTTCGACGCTCTAAGCTCGAATTTCCGACGTCTAAATAAATATTACTCGGTCGACTCATTAATTCCTTCCAAATTAATTCGTCGGTTCGGTTTGTTGAATGCTTGGGTGTGACCCGAAGGGTTCAGTCAAGATTAAGCTGTAATATTAATTATTCATTAATATTACTGATCGGAAGCGGCCTCCACCCAGGCATTCCGATCACTTGACCTCACTTAATATATTAGCTTTCTAATAATTCTGAACCCACTAACGGAATAGTACACTTATTCGAAGAACACCATTCCTTTCAAAATATTAGTGTCATATAATGTCGTTTGGAACCATATATGACCATTATATGATGTCTTAAATGTTTGTGGTAGGCTTGAGTACACAAAATCGGTGAGAGTTACGAATTGGTAAATTGATCGTTTTAAGGCAAATTGGATGGTTCCACCCACCCAATTGGACTCCCGGTGGATAATAAGGACCATGGTAAACAACTCGACAATTTTTATTTCCGAGCAAAAAGGTCAATAAATTCCAAAATTGAAGGCTATTATCCACGTTTTTTGAGAAATTTTTGAGGTTATTGGGGCATGTGGCAAAAAGTGTTGAAGTCCTAAGGGATACATCTCAGGGTCATATAATTCCGTTTGGAACCATATATGACCATTAAATGATGTCATAAATGTCCGTGTTAGGCTTGAGTTCACAAATTCGGTGCAAGTTACGAAATGGTAAATTGATCGTTTTAAGGCAAATTGGATGGTTCCACCCACCTAATAAGACTCCCGAAGGGTATTGGGGACCATGGTAAAAATCTCGGCAATTTTATTTTCCGGACAAAAGAGGTCAAAGAATTTCAAAATTGAAGGCTATTATCCACGCTTTTTGAGAATTGTTTGAGGTTACGGGGCCCGATGACGAAAAAGTGTTAAGATACTAGGGGATACTTCTTAGTGTCATATAATGTTGTATGAAACCATATATGACCATTATATGATGTCTTAAATGTCTGTGGTAGGCTTGAGTTCTTAAAATCGGTGAGAGTTGCGAATTGGTAAATTGATCGTTTAAAGGCAAATTGGATGGTTCCACCCACCCAATTAGACTCCCGGTGGATAATAAGGACCATGGTAAACAACTCGGCAATTTTTATTTCCGGGAAAAAGGGTAAAAAAATTTCCAAAATTGAAGGCTATTATCCACGCTTTTTGAGAAATTTTTTAGGTTATTGGGGCCTGTAGCGAAAAGTGTTGAGAACCTAGGGGATACATCATAGGGTCATATAATGCCATTTGGAACCATATATGACCATTAAATGATGTCATAAATGTCCGCGGTAGGCTTGAGTTCAAAAAATAAGTGCAAGTTGCGAATTGGTAAATTGACTATTTTAAGGAAAATTAGACAGTTCCACCTACCTAATTGGACTCCCGGAAGGTATTAGGGACCATGGTAAACATCTCGAAAATTTTTATTTTCGGTCTAAAATAAGTCAAAAAAATCCAAAATTAAAGGCTATTATCCACGCTTTTTGAGGAATTTTTTAGGTAAAGGGGCCCGACGGCGAAAAGTGTTATGACCCTAGGGGATAAATATTAGTGTCATATAATGTCGTTTGGAACCATATATGACCATTATATGATGTCTTAAATGTCTGTGGTAGGCTTGAGTGCACAAAATCAGTGAGAGTATCGAATTGATAAATTGATTGTTTTAAGGCAAATTGGATGGTTCCAACCACCCAATTGGACTCCCGGTGGATAATAAGGACCATGGTAAACAACTCGACAATTTTTATTTCCGAGCAAAAAGGTCAATAAATTCCAAAATTGAAGGCTATTACCCACGCTTTTTGAGGAATTTTTGAGGTTATTGGGGGCGGTGTCTAAAAGTGTTGAGACCTTAGGGGATACATCTTAGGGTCATATAATGTCGTTTGGAACCATATATGACCATTAAATGATGTCATAAATGTCTGTGGTAGGGTTGAGTTCACAAATTCGGTGCAAGTTACGAAATGGTAAATTGACCGTTTTTAGGCAAATTGGATGGTTCCACCCATCTTATAAGACTCCTGAAGGGTATTAGGGACCATGGTAAACATCTCGGCAATTTTTTTCCGGACAAAAAAGGTCAAAAAATTCCAAAATTGAAGGCTATTATCCACGTTTTTTGAGAAATTTTCGAGGTTATTGGGGCATGTGGCAAAAAGTGTTGAAGTCCTAAGGGATACATCTCAGGGTCATATAATGCAGTTTGGAACCATATATGACCATTAAATGATGTCATAAATGTCCGCGGTAGGCTTGAGTTCAAAAAATAAGTGCAAGTTGCGAATTGAAAAATTGATTGTTTTAAGGCAAATTGGACGGTTCCACCTACCTAATTGGACTCCCGGAGGGTATTAGGGACCATGGTAAACATATCGGCAATTTTTATTTTCGGGCTAAAAATAAGTCAAAAAAATTCGGCAATTGAAGGCTAAAAATTAAAATTGTCGAGTTGTTTACCATGGTCCTTATTATCCACGCTTTTTGAGGAATTTTTTAGGTAAACGGGCCCGACGGCGAAAAGTGTGAACACCCTAGGGAATAAATATTAGTGTCATATAATGTCATTTGGAACCATATATGACCATTATATGATGTTTTAAATGTCTGTGGTAGGCTTGAGTTCACAAATTCGGTGCAAGTTACGAATTAGTTCCACCTACCTAATTGGACTCCCGGAGGGTATTAGGGACAAACATCTCGGCAATTTTTATTTTCGGGCTAAAAAAAGTCAAAAAATCCAAAATTGAAGGCTTTTTATCCACACTTTTTTAGATTAAGGGGCCCGATGGCGAAAAGTGTTAAGACCCTAGGGGATACATATTAGTGTGATATAATGTCGTTTGGAACCATATGACCATTATATGATGTCTTAAATGTCTGTGGTAGGCTTGAGTACACAAAATCGGTGAGACTTGCGAATTGGTAAATTGATCGTTTTAAGGCAAATTGGATGGTTCCACCCACCCAATTGGACTCCCGGTGGATAATAGGGATCATGGTAAACAACTCGACAATTTTTATTTCCGAGCAAAAAGGTCAACAAATTCCAAAATTGAAGGCTATTATCCACGTTTTTTGAGAAATTTTTAAGGTTATTAGGGCATGTGGCAAAAAGTGTTGAAGTCCTCAGGGATACATCTTAGGGTCATATAATTCCGTTTGGAACCATATATGACCATTAAATAATGTCATAAATGTCCGTGTTAGGGTTGAGTTCTGATAAGTCGTGTTTTGTGTATATTATTTAGCTTGTTTTTAGTTAGTTTTGTTAGTTTAGTTGAGTATTTGAGTCCGTTTTGGTGTAATTTGGTTTAGTTTCGATGATTCGATGCTTTTATGGGTAGTTTCGTTGTTTTTGATGTATTTCAGGATTAACGGAGCTAATTTGGAGATTTTACAAAGTCACGAAGCTATGCCGAGGCCCACGAATATTAAATCATGTGTTCGAGACGAACTTGAGTGAAAATGAAGCAAAACGTTGATGAAATACTTGACAAATATGACATCTGTTCACTATTATGCTCATAACTTTTGGTATACAAATGATAATAGAGTTATTCAAATTGAATTGGAAAGTAGACTTGAAGAACTTTCCAAAGATATATTACACGCCTCAAACGGAGCTCCGGATATGAAGTTATGACTGATTTAAGATGAGTGATACGCGCAGCAGAGCAGGCACGTCTGTGCCCATCACCAGGCACGTCCGTGCCTGGAAGACAGACTCAGCAGCGTTTTTTGTTTTTAGAGAGGCACGTCCGTGCCTCACACTAGGCACGTCCGTGCCTCCTGGGATCCTTGTGCGCCAAGCTTTTTGTCGACTTTCTTATCTTTTCTAGGGCTATTTATATACCAAGTGGTGTTTTATTATTTCAATAAGTTTTATTCTAGCCTTTTATTTTTACGTTATTAAGAACTAGTTCTCCATTATTATTTTCTAAGTTTTTGTAATTCAAGATTCAAGATTCAAGCTTTCTACTTTCAATTTTATTCAAGATTTGGTATTTATTTTTCATCCTTTGTTATTCAATTATGTTTTCATTATTTATTATTGTTTTTGTTTCTTTAATCATGTGTGAGTAGATTCTTTAATTCAAGATCTAGTGTAGCCCTATTATTATTGATGCATGAATTAAATCTTTAAATTCTTTGACAACTTTAACAATTGAATTGCTAAATTGATTGTGATTATGCCAATGCTAGGTTAGACGTAACTATAGTATTGCGATTATTCCATTATTTTTATCACAACGAGAGTTGGGTATAAACGGATTTGAGTAAATTAATTTAGGGTTTGATTCTCAACACGAGAGTAGTTGGGTTTGATAATTGGGAAGTGAGAGTAATGTGTTTAATGTCTCTAATATGCATGATACCATGAGAATATGATTGATTGTACGTTAGGGAAGCCATTGATACTCGAGAGAGATCCTTGGTAATTATAAGGGTTTAATTTTCCCCGTTCGATTGAAATCGTATGTTAAGGGTAGAATTACAATTGCATCAATAATAGTTGTGGTGAAGCTAGATCTTGGATGTTTTTAATTGCTTGATTTAATCATCTTAATTAGTTTATTTTTGAATTTTCCCTATATTTTAGACCCTTAGTTATTGATTATAATCGATTCTTGCTTAGTAGAAATTCGAGTCTATTTAATTATTTTTGAACCTTAGTCTCTTGGGATCCGACCCTTGCTTGCCAGTCTACATTAGTATTGGTATGTTAGGTTATTTTTGATAGGTACGCGACACGCCTACCAAATTTTGGCGCCGTTGCCGGGGACTAACGGTTTCATTAGATTAATTGTGATTCATTTTTACTAGGCTTATTTCGTTGCTTCGGCTATTTTCTCTTATGTTTTTGATACTTTTTCTCTAGTGTTCTTGTTGCATGCCCACACGAAGCTCAGGTTCAGAAGATCTAGAACCTTTTTGTTTCGGGGTTTTCTGATGTCCTGCGGGAGAGTTACAATTCCGAGACTGGAACCGGACGCCTGTACCTGCAAAATAACGGAGACTCCTGAGAGCTCCGCCTCCAACGGTCAAGTTAGCACCTGATTAAGGAGTAATCAATACAGAAATTAAAGTAATGAGATCTCTCTAGGTGAGAGTGCTTAGTATTGGTAATCTGCGTCGTTAGCGAGATTAGCCGGTTGTTGATGTTCCGTAATAACTCTGTTCTTCTCTGCTTGATTACTTTTTCCCTCCGTAATTAATGAGGATTAATTGAGTATTTATAGCCTTGAGAAGCGTGCCACTCTCTAGGTTTAAGGTAAACCTAGGGCTGATCGGGCCTCTAGACTGAGTTGGGCCTTGATGGCCGGTTTTCCCACTTGGCATGGGTGGACACGTGGCGCGTCTAAATTGGTCCGTAGAGGACGTATCTATGATTGACACGTGGCAGGCTCCTGTTGGCCTTCGTGAAGGACACGTGGCGGAACCTGGTTGGTCCACTTGTCAGACGGTGATTGGTGGATAAAAATCCCCTAATCATTTGCCCCTCACAGGTGGCACGTGACTGGTCACGTGTCGCCTGTGACAGGTGTCGCACGGTGACAGGCGACGGCCTGTTACAGGTGTCATCTTGCAAACGGCCGAGAGATTTTCCCGCCCACATTTTGAATTTGGAAGCGACCTTTCGCCTTCTCACCTTGCCTATATAAGGAAGTGCTGACTTCGGTCATTTTCACATTTGAGAACTTTGCGAGAACATTCGGACCCCTGAACTTGCTCTGACATTTCGGACCTTTTCTGCCTACCGCCTGTTCTGACAAGCCGACTGACCCGAACTTCCAGGACTTCATCAACCGTCACTCGTTCAGGTAACTCAGTTCTCTTACTCTTAATTTTCTTTTTATTTTTTGAAATGGCACCACGGAAGCACACGACACGACCTAAGTTAGTGATCAGCCGGTCACCGGGGACGGCTGAATCTAGGACTAGGAGTGCCGCCTGCCCTTTTCTGGACCCATCTTTGCTCTTTATACAAAGTCCGACTGTATCTGTGTCTATGCAGAACGTGATGGCCAGAACGAAACAGACTGCTATGATATCAAACTCAGACGACTCCTCCCAAAGGGTGCTCCTTAGTGAAACATCTGACCAGGCGCCAGATGTAGAATTGAAACGAGGCGACTGTCAAGCCGACAGTTCTGAGAGAGGGGCCAAGGTGGTCCCTTCCCATCTTACCGTTGACATGTCTAATTTCCCTCCTGCTCCTTCTAAGGGAGAGGAGGCGGGCCCCTCTAGGAGAGGGGAGGAGTCGTCCTCTTCGGACTCGTGAGAGGACGAGTCCGAGTCCAGCTCTTCTGGCCACAGTTCTCCTGGCTCAGAAGAAAAACATAGCCGCCTACAAGAGGCGAGACGTTCTCATGCAGTTGAGAAGGGGGACAATTGGGCGGAGCCGTCCGCCTCTTACAGAGAGGAAAACGCCCCCTACTACTGCAGGGTACCCCGGGGCCGGATCGCAACCATGCAAGACAACGTGGCGAGCTTTATTGCTAACCACAAAATGGGCCCGGAATTTTTACTGTTCGTGCCGGATCCAGAAGACACTGTCGTCTGGCCGGCTGGTACCAGCTATGGTGACGGCTGCTTTGGCTGCTATGTGGCGGCCATCAAAGCTGGACTGCGCTTCCCATTACATCCGGTTGTTCAGCGGATTTTAGATGGGTATGATCTGGGGTTATGGCAGTTAGCCCCCAACTCTTGGGTAAACGTACTCGGCTATGTGGCCGGGTGCGAAATGAACGGGGTGGAGCCAAGCTTTGAGGCTTTCGCCCACATGAACTATCTCAGCCGGACCCCTAAGTCGGGAGGTACCGGCTGGTATCAATTAACAAGCCATAGGGGTTACCTCATGACGAGAGGTAAGGCGAACAAATGGAAGGATTGGCGGAACACCTTCCTTATTATCGAGGGTTCAGACACGGAGCTGAACAAACGTTTTAACAAGTGGAATAGGGATCCGCCTCTTCTCGCAGGCGGCCGCAGCATGCCGCCTGTTCCCCCAAAGGCTAAAAAAGAGATCCTAGACAAAGGACTCTTCAAAGTAGAGACTAGGGTGAACTCTACTTCAGGGGTACGAGAGCAAGTACCCCTAAACTGCGTCCCGAGCTTCAAGTGGCTCTATGACGAGTACTTTTTGGCCGCCTGTGGCCTCAGCAGTCGGTGCTCTAGAGGTAGCCGGCCTGACAAATACTCTGTTTTTTCACGCCTTGTTTACTTGGGATTTTTACTAACTTTGCTGTTTATTTCTTGCAGCTGACGCCATGAGTAAAATAACAGCATCCAAGACTGCAGCGGCCATATTGCGGGCCTCGCTCATGAAACAGTCGTATGCCGACTCCCCTAACAAGGAGGCACCCTTGGTTAGCTTCGAAAACTCTTCCTCTTTTAGTTGTCTTATGCATATACTAACTCTTTTTGTTTTCAGTCTGGTACTCCAAGGGCTTCTTCCTCGCAACAGCCGGACCCCAAGGCCCGGAGGACGACTGTTGCAAGCTCTCCTGGGTCTTCCAGGAAAACAGTGGCGGCTGAGAAGCAGCCGGCCACTTCTTCAAAAACCCAGGCGGGGCCGCCTAGATGTATGGACACTCACTTGTAAAAACTCACCCTTGCTTCCTTCTTGATTAGGTCTAACTTGTTTTATCCTTTCGCTTAATGCAGCCGGCCCCCAGGGACTTGACTTGGTTGAGGTAGCCAAGTCTATGGTTAAAGTAGTTCCTCCATCTGACAGGGAGGCGGTCAGGGGTGCCGGCACCCTTGACCTTGATGGGATTTCAGGGGTCCTAGCTGAGGTATACTTAGCATATTTTTGAGCTTTTGAGTTCCAGGACGCCTGTTAACTTTTTTGATTGGAAACTGACGCCTGTTTTTCTTTGTACTTAGGCCCTGCTCCGAGTCAACAGCCTTCGCAAGCCGATTGATCGGAAAAACAAAGAGGTAAAGGCCGCAAAAGCTATGGCCGCCTCCAGCTGTGATAAGGCAATGTTTCAAATTGCCCAAAATGAAGTACTGACCATTGATCTTCTTTATTATCAGGCGCAGGCTACCGCCGCTGTTCGGGCCCAGTTAGAGGCGGCCCAAAAGAAGGTTGACGAGCTGGAGGCGACCGTCACCAACCTTAAGGCCGAGCTAAAACCTCTTCGCCAAAAAATGCACTCTTACGAAGCCATGGAGAAATCTTTGGCCAACGTAAAAGAACGCCTGGTGAACCAAGAGAAGAGTCTTACCCAAGAGCTCTCGGATAAGGCCGAGCAAGAGAAACAAGAGCTCGTCCGGGAGATGGTGGAAGACTCCGCTCAAATCCAGCGCATGACCTGGGAACGACTGTTCCCCAGTGCCGACTTTGCCTCATGGGAAAGAACGTACCGCCAGTGTTCGGAAATATATAATCAACAGATCCTGGCGGTTGCTGAAGAAGAGGCGTTGGACGGTGCGTTGGAGGAGGAAGAGCCGGTTGTGGCGCTTGTGCCACTTGGGAGTAAGGCATCAAAAGAGGGTGCAGCTAAGGCCGAGTCCAGCAAGAAGAGTGCTGACCAGGCGGCAGCTGCTGATACTGAACTGCCCCCTTCTTAAGCTTTAAGTATTTTTTCTTTTCACGGCCTGCGTGCCGTTTGCTTTGTAATTACCCGGCCAGGGGGCCGGGGTTTTGAATATTCTGCTGGTCTTTAATGGCCGGCTCATTTTTAATCAAATTTTTGTTTTGGTTCAAATTTGCCTAAGTATTTTTAATTTGTTCACTAGACCGACTGTTGTGTATGGCCGAACGTTAAGACAGGTACAAATAGTAAGTATGCCGCCTATGCCCCTGGACAACTGGTTGTCTGTTTCCAGGATAGATGATCAGTCGGCCATTTATTCAATCGGTATTCGAACTCTTTATTCAATTTGTCTGACCAAGTAAATAGAATTACCTAGTCGCCAAGGAATTAAGATGGAAAACAAGCGGCGGGTACCGGTTGTTTCCCTTTATTGCCAATGTTGGCTTTTAACTCGTAATTTGTTAACCTAGCAAGAGTATTGGTTGAGAGCCTTTGTTTATTAAAAACAAGTGGACGACTCATACCTTTTAGGCTCCATACTAAGTTTGAGTGACTATTAAGTTAACATAGGAGATACTTAGTCTTCGTCACAATCTTGATTGAGTAGTAGAGGTATCAGGCGGCGTAGGCCGGCTAGACCCCTTGATTCGCCAATGTTTGTTGGCTATTAACTCAATAGGTTATCCAGTAGGAATAGGGGTTCGAGTGCCCTTGTTTGTTTAAAACAGGCGGACGACTCAAACTTTTTAGATTCCATACCAAATTTGAAGGAGTGACTATGAGTTAACTTTGGAGTTACTCAGTCGCCGTCACTTTTGTTTGAGAAGTAGAGGTACCAGGCGGCGTAGGCCGGCTAGACCCCTTGATTCGCCAATTTTTGTTGGCTATTAACTCAATAGGTACCCCCCGCATTTATCCCAAGTAATACAGGCGGTCATCTGACTCAGATGTCAACTGCTACCACTGGTTTGGTTAGTGATAGAGTTATCCTTGTCTCAAAAACGGCTACGTGGTTGCCCTTGGGGACAGTCGTATAGGTGTCGTGTAATTAGTTTATAGAACAATGTTCCACCCAAAAGGGAGCTGCTCTCTGCGACGAATTTCATCCGGAGGGATGCCGTCGGACGCCTGCTATGATGTTGGGACAGGTCGTATTAGTTTTGTAGATTTGATCAGTTGGCTTGGCGCCTGGTCTGATCATTCGGCCTGTGGCCTTGGTAAGTTCTTGGTGAACGTAGGTGCTAAGTAAAAGAGGAGTAGCCGCCTGTTAGGCACAGGGTCGGCCAGGCCCTAATCTTTTTAGCTAAGTATTGTGAGTAAATACTCAATGGAGAGTAGCCGACTGTAAAGGAACAGACGGCATGCCCCTCAGAAGATAGAGTGAACAACTCAATGGAGAGTAACCGACTGTAAAGGTACAGACGGCATGCCCCTCAGAAGATAGAGTGAAAAACTCAATGGAGGTTAGCCGACTGTAATGGTACAGACGGCATGCTCCTCGTAATACAAAAATTGAATAGTAAGTGCAAACTTTATTAAGTAGCTCTTTACTTTACATCTTTCAGAAGAAATACTTTTTAAGGTTATCTACATTCCAAGTTCGAGGCAACGGTTGTCCGTCTGGTGTTTCCAGACGGTAGGTACCGTCCCTGACTTCCTCATAGATTCGGTAGGGTCCTTCCCAGTTGGGAGTTAGTTTGCCAGACTCATTAGCCCTACCAACTGCTTCCATTTTTCTAAGTACAAAGTCCCCTACTTTGAGTGGACGCCTGTGTACTTTTTTGTTGTATGATCTAGTCATTCTCAGGCGATAGATCTCATGGCGCAAGACAGCATTGCCCCTCTTTTCAGGAAGTGAGTCTAATGCCAGGCGCATGGCTTCCCAGTTTGCCTCTTCGTCATATAGCATTACTCGAAGAGTCGGCTCGTAGTGTTCTATTGGAAGAACAGCTTCTGCACCATAAGTTAGGAGGAATGGAGTTTCTCCAGTCGCCCCTTTTTCAGTCGTCCTAATGGCCCAGAGAACATGTGGTAGTTCATCCGCCCATAGGCCGCCTGCTCGTTCAATCTTTTTCTTGAGACCGTCTGAGATGATTTTATTAAAGGCTTCTACCTGGCCGTTTGCTTGTGGACGGCCGACAGATGCAAAGTAGTGTGCAATTCCTTGGTCTCCCAACCAGCTTTTGAGAACAGGCGTCTCAAATTGGGGACCATTATCAAAAACCATAGACATGGGAACCCCGAACCGAGTGATGACGTTTTTCCAAATGAATGAAATTACATCTTTCGTCTTGATTCCCTTTACAGCCTCCGCCTCTACCCATTTAGTGAAGTAGTCAACGGCAACAAGTATATACCTTCTGCCGCCTGTAGCAGGCGTATATGGACCCAGAATGTCCATGCCCCACTTAGCAAACGGTAGTGGGCTGTGAATGGTAGTGAGGTCAGTAGACGGACGGTGAATTAATTTGCCAAACCTTTGGCACTTGTCACATTTTTTCACCATCTCCATTGCATCTGCTTCCAAAGTAGGCCAAAAGTAGCCCTGCCGCCTTGCCCTTTGAGCAAGCATCCTACCACCTATATGGGAAGCACAGAAACCAGAGTGAAGATCATCTAGTATCTCTCGTCCCTTTTCAGGAGTAACACACTTTAAGAAGGGTTGAAGGTACCCCCTCTTGTGAAGTTCTCCCTGTATCACTTCAAAACAGGAGGCTCGTTTTTTCAGTGCTGCCGCCTGTTGAGGATCATCCGGCAGTGTACCGTTTGTCAGATATGCCCTGATTGAATCCATCCAGGTTGAGCTTCTGTCTAGGATTCCGATAGGGTTTTCCTCGATGCTTCTCTTCTCCATTACTTCCCAAAAAACAGTTCGAGGAGTATCGGAGGAGGCGGATGATGCTAATTTCGAAAGTGCATCTGCCTGGTTGTTTTCTGATCTCGGCACTTGGATCAGATGGAAATCCTCAAGGGAGCCGACTGCTTGTCGGACCGCCTGTAAATACTTGATCATGGCCGGATGTGTTGCTTCGTATTCGCCATTGTACTGACTCACTATCAATTGTGAATCAGAACAGGCGTCTATTTTTCTTGCCCCTGCCGCCTTGCACATGCGGATCCCGGCTAGTAAAGCTTCATATTCTGCCTCATTGTTTGAAGCCTGAAAACTGAAGCGTAGAGCATACTCGAACCTGTCGCCCTCTGGAGATTGACATACGACGCCTGCTCCACAACCGTTTGAAGTAGAGCTTCCGTCCACATATACCTTCCAGACTTGGTCTGGAATTTGAGAGTCAGGAGGACGAGTCATCTCTACAATAAAGTCAGCAAAGGCTTGCCCCTTCACTGCTTTTCTAGGCTCGAAAGTAACTTCGAGACTCTACATTTCTATGGCCCATTTGATCATTCGTCCGGACGACTCCATGGTGGTAAGGGGCCGCTTGATTGGTTGGTCGGTATACACGACGACTGCATGTGCCAGAAAGTAGGGCTTCAATTTTTTAACAGCCATGAAGAGTGCAAGACCAAATTTCTCCACTAGGGGATACCTCAACTCGGCATTTTTCAGTACGTGACTGACAAAGTAGACCGGGAGTTGACAGCCGTCCCTTTCAGCAAGGAGCACAGCGCTTAACGCATGATCAGAGACGGCCAGGTACATGTAGAGATTTTCTTTGGGCAAAGGGCTGACCAGCCTCGGCAAGGAATGCAAGTGAACCTTTAATTTCTGGAAGGCGGCCTCAGCATCCGGCCCCCATTCAAACCTTGCCTTTTTCTTAATTGCCTGGAAAAAGTATAGGCATTTGTCGCCTGATCGGCTTAGGAATCTCCCCAAGGCCGCCAGACAACCTGTTAACTTCTGAACCTCTCGGACGGTACGAGGCGACTGCATGTCAATGACCGCCTGTACCTTCTCAGGGTTCGCCTCTATTCCTCTCTGGTTGATAAGGAATCCGAGAAATTTCCCAGACTCAACTCCAAATACACATTTCTTGGGATTGAGCATGACATGGTGCCGCCTGAGTGTGGCGAAAGTTTCTCGGAGGTCCGTCAGATGATCTTTCTGAAGTTTAGTCTTGACAATCATATCATCAATATATGCCTCGACGTTTCTCCCAATCTGATCAAAGAACACTGTGTTTATCATTCGTTGGAAGGTAGCCGGGGCATTCTTAAGACCAAACGGCATGACCGTGTAACAGTACAATCCCTGATCAGTGACGAAGGCCGTCTTCTCCTGATCTTTCTTCCATAAAGGAATTTGATGAAAACCAGAATAGGCGTCCATAAAACTCATCAAGGCATGTCCGGCTGTTGAGTCGACCAGGTTATCAATTTTAGGCAGAGGGTAACTGTCTTTGGGGCATGCCTTGTTCAAGTCTGTGTAGTCTACACACATTCGCCAGGTGCCATTCGGCTTTTTAACAAGCACCACATTTGCAACCCAATCTGGGAAGTAACATTGCCGAATGAACCCTGCATCAAGTAATTTTTTGACTTCGGCGGCTGCCGCCTGACCTCTTTCTTCACCATGGTTCCGCTTCTTTTGCCGTACCGGCTTCTTTTTTGGATCCACAGCAAGTTTGTGTACTGCCAGATCAGGACTAATGCCTGGCATTTCATGGACTTCAAATGCAAAGATGTCCTTGTACTCTTTCAACAGGTTTTGAAAGTCGTCACCAAGGCTTCTCAGAGCAGTCGTCCCAACTTTGACTGTTCGATCAGGACGGGAGTCGTCTAATATCAGGTCCGCATGCTCACCAGCCGGCTGAGGGCGGAACTCATCCGGCCGCTCCTCTGCCAGTGATTGCTATTTTCTTGCTTTTCTTGCGGACTCTGTTTGGGACGCCTTTCTTTTTTTGTCCCCTGTTTCTTGAACAGGCACACTCTCCTTGACATTGTCAAGGTCTGTTTTTTCTCCACTTGACCCAGTGGCCATAACAGTGGGCTTGACATCCGAGAGATAGCACTCTCGGGCCATCCTCTGATCTCCCCTTAGGGAGCCGACTGTTCCATTATCCCTTTCAAACTTAAGCAGCATAAGTGACGGGATTATAACAGCCTTGGAATTATTCAGGGTTGGTCGACCCAGAATCATGTTGTAGGCCGAGAGTTCCTCTACCACTAGGAACCGGACTACCATGTGTCGTCCTTCCCCTTTTTCGCCCAGGCGAATGGGTAGATCTACTCGTCCCAGTGGGTGGACGACTCCTCCTCCAAACCCTATTAAAGGGTGGGAGGCCGGATGTATGCAGTCCGTCTGATATTTCAGTTTTGACAGACATTTGCTGCTGATGAGATCTGAGGAGCTCCCGGTATCTATGAGGATTCGGCCAACTCTCTGGTTGGCCACTTTACATTCAATAACGAGAGGGTCGTCATGCGGCCCCCTTATTCCTCCTAGATCCTCTTCAGTGATGACAATCTCAGGAAATGTATATTTGGACGGCCGTTCTTGGTGAACGGAATTTACATCTAACCGCCTTATATTATCTTTGTTGCCCCTAATAGTGGGGCCGCCTCCTGAGAAGCCGCCTGCAATGGTGTAGACGACTGCATCATCTGTATCGAAACTGTCGGCCTGTTGATTCTTTTTGGCCGACTGCTTTTTTGAGGAAGTGTTCCCCGTAGATTTCTTGACATAAGTGTCAAGATCACCTTGATCAGCCAAGCGGTCTAGGTACCGCATGAGACTGATGCAGTCATTGGTGTGATGACCAACGTCATCATGATAAGCACAGATTTTGTCTTGGTTCCGGTTGCTTGCAGAACCCTTCATGGGGAGCGGCTTCTCAATTGAGAGCCGTCCCTTTATTTCTTTTAGGATAAACTGGTTATCCTTGTTAAACACATACTTCGGGGAGTATGGTTTGAATTCTTTTTTCTTTTTCTGAGTCGGCTGTTTAGAGGAATCAGCCGCCCAGACCTCTTTTCTTTTCTCATCTTTGTTGGACGACTGTTTCTGTCGTCCCTCTCTTTTGTCGAACCTCTTCCCGTCCGACTGTTTCATCGTACACAGATCAGTCGCCTGTATATAGGCTTCTGCTTCAATCAAGGCCTCTTGAAGAGTCGCCACCCTTTTTCGAACTAAATCAAATTTGAAGGTAGACCCGTCTTTGAGACCTCTAAAAAAGTCAGTGTAAGCTACCTCATCCGGTAACCCTTGAATCTGTATTCTCATCAGGTTGAACCGCCTGATGTAGGAACGAAGCCCCTCCTTCTCGCCCTGCTGAATTGTTCCCAAATCAAGGGTCGTTTTCTTCGCAGGGATGTTCATTGCGAAGTTGGAGGCAAATAAGTAAGCAAGCGTCCTGAAGCTGTTTACACAACCAGTCGGCAGGTTGCCGAACCATTGCTGTGCAATTCCCTTGAGAGTCGCTGGGAAACACTTGCACCAAGTGGGATCATCCAACCCTTGAAGGTACATCAGGTTGGTGAATGCCATCAGATGGTCTTCTGGGTTAGTAGTGCCGTCATAGGCGCCTACTAGAACATTTTTTACTTTGGCCGGCTGAGCGGCTTCAGTAATTTCCTTGGAGAAGGCCGACGGCTGTTCACCAAGTCTAAGCAGCCGTAGCTGCCAGTCCATAGGTTGGACGTTTTTTGCTGCAGGTCCACCAAATGGAGGTGGCTGCATAAAATACTGTTGTTGCGGCACAAATGGTAAGTTTGGTACCGCCTGGGCACTATGAAAGCCGGACTGACGGGAGGTGCCGCCTGACTGACTCTCATGGTACGACTGAGTATGCCTCATCGAGGCATTTCGCAAACTGTCCTGAAAATTTGAAGTAGAAGCCGACTCTGATAATCGGTCACTCTTCTTCTGCTCTAGCAGGAGCCGAGCATCTGTGAACGTTTGCTTTGACCCGTCCGCCTGAATATGACGAACCGGTTTCCTATTTCCCGTAGGATAACGGAGTTTTGTAAAATCAAGAGCAGGTGGCTCCCGCTTCTTGGATTTAGGATGGGGAGTCGCCTCTCGCCCTTGCACTGGCTTCCTCTTCAGTGAAGTGGAAGGTTTCTTGGCCGACTGCTCTTTGACTGAAGCAGGCGGTTTTTTGTTGATCAACTCTTGAATCTCTCCCTTGAAGTCCCTCATGAAGGTCATGAGTTCGTTCCTTGTGATGGGAGCAGACCCATCAGTCGGCTGTTGCCGAGCAAGCGGTGCACCTGCTGGCTCGCTTCCTGTTTGAAGATGCTCCCGTTCCCTCCTTTCGGTATGGCGGGTACGTCGGGCCCTTAGGGTCCCGTCTGGAGCTGTATGAGTTTCAACTTCAAATTCACTTTCGGTATCATGGTCCGACTGAACTTGAGGGTCGTCTAGGGGACGCCTCTCTTCTGGAGTCGGTACAGACTTGGATGCCATCTCTGAAGTACTCTCCCCACAGACGGCGCCAAATGTTTCGGGGTTTTCTGATGTCCTGCGGGAGAGTTACAATTCCGAGACTGGAACCAGACGCCTGTACCTGCAAAATAACGGAGACTCCTGAGAGCTCCGCCTCCAACGGTCAAGTTAGCACCTGATTAAGGAGTAATCAATACAGAAATTAAAGTAATGAGATCTCTCTAGGTGAGAGTGCTTAGTATTGGTAATCTGCGTCGTTAGCGAGATTAGCCGGTTGTTGATGTTCCGTAATAACTCTGTTCTTCTCTGCTTGATTACTTTTTCCCTCCGTAATTAATGAGGATTAATTGAGTATTTATAGCCTTGAGAAGCGTGCCACTCTCTAGGTTTAAGGTAAACCTAGGGCTGATCGGGCCTCTAGACTGAGTTGGGCCTTGATGGCCGGTTTTCCCACTTGGCATGGGTGGACACGTGGCGCGTCTAAATTGGTCCGTAGAGGACGTATCTATGATTGACACGTGGCAGGCTCCTGTTGGCCTTCGTGAAGGACACGTGGCGGAACCTGGTTGGTCCACTTGTCAGACGGTGATTGGTGGATAAAAATCCCCTAATCACTTTTGATTCTGAAATCGAAGCAACCGTAAGAAGACGGGCAGGTAGAAGAAGAAGGAGAAATCAAGCCAATAGAAACATGGTAGACTAACCAACGAAATCCCTTTTGGAGTACGGTATTCCTGATACGACTACCGGAGTCCTTTCAAGCATCATAAGACCACCAGTCACAGCTCAGCATTTTGAGCTCAAGCCACAATTCATACAGTTCATCTCCAATGATTCATTTGCAGGGCTACCACATGATTTCCCTGTAAGCCATATAGATAGCTTTTTGGAGAAATGTGACACTATGAAGTTGAATGGTGTTACAGATGATGCAATCAGACAACGCCTTTTCCCCTTCTCACTTCGAGACAGGGCAAAGGAGTGGTTAAGAGATGAAGGCACTGGCTTGTTCGATACATGGGACAAGTTAGTGAAGGCCTTCCTAGTGAAGTTTTTAGGGAATGAGAAGACTACAAGATTGAGGAATGAGCTACAAACTTTTAGGCAGTCAGATGATGAGTCTCTCTATGAGGCTTGGAGGAGATTTAAAAGATTGCAGAGACAATGCCCACACCATGGCATTCCAGATTGGATTTTGATGCAGACCTTTTACAATGGCATGACTCATGAGTTCCGTATTTACATAGATGTTGCGTCAGGAGGTTCTCTCTTGAAAAAGAACCCCACTGAAGCTAGGGAGCTCATAGAGAAGATGGCGGCCAATGATAACTATCATCCTGGAGGCCGAAACACTGTGAAAAAGGGAGGTAAACTTGATGTTGATGCTTTAACTATGCTAACTAGTTCTGTGCAGGCACTAACAAGCAAGTTTGATAAGTTCCAAGCAGGAACTTCTAACACCCCACAGGAGTTGTGTCAGTTATGCCATGTGCAGGGTCATGTTGCTCCAGATTGCCCACAGATTTCGCAGAATGCGGAAGAGATGTCAATCGATCAAGCCAATGCTTTCTACTCCTCTAACCCAAAGAGGCCTTATGACCCTTATTCCAACACCTACAATGAAGGATGGAAACACCATCCCAACTTTTCCTACAAAAACTCCCAAGCCCAACAAAACCCTCCACCACCACCTCAACCCAATACCTACAACCAACCACCACCAGGCTTCCAACATAAACCACCCAATGCCCAACAACCTATGCAACCACAACCTCAGAAATCAAGCCTAGAGGTGACCTTAGAGAGCTTCATAACCGCAACAAACAGTGCCATCCAACATCAAAATAGCTCTATCCAACAGTTGCAGGCCCAGAATAAACTTATGGAGAATCAGATAATCCAATTGGCCAACCAATTTAACCAAGCTCTAAAGACTCCAGGAACCTTCCCGGGCCAGACAGAACAACCTCAAAGAGCCCAAATGAATTTTGTAGCCCTGAGGAGTGGAAGGCAGTTGGACGATCCTCCTACCATGGAGCCATCAAGGGAGGTCAATGAAGAAGCAGAGGCAAGTGAGAAGGAAGTAGAAGATGCTAGGGTTGAGGAGGCATCAAAGGAAACACCACTAAAGCCACTTGCTCCATATGTGCCCAAGATTCCTTTTCCTCAAAGGTTAGCACAAGCTAAACTTGAGAAAAAGTTCAGTAAGTTCCTCGATATTCTTAAAAAGCTTCATATTAATATTCCATTCCTAGATGCCATATCTGAGATACCTTCTTATGAAAATTTTTTAAAAACTATGCTATCTAACAAGAGGAAAATAGAAGAGAATACTACTGTTGCTTTGAATGCAGAGTGTAGTGCTATTTTGCAGAACACTTTCTCTAAGAAATTAGGAGATCCAGGTAGCTATTCAATTCCAGTGAAGCTTGGAGATATTGAGATCAATAGGGCACTATGCGATCTAGGTGCAAGTGTGAGTCTTATGCCGCTGTCCATATGCAAGAAGCTACAGCTGGGTGAGCTTAAACCCACACAAATATCTCTACAACTTGCAGACAGGTCAGTGAAGTTTCCTTTGGGTGTACTTGAGGATGTACCCCTCAGAGTAGGTAAGTTTTTCATTCCATGTGATTTTGTTGTGATGAAGATGGAAGAAGATGTGAATGTTCCGATCATACTTGGTAGACCTTTCCTAGCTACTGCAGGTGCAATCATAGACATGAAGAAAGGTAAGATCACTTTTGAAGTAGGTGATGAAAAGTTGGAATACTCACTTTTGAATGTCATGGGTGCTCCCTCTACGGGAGACACTATTTATCAGATAAGCCAACTTTCGCAACAGGTGAACCGCCTATCGACTCTTCAAGATCAAGCGAAGGTTCAGAAAGAACAATGCAATGCTATCTTCCTGAGAAGAGATGAACTATTCCCGAAGCAAATTGTTGAGAAGGTGTGCATCAAGGAGCCTAGAAAGGACGTAAAGAGCAAGGATGTTCAAGGCTCCAAATATGTAGCTCCACCGGCCAATGATGAACCGATGCCTTTCTCGCAACGGTTGTCAAAAGCCGTGCTTGATGGGCATAACTCTACGTTCGATGGTGGTACCTGTTTGAGAATCGATGCTACTAACCCCCCATTTGATAGGTATGTGTTTGACAGGAATTTCGTGAAAGGAAAGGATAAAGTTCCACCCGATGGCATGTTTGGCTATATGAAGGTGAATTCGATTATAAGGCAAGTGAATAAGCCGATGAAAGAGTCGCTTGGAGGAATTCATGAACCACATCGCGGTCCTCCTCCTCCGTGTAATGATCTCGGTTGAGCCAACAAGGGAGGTCGAGCTAAAGACCTTTTAAACAAGCGCTAAATGGGAGGCAACCCATTCTCGAGTTCTTACTCTTATTTTGTTAATTTTTCTTCTTTAATTTCATTATTTTTCTTGATTTTTTTTGTTTTGATTCTTGTGTCTAGCTTTTGTTTTGTTTGTGGTCTTTTTATATAGGTGAAAAGTAAGCAAAAAGAAGAAGAAACAAGGACGAAAAGCGCCAGAAGGAAGGAAAAAGGAGAAAAATCAATTTCTGTAGAGGCACGTCCGTGCCCCTGAGGAGGCACGTCCGTGCCTCTGAGGCAGAAAGTTTGGGGGTTGAATTTTTAGAGAGGCACGTCCGTGCCTCCCCACCAGGCACGTCCGTGCCTCAGGTTTTCCGTATTTATTTATTTTTTTATTTTATTTTATTTATTTATTTTCAAAAAAAAAAAATCATCCCCAAACCTTCGAAGCTTTCTCTCTCCTAACCCCAAACCTTCGAAGCCATCGGGGGCATGATGCGACAGCACTTCCAGGGCGGTCCTAGCACCGACCCGAGGTATGGCTTTCCCCCCACCCCTCCTGATCAGTAGTTTGCTTTCCCTTCCCCTTGTTTATATGCTTTGTTTTATGCATACATTGAGGACAATGTATGGTTTAGCTTGGGGGAGGATTTGCTTTTCACTTTGTATATATTAGATTTATTTCAGTTTTTGGGTAGTTTATTTCTTTCTAGTGTCGAATAATATGCCATTGCATGACTATGCTTCTATGATTATAATCGCATATGTGTGCTTTTTTGAAAAAAAAAAAAGAGTTTTTGAAAACCCATTCATTGATGTGCTTGGATTTGAGTTGGTTTGTGGCCAGGATGGTCTCCCTGCTCTACTTATGTGAATAGTTTGTGTACCCGGTGAGAGTCTTGAGCCTTATATGACTGACTTCACTCTACCTCAGTCATGTTTCTTCTTGTGTGATTAGATTGCTCTTCATATAATCGAATTCTTGGTCTTGCTTTTTGACTATTTGAGACTTTATGATGCATGTCGCGAAAAGATGATTGAAATTTCCTTGTAGAAATTAGAGCCTCCACATTTTAGGCCTTCATGTTTTTTTTTTCTTTTTGTTTTTATTTATTTTTATTTTGCTTTCACCCGTAGGTTGAACCAATTTGAGCCATATTAACCCCTTCTTGATACCCTACATTTAAAGCTTTAGAGCTATTTTTCTAGGTTTATTTTGAAGGTGTTTTAAATTTGTTAAGCCCTATGAGTGTGAATGATGAAAAAAAATGAAAAATGAAAAAAAAAAAAGAGAAAAGTAATAAAAAAAAAAACAAAGAGAAACGAAGGGAGATTATGAGAAAAAAAAAGAGGAAGAAAAGAAATATGGTCCTAAAGGCCCTTGAAAAAAATAGAGAAGTCTTCCATTTTATTTTTATTTAATCCCTTCCTCTTTGTGTGAAAAGAAAAGAAAGAATAAAGGGCTATGTTTATAATTGTATGGAGTTGGAGGAAATAAGGTTGGATTGAACCCGACATTTGAATGTGTAGTGGGATTAGGATTTGTTTTATTTTGAGCACCACATTCCCAAAATACGTCGTCCAACCCTTATTTACCGAGCTTACCTGATATGGATTTCATGATTTTCGTGTTTGCATCAATCACTAAAAGTGGAGAAAGTCACTTTTCAAGCCTAAAGAGGCCGGTTGTGTGAAGTTGATATGCATGCTATGCTTAGGTTGAGTGGCTTCATATTTCACCCTGAAAACACATGAGCGTTATTGTTTTTATTTTTCACAACTAAAGTGAGAACTATTCATGTTTGTGTGAGTAGGTATGGGGAGATGTGTGGTAAGATTGGTTGTCAAGTCCAACTATGAGATGAATGGTGGTTTTTGTGCATGTTGACTCTTGATTTTGTTTTTTTTTTATCGTGGTTTTGAACTTGATGGCACATTGTGATTGTTTGAGGAGTTGTCATTCTCCTCCTTTGTAATTCATGGTTAAATGCTTGAGGACAAGCATAAGTTTAGCTTGGGGGAGTTTGATAAGTCGTGTTTTGTGTATATTATTTAGCTTGTTTTAAGTTAGTTTTGTTAGTTTAGTTGAGTATTTGAGTCCGTTTTGGTGTAATTTGGTTTAGTTTCGATGATTCGATGCTTTTATGGGTAGTTTCGTTGTTTTTGATGTATTTCAGGATTAACGGAGCTAATTTGGAGATTTTACGAAGTCACGAAGCTATGCCGAGGCCCACGAATATTAAATCATGTGTTCGAGACGAACTTGAGTGAAAATGAAGCAAAACGTTGATGAAATACTTGACAAATATGACATCTGTTCACTATTATGCTCATAACTTTTGGTATACAAATGATAATGGAGTGATTAAAATTTAATTGGAAAGTAGACTTGAAGACCTTTCCAACGATATATTACACGCCTCAAACGGAGCTCCGGATATGAAGTTATGACTGATTTAAGATGAGTGATACGCGCAGCAGAGCAGGCACGTCCGTGCCCATCACCAGGCACGTCCGTGCCTGGAAGACAGACTCAGCAGCGTTTTTGTTTTTAGAGAGGCACGTCCGTGCCTCACACTAGGCACGTCCGTGCCTCCTGGGATCCTTGTGCGCCAAGCTTTTTGCCGACTTTCTTATCTTTTCTAGGGCTATTTATATACCAAGTGGTGTTTTATTATTTCAATAAGTTTTATTCTAGCCTTTTATTTTACGTTATTAAGAACTAGTTCTCCATTATTATTTTCTAAGTTTTTGTAATTCAAGATTCAAGATTCAAGCTTTCTACTTTCAATTTTATTCAAGATTTGGTATTTATTTTTCATCCTTTGTTATTCAATTATGTTTTCATTATTTATTATTGTTTTTGTTTCTTTAATCATGTGTGAGTAGATTCTTTAATTCAAGATCTAGTGTAGCCCTATTATTATTGATGCATGAATTAAATCTTTAAATTCTTTGACAACTTTAACAATTGAATTGCTAAATTGATTGTGATTATGCCAATGCTAGGTTAGACGTAACTATAGTATTGCGATTATTCCATTATTTTTATCACAGCGAGAGTTGGGTATAAACGGATTTGAGTAAATTAATTTAGGGTTTGATTCTCAACACGAGAGTAGTTGGGTTTGATAATTGGGAAGTGAGAGTAATGTGTTTAATGTCTCTAATATGCATGATACCATGAGAATAGGATTGATTGTACGTTAGGGAAGCCATTGATACTCGAGAGAGATCCTTGGTAATTATTAGGGTTTACTTTTCCCCGTTCGATTGAAATCGTATGTTAAGGGTAGAATTACAATTGCATCAATAATAGTTGTGGTGAAGCTAGATCTTGGATGTTTTTAATTGCTTGATTTAATCATCTTAATTAGTTTATTTTTGAATTTTTTCTATATTTTAGACCCTTAGTTATTGATTATAATCGATTCTTGCTTAGTAGAAATTCGAGTCTATTTAATTATTTTTGAACCTTAGTCTCTTGGGATCCGACCCTTGCTTGCCAGTCTACATTAGTATTGGTATGTTAGGTTATTTTTGATAGCTACGCGACACGCCTACCAAGTTCACAAATTCGGTGCAAGTTACGAAATGGTAAATTGACCGTTTTTAGGAAAATTGGATGGTTCCACCCACCTAATAAGACTCCCGAAGGGTATTAGGGACCATGGTAAACATCTCGGAAATTTTTTTTTCGGACAAAAAAGGTCAAAAAATTCCAAAATTGAAGGCTATTATCCACGCATTTTGAGAATTTTTTGAGGTTACGGGGCCTGATGACGAAAAAGTGTTAAGACACTAGGGGATACTTCTTAGTGTCATATAATGTCGTTTGAAACCATATATGACCATTATATGATGTATTAAATGTCTGTGGTAGGCTTGAGTTCACAAAATCGGTGAGAGTTGCGAATTGGTAAATTGATCGTTTTAAGGCAAATTGGATGGTTCCACCCACCCAATTAGACTCCCGGTGGATAATAAGGACCATGGTTAACAACTCGGCAATTTTTATTTCTGGGAAAAAAGGGTCAAAAATTTTCCAAAATTGAAGGCTATTATCCACGCTTTTTGAGGAATTTTTGAGGTTATTGGGGCCTGTGGCGAAAAGTGTTGAGACCCTAGGGGATACATCATAGGGTCATATAATGCCGTTTGGAATCATATATGACCATTAAATGATGTCATAAATTTCCGCGGTAGGCTTGAGTTCAAAAAATAAGTGCAAGTTGCGAATTGGTAAATTGACTGTTTTAAGGCAAATTTGATGGCTCCACCTACCTAATTGGACTCCTGGAGGGTATTAGGGACCATGGTAAACATCTCAGCAATTTTTATTCTTGGACAAAAAAAAAGGTCAAAAAATTCCAAAATTAAAGGCTACTATCCACTTTTTTGTGGAATTTTTGACATTACGGGCCAGGTGGCGAAAAGTTTTGAGACAATATGAGATACATCATTGGGTCACGTAATGTCGTTTGGAACCATATATGACCATTAATTGATGTCATAAATGTCCGTGGTAGGCTTGAGTTCACAAAATCGGTGCAAGTTGCGAATTGGTAAAGTGATCGTTTTAAGTCAAATTGGATGGTTCCACCCACCCAATTGGACTTCCAGAGGGTATAAGGGACCAAGGTAAACATCTCGGCAATTTTTATTTTCGGCCGAAAAAAAGTCAAAAAAATAAAAAATTAAAGGCTATTATCCACGCTTTTTGAGTAATTTTTGAGGTTAAGGGGCCTGGTGGAGAAAAGTGTTAAGACACTAGGGGATACATCTTAGGGTCCTATAATGCTGTTTGGAACCATATATGACCATTATATGATGTCTTAAATGTTTGTGGTAGGCTTGAGTTCACAAAATCGGTGAGAGTTGCGAATTGGTAAATTGATCGTTTAAAGGAAAATTGGATGGTTCCACCCACTCAATTGGATTCCCGGAGGACATTAGGGACCATAGTAAACTTCTCGGCAATTTTAATTTCCGGGCGAAAAAAAGGTCAAAAAGTTCCAAAATTGAAGGCTATCATCCACGTTTTTTGAGGTTATTGGGGGCGGTATCTAAAAGTGTTGAGACCTTAGGGGATACATCTTAGGGTCATATAATGTCGTTTGGAACCATATATGACCATTAAATGATGTCATAAATGTCCATGGTAGGCTTGAGTTCACAAAATCGGTGCAAATTGCGAATTGGTAAATTGACTGTTTTAAGGAAAATTGGATGGTTCCACCCAGCTAATTGGACTCCCGGAGGATATTAGGGATCATGCTAAACATCTCAGCAATTTTTTATTCCGGGCGAAAAAAGTCAACAAATTCAAAAATTGAAGGTTATTTATCCACGTTTTTTGTCGAATTTTTGACGTTACGGGCCTGGTGGAGAAAAGTTTTGAGACCTTATGGGATGTATAATTGGGTCATGAAATGCTGTTTGGAACCATATATGACCATTAATTGATGTCATAAATGTCCGTGATAAGCTTGAGTTTACAAAATCGGTGCAAGTTGCGAATTGGTAAATTGTTCGTTTTAAGGCAAATTGGATGGTTCCACCCACCCAATTAGACTCCCAGAGGGTATTAGGGACCATGTTAAACATTTCAGCAATTTTTATTTCCGGGCGAAAAAAAAGTAAAAAATTTTCCAAAATTGATGGATATCTACCCTTTTTGAGGGATTTTTGAGGCTACGGGGCCCGGTGGCGAAAAGCGTTGAGACCCTTAGGGATACATTTTAGGGTCATATAATGCTGTTTGGAACCATATATGACCATTAAATGATCTCATAAATGTCCGTGGTAGGCTTGAGTTCACAACATCGGTGCAAGTTGCGAATTGGTAAATTGACCGTTTCAAGGCAAATTGGATGATTCCACCCACCTAATTGGACTCCTCGAGGGTATTAGGGACCTTGGTAAATATCTCGACAATTTTTAATTTTGACAATTGTTGGAGTCTTTAGGGCCCGCTGTCTAAAAGTCTTGAAATTTTAGAGAATACATTTTGGGGCCATATAATGTCGTTTGGAACCATATATGATCATTATTTGTTGTCATAATTGTTCGTGGTAGGATTCAGTTAATGAAATTGTTGCAAGTTGTAAACCGGTAAATTGGTTGTTTAAAGGCAAATTGGATGGTTTCACCCACCCAATTGGACTTCCGGAGGATATTACGGACCATGGTAATTATTTCGACAGTTTTTATGTCCGGGCGAAAAAAAATTCAAAAAATTTCAAAATTTAAGGCTAATATATCCACGCTTTTTTAGAAATTTCGATTGTTTCGGGGCCCGGTGTCGAAAAGCATTGAGATTTCAGATGATACATCTCGGGGTCATATAATGCCGTTTGGAACTACATATTATCATAATATGTTGTCATAAATGTTCATGATAGGCTTGAGTTAATGAAATCGGTGTAAGTTTTAAACTGGTAAATTGGTCGTTTAAAAGCAAATTGGATGGTTCCACCCAGCCAATTGGACTTCCGGAGGATATTAGGGACCATGGCAAACATTTCGACAATTTTTATTTTCGGATGATTAAAAATCAAAAAATTCCAAAATTGAAGACTAATTTCCACGTTTTTTTAGAAATTTTGGAGGTTTCGGATAGAGCTGTTAATTTGGGTAAACGGGTTGGGTTTAGGTCGGTTAGAGTGGGTCGGGTCAACTCTGGTTGGGTCAATTCGGATTTATTCCATAACCTATGCGAGTCGGGTTTGGGTTTGGTGGTGCTTGAGAAGGTCACGTTGGGTCATACTTCTTATCGGGTTTAGGTCGGGTTAATAACAAATCGGGTTACATTCGGGTAGAGTAAACAATAGGTCGGGTTTAATTCGGTTTTCACGGATTAAAACGGGTTAGGGTAATTCTCGGGTTCGGTTCAATCAATATTTTGCGGGTTAGAATCAGATCGGGTCATTCTCGGGTTTGAGTCGGGTTCGTTTCAAGTCAATAATTTGCCGGTTATAATCAGATTGAGTTATTTTCATGTCGGGTTCAAGTCGGGTTCAATTCAAGTCAATAATTCGCAGGTTACAATCAGGTCGGTTTTTCCTAATCAGGTCATTCTCGGATTCAAGTCGGGTTATGTTCAATTCAATAATTTGCAGGTTACAATCAGGTCTGGTCAATTCAAATTTAGGTCATATTCGGGTTCACTATTAAATAGATAATTATCATTTTTATCAAGCTAAATTATTTCTTTTGACTATAATATATATGGCAATATACTAGGGAATTATAGTCTATAATTTAGGAAGATAATTATCTCCTTTGACCATACAACAAATATATACTATATTTAATTCTTAAATTTGAGGATGATGCTCCTTTCTTTTAGTGGCCTAGACCGACTTGGTCTCTCTAGACAAAATGCTTTGATCAACAATAATAAGGCGGCCTAAATTGCATTTAAGGTGATTTGAAATCGAGTCAGAAACAATTTGGGTTGAATTTAGGTCAGGTCAATAACAAGTCGTGTTGATTTCGAGTCGGGTTAGTAACAGATCGGGTTGCATTTTTTGGTCGGGTTAGTAATAGGTTTGGTAAAATTCGGGTGGGGTCAATAACAAGTCGGTTGAATTTGGGTCAGGTTAATAATAAGTCGGGTTGATTTCGGGTCGGGTTTTTAATTTGTTGGGTTAAATTCGTGTCGGGTTAGGAACGGGTTGGGTCGAATTCAGGTCAGGTTAGTAACAAGTCGGGTTAAATTCAGGTTTTGACGGGTTTAAACGGGTTTGGGTCAATTTCGGTTCAAGTCGGGTTCGATTCAGGTCAATAATTTACGGGTTACATTCGGGTCGGGTCATCTCCAGGTCAGTTCATGTTCGGGTCTCACATACTTGGGTCAACTCAGGTCTAGGGTTGGTTTTAGGTCGGGACTGGTCGGGTTTGGGTCACCATTTTTTCGGGTTCAGATGGTTCGGTTATTAATCGGGTTTGAGCCGATATTTCGGGTCGGGTGAACTTTGACAGCTCTAGTTCTAACTTCATTACATTAAGAAAAAAAAAATCCAGATATAGTCCCAAGGGAGGTTCGAAACTTACAAGTCCTCTTTTGCATTTGGACCAAATTGCAACCTATTAACCAGCTTGAAAAAGTGTTACCACAATTCCATAACACCAATTTTGTCATCTAGATATAGATGGTCATTGCATTGATAATGGACACTGCCGTGCTACTGTGCTTGACTGCTAGTCAGTGGGCAGCGCCACAGCGGCCATTCATTTGAAAATAGATGCAAGTCACTTCATATCATCCTAGGTTCTGTTTCAAGTTTTTTTTTCATAAATGGTTGAGGGTGCGTTTAATCAGGAAAAAGAAAGCTTGGTCATTCCTCTCGTATAGCTCAGTTCAGATAAAAGCCAACTAGTTCAACCTCCCACCCAAAAAAAAACATCAATAAAATAGATAATATAACTTTAACAGCGATTCATTTGAATCATTAAAATAATAACAAGCCTATGAGTTATACAGTTTTAACAAATACTGAAGCGAAGAAAAACCTGATGGGGCAGTTCGATCCAAAAATAATTGAAGCCTTGAACATTGATTACACAAACCATAACGAGAAAAGAGATTTAATTTTGGGAACTGGTTAATGTAAATCATTGTCTAAAAGTTGCCTATACTGAACTTGAAATGTGAACAGAGACACAAGACTTGTAAAAAATCAGAACATTTGAAATCAGCTTGACAAACAGAAGAGACTCTAAACACATACTGCGAGTCATCCATACAATGATAACTTTTCTTGGACCCAATTCAACTTATTGTGTACGAGTTCGGCTGCTTTCTGCATTTCTTACTGGATAAAAATAAGGATGAGCCTGCAGAAGTTACCAATATTACAGAGAGTAATTAACCTTGAATTGTACGATTGAAAGAAATTTATAAAGATATCAAAAAGAAAGCAAAATATAGATAATGGACCACACGTTATAGAACTTCAAGTCTTACCATTGCTTCTTTAGCAGTGGGCCTTTCCTGGTGATCATATTTCAGCAATTTATCAACGAAGTCAATAGCCTGCAATCCAGATCAAATACAATGAGCAATTTTGTTTTGTAAATATTGGATTTAAATGTCAAAGGACCAAGAATAACACCTCTGGAACTGCCAAATGTTGATTGTCTGCATTTATAAATTTTGTCCATGGTTTTCGGCTATGCCTGCAACATTTGAAACATTACTCATATGAACAATTAACTTCTAGCCTTGCCCATCACAATGCCGGAAACAATACATAGTAAAAAAAACATTGGAAAAAAATGACAATAGCTAACCTTCCCACAAGGGCAGCAAGATGTGCATCTAATTCTATGCGGTACTTGTTCAAATACGCATTCAATTCATCTGTCCCTAGTATCTGTAACATCAAAGAGGATAATTAGACAAACTGGTAATGTGGGGTTACAATGCCCACAAAGCTAAGATATCTTAATGCTCAATAATATACTTCATCATGGTTTGAAAAGTTAACTGAAACATTTATAACTTTCAAGGGCACATTAAGTTAAATCTATTAAGATGTCAAGTGGCATTACCTTAGAACATTCAGAAAAGAACAGTAAGTATTACAATACCTTTTAATTACATACTAATTGTTTGCCTCATTGTCAAAGATTTAGTTGGGTGAAGTTAATTAGAGAAAAAAGTGGTGGGGCGTATTGTAGTTTTGTGAGAACAAAGTTGTGTCCCCCATGGATATTCATTGATTTATACAATGGAACAATCTTTTACAGATGGCCTAAAAAGAAAACAGGTCAAACAACACGATAATTTCAGGTGGTACCCCACAAAACTCAACAAATTACTCGAGTGAGATTAAAAATGGTAAAATAAAATGACTAAATGTGATAAAAAAATAAATAAATAAAAGATTAAAGTTAGCAATACTTGTACAGGACTCGGAAAAAAGGCAGAACTACTTCCACACCCAAAACATTGCAGGAAATGAAATTCAATTTCTGGTGTAAGAAATACATACCTTGGCTATCTTAACCAATTGGTCATAGTTATCATGTCCATAAAAGAATGGCTCCTTACGAAATATCTGCACAAGAAATACATTTCAAGTCAACAACACTAGAACCAAATATAGTCCACACTCATATTGTCTTTCCCTTTTCAGGGAGAAAGGAAGGAGAGCCTTTAGAAAAAGCACGAAAACAAATGGGTACGATATCAAATGCATGCAAAGTAAGAGCATGACAGGTAAGACCACATTATAAAATACTTCCATATAATTTAACAGAGCAAACAACACCATTCTAAAGTCAATATCAATGTAATGATTAGGAAAATACAGCACACTTGCCTAGACAGCACGCTTGTTCACAAATTCAACTTCATGGTAGAAACCATGGCCAACTCATCAGGTTCAAGCTGATATTCAGCGTGTGATATCGCTCAAACCCTAACTTCGAAATACGTACTATGTATTGTTGACGCAAGTGAGATACAGAGATCAGAAAGTGACCTTTAATCAAGCTTATCTTTCTTCCACTTTATATTTGTGTACACTGGATAGTCTCGCCTATCAGCATTGGATGCACAGAGATCTAATAAGGATCCTGATACCCTTTTGGAAACTTAGAAATTTAGTAGAAACTTCTAACTTTAAATGACTTAGGATCTAATATTTCAAGTTTTGTGATTCTGTGTTTTCTAATTACGTAGTACAAAGTATTGAAAATTGCTTTATCTTTTCACCAATTCTTCATTTTCATTTCCCATTTTTACAAAACATACAATCAACAGGCTTCAGAAAGCGGGGATTGCTCAAGATGGATCTTGCTGTTTTTTGTGAAAGCGCAGCAGAAACCATTAGTCACTTTACAGCCATTTTTTGAGAGAGAGAGAGAGAGGAAACGAAGAGTTTTCCCATTAGAGTAAGCATATCAAAGACAACAATTCTTTTAAAAATACAATTTCACAGGACGTCTAAATTACAAGTGTGGTTCAAAGTGAGGAGAAGTGCAAATCATTAATATCAAATAAAGATTATAGATAGCTCACCATTCCAGCAAACATACAACCCAGGCTCCACAAGTCCAAAGAGTAATCATAGTCTTGCAGATCAACAAGAAGTTCTGGGCCTTTAAAATATCTGCAAGAAATCAACTAGCAGTTTAGTGTACTGAAAGAATACTGAAGAGTAAAAGGATATCTCTTTAGAGGGAGAAAGGGAACAATAAGTTAAAGTAAATATTACAAGAGCAAACATAATAAGGACCACTAAGTCCGCCATAGGCAGGTGCCCAAAAAAAAACATAAATGCAAAAATAATCAGTTTACTTTAAGCATAGAAAAATTCACTATCTGTAAGCTTCAATTTTTTAGCCATAATATGTGGTTCTGAAGGCATTACTCTTTTAACATTTTTTTCACAATAACCTTCATCTTAGACAGAGGATAGAAATAATATTATCTTACAATCTTATTTCTTTTTTCACTTGTTACTCTTGCTAATCCATCTGATATACAAACACGGGGCAAGTGCAAAAACTTTAACACCCTCAGGTTATCAGATTATTACCTTACTTTTATATAAAAAGCGAGGAACAAAGATGATGTTCAAACCAGCAGTAAAATAAGCCAAAAATCAGTAGCTTAGTCCTCAAAACCACAGCTATTTCCTTCTATGTACACCATTGGACAGCAAAAAAAAACAGTTCCAATTTCCAACAACTCACATATAAATGACTTAGCCATGTAGCTATTTGAGAGACAAGCCTGTCTTTCACCTTAAGCTACTTCATCCTAAACATAACTGAAGTCTAAAATTAAATAGCAAGGTAGCCAAAAGAATATATCAGAACCCAACAAACCAAAAAGAATAAGGTGCAGAAAAGGGACATTAGCCAAAAACTAGCCAAATGAGACTACCGTATCCCAGCACATCGATAAAACAGAAAATTGGAGATTAAACAAAACTTGAACAAAATTTTCACTTTCCCAGGTAAATCAAATGGCAGCAGACCTCTCTTTACCCCCTCTACTCAAATCTTTCTCCAGGACAAACACATCAGTCCATCCCCTCATCAATGTTTAATCTTTTATCCCTTCAAGATTATGTCCTTTCATAAAAACTTTCTCAGTGACAAGTGACAACCGTACTATCCTTCACTAGCTGCGCTAGCCTCAACTAATGACTACCTAAAAAGTATGCAGATGAACATGCTTGGAAAATAAAGATCCAAAACGATCCACAGCGGTGAAGTTAGATAATATATTTTCTAACTCATGTACCACCTTTCTATAGTCTTTTGCTCTAAAGGTGTCTTATATTCAAGTATTTTCAGATTTATTTATACAATCACAGTTTATAGTTTCTGATAATTATTTGACTTATTTCTACCTTGAACCTTTTTCTTGATAAAAAAGGAATGAAGCCTCCAGGCTTTCAATCTTCACATCTGACAGATTCAAGCCAGATATAAAGATTTACAATCTGCAGAAGAGATGGTTGACAGTAAATGCTAGAAAAGTCAAAAGAAAATGTTCTGAACAACTTCTAGATGTTTTAATTTACATGGATAATAACTTGAAAGTGAACCAGATAAGAAACAGCAGGGTATATATATGATATTAATAGCAAAAAAACAAACCTTGATGCAACACGAACATTGTATTCCTTCCCTGGATGGTAGAACTCCGCAAGACCCCAATCTATAAGTCGTAGCTTTCGCTGCTCATGATCAATCATGACATTATGGGGCTTCACATCACGGTGCATAATGCCTTGTGAGTGACAGTAATCTAAAGCCTGTTTACGAAAACCACAAACTGAGATGAAACCCAAAGGAAAAGTACTAAAAGAAGAGAAGCTTTATCATACAGAAGCTTTATCATACATATTTGGACTAGGTCGAAGAAGGTACCCAAAGCAAAACTCAACTTGTAAAACATCAAAAGAAAACACTGTGCTAACTCCAGTTATATAGCTATATGACCAACGAAACAAAAGATACCATCTAAAATAGCAAACAAGAGACAAAAAAAATTGGTGAATCTCAAACACGCAATATCTACATTTTGGCCAACTGTGTTTAGGTCATCCAACCTCAATCAACTCCAAGGAATTTCATTCAAGCTCTCTAGGCAAAGATGATTACATTGGGGGGGGGGGGGGGGGGGGATGTTCACACCAGCCACGTAAAAGGACATTTATTTCTGCTCATAATTTCACGCATTAATTAGTCACTGACCAACAAAACTTCCATACCCAATAATACATTATATTTATATCACACTCAAGAATTGACAAAAATGCATTGCTCCACAATATAAGTTGTACCTACAACAACAATGGAGGGCTTCATTACTCAACAGCCTAGGCATAGCACCAACTCTGCAAACACCTTAAACCACCATTCCACAACTTACCAATAATTTTTTTAAAAAGAAAAATGAAACAGAGGGTGATGACAAAACCCTCTATATATGAGTACGTTCACTTTCAAGATAAGCCAAATTTTAAGCTCACTTTATACATAGGAGATCTAAATCATAAAAATATATATACAGATACGGGTCTAGTCAGCGCTAAGCTGCATCAAATAAGGGGCAGTCACTCGAATGAGACCTAAAAAAGGCAAGGCTTACCACCTTAGCTCTAGATATTAAAAACATTCTTCTGTCAAAATCTGATCAGGAATCAGGTTTTCCAAACTAAATTTTATGTCAACTTGTCAAGACACATTTATCAGAGACGAGATTGGATCTTTTACGAACATGACAGATGTTAAAAACAAGCTCAAAATTTCACACTCAAACAAAAAAAACAAAAACAAAAATTGATAGAACTCTGCATATGTTTTGAAGAGCAAGTACGCAAACACAAGAAGTCTAGAAATCTTTTCACAATCCTCCATCACCACTGCAATACATTGATATTCAACATAAATTACAACAATAACAATCAATTTATTCAGATGACAACTTCAATGTTGATAAGAAAATTAAAACTGATGTCAACCATTTGTAAGCAATACAGCAAAACCTAAGAATAAACTCAAACTTAACGAAGTTATAAGATACATAATTCAAAAAACCTGAATGAGTAAGCTAACCTTTAAAAGTTCATAGATATAGTAGCGAATATCATAGTCCGACAATGTAGGATAAAGCACTTTGAAATCAGTATTATTAACATATTCAAATACAAGACTTGGGGTCTTCGACTGCTGATCTCTTACAATATCAAGCAATTTCACAATATTCGGTCCACCGCAAAGGTTTTGAAGTATTTTAATCTCCCTTTTGATCTGTAGTAATGCATGAAAACAAATTAATCCACATAACCCGATGTGCAAAGCAAACATCACAAAGGACACAAACTGATTATTACGCTTTAAAACATCATAAACCTCAAACAAAAAAGCATATCATGCGAACACAAATAATGTTGACATCATAACCTTGTTACTCCATATGAAAAGGACTAAGATAATAATCTCAAAAGTTAAAAGTCAAACACTCAAATAAGAAAGGTTTACTCAGATTCCAACCACCATGACAGGATACAAATTGCAAGGAAAACCCATTTCCTATTCTATAACTGATGAAAACTTCTCATAACTTCTTCTGGATGGCAGTATCTTTCTGCAATCATCTTTTAAAATGATTTGGGGGCCATCCACTTCTGCTGGCCTCACTTGTGTGGATACTGACGTTATAGATAAAAACCCACTTCTAAAGAACAAACAGAATTCGTAGATCTACTCTCCATTTAACAAGAAGCTCTAAAAGGCTAATCGTATCAGAAAAGGTGAAGCCAACATCACTCAGACTGTTTACCATCATACACAATAGGAACCTAGGATTGCAAACTATTTAGATAATTTGGGTGATGTCTCTAACAGTCTAACCTACAGCCCTTATTGGGATAATTCTAATCCAACATATCAAAGCATACTAGCAACTCACATAACAACACAAAAGACATTATTCAGTTAGTTAGTTAGCTAAATGCCTCACACTCTATCACTATAAAAGGCGGGGAGGGTCCTCTTACAAGATATCGTCAACTGTTCTTTCTATGTTCGAGATCCTTTTGGTAGAAGAAAATCAGAATTATTTGAGAACAAGCCCGTCGGATGCATGCAATTACAATATATTAATTTTACCTGAAACATTACCAAAAAATGGATTTCATAATTTCGTGAAATTAGCATTAAAGAAAACTAAACCTAATTTTCACACCAAAGTGGTCCTTCACAACACCCCCACAAATTGATAATTCAGAACAAATACTCCCAATTCTGCCTATGTTAGGTAGTACCACGGAGATTGCTAAAAAAACCATGACATTGACATTCACAATCTAAATTCTCAGTTACCAATTAATGTTTCAGCAACAATCCAATTACAATTAACATTAAAATTTCAACTTTATAGAAAAAATATATATATTAATTCACCAAGAAATAAAGAACAGAGATTAAAAAACTAACCTTCTTCTTCTTGACAGGTTTGAGGATCTTAATGATACATTTCTCATTATTAGTACAATGAACACCTTCAAAAACCTCGCTGTACTTCCCTCTCCCAACCTTCCTCACCACCTCATAATCATCCTGTTCACTGCAAAATTCCAATTACCAGAACAAATCAATCAATCAACAGATCGAATTGCGAATTCAATCAAATTAATTCAAAAAAAAGAAAAAGAAAAACAAACCCCCATTGAACAGTAAGAGCCTCATAATCCCAATAATCCTTAGGTCTAACGACATTAACATCGGAATAAACCCTAGCTTTGGAAGCAGCGCCAGGGCGGCGAATCGATTTACCAATCCTCTGCGCCAGCGTATCTGTAAATGTCGACGACCTAACAATCCGTTTAAGCTCCGACGATTTTGGCGGAGATGAAAAACGGGTCGTTTTGGACCCGAATAGACGAAGATTATTGGGGAAGAAGGAAGAAGAAGGAAGATTAGGGTTAAGATTGGAGGAGAGAGAAAATGGAAAGTCGAAGATGGAGAAGATGAGTTGGTGGTTTCGAGGAGAGAGAGTGAATTGCAGAGGCCTTACGGCCATCAAATATAAGCAAGCAAATGAAAAAAGGGCTTAATTTTTTGGGACTTCTAACTCCCGCTATTGTCTTTCATTTCAAGGATTTTTTACAATACTTTTTTTCTTCTTTCTAGAGTACACATTTTTTAGTTTTACTAGTATTTTTTTCTTTGATTCTTTCCTTGTTGCCATTTTGTTAATTACCCACCGTAACCCCAGATATAGACCTAATTATGGGTAGTAAATTTCCGTATTTTCTATCCTACAATAGTTGGGAGTCAGTTTCACGATAAGAATTTTTCAATTTTTTGATAAACTTTTCAGATAATTTCCGACTTGCATATCGAGACATTAGATGTTTAATAGGTGTATTATAGTCTTTTCGTTGATTAGTTTGCTTAATTTGCTAGTTATTTACGCCGTTAGTCACGGCTGGGAAAAAGACTAAACTAAAGGTCTATCAGTGAAATACAAAAAACTAAGGGTCTGTTCTCTTCAGTTTAATTTCAGTTCATTGCTTAATTTCCTTCTCTCATAAACAATTGAGTTCAACTCAGTTCAGTTCAGCTTCAATCACTTCATTCAATTAAGCTCAACTCAATAAATCAAAACAGACCCTAAGAGTGTATCAATGAGAAAAGCCAATTCCAAAGTGATATCAGTGGGAATTTCCCAAAAGTATGTAATGGGAACTTATTTTTGAATTTACTCATTGAATGAATTTGGATATCATGTGCTAAACGGGAATTGATGAAATATTATGGGCGCAATAAGAATATGTGTAGTATTTTGTATGCCTTTTATTTTCAAAGTATGTACCTACAAAATGTATTATTAAGGTTATACGATTTTAAATACACGAATTTTAGCTGGGGGCAATAGTTTAAAAATATGGTGTTTGGAGGTGATAGTTAACTTTCATCAACCTACAAGGACCATAAATCACTGAAGTACTAGAAGCATGTGTAGGGTTGCTTGAGTTCAATTTTTAATTTTATGATATTGGTTGCCTTTGTCTTTTTGTGTGTATGTTAGTGATTGATTTCTAGTCCTTGTTGGTATTGTGCACCAATTAATGATGTAATAAATTGATGATTAATAGGTTCACGGTGTTACTTGTGTGACTCTATGCCTTAACCATCACATAGCATGCTGAGACATGACAAATTGAAGAAAAATAATTAATTATAAAATACATTCGATCATGATTTACAAACACAACAAGTTTAATGACATCTTATTGTTGTATCTTTATATGGCATGCGTCAATCGTAGCTACTGGCCTGGCTCAATAAGGCTTGAGTATCTTATGCGTTAACTATTGCAAAACACGATGAAACTATAAATTTTTATACAAACTTGCCATGAAAGTTCGTCGAGGTTATCATTTGACATTCATCTTTGATGTGACGTGTGTATTGGCCTTACGATTTTTTTTTTCCTATGTACGTTTTTTAACACTCAATCGATTTCATTTCGAGTTTCTTATGATGACCAATGCAACAATTAATAGTTACCTACACTGACTAAAGAATATCACATTATCTAATTATAACATCTCGTGTCTATTTTTTTTTTCTTATGCCAATCATTTGTTTGATTTGATAAAGGAAAACAATGAGATATTTTTGTAAGAAAAAAAGAAACCATAAATAGTCTAGTTGCAAACAAATAGCTAAGAATTGACACTTTATGTGTGTAATTATATTTTTTTTTATTTTTTTCCTTTCAAACAAATGGGTTGAAGTTGCTTTTTCATGAGAAATCTTACATCATTTGTCCAACGCTACATATTCAAACTTACTACATAAAGAATTTACATAGGAAATACTATTTACTTGATTTAACTAGTTCTTAAATCCAATTCAACCAAGTGACCACCATATCAATTCCATGTCATTAGGGGAGTGCATCTCTAAGAATACTCTATTGAGAATTGAGATGGCATGAAATATCCGCATTCATAGTAGGTGGGCTTCCAAAGCAGTTTCAAAATTTGACTGATGAAAACATTGCAACAACTTGCATAATTGACTTACTTTTGATGTACCCTGCTTGGATTAAGGTTGTGTGTTTTAACAAACATTGCTGTCAATTTCTAGTCTTTTGGAAACTTAATACCAAGTGCAAAATTAGGGTCTGTTCACATTTACTTAATTTCAGTTCAGTTCAGCTCCAATTAATTCAGTTCAGTTCAATTCAGCTCCTAATTTCCCTCTCTCATAAAATATCAAGTTCAGCTCCAATCGTTTCAATTCAGCTCAATTCAGTAAATGTGAACAGACCCTTAGTGCAAACTAGTAGACCAATAATTAGATATATTTATCAAGCCCCTAATACATAAAATTCAATATCTAAACACACTACATGTATATAAACTATTTGATAAACATATATTTAACATTCAAGTAGTTTATACGGAGTATTATATATTTGATTGGTTACATTTATCTATTGTTTTAAATTTAAACTTCTCAACACATCAAATCATCTTTATTTTTAACTCTAATTAAAAATTTTGATGTTTAATACAAAATATTGTTTAAAACTGATTTAAATTATTTTATATAAATACATGTATAGTAACTTAGAAAGGCTAACAGTTACATAGACAATCATCAAATCAGCACATAAATAAATATTAATCGTCACACTTACGACCTGTTCTAATTTCCTGAACTAAACTTATTGGAGCTGAGCTGAACTGAACTGAATATTTTACAAGAGAAGAAAATTAAGAATTGAACTGAAAATAAGCTGACCCTTATACTTTTGGAAATTTTGTCAGAATGGACCTTTTAAGTCCATTTGTTTGTTAAAAAGGACCTTTTAAAGCAAAAGTTGTGAAAAAGGTACAATTTTTGACAAAAATTTGTGACTTGGGACCACACGTCGGAATGTCAACGTTGACTGGTCAACTCCGGCGTTGACCAGCACGTGACACTCACGTGACATTTAAAAAAGACCCTTTTTTTTCCACGATCTTCCTCCTTTTCCCTCCAATTTCCCCCAAACTCTTTCTCTCTCCTCTGCAATTCAATTGAATTCTTAGTCAGTGAATTCAATTCAATCCATCTACCTTCTGCTGCGACATTCAATTCAAGTGAGGACTTAATTTTGGTGAGGTATGTAAATATTATTCTCTATCTTGTCCTTTTCATTTCTTTTTATGTACTAGCAGTAGCTTCCTTATTTGGGTCTGCAATGGCGAAATCCAAAAAAGGCAAAAAACAAAGTAAAGAATTTTGGTTCTCAGTAGAAAAGATCAAGAAACTTAGGTAAAGCTTCGATTTTGATGTCAAAACATAATTTATTGAAAAAATTAGGGTTTTGTTGCGATTTTATAATTGAATGCCTTGATAATCGACAATTAAAATTCCATTAAAATAATGTTTGGGAAACTGTGATGTATTTGCTATTGTTTATTTCTTGGGTTGTTGTTGTTTTGTGATGAAGTCCCATATTTTGTATAGTTTATTGGATTGTTATTGGGCTGATCTTATTTATTGTGAATATGCATGTTATTTTTTGCAGTGTTGTGTTATTGTGCATATTTTTATTAGTTTAAATAATCTTAATTCAGGTTTAATGGTAGAGACCACATTCCCTTTGAAGTGTATAAAGTGATGGATCCTGTGAACATTAGGCTATACTATGGGGGTGATTTTGTTACTAGGAAGGGTAAAACCACTTATGAGAAGAAGAATGATTACCATGGGTTGTCTTTGCATCCTAATGTGGCTGAGGTTTGTTACTTTGAGTTTGTGGATTGGGTTAAGAGAGAGTTGGGATACAAAGAAATGGGACAACTTTGGTTTAGGAAGGATAATCACACTCTCTTTAGTGGCAGGAAACAACTTAAGGATGATGGGGATATTATAGATTTTCTGATGTATAGGGAGGATGATGGCCGGTACCATTTGTATCTTGTGTATGAGGATGTTGTTGTTGACAATAGGTGTTATATGTATGGAGCTGAGAAGGTTGGATTTTATACAGACACAAAATCTGATAGGGGGACCACAGACTTAGGGAGTTATGAAATTTCTGACTATCTAAGGAGTGAGTCAACAACACAGGAAAACTTGGGAGGTGGTGGGGACCAGTCAACAGATGCTTTTTCTAACCCTAGATCCTCTTTAACCCTTTCCCTTTTCAACCACAGAGACACAAATACTCATCCCTGCAGCTCCTCTAACCCACCTCTAAACAATACATTTTCTCCCCCAGAATCTGAATTTGAAATCCCAAACACCCAGACTTCAATTAATTCACCACTCACCATAACCAATGAAGTGATACCACAAAACCAGATAACATATGTGAGACAGAGGAAAAAAGGGGTGAATAAGAACTTGCAGCCTATTCCTGAGGTGGAGAGTGATAGATCTGGTGGGGATGTTGAAGAATCTGATGAAAGTGAGGATGATGATGTTGTGCTAAGTGAGGATGACTTTGAGGATCAAGAAGATGATGATTTATTTGCATCTAGTGTAGACTTTAATGAGGTTAGTGAGACTGTTAGGTATAGCTTAAGTGAGATAAACAGAGGTAAGGAGAAGCAAGTTGCATTAACTGGAGAGGGAAGTCAACAAACAGATGTACAAGAGTTTGGGGAAGGGCTTGAAATTAAATTACAAGATGATGAGGATCTGAACGATAGCGAAGAGGGGTTGAATGATATTGCTGGTTCATATGATGAAGATGTGCAGTACCCTATTTTTAACCCAAGCACAAACTTTAATAAGAAGGTAATACTCAGTTTAGGTTTGATATTTCCCTCTAGTGTAGTATTTAGGAAAGCTCTGCAACATCATGCAATTGATAATGGGTACAACTATTATTTTTTGCATAACAAAAGCAAGAGGATAACTGTGTTTTGTGCTGAGAGGTGTAAGTGTCCCTGGAAGAAGGGTAGAAGAGTTGAGTGCAAATGCAATGAAAGGAGGAAGTGTCCTTTTAAGGTGCATTGTAGGAAATTAAAAGGGGAAGAGACTTGGCAGATTAAATCCCTTATACTGAATCATGTTTGTGGCCATCAGCATGTGAATCCCAAGGTGACCTCTCAATATTTGGCTGAGAGATATATAGAAGATTGGAGGGATGATCCAGGATATAAGTTGAGTGCATTCATGCAAAGAGTAAGGAGAGAGGTTGGATCTGAGGTGGGTTACTATAAGTGCTACTATGCTAAGCAGAGAGCTTTGAAGATGATACATGGTGATGCATCAGATGAATACAAGAAAGTGTGGGAGTATGCAGAAGCAATTAGGAAACCAAACCCAAGAAGCACAACTGTTGTTAAAGTGCAAGGGATTGAAAACCCCCTTCTACTATTTCAAAGGATGTACATTTGCCTTCAACCTTGCAAAGAAGGATTCATAGCAGGTTGTAGGCCAATACTTGGGGTTGATGGTGCCCATTTGAGAGGCCCATATCCAGGTATACTGTTGACTACAGTTGGGAAGGATGGGAACAACAACATCTTCCCAGTTGCATGGGCTGTTGTGGAGACAGAAAATGCTGAAACATGGACCTGGTTCCTTGAGCTCCTAGTCAATGATATTGGATCAGTTGCAGGATCAGTGACTTGGGTGCATGAAGTTGAGGCTGATGTCACCTTCATGTCTGATAGACAAAAGGTTTGATTTCTATCACATCTCAATTTATTTGATTGTTTACCATTTGTATCATTAAGTACAGTATTAGAACTTTTTTTTCATTTTTTTTTTGTTTTTGGTGTTTGTATGGACAGGGCTTGTTAGATGCATTTGCTAAAGTGATACCAAATGCTGAGATAAGATACTGTTGTAGGCATATTTGGTCCAATTTAAAGACCAAGTTTCCAGGAGAGGTTTACATGGAGTTTTTTTGGAGAGCAGCTAGGTCTTCAACAAAGGTAATTGTCACTACTTAAAGCTGTTACCATAGTTTTGTTTAATTTTTGATCAGATGTTTATTTGGGTGATGTGAGCAGCATGAATTTGAATCATACATGGCAGATATTAAGAAACTGAACCCAGAGGCTTATACTTACTTGCATGACATTCCTGTGTGTCATTGGTCTAGGCATGGTTTTAGTACTAGGGCTAAATCTGGGATGCTGTTAAACAATTGCTGTGAAAGCTTTAATAATGTTTTGAGGGATGCTAGGGCTAAACCTATCTTGTCACTAATGGAGTGGATTAGGAGATATGTTATGCTCAGGTGTTGTGCAAAAAGGGAGGGTTTAGCCAATTTTGAAGGTGTTATAATGCCTTCAGTTGTCAAAATGATTGAGAGGGGGCAAAAAATGGTTGGGAGTATGAGACTTACCTAAGCTGATCTTCATGAATTTGAGGTTGATCATGATGGAGACAGTTTTGTGGTTAATTTGGAGCATAAGACCTGTGGTTGTTACAGGTGGTCTTTGCTTGGTATCCCTTGTTGGCATGCCTTAGCATGCATAGCCAAGAGGAGGTTGAGTTATGAGGATTTCATTCATCCTGCATACCATGTTGCAACATATGCAGCAACATATGCACCAACCTTCCATGCCATGCCTGGCCAAAAGCAATGGGACAAGGTACATTTGGCTGAGCCCCTCCCACCTCCTTTATGAGTTATGCCAGGTAGACCTTCAAAAAAGAAGAGAAAGAAAGAAGCAGGTGAGGCAAAAGAGCAGCAAGTGAAGAGGGCTAGGAAGCAAAACTCATGCTCAAATTGTGGGGGTTTAGGGCACAACAAAAAATATTGTAGAAATCATGCCAAAGAAAAGGGTCTAGTGAACAAGGGAGGGAGAGGAAGAACCTCATCATGGGCTGCAGAAAGGGCACCAGCAACAACTTCAATTGCAGCACCAGCAACAGGGAGTGCTGCAACAACTTCAGCAGTAGCAGCTCCTAGGCCATCTGCAGCAGCTAAAACCAGGGCACCAGCTTCCAAGACAACTAAACCACCACAAGTTGACAATAGGAAGAAAAAGAAAACTGCTTCTATCAATGCTCTTCAAGGATCTCAACCATCTCAAGGCAGTTGTGTATCTAAGCAATAACATTTTAGATTTAAGTATGTTGTTGGATTTTTGAGTAACAATGAATTATTATGTATTTTGATACAATTATGGTCTTAAGTTTTTTCATGACAATTATGAATTATGGGCTGTATAATTTGTCTTTGCAGTTGGTCAATTGCATAATATATGTCTTCACATTTTGCCATTAATCATTGTTCTCAATTATAGACAATATTTGTACACAAAATAACCAAAATTAATTCATTTCATTGAAATTTTCAAATTACATCTCCATATTCATCAACACAGACAACTACACTACACTAAACTTCCCATTAAACAAATAGTTTGACCATAATTAAACTACACACGATAGAAACAACAACACATATCACTATAGTCCCCCATGTGTTAATTTCAAGTGCTTGAACACCTTCACTGCTACTTTTTATTTGTTGCTTCAACTTCTGATTTTCTTCATTCAATCTCCTCTTCTCTTGTTCCATACAAGCAACCCTAGCCTTGTATACACTGATATCAGTGGTAAGTCTCTGTTTTTTCAGAGATCAACACATTAGTTACATCCCTCTGCCACTCCAAAATGTCCTCATCAACCCATTCAAAGTAGTCGCAACCTCTCTTTCCTGTCTCGAAATTATAGAACTTGCAAGATTTGAACCTTCTACCAGGATTATCACGAGTCCACGAGGTCCTTTGAGCAAGAGGAATCCCACAATTGCATTTAACTAATGTCACGTGAGTGTCACGTGCTGGTCAACGCCGGAGTTGACCAGTCAACGTTGACATTCCAACGTGTGGTCCCAAGTCACAAATTTTTGTCAAAAATTGTACCCTTTTCACAACTTTTGCTTTTAAAGGTCCTTTTTAACAAACAAATGGACTTAAAAGGTCCTTTCTAACAAAATTTCCTATACTTTTCATAAGCAAACATGAAATCACAAATGGTGCAATTAAACAAAATTCGGGAAAAGTTTATACTTTTCATGTTCCCCTAATAGTCCACGCTCCACACGACCGTGCTACACACCAAAGAAAGAAAAAACACAAAAGCGGGAAATTTTCTCGTCTCTATAAAATAAAAGGCGCAACTTCCAAATCCTTTCGTATCAACTTCATTCCTTTATCCGCCGTTTGGGTTGCTTCAAACTCATCTCATCCTTGTCAAAAAAAAAAAAAAAAACTCATCTCATCCCATATTTTCATCGATTTTCCAGGTACTTTCTCTATCTAATTTTCCTTTCTTTATTACCAATTTTTGTAAAGTTCATATTCTTAATGCACTTTATTTTTAATTGAGCATGATAATGATGACATAATTTTAGAAATTGCAAAGAAATTGATAAAGGATCATTAGGGTATACATTATTTATTCATGAATTTTAGCTTTTGGCCTGGTATGTAACGTATATCATATTTAATTTTATCTTATCCTAAAATTATTACTCGTATTATTGTATTTGGTAACTCAGAATTTCGTAATTTCATTGGTACAGACAATCTTAGGATCGTGTTAGGTTAACGAGTTTGTCTTATACAATTACAATTATTTGTATTTGTCCGGTATGTATAATGTATGTACTGCATCTTACAGCATTTGGGTGCATCTGCTTCTAGTCGTTACTTGACAATTTGACATGATGGGCCTCGCTATTATGTCAATTTGTCAAGTCACGCCAATTCGACTCCAGAATTAGTTCGAATGTATAATCTGACCCATGATCAACTCTACTCGTGTTTTTTTTTATTATTACGAGTACTTGTGAGAAGTAATATGGTTTAGTTTCCAATAACATGTGATGACTGATGAGCTCGAGGCAGGAGAGATTTGTTAAGCCATGTTTATTTTGATAAACAACGTGATTAATTACGTAGTAACCTTAATGTCGTCGTATGCTATGTCTATGCTCTATTGTGTGTACTCTAATGTGATAGAGAACAATGTGTTTTTAGATTATCTCACGTTCACCAGTCTTCCTAAGATTTGTAATAATGCATCATACCTTCTTTTCAGAAATCAGAAATCTGACTTGTTTTCAGCATTTTCGACTTTATCATGTTATTTTTCTGATGTTCATGGACTTTGTTCTACATTATTGAATTGGGATTTATTTGGGTACATAGTGTAATAATTAGCTTAATTTAGCCCACGTGTTATGTTTGCAATTTTTGTATAGCTTTTACTCAAAGCAAGCTTATTTATCAGAAAATGTACTTACATTTCTAGGTGTCATTAGAGTATATTAGTATCAGAAAATATGACCATCTTTTTTTGAAACTAAAGAGAGCTATGAAGCATGACAATTCTACATTTGATGAAAAAATTGTTCTAGATTGCCTACAAAGGATACAAAAGTACTTAAATGTGGTGTACGTTTGACTTGTTCATGAATTACTTGTTCTTTTTCATCTGTTTGTGTTTGCATTCTTCGCAATTAAATGCTTATATAGTTGCCTTAGGTTTGCATTTCTTACATAGATTGAACAATTTCTTGAAATTTGGAGTGGTGATTGACATTGCAAATGTATATACACAGATTTACCCATACATTTAGGTTACTTTAACTCAAATTTGTGAAGGTTGTTTCAGGCCCTGAACTTATGAAATTTTAAAGTTGGCCGCAATCACTTCCTTTAGAAGATGAGTGAGCTCGCTTACTCCATGAGGTGGTATTCACATGCTGGTGTCCATGTCTCTTTAGCATGTGTTCTGTAATATTTGCTCCTGCAGATCCCTCATAAAGCCTATAAAAGGTCTTCTATAACTTTTTTTTTTTGAAATGCACGACGTTTCTGCAACTTTTATCTCACTAAATTCTTTTTGTATACATGCTGCATACTTTAGTGATCACACAATATATAAAGGCCATCAAGTTTTTTGTACAGAAGGGCGAAGATATTTGCAGCAGATTTGTGGGGTGCATTCAAGTACTAGGGTTTAGTGGAATTCTGTGACAGGTTCTGTCACAATATTGCAGAATACATTGTTCTGCAGCATCTTTGTATGCTTAACTTCAGTAAACTACAATCCATCACTTGCTAGCATGGTTGAATGAGATGGCGGGATAGCTCTGGCACTGAGGTGATGCCTTTGAGGTAGAATTGCGAGCTTGCTCCATCCATGCTGTAGAAAAGATGAAGGATTTGATCCAGCTGAAAAGCTTGGAAGCAGGTAAATCTGAATGTCTTTTGCAATCACTTTCTTTTCTGGTGCTAGTTTGTGATATGAACTCACCTTTTAAACTGAGACCAGGTGCTGCACTGAAATAGAACCTTATTTGAGCATGGATCGTGCAGGACTTCAGGGTTGGGTGAAGGTGGGGGAGGGGGAGGGGCAGATTTGCTATATTGTTTACCCTGACACTTCCTATAAATTACTAAAAAATCACTATCTTAGTGTATGTTTCGTTGGGGGATCAAAGCTCTAAGTTACCTGTTGACTGATGTGCTAATGTGCTATCTGTTCTAAACTTCTAATTAGAGATGTCATAAACCAGCCTGGAAATGGGTTTTGAGCATGCTTTTGTTGCCTGTAAAGGCTGTAACCTGAAATCTATTTGAGCGCAATGTCATATTGGCTCAAAAGAAATACAAACTGCTGGAATTAGCAACATGGGTTTTTTTGTGAGCCAAGGATTGTGGTTGATGAAGTGATGGATCATTTTTGATGGTCTTTGTACATTAGTCTTTCACGCATCTACATTTCTTTTTTTCTAATGCAAATGATACTGAGTATGCTAACTCTAACTCTTGGTCTCTCTGAAATGAAAAGATTTTGTAAAAGAAAGGTGCTGGATGTTCTTCCTTATTGCAAGAGAACAAAATAATATAACAATTGTCTCTTTTCCATTGGCTTTCATCCTGTCTGTTCTGTTACTTTATCTTTTTGCTCTGAGCAAGAAGCTTTAACAAGTATAGAATTCTTTCCTGGTACTAAAATTACCATCAGAACGATGTGAACTTAGTTTAATTAGTCATTTAGAAGATACTTACGTGCTTCAGGACAGTAGGTGCCAATGATTTCCCAAATCTATATCTCCACTCTCAAGGGTCAAGACTCAAGAGTATCCTTACAAACACTATTACACTAAGCTTCTATACCATGAAATTCCTACTCCTCGTTCCTCTCCTTGTAGTTGACGAGTTTTTATAACAGGAGCTGAGCGAGCTGGATCATTGGCTTATGGTCTTATAGCATTCAGTTACCTTCTCTCATTCACCACAGGACACTTTCCAAATACTACTGAAGCTCTGCTGTTACGTAGCCCTTTTTATTTATTTTAATTTATCAATCATCATGCATACATACGTTGAAGATTTATTTTGCGTCTTCTGATCTTGTCAAATTTAGGATGATTAATGTATTCTTAAAAGCTAGTGCAAGTAAATTTGGTCATGCTTTTTTGGAATTAGCATCAATGTAGCATTTCCATCCTTTTGCTGCACAAAAAGAAATTATTTAGCTTTCTTTCTAAATGTTTATTTTAAACTGATAACATAGAGAGAGTATGAGATTTTTGTAAAAAAAAAGAAGTTGAATGGTGCAAGTTTGCCCATTCATTTCTTTTGAACATCCTATAACTACTGTGAAAAAGGGCCTGCTCAAGAGTAGTTATGTTTTCTGCTTGCATTAGTCATGTTGAAGCAGCTGGGTTTCTTGTAATAGGCAAGTTACCATCATAAGTGCATTTCAAGACATCTGGTTTCCTCACTAACCTTGGGCCGACAGGAATCCTTCTGCTTTTAGGTCGAATGTCCTGCAGCCACAGCATACAGATAAAACTTCTGGAAAAGAGGGATTTTTGGGTGCACTTTATTTAGGACTTTGTTTTCCGTGTTAGACAAGAGTATGGGTCCGATTGTAAAACTTGACTATTTTATGAAAATTTCATTTTATTGAGGTGAAATGAAGGGATGGAGTAAAATAGGCTGTAACAATGTAGTTTAAAGTCGTTTTTAATTCATGAAACTAATACCTGATCAAAGATGGCTGTTGGTATTGCAAGGGTGGCAACAGCATTTGGGGAGTCAACTATGCCAGAGATTCTTCCTTCACAAGGGCAGCAAGATAGCAGGAGATAGACCTGGCAAGCATTCCAACAGTTTCTAAGGGTAAGATAATTTTTCCTAATTAGTTATATGAATTAGCAGCTACATTTTTGCATATGAGAATCAAACCTGTTCCTTTGAGTAACCAAATTTGGAGAGGTAATCAATGGCATTGAGTACTGCACGCTTATAAGCGACACTTGCATCAAGGTAGTGTTGCCTTCCACTCTCATCAACACTAATGCCCTCGAATACCAACCATTCTGAGAACCTTGGTTCAATTGGTCCTATCTCGAAGATGGGGTTTACATGCAGGGGAGTTGGACCCATTGGTGTGAGATACTCCTTCATTCCTCCTCTTATAATGTCACACCTAATAAGTGATAGTAGTTTGTTATTAGCAGCCGTACAATAATACATACATGTACATAATCTCCTAGCTTTTGATTGTAATATCAACTTCTTATATGAAGTCTGTTAAATCATCTTATATTACACCTTTTTAATTGTCTTTTGGCCTCTTAGATAGTATTGTAGTATTTCTTAGCGTCATTTACTGCCCAGGTGTAGAAAATGTACTCTTTTCTGAAACAAAGCTATCATCTGAATTCTGATGTTGTATTTTGCTGGATTTTTCTGCTCTTTTCTCTTTCTTGCCTTTCATGTCAGTCTACAAAATAACATGCCTTTAGTGCCACAGATTAAATTAGTATACCCTCCATCTCTATATAGGCCATGTTTGATTTTGATCATCTTTTTAGAAATCATATTAACATAATATAAATATAATTTACTTACAGGCTTGCAGCTTCACTGTACCCTTTTTTTTTTCCTTTTTTTTTAATTTTTTTTTTTTTTTTGGTTTGGAATGAACTAAACTAAAAGTGTGGCTTGTTATCTTTTAGGAAAAAGGTGGTATAATCGTAATGAGTTTTGTTTGCACAAGCAGGATTCTGCAGGGGATCTGTTTTTTGGTATGCTAGTGATACAACTTTTTTAGGTTGTAATGCTTTGTTATTACATTTAAAGTTTTTTTTTTGTTTGCAGCATAAGTGCAGAAAAGAGGAGTAGAGAAAGTTTACTTGAGTTCAAGAAAGCCGCTCATTTCAATTGCGCCACAGAAAGAGACTTCACCATCCCCTTGAGAGAAGTGCATATCACCTGTGCTAAGATTAGCTCCTTCGACAAACACTGGCAGGTAAATCTTTGAACCTTTGCTAAGATTTTTGATGTCGCAATTTCCTCCATTCTCTCTACCTGGAATTGTTCTTGCTGCCTCTTTTGCAATTCTTTCCCATTCTGGTGTGCCTTTATCTATCTACTCAGGAGTCAGGACCAGTATTCCATCAGAATAATCAAACAGCATTCTCTTAGTATTTGTTTACAATTAAACTCCGTACTTTTCTTACCTTCCCTAATAGGCAGCCTTTGGGTGATGGCAAGTTTGCTAGTGGTCTAGAATGCAGAACTTCACACAGCTTTAGAGACTTCAAACCGTTTTCTTGAACTTCGCTTTCCCTTTCGTTCCATATATCAAGGAGCTCCTTTGAAGGAGCAGTCCCAATTATTCCAGGGTGGGTTAAACCTGGGAAACGTACTCCTGATATATATGCATGTAGAAGCAAACATAGATCTTGTGTCAGAACTCAGAATGGAACAGTAACTTCACAAATCTTTCTGGGTACCTAGTTAACAATTGGAAACTATGTAACTGAAACTTGGGTATCCATGTCTAACTTTGGTCTTCGTTGAAGTAACAAACTCAATTATTGTATGAGCTGTTTTCTGATTTTTGGTTCAAAAGGATATGTCAAGTGTCCATACTCATATTGAAGTGTCAAGATTCCGGCATGGGTATTTGAGGTGAATTGAAGAGTCCGAGTAGCATAGGTTGGAAAAGCATTAAAACCATAAATCATCCATTGCAGTAAACCTTAACTAATAGTTGCGGACTAGTGGATAAAGGTCTCACCTGGTATATGAGTTGAGTACGCGTAAATCCCTTCAAAATACCAAATAGCCTTAGTAGCAGAAGGGAAATGGTCAGTCAAAAATCCACCCCCATTTTCTCTGTCAAAAGTTGCAGTATATCCCCATTCATCCCCAGGCAGAGGACCCAAATTGCATATTTCCACTGAGAGAAGATCACCTGGTTTAGCCGGAATTCCATCTACATCCGAAACTTTAATTGGCCCACTTAAGTAATGAACCTGGTTCAATTTCAAGTCAGTTATAAACACAACTAAACTTCCAAATCATATGATTGTATTCAATCAGAAATGTTGTTGATAATCTGATGTCTGTGCATAAAGTTCGGCATCTTAAACAAATAATAGTATGAAGTTTGATATACTACAAACTAGTATAGCCTAAAGGTATTAAGTTCTTACAGTTGAGAGGTCTATAAATTTTATATCAGAAGCAGAGTCATTATCACTGATAACACCTCCTGTCCAATCTACCATCTCAATTCTGAAGAATTCCCCTGCTTTTACCTCCGCGACTGGAGGTATTTGAGGGTGCCAACGATTATGAAGAGGTAGCTCTTGCTCCCATGGTTTCTTCTTCAAGTCTACTGGTACCACTAATGTTGGTGTACGAGGACCCATTTTTGTGGTTTTAGTTTACTAGCATACCATATGTTTCTGACAACTCAACTTAATAATATTCCAGTGACATTCCATGCATTTGGTTGATATATTGTCTGATTTAGACTATAGAAAATGCCTAATAGTGACAAATTTCTGTAACCTGTTTTCTTTCCTGGTGGTCCTTTTCTCATACAAGTATTAATTTTCTTAATGGACAAATATGAGATGATAACTATCAATCAAGGCCTCAAGGGTACTGAGTTTGACATCTAGGGTCCTGGTTTGCTTCTTTTCATAGATGAATATCTTTTCTTGATACCCGTACACTTTTTTATTTATTTATTTATTTATTTTTTCTGTGTTTTTATATAAAGAACAAATCCTTTTCTTTTCCAGTACTTATATTCTATACATGAAAAACACTGCAATACGAATATACAATTAATATGTATGTATATACATACAACATACATATATGATGTGTGTTGGTACCAGCTCCCCCCCCCCCCCCCCCCCCCCCGGTCTCAAGTCTAACGACCTTAGTGTGCAAATTTGGATTGAGTTGACCAGTAAGAGATCCGATAATACTTTTCGTCTTACCATCCAAAAAATGTATAGAATTGTATATGCATAAGAAATTAAAAGCAAAGAACATAGTGAATTGTGAAGTATAGGTTATATTATAAGACTTCACTTATGATCACCTTCACCTTTCCAGGAAAAAGTGACAGTGTTAAACTGGACAGTCTGAAGTTATCATTAAATATACTACTAGTTTACTACGTAGTAGAAAAGGAGGTGAGAGTGTGAGACAAAGCAGCATACCACAGAAAGGTCAGCATGCTTGATGTCTTCAGCAGAGGAGTCATGTTTGATACCACCTCCAGTGAAGTCTACCATTTCTACCCTGAAAACCTCCCCAACCTTCACTTCTGCAACATCCGGTATATCGGGGTGCCACCGGTTGTGAAGGGGATGTTCCTGTTCCCATGGCTTCTTCTTAAGATCTATAGGAACTACAGTTCTTGCACCATATAATAAAGCCATTGATTCAGTCCACCTGAAAAAGAAATGCTCAGCTAAATGATTTACCTTTCCACTAGACTATTAATTTTTTCCCTGGTAAAGATGTTTTTCCTGTGTCATGTTATTGGTTTATCTGTCTTAGTGCTGATAGGTTGGTTAGTGTTGGCCGGGCATAAAATTGGCCCAAATCATGCACATAACTCGAGTCGTACTCACATAAAAGTAGCCCGGCCACAATTTAGGGTGGATAATTGTTGTCCAAACATGACTAGGTCTAGCAGGATTGTCATTTTCTTATGAGTTGTATAATATTCATTTCGACAAAAAATCTTTGAAGATTTTAACTAAGGCCCTGTTTGGTTTGATGTAAAATGTTTTCATGGAAAATGAATTTTTCATTTTTTCTCATTTTTCTTTGTTTGGTTTGTTAAGGAGTGGAAAACAATTTTTCAAGGGTGGAAAATTCCATCCTTAATGATGGAAAATATTTTCCTTCCAAAAACAAGGGAAGCCACATTTTCCTCTCTCCTTACCTTTTTTTTTTTACTTCCCTCTCATTCATCCTTACATTTTCACTCTTATTTTTTATTTTTCTTGGACTTTTCTTATATGCAACCAAACAAAGGAAAACTAATTTGCAATTGTGTTTTTCCTTGAAAATATGTTTTCTATGAAAACTAATTTTCCAAACGGGGCCTAAATTACAATTCTATACGAGCGGATCAGTAGTAGATATAAAGAGTTAATTGAAAATAACCACTAGTTAATCGTAACACCGCGACTAAAGTCCCTTTTGAGACAATTGGTACGTTGATATTGACGAACGAGTATATTATTTAGACATTGGTGGTTTCTGTTGCTTCTCTTAGTGGATGGACCGTCCTTGTAAATTTGATTGAAACTCATTTGTCTTTCCTTTAATTGGGAACTTTTCTTAGGACAAGATTTAATCGTTCTAGGAATAATGAGTGGAAAATTACGTCATTATTCATTAAGGAATCAATTTTCTTTTTCGGTTTGGGAACTTTCAGTCTTTCAAAGGACAACATTAAATTTTTTGAGGAATATAATTTCTGAAATCATGTCAATTATGTTGTTTATAGTGTTGTTACCTTTTGAGTAATATGGATCATGATTGAATTCGACATAATTTTTGGATTATTTTTAAAATTTAATTTAGGTCAAATAACTATTCATTTCAAATTATAACAAATAAGTCATAGGTTGAGCTCACATTATGTTGTGTACAGTGTACCCACTTCATGTTTCATTTGTGATTAAATCTATTTCCTTGTTTCATTTCAAAAAGCTCACATTTGTATGAATTGGTTTGGTGGAATCGTGTAATTCTCCTTAATCAGGGATATTTTCGTTAATCAATATATATAGATGTATACACCCTAACTACGATTTTTATATAATTTACGGAGACATGTTTATAAAAAGATGTTTATACGAGGCTATGTTAATCTTGATAATGATGCAATACTTTGTCGGATTAGTTATCAAAGTCGGATAATAATAATAATAATAATTATAGTGTGTGACGATTTTATGCAAGAGCTTAGGGACTTGATGATTATACTATAAGTACACTTAGTACATAGGTGCATGAGGTGGCAATTGGTCCAATCGGCCGAGCCCATGGGCTAGGAGCTATATCTAATTAAGTAGTGCTAGTAATAATGTTTGTTAATATGTGGCCATCAATTAATTTTCACCTAAAGTTGTAATACGACGCCAATTATATAGGGATGCTATCATTAGGACTTGGGAATTACATCTTAATCAAACATGACTAGCTGAGTAGATTTCATTGTTTAAGTACATTAGAGGATATGATTTAGACTAGAAACTACTTAATATTTGTTAATGGAGGTATTATTTGAATTTTTTTTTTTTTTTTTTTTAGAGTTATCATTACACATTATTTGGTGCACAATATGAAGATCGAGGATTATCAGGTGTCTACTATTTGAGTTAATTGAACCTTTAATTATTTACATTTCTTTGGAGCCTCCAATGCCCAAGTTAGTTCCCATATGTTTAATTATTTGTACACATTGAAAGTATTTAGAGGAGTGAGTGGTGTATTAGTGTATAGTCAATAAGAACATATCTAAACTCATATTATCAAAAAACTTCATTAAATACATGTTTTGTGAATACTACTTTAACCTTTGCTTTTCATACTTTAGGGCATTATGGTCTTTTTCATAATGTTACTCATAGTAATCTATGATCTATCCATTAAATAAGAGTATTATCATTTAATCTTAATTTAAAGTGCTAACGTTATGGAACTCTTTATACTTGTATTGATATGATTGAAGTGATTTAGAATTAATATTATAGCTAAACTAGAAAATGTTTGTCTCTTTTAGCTATACGACAAAATTACGGTCCCAGCAGCTTGCTTTATTGAGTTTGTGATATTTCATTTAATTTATCATCAAGATAACGATGTTGCTGACTTTTGCTTCCAAGTATTCTTCTTATAATATGTAAGGATTTATATAGATTTAACTTGGGTCACTTCAATTCAACTATTCAAGTGCAAAATACTTCCCTAACTCATCAAATTTTGGAAAATGTTTTCCTTCGTGCACCATCTTTTGTTCCCCCTAATTTAGAAATCCATTTAACTCCATGCCAAGGAAACTCATGAGAAATTTCGAAATTTCTCTTTTACCGATACATGTTTTATGTGTCGATTCGATTCAATTAAATTCATTCTTTCCGTTATTTTTTAAATAATAAAAAAAAAACAATTTAATACGAGTAATAATTAATCTTTGATTGACTTCGTTGCATGCCTTCATCAAGATACCAAAAAATAACCGTGTTTACACTGTGTTTCATTCAAAACTAAGGCAATAAGACGTATATCATTAATATAACCAAACTACTTGAGTAATATTTTATTTTCCTCTAAAAGCAAACAATTAACACTACAAACAACTCCACAGTTAAGTGTCCTATAACAACCAAGAAGGCCAATAATCAACAGTACTCTGTAATACGTAACGTACCATATAAGACCAACATAATAGGAACATTATATTAGGTCCTCCATTCAATCATAAGTATGATGTAATCCAAATCATTTATCAATATTAATACTTTAATAGGGGAATGAAGAAAGCTACAATAAATGGTGTAGGAGAGGACAATAGTAGTCATTATGAGTTATTAGAATGTGTGGAAAATTCATCTCCTTATTTATGATGCAACTCTTATTGACATGTCATAGAGAGACACGTTAAGATATTAACCCTTTGTTTTTAAAGCTATATGTCTTTGTGTACGATACTACTACTACTACTTTGTGTAAAAGGTGTAGATTATTGTATTCACTTTTTTTGAGAGAAGATTATTGTATTCACTTTATTTTCAAAAATAACAACAAAAAAAAAATGTTGATAAGGTCAAATTACAAGTATGTAGTAAATGTTCAAAAAAGGTCTACTTCGTAATACAAACAACTTTTGATGAATGAAAATAAAGTGAATAAAACGTACTCTTACTTTCTGTTTAAGATAATACGGAATAATAATAATACCCCAAAATATTTTACCTTAAAAAATAAAAATATAAGAAGACTAGGTAGATAGTAGCAGGAAGCCTACTCTTTCAAAAAAAAAAAAAAAAAAAAGGGTAGATAGTAGATAGCAGGAAAAGGCATGAAAAGATTGTAAAAGGAGGGTGAGGCGGATAAGGATGACACATAAGCAAAGACAAAGACATTAGTTAAGTAATAATGGCAGTAATAACTAATAAGTAGTCCGTAATAAGCTTAGTTGTTAGTTTTGTAGTTACAGTAGTTGTTGTAGACTTGTAGTTGTGGTTGCATTCCCTGACTTCTGGGTGGTCTCTACAGCCAACACTAAAAGCTTGTCCTTTTTCTATTCATTTTCACGCCCCCCTTTCTTTTGGGACTCCTCTTATTGGTCACTCACTACGGCTTCCTTTTTTCTTTTGTCTTTTTTTTACGTCATCTTTTTTGTAAACCTTGTTCTCCCTTTCCTTACTGTATAAGAGTAATACCTACTACGGAGTACTGTAATCTAATTGTCCATGTTAATCACCAAAGAGTTTGAGTTTGAGTTTGAGTTTGAGTTTGAGCTTGAGTTGATTTCATTGACCAAGCTAAGTCGACTTTGAGTAGATTCCAATGCTTGCTACAAAATTATGACCTAAGTAAACGGATTAACCATATAGTTAATTACTCGACGTACGAGTATATATTTTCCGTAATCCGTACAACTTTAGTGCGTATTAGTAACTTGGATGCTTCTAATTTCAAGTGGTTTGATCATGATTAAATTGATGAATACTATCAGTGGGGTTAGTTTATGATGTTAGTTGGATTAGCCTATGTTGTTAGTGGATAATTGTTAGGACTAGCTTTTGTTTTAACTTTTAAAGTTATTGGTTACTTGTCAATTTTAATTAGTAACTAATCAAGTCCCGTCTAATTTCTAGTTAACTTGCTAGAGTTGCAACTGGGATCTGTTAGGGTGATACTAGCATTTCTATTGTAGTATTGACTATTGACTTTTGTACATTTTCATCTTTTTACAAGTTTTGTTTAAAATTCCTTGATGTTTCTGGATATTTGTTTAGTTAATTTCATTCCTTTAATTTTAAAAAATAAAGTCTTGTCTTCCTTAAGTCATTTGGATATTAAGTTGTAGTAGACAATAGTAGTCTTTGTTTTAGTTTTTAGTTGTTTCGCGTAAAATTACAAAAACTACTAGTCTTCAAAAAAATAGTAGTCTTTGTAATTTTACGCGAAACAACTAAAACTAAAACAATGTTTTCTAATTAACTATTTGGCCATATTTTGGGGCTTAGACAAAGGGTAGATCTAGAACCTTATAAATTTACAATCCATGTTCGATATTATTTTGCTTACACGTGAAATCACTCCAACTAAAGTTCAAAATCTAATTGATAAAACTGATACATAGAACCCAATAGTTTATCAACCTTGACAAAAGAAATACGAAACACTTGGTATTTGTATAAATAATACAAGACGCGGCAAACCCGAAACAATATCATAGGCGGTGGTGGCCAAAAACTCCAACATCCTACAAAATTGTCTACCTCACTTATAATAATATTACAACTAGTTCTTCTCTAATGTCATCAATACAAGGCTTCCGATCCTCATATCATTATCTCCTCAATTAAACCTTGGCTTATTAATTTATAGTTTTAATACTATAGTTTATTTTATGTATTTATAAGTTGAGAGTCCACACAATTACACATCATCATACAAATGCAATATCAGTTTTTCTTGTTAATAAATAAATCAATTTAATTAAAAAATTATAACAGTAGTAAAAGAGTTTGGTGGCCTGGGTAAGAGCATGGGCATGGCTAATGACCTCACTACCCATGTGGAAGTGACTTGGATAATAATATTTTTATTATTATTATTTTCTAAAAGAATAATTCGTGGGCCTTACCTCTTTTGCTGATTGAATTGCTCCTTCAAGAATATATCATTGATCAAACCAAATTGCATGTCTCACATCCAAAGAGATTGGATGATTTTTATTTTTTTATAAAACGGCATGGAATAACATAATTTGTTGATTTTGAAATGAATATAATCTACTCCGTAGTATACTAGTGGTGGATTGCTCCCTTCCCCTCCTATTTTGTGCCTATACTATTCCAAAACATTTGCTTGCTTGATTTATTTTGTTACTATAATCCATCTTTCATATGTGAATTAATATTCACATCATCACATGTACATTTATTTAAAGAGGGCTTAAAGAATTCAGGGAATTTAAGCTGATAAATCTTGTGATATTATTCTCGTTAAAAAAAATTTTGTTATTTTATTGTGACGTAAAATAAACACTACTTTGTATTGTGTATTGATAGCAATAAGCTAATATTACTATTGTGGAAATTAGAAAGTTCATATCTTTCATGATGTGTCATGCACATGAGAAAAGTTGATGAATCGGTGTGGTGTGGGCGTGTGGGGTTAACTACTTGTAATTATGTCCATAACAACTTCAAGATACCAACAGTAAAATGTAGACTTCAATATGTAAACTAGAAGTTCTATGATAACAAAGAGAATATATTTATTAAGCACAAACTATAATTATTCAAGAATCATGTTCAAATTATAATTAATCCGGGGTATTATTTGAAATGTGATGTTGATGTAAACCTTAGTAACATCAACAAATATAGAGTATCTACATCAAGCGAAAAATGCAATCATACAATGAAAATGTTAAAATTAAATTATATTATATCAAAATTGTAATTTGTTTGAATAGATTCCTTGATACTAATAAAATTGTAAAGAAAGTACAAAGATTGGATAGTCAAATGTGAATAGTTGAACTCGAACACTGTTTTTGTTAAAAAAAAATGGAAGATCTAGATAGATCATGAAAGTGGCATTTATTTAGGAATGTCAAAGTATAGGAAGACGTGAATAGTTAGCAATGAATAAAACCTTCCAACAAGAAATATAAGAATATTTTATTTAAAAAAAAAAAAAAAGAAAAAAAAAGAGAGCAAGTTGATTGGGGTTCATTCTCCTTGGGTGGAGGAAGTGGGAAGGAATCCAACGGTGGACTCTCTTTCCCCATTTGCGGAGAAACGCGGCCGTTTGCCCCTCTCTCCCCCCAAGTCTTTTGGAATCTGACCCCTTTTCTTTTTTCTTTTTTTATTTATCCTTTTATACTTATTAAATTAATAAATTAAATTAAAAATAAATAAAACACAAATTGCCCCCTTCTTTCTTGTTGTTAAAAACTCACAAACCACATTACCACCCCACCACCAAACTAACTCAACCCTTGGGTTAACTTAACCTAACCCAAGTACCCAACCCATCTCTCAACTTTGTTTCTCTTCTCTTAAATCTATAAATCTCCCTTCTTCTGCTCCCTTCACACCCTATTATTCTCCCCTTTCTCTTTCTTTTTCTCCAAGTTTTTAAAACAGCCTTCTTTCTTCTTCTTTCTAGTTAATGCACCTCACTTCTTAATTAATTGATTATTTTCCTAAGACAACCAAACAAAAATGAGTTGCAATGGTTGCCGAGTTCTTCGAAAAGGATGCAGCGAATCTTGCATCTTAAGACCTTGTCTTCAATGGATTGACACCCCTGAATCTCAAGGTCACGCCACTGTCTTTGTCGCTAAATTCTTCGGCCGTGCCGGTCTCATGTCCTTCATCTCCAACGTCCCCGACTCTCAACGCCCTGGTAAGAACCCGTTTATATAAGCATTAAATATATTTCCTAAAAATATTTCCGCATCCATATTATTTCTGGACCAATGTTTATTGATTTTTTTTTAAAAAATTAATTTCAGCTCTATTCCAGTCACTATTATACGAAGCATGCGGCCGAACCGTGAACCCAGTAAGTGGCGCCGTAGGGTTACTATGGACAGGAAACTGGCACGTGTGTCAAGCCGCCGTTGAAACCGTCCTACGTGGCGGAACACTCCGACCAATCTCCGAATTCCTTGTCGGAGCTCCACCATCTCCGGTCCCGACAATTGTTGACGCCGATGACAATTCCGAGGTTGTTTGTCCTTCCAATTCTAACACCAACACGTGGCGGAAGCAGATTGGTGGATTAAACATGATGCACCAAGATGTTAACAACAACATTAAGAAATCACGGTCATCTCCACCACCTCCAAGGTTCACCAACAGTAAAAGGCGGAAAGAAGAAGATGATTATCACGTGAAACATCTCGATCTAAGCCTTACACCGCCGACTTTTCTCCACGCGCCGCCGCAACAACGGCCGGGAACGCCGTCGTTGAACTCCGAAGAATCGGCAACTACTGTCAGTTTCGAGAGTGATAATTACTACCAACCTAAACTCTTGAACTTATTCGTCGGTTAAACAAAACGAAGCGTTTTGGTGGAGTAAATCCAACTTATTTTAACTTAGATCTATTTACAATTTACCCTCTTTAATTAATTTAGTGGTGAGGAAATTTTGTGTTTGATTAAAAATAATCAAGTGGAGTGGGATAAGAAGGTTATTTTCGGAAATTAGATTTTTCCGGGAAGATTTTTGTAAATGACCGGCGGCAAAGATTTCTCACCCTAAAATGCGGGGAAAGGAAGATGAATGCTGGGCGGCGTCTATTTTCTTCCTTTTTTTTTAATTATTTTTTTCTTTTTTTTTTTTTTTTTTTTAATTTTGGGGTAATTCGGGGTTTCTCATTGGATCTGTCACTTTTTTTGATCTGTGACTATGACTACGTGTAAGTTTACGTATGAGTAAAAATAAGAATTGTATTTTTGGCTCAATTATTTTATTTACTTCTTGTTGGTGTAGTAATTTTTAATCTTTAATTAATGTTTCTAATTCTGAAAGGTGAGGTTGGTTGTTAATTTGGTAGTCCATCACAAAATAGCTATGAGCCTATAATATTGCTTCCTTTGAAATGGGATTTATTTTCAATTACCACAGGTTGAAATGTTAACTTTATGATCTATGATCTATTCATTTAAACTGTGTATATTTTAAATGAAACGAATTATTTGTATTTATCAAAGTTGTACCTAACACTTTTTTTTAATATAATATATTCAGATTCTTCATCTTTACTCTACTCTGTTACTTGAAAATCTTTTAATTTGTCCGTCAAAAATAATCCTTAAAAAGTTATAACATTATCCTCTTGTAATAATGGTTTATTAGTTAACCATGGCAAGATCTCTTTAGGTGACTTAGTTTAGATATGAATGACCATTCAAGTACAAAAAATAGTGTAATTATAATAGTGAGTTTTGCTCTTTAGCTTCCAACCAATCCTTGATCTTTGATCTTGTTGATAAGTTCATTGCATTGACTTGCTCATCTCTAAAGTACGAAGGGTGCCATCCCTAGTTAGTGGGAAACATTTAACTAAACCTTTTTGGATTTCATTACATCAACAAATACTGTTATTTATTGAAATTTGAAAATATATACTCCAATAATGATAGAATTCACCAGCTCCTCAATTTAAGAATTTGACTAGAACATCAGTGTGTAGTGATAGAATTACTCTTGAGAGAAACGTATTAAGAGAATGTGATTTCATAGTGTTAGAATCAAAATCAAATATTGGAACAAAAAAGTCAATTATCAAAAATATCATTCATGTTAATGTTATTGGACCAAAAAGTTCCACGTCGATTTTGTAATGTTCCTTCACCTCCATTTACCTAGAGACTCCACACAAAATTATTATGGAGTACAATATTAATTTCATTCAAGTAATAAAACTAAATTGTGATGTATCATATTACTATGTACATAATTGTATTCGAGTGTGTTTAAATCAACCAAATCGATATAATGGAATATAGCCAAATAGGCTAGTTTGGACGGGTACGGGAAGTACAAAGCTAGGGAGAGAGCAAATTAAGAGCCAAGTAGTTAGTAGTAGTAGTACGAAGAAGAAAGCGCGTGGAAAGAAATGAAAATCTTGGAAGATAAAATATTCGAAGATCACATTCTCAGCGTTGCAGGATTGTTGCGTATCGATCCACTACCTTTTAATATTATCCAAAAGGACGACTATCCACAGATTATAGCTGCATTTAGTACACCCATTTTAAGAAAAACTCCTTTTTTTTCTTTTTTATTAAAATTCTAAGCTCCAAACTATTGGCTTTACCTCACGTTCAATTATGAGCTTCTCGCCTTTCGGCGGACAGCCTAACTTGGGTGACCTAAGAGAGAGAAACTTGCAACTTGTTTTATTTTCTAGAGAGAGAAAGTTTTGTATGTATCATAAGACGGCTTTTCAAGGGTTGAAAGAGTCGTATTAATAAGGGGAGGGGTAATAGTGTAATTTTGGTGGTAAGCGACCCTACCAATTCTTTATAAACTTTAAAGCATCAAAGTGTATTTGGTATGGTACAGTTACTTGATGACCAACTCTTTATCCAAGTCTCCCACTTGCATCCAATTGTACGGTCCATGTCAGCGTTGATTTTGGCTGTCTCCATGATAACCATATACTAACCCTTCCCTCAACTGCTTATTTTGCTATCATCTTTTTTACCCCACCCACAAATCTACAATTATACAACTAGAGATTGGTCGAGGCTAGTTAGGTACGATATGAAAATAGTCTCATTTGGTACGAGCTTATTATAAGTTGGGTATGGAACATCGATAGGCTATGGTTTCCGCATGAACCTGTCATGAGCACAATAGGTTGGCTCACTTTGCTTGTTCTTATTTTTACACAAGTCTAGTACAAATACAATTATTTCTTGAATCTTTAAGCACAACCTACTTAAGCATAACACATGTTGACATATCATGTGAGCCCAGTGGCGTATCCAGAAATTCCGAACTGTGGGTTCGGAATCTTAAAAAACAAACGATGCTCATATATTAATTAAATATTCAATATATAAGTTCAAATTTTTTATTACAAATGGATGGATTAAACAGTTACAAAATAATAAATAAATAAAATAAAAAACTCTACAAAAGCATTCTTCGAGTTTTATACTTTGAAAGCGTGCTAAAACATTACTACTTCTATAAATGATAAATCTATAATTATATTGCAAAAAATGAATATTACACGAAAAACAAAAATCCCAAGTCCCCAATAAACACAAATTTGACAATGAAATTTTTTTCTAATTATCAATTAAAAGACCAAGTAAAAATTTTAAATTCTAAGTTTCTAAATTCAATTTGTACGTCAACAATATATCAAAACTAATTAAACAAATCAATAATTAATCTAATTATCACTAATTTACAAACAAATAAAGATTTAATAATTAAGAGGAGTAGAGGAATAAGGAGACTGTTGAAACTAATACGTACTAGAGGATAAAAACAATAATAATATTAGATAAGTATGAAGCAAGTAAAATAAAGAACTCATAATATTTCTTCATGCTTAATTCACTAAATACAAGAGCCACATATGTAGGCTAACAAACAACAAATAATAAGCTAAAAAACTGAAAGTATTATGCCATGATTAAACCCACTAAATAAACTCATTAACTTCTAAATTCATTTGACTCTCTAACTTAACAAAATGACCAACATACTACTCCTAAAATTATTGAACCAACTATGGACTAACTCATAAAGAACAACGGAAGAAATCGAAAGGAAAAAAAAATTAATTTCACTATCATACAATGTTTTCATAAACCAACTATGGCTGGTCTCGAACCCATGATCAGGATAAGCCTCACTACTCTATTAGTTACTCCCTTACCAATGTGCCAAAGTTACATATTTGTTTATTTACTTCACAAAAATTTGTTTTAACCTTATTTTTTTTCTTTTTTTTTTTTAAAAAAAAAATCAAAACTTATAATTTTTTTTCAAAAAATCTAGGGTTCAATGAACCCCCTTGAATCCCCCTAGATCCGCCCATGTGTGAGCCTACACAATCCAGTTTGTGCCCATTTAAGTCTTTAACACTATCAGAGCTATAACTTAGTATATCAGGGTTGCAATTTGTAACCCAAGGACATTCATTATTAGATGGATTGTAAGTTGATTGTATGCAAAGGTAAAAACGATTACTATACCTTATAATTCATGATATGTATAAGCATGTACTCTTTAACTCTTATTAAGAGTTCAACAAAAGATTTTTACGGTCAAAATTGACTATCGGGAAAATAGAAAAAAGATATTAATAAATAACATGAAACTTAGGAGTGATGCTAAGAACTAATATGGGTTAGTTAGGTACTTAAAGCCACCTATATATTCAATTAAAAAACACTTAAAAGGGCTAAAAAGTTATAATGGTACAAGTAGTCTACTTTGGGTTCCTTTCCTCCATCTTGGGGATTGGTGGGCCAGCATAACACGTCAGATCTATTTGTCAAATTGTTATTGAAGTGTCCAAATAGATATTATTAGTCCAATAACAAATGAATGCCTAATTAATTAAATAAAAAAAAAAGCACATAAATAAGTTATCTTTTGCGCTATTTTCCCCTGCGATAATGCAGCGTCTCGCCGCATTTGCAGTGGGGCCCAAACCAGAATTTAATTTCGTCAGCGCATTATCTTCCACCTTCTTCTCCTTTTGCTGCCTTCTTTTTGCTGCATATATATCACCATATCTCTCCCTATTCCACCTTTTTTATGCTTAAATTATTGTTTAAATATAATTGCATCTACCAAATTATGAAGTCATGCAAAAATAAAATAAAATTATGTAAAAGTAGATTATAAATCTAGAAGTTTTTTTTAAAAAAACAAAAGTAACCTAAAGCATGTACAAATTTTGTTATGCTATATTGATCAATATGTATTTTTAAAATACAGTATTGAGTAACTAGATATTTATAAGAATTATTTAATCTAATTAGTCATAAATTAGATTCATTGATGTTCAAATATGTGTATTAGAAGTTATAGAAATGCAAATAGAAAAAAAAAATATATACTCCTATAAAAAACAAATTGAATACCCCTTCAACCCTACGTGTATTGTTTATAATGTTGGTTTAGTGGTATAAATTTTATAGGAGTCTCAACTTCTCAAGACCTTACGAGTTATAAGCTATACATACATTGTATGGGTCTCGTCATTTATTATAAGACGATAACCACACATATGATATACGTAGTACTTCATAATGTTAGTATGTGTCACACACACAACTATATAAGAGGTTGTTCCTAGTTTTCTGTTGCCACGCCACCGGCCTACTAAATGCATGTTACTTGTGATCCAAAATTGTAGAAATTGTTTTCAGCTCTCCTGTTATGTTTATGAGACTATGATTCCTATGTCCCATGTATTCCTTGGGTAATAAATTGGGGACCATAAAAAACTTGTCATTTGGTGTAGCTTAGAGATATTCTTAGAGCTTACATCAATTTCAGTTAGATCTTTGTAATTTTGGACCACAAATTACAAGTTGCTTTTTAAAGCCAATTCCTTGCATTTGGGGGATGTTGTCTGTCAGCATCTTTTGGCGGGGTACATTAATCTAGCCTGTTATTTTGATTTCTTTGTCTAATTTCACAATCAATATATTTACCAAAATAATGGTCTGAATTATTATTGAATATATATGTAACTCCAAAGGACAAAGTAGCTGGAATAATGAACATCCATATAACTCTAACAGTGACAAATTGACAATACTACGTTGAACATATATACGCTCGGCCCTCGATTGTCCACTGATTGAGAAAACAAATATCATGCATTGAGCCCACTGCACTAGTGCCTTCTCTCTTCTACTTAAATTACATCGATTTCAACAAATTAAATCAGCACCATAGGATACGTTTTATTCGACTTATTTTGAACGATATAACATGAATATATATATGAAGTACGTACTTGTATGTAATAAGACCATGGATAAATTGCAATTATTTAATAATCAATTTTATCATACAAATATTGGTGAATTAAAGTTATGTTTACTTCATCTTGTTTCTACTCATTTTTTTTATATAAAAATAGGTTTCGACGAATATTAATATATGTTCATAAATTCAATAAGATAAGTCTTAAAAATATAAGTTATAATTAAAGGGACATAAAAAAGAGCTACCTAAAGATAAAAAGAAACTACATTTTGACCCAATAATATAATCAACCCAATATATGTAGTATTTGACAAATGTCTCATGATTCAATTCATGATTATCACATATATTTGTAATAATATTGATACAGGACTCATAATAATCATAACCAACCAATGACCATTCAAGTTTATATCTTTTAAACAATTATTTTTATAACAAACGAATCTGGTTTATAAATTCATAAATCATAATGGACGTCGTTATTGCATTTGTAGTTTTTGCACTTGTTAAAAAATCAACTTGTGTACGTTCAATTGAAACTATTTAAGTACGAAGTACGTACTTTGTACCAATTAATGGATTATTAATGTGTATTATTAAATTAATAATGAATACAGTTTTGCTTTGGTTAATCAAATAAAATCAACTAATCATGTGGCCGGTATGTTTAAACAACCAAATTAATTACAGATTACGTAATACTTGGTACTAATTAATATTATAAAATCTATGTCTGAATCCAGCCCCTTGTTCAATTATTCTTAACTTAAGATGAAGGAAACCAATGGGCTTAATTATTAAGGTTAAGGAGACAGGAGGCTTAGGTTAACTGGTTAAGGAGGCAGAAGGCTCAATGTTTAGTGCAAAGGTTGCCAAAAAAACTTTATTAAAATAAAAGCCAATAATAATAAAAATTAAAATTGATAAAGAAATTAAAAATAAGAATCTTCTAATTAGTGAGAGGACTATGAATGAGCCAATTGCATAAGAACAACAACTTATTTAATGAGGGGCCCAAAAGGATGACCAAGTTATATTCTTATTAACAAAACAACTTATATAAGTAGTACTAGTGGCTCTACTATATTATTGGAGGTTTCATGAACAATGGCCCATTTTTTGCTTTCTTTTATTTTTTTAATTTTTCTTAAATGATTAATAATTGTAGAAAATCAGAATTATATAATGAGAATGTGACGCGGATTTCACCACCGTTCTCTATCATTGAATTTAGACACCTACGACAAAATTTCCCAACTCCTGGGCTCAGATCTTGTCCTTCCATTAACCTTTTTTTTTTTTTTTTTTTTTTTTTTTTTTTTTGGGCACCAAATAAAAATGTGTAAATAATGATAACGGTTAAATACGGGTCTGGGCCGCACCCGTCACGGGAGAGTGCAAGTCCACCACTTTTACAAGACCAAGGAGGTTCCACCTCAAAACCATATGACAATGAGAGGAATAGCCCCTTAGCCTTATATAGTGGTGGTAACTCTTGAATTCTTTCAATGTGGGATTTCATTACCACTACACTCCCCTTTTAGTGTTTAGTGTAGGACAAGAGAATGCTCACATGTGGGTTGTTCATGGGCTCAACAATAACCTTTCTTTCATGTCACAGCCAATTACAAAATAGTAAAATACGGACTACTTAATTAGACCAATTATTTATAATATTTTTGTAAGTTTGTAACAATATACTTTGTTTTCTATAATAATATATATTGATGAGGTCTTGATCTGATGGTTATAATTAAGAACCTGTGTATAATTATATCATGGATTCAAATCCCTACCCCTTGTTAAAGTAAAGGTATCAACATATGAGTTATGAAGTAGTAGAATTATAGAAGATAGGTAAGTCAGTTAGAATGTGACAATATGATTTAAAGTGGAATATTAAAACTAGACAAAAGGTGTCCCAAGACACTAAATGAATGGAGGAGAAATGAATGTATGTATGGTAAACTAGTACTGCCTACTAGACATTGTGGAGGTAAAGACTAAACAGAATTATTGTATGTATCATATCTCCTTTTATTTTCTCTTTTTTCACGAAGTTTGCCCCATGCTACAAAAACATAAGAGAACCATAATATTCTCACATAAACTATTTTATTTCCATCAAATTTTCTCGCATTAACTTTATCTAATTATAAAATTACGTTTTTTTACAAAGACAATTATAATGAAACGAAGGACCTAAAGAGAGTGCTCGTAAATCATAAGTTCATAACACGTAAGTGGAGTGTAGTACTCCGTACTAGAGAGTTAGAGAGTGGTGGTAAATGTGTAGTACCACGACCAAGTTTTTAGGAGTACTTCGTATAATGCAACTTGAAAAATGGCAATTAGAAATTGACACGCAAGTAGAAAGTTTTGATTAAGATTATGATTTAGGGATGAAGCAATAAATAAAAGACCTTTTGAGGAAAAGCAAAGAGAGGTTATACTGTCATTCTGTCAACTGTGGTGGTGGATGACGCAACTCAATGTTACTCCTCCCCACCGCCGGGCCCCACCATGTGCTTCTCTTTAGATTCCTCCGATGTTCCTTCCTCTATTCTTTGTTTTGCTTTCTTCAACATTTATGATCATCAACTAAAATACTAATTAATTATTAGTAAACAAACTTATACTATTATGTAACATAAAAAATATACATCTATATCGACTTAGTAATGAATGAGAAAGCCGGAAAGGTAAATTATAGGGTAATGATACATGTAGTTTTTAGGGTTATATATATAATCATTAAATATACTTCCTAAATGAAATTAAGTTGGAAATTCATGATAAAATCACGCACAGATCGGTGTAATTAATGTTAATTTATCATCAATATATATTTCCCTTTTTAGTTTCTTATACATATCCCTAAGGACATTACCCTACATATATTATGATAAAATCATGCGCAGATTGGTGTAATAATTTTTTTTAATGATATACTTATACTAAAGAGTTTGTTCATTAGAAAAACCTTCATTTAATATTCCTATTTTATTTTTACAATATAATTCTCAATGCATACACTTGAATGAAGTACTTCGTATTCATCATCTTATAACATGAAATTTAATGTTTTGAAAAATCAAACCAAACTTCTTGGATAGCTGTATCTTTTTGTACACTATAATAAATAAAAAAACATGGCCAAATTTTCTTAGGTGTGACCATACAATGAATATATAATATAAAGATAAATCAAAAAGAGAAGAAAGAAGATAATGACAAGCAAATTGATGGTCGTCCAAAGAAATTAAACACTAAGCTAAGCAATTACGGCGTACTCCCAACAATTGTTCAAGACTTTCAACTGATTAGTACATTAGTACGATATCCTTCATTGCTTTTGAGATAAGAAAAGTGGAGACTTATCCAAATTTCATTTGATCTCATATATTTTATAATCTTGTTAATCAAAGGATTGCTTACTTTTTCTTGTTGCTGAATGGGTATTCAGGACTATGTACTATATTAAGACCTAGAATTTTTGGTGCCCTTTGATGTGTTTTAAAGCTCTGTCTTTCTTCCATTTGTTTAATACCATAACTAACATGTAAATAAGAAAATATACTCCATGCTTTCATTGCTAAATTACTTCCTTCATTTCTTTTAATCGTTTCATTTTGCCTTTTCAGTTTGTTTTCAATACATCTATTTGAAAATTTGTTCACATACATGTCTGAATTGACGTGATTTTTTTTTTAAATGAGGTAAAACAAAAAGGGTTAATAGAAGGCCAAGTAACTAATTAAAATTTTACTCGTAGTTTATAAAAATGGATGTAACATAGTACGAATTAACGATCATCTTATATATTTGTAACATTAGTAATCTAAAATTAAAGTTTTGGAGGAGTGAAAATATGCCAAAACACATCTTACGTAGTATTATTTTTAATATGTTATTTGGGTGATATCTTTGTCTACTTCAAAATTCATCAATAATGTTTAATTATGAAAAAAACCTTAAAAAATGAATTGTATCTAGCCATTAGCAGTTAGCTATCGTAGCTTTTGATGTGAATCGAGTCCCCTTCCTTATAACTATTTTTATTGCTTTATTTAGGTACTCTCTTGGTTTTACCTTACTCTTAAAGTAGGGGTTTTACAAGTGAGTTTTTAATAATGTTTTTATTATTTTCTTAGTAGTAGTTATGGGGCCTTGGGCTTCCAAAGTTGTGTTAATTAATTAGTGGGCTCTCTTGGTTCATTAATTAATTATTAGGGCTTTTTATTTAGTTTTCTTGCAGGGCAAGTAGGATAGATTTATTTTTCCTATATATACTAGTTGTATGTCAATTATTTTAACAGGATGTTTTATGAATTATAATTTGAGATTATTGAGCTTTTGCTTGAAGAGAACTTTGTTAAGGTTCAAACTAGTTGTTAACTAGGGTTTTGGGATCGTTACTCCTAAAATCAAACTTAGAAGTCGTTGCCTTCTAAGACTATCTTTCAAATTTCCACCATTAAAATCACTCAAATCCTTCCATCAAATATAAACCGTCAAAATACACATCAAATTGGTACTAGTTTGGTACACATCAGCTTTTGTCATCAAATTGGTTACTCAATTGTAGTATCAAATAAAATTTCAAGATACTCCTATTGTTTAGTGTAAAGCGGACAAAACTATGCGTGCCTAACTTGCTCGCCTACTGTTTTCCACGTCTGAAGGATTTATCAGGAGTTTAATCTTTTGACAAAATTTCCACTCAAATTTCGCGTACTATGTATGTAATACATATTATAAAATTTAAGGCATGAAATACAATTCATTTTTTATGAATGAAATGAAATTTTTTGTATTTAATAAATTGAACTATGTACTCAATGATAATCCGTATTCATCTAATGTAAGGAGTATGAAGTATTATTTTTTTCGAGCAAAAACTATAAAAAAACAAAGTCGTGAATGAAGACATCTAAAGCACTTATACACTTAAAAAAAAAAAAAAAAATCAATTCTTCCTTTAAGGTTTGGATACCTTAAATTTCAATTGAGACATCACTAAAAGAACAAATTTATTAAAAGTTGTTATTGAATTGGCAAATGCTGAACATGATGTACCTCAAATAATTGACTACGAGTAGAGTGTATCGTAACATACGTACTATTTGTATAGAGCTATCAAATTATTTGTCCGGTCCCTTAATACGTGGATGACTAATGAATGATTTAACGTTAATTACTAAAAATTGTCAATTAGTCACCTCCCTAAAGTATCAAGTTTAGTGGTCTTTAATTTGATGGGATGTGAGAGGTGATTTAACGAGGGAAAAGAACGAACCATACATTAAAGCCTAGAATGATTATTAGTGAAAGTGAAAATGATTTTACTTTTTAATTTACTTGGCCACTTAACAAATAATAAAAAAATAAATTTTAAATTTTAATTCATACGGGTTTATAGAAAACAGAATGTTGTAATAGTTTCTTAAATGTTTTAAGTAAATGTTTATATCTTACTTTTATACCCGATATCAGTGTTATTTATAATGTTAGGTACAAGTGTGAGTATGTTTGTTAATGCTAAAAGATGAAGTAAAGGTCGTTGATTATATACCAAGTGAGCTACTTCTTTTACAAATTGATTTTAAGAATTTTTTCGGTGTGCCTTGTCTTAGGTCACCTCCATTCCTAACATCTGTATAGGTCTTGCTCAAGATTGATGACTACATAGTACATCAGTAGTACGTCCTCAACTCCTCATACATGCATTGTAATAAAAAGGGAAAGATTTACGAAGCATCAATTAATGTTACTAATATTGAAGAAGTTGGATCAACAAAAATTAATCTTAAGGAGAAATGAAATCAACAAGGAAATTTATCTCGTATTCATCCTACGATCCTCAGTTAACTATTGTATCATATCCCCTTGGCAAGCATCTTAATAAATATATTGTACATTGATGGTCACACAATTTAATTAAAAAAACCTCAACTGTAATATCCTTACTCTTCTTTCTTACCAATGATTTATTTATATTGTTAAAGCTTAACCCCTCAAATGTGTAATCGAATTCAAATTGTCAACCAAAAAAAGTGTTGTAGCTTTAGCTAGATTTTGAAAATGAAAATGGCTGACTCACAAACAACAAACAAGTAACATAATGATCATTCTCAAATCAAGCAACACTAAGAATGAACGATATATAGAATAAGAACATACTAGACTAATTGGTCAAAATGAAGTGGAGTAAGAGATCAAATTTTAAATGTCATTTTCTAATTTAAATTTCCCAATTATAATTTCATGGTCACTGTCCAAAAGAATCAGTATCTTTGGATTAAGTTGCTACAATAACACTATGTTAACTTTCACCACTTATACATACAAATAAATAAATACCCTTTAGTATTTCTGGAGAAACATCTGACCTTTCATGCAATTTATGGTCGTTTATAACAACACTTCACAATTATATTTTGTCCCTCTTTTATTATTTATGATTTATTTGGGACACTTATTCATAAAATTTTGGGGTTAAAACACATACTAGAACCTTCCAAGATTCTTTGTTTTACCAATTTAATGCAGTTATGCTATAGTTAGGACCTACAAATATGCTTGCCTTTGCTTATGCTTATAAATTTTCTTTAATTAATGACTTTGTTTATTAGTAAGAGCATCAAGCTACAAGGAAAATAGAATTTACTTTTTAAGTTCATTTATATTTTACAAAAGATAGATTAAGGTAAGAGATTAGATTCCTCGCTTAAGTATAGACTTCCTTAATTTGATGCTAAACGTGTGATCAACACTAGTTTTAATTTATTCATCTTGTTTTCCGCTTCTGAGATTTTAAATGAGTTATTATTTGACCTTTGAACATACTCTAAAACCAAATACAAATAAAGGACGTTGCGTAATGAGAGATGCAATGTGAGTCGTGTTAATTAATAAAGTAACAAATTAATAGTAGCCCCAAACTAATGTATGCACTTGTCTTGAACTTAAACGAACCTATGAGTGAATCAAAGAGGTACAAAGCAAGAAGAAGAATAAGATGCGTACTAGTTGAGCTCCTGAGACAGAGGAAAGAATGGCATAAAGCAAGGAAACGTGATAGGAGGCTACTTTCACGTGTAACGCCGCAAGACAAGACCAACGTAACAAAGATAGGATTAAAACGTACTTGATAAGAGAATATGCTTTGATTTGAGCGATGTATAAACCCATAACCCATGCATTTTCATCATTGAAAACTATAAATATAATGAAGATAGATATTGCATAATTATTATTTCCTAAAAAAAAAAAAGCAGAGGATAATTATTATGCATATATCTAAATTTATTAATATACTTTGTAATTTATAACTACTTGCTTATGATTGCACCCATAAAATGTGCCCATACTCTTTGTACTCAAATTCAATTTGGCTTCTACATCCTCCCTTAATAACAAATTAATTTCATTGTCAATACTACTCTATCTTTAATGATTATTGTATTATTAGTACTAGTAGAAACTACCCCATAACAAGTACGGAGTGTTACTTTAATGTTGGAGGATTATATGATAGATGGAGTACGGATATTAAAAAAATGACAACAACTAAGATAAACAAGTTTAATAAGTCAAATAGAAACTACTTATATTTAGAAAGGGAGGAAATTTATATACTAGTACATAGTATATAAAAAAAGAAAAGAATTTTTCACCGAGGGAAAGAAATTACATGGTACTAAATTTTTAAGGTGACTTACATCTCATAAAGATGAAAAAAAAATAAAATTCAAATAGGCCATCAAATTTAAGTGTAAAAAAAAAGGAAAAAGAAAAAAAGTTTACTGTTGCAAAATTGGGCCAATGGACAGCTAGTTAGAAATCCCCTGCATTGTGGGCTTATCAGTATAGTAACCGAACCGTCCGAACTGAATTCTACGTCAATATATATTTTTTTTTCTAAAAAGATAAAAATAAAAATAAAAATTGGGCTTGGTTTGTAACTAACATGAAATTAGCCCATAAGCCATGTCGTGTCTTAAATTCTGGACCATATGATGTGGGCCTGTTAACTAAAAGAGGAAACATTTGGTGAATGATTTACGAGACCCGATTTCTGGGCCGGTCAAAAGGGCTGCCGTCCGACCGATTTCAAAGGGGAAAAAAAAAACAATTATACTTCGTATAACACTTTGAAAGGTATTATACGAAGTATATTACTAAGGTATTATACGAAGTATATTCTGGAGGAATACGCGACAAGTAAATTGAGACAAATGTAGTAGGATAATACTCCATAAATTGAGACAAATATGTCTTTGATTATTGGGCCACGAAGATCTAGTTTCAGAAGTTACAATCAAATGTAATAAGTTTCAATTTAAGAGACTAGGTGAAGAAAAGACATCCTAATGCAAGCTTCTCAATATCAAATATCAAACTTAAAACAAGTAATTTCTTTCTTTTTAAAATAATACAAAGTACATAATAAAATCTTTATAGTTAGATTTACATCAAAATAATACTACAAGTATATGAATTGCTTGTATAGATTGCTATACGAAGCATATTATTATCTATATTCACAATTTTATCGATATCTCTTGTTATTAAAAATGAATTTAAATTAATTCATAAAAAAAGAGTGTGTCACAACAATTTGACCTCACTTCGTTGTCACAATTCATAAATGAAATTCCCTCGCTAATTATGCTAGATGCTTTGCAAAAATTATTTTGAGAAATCAGATTTAGAAGAAAGTATAGATAGAACTTAGAACTTCGGAGGATATTATATATTGACAAACTTTAGATAAGATGTGTGTACATTAAATAATGTTGTACATAGGGTATAAAATCATCTTAAAATGGTAAGACTCATCACTCATGTACATAATCCACATTGTAGGTTTTCAACCTCTTCATGTAGATGACCTAGTTTAAAACGTACTTAGAGTAACAAATTAATATGAGAAAAACACTCATAATTTTACCAAAACTTTCATTATAACCAATAAGGTTTATAATGAAAACATAATTGAAAGGATTTGATAATTGCATTATCATGAACATTATCGTTGTAAAACTATATATAAATTCATTCTTATTAACTCCACTTCGTTGAGTTGTACTCCGTAATTAACTACTCTACCAGTCAACCAACCAGGCTAGGCCTTACAAGTGTCATACAATAACATTTTTTTTTTTATTTTTTTTAGTAGTCAATTTTTGTATATAGATAGAGTTATTGAGTAAAGTAATAACACTACGTACTAAGCTACTAGTAATTAATCCTAATTAATTGCTAAACAACCAATGGCAATGATTACTCTAGTCCTTTTGTAGTTGCCAAGTATAGCCAAGAGCCAAATATAACAACTAGCTTAGTCTAGAATTTGACGAAATAGGTAATCTTTTAGCTAGCACACCAAAGTTCTATGAAGTTCTTGTCTGTTTTCTTTTGTTTTCGATATGATATAAGTCGTTCAATGCTTAAATAAAATGTTGGTCCAGTGAATATATATGGTCGTCTCTTATTAAGATGGGTATCTTGTGCACATGCTTGAATTCAAAAATTCAAAGCATGCAAAAGATTAAATGAACTATTAGTTCTTTTACTGCAACAAAGATTATTCCTGTAAAAGTTACAAAGTATGCACATAGTGTTTAGGTTTTACATAGTGTGTCTTTTAGTTCTTGTATGTCTAGGATTTGGAACCCTTTTCAATGATACTACTTTTTATAGATTTTTTTTGTGATTTTAACATTACTCGATTCTCATTATATGGATCAACATCGGATTCTTTTATTTCTCTTAGTCGTCAATCTATAGTATGAAATTCATATACGGAGTAAGAAGTATATGCTAGATTTTATTTAAATTTTAGGTTTGTTGTGTATTAATTAAATAAATTTGTATATGTGTCCGTATATAGCTAAATTTATTTTGTGATACTAATCAATACCTTTTGATTGACTTACTTGATATAAGGGTTAGTGCAACGAATTTCAATCAAAAGAAATTTAATTAATAAAGATTGTGAAGTGTGAACCCTTATATCAACTTGCTTAATTTAAAGCAAGGTTTAATCAGAGAAAACGAAGTAACAATAAATAGATTATTTCTTATACTCAATTTGTTAATTAGCTGTATTGTTAGATATTTATTTGACTATTCAAATATCTAATTTTGTACCCTTTTTATTGGAAGGAAAATGATGAAGGCTTTATTAATTCATAGGAGGAAAATCAGAGGAAATTACATCCAAGAGCCACATTTCGAGAGTCGGTGAGCCACCTCATTACATATCATTCAATAAGAAATCTGGTTAGTTAACCATATATATATCATCATCCAGTACCTTATATTAGAAAAAATAAGTTCTGAACAAACATTATTGTTATATATTTGTGATTTCATGCTTTAACTTTATAATAAAATACTTAGGAAAAGTACATACTACCTCCGTTACATATTATTTGCAACGATTAGACATTTTTCTTCTCTACTTTATGTCAAATTGTTGCAAATAATATGTAACGGAGGTAGTATGTGAAATATATAAATTAATACAAGTCTAGTATATACATATATATCAGCGTTCATATAAAGTTAACGTTTAGTCAAATCAGACAATTTGATCAGTTCAATTATGATAAACAAAAAGTAAGTTCAAATCTGATCATATAAGAAAAAATAAGATGAACTAAACATAACCAAATTTATTATAGAGTATCGATTTGGTTTGTACTATCTATCTAGGATTCTAGGTCAACTATCTAGTGAATGTAAAATAAAAGGAGGTATTTCTTATACAGGAGTGCTGGCTGAGGTGGGGTTAGTCGAGTTGTCTATTTAAGGTGGGGTTTGTAGGTTAGGGTACATAAGCAAGTCGGCAAGTTTGAGTTTGTTGGCCTAAGCAATTTAAAACAGATGTTATGATGTGAAATTGAGTATCACGTGTTGAGGATTTTAGTATAACATGGTTATGCTCCAGCTTATCTGATCATTTTATCTCCTATGATTTCATTTTCTTGTATTTGTTTATACAGACAAAAACATAATTCACATTGATTGGTGAATTCCTGTTTCATTTTTTGTTTATAATCCCTTTTCAAACTTTTAAATTTTTGAAAAAAAATAAAAATATGATAGGAAGTTATTGAAACATATTTGTAAAAGCATGCATTTCTTTTTCTTTTTTTTTTAAATGAAATATTTTTCATAATTGTGATACTAGAGATGGAAGGATATTGGCTGAAAAATAAATAATTGAATATCTTTTAGGAATATTGCAAATAAATGTGGATCAAGATGTTGACAAGCCATAAGGTGACAACAAACCTAAATTCTTGTACTCAACTAAGCTTTGGGGAATATATATATATAAAATAAAGGCTAGTGTTTGAGTTGAATTTGATACAATATACTCCTTAGTTTGTTAGGATTTGCTTAATTTAATTTAGTTATGCATGCATGAGAATTGGTACAAATTTCATTAAACATGAATAAGACATCTAAATCATTGAATTGTTCTCTTCACCTAAAAATAAAGATAAGTATAATTTTAGTTTAGAGCTTATATTTATCAATGAACATATTGTATCATTTACTCATAAATTTAATCCATATTTTTAAATCGGACTGACTTTTACGTGATTTGAACGACTAACCATGACTGTGTTTATAAGTAGTCACGTACATTAGTACACCAATTTACACAAAATATAATAAATTTATAATCCAAGTCAATCCCTTAAACTCACGAGCTTATCCTAATAATAACAATTAACATACTCTTTCTTATTATTGATTCATTTCTCTCTATATATAACAAGCACAATTGTAACCTTTGAAGAAGTCCCATAATATAAGTTTCATCATCTTCTCCCATAATAATACTAAAAGCAAAATAAACCAATAAATTCCTACTCTTCCATTTTGCTTGGTTAAAAAAAAGAAAGATCTTCTTTGCCTATTTTAGACCACAAAATTTCAAAATTCATTACAAAAACATCAGACAACCTTTTCTTCCCATTTATCATCAGTTTTCATAGATATATTACTTTCAATCACAGAACTTTTTTTTTTGTTCTTTCTCATTTTATTTTTGTCTTAAATTAAAGAAAATAAATTAAAAAGCTGAAGTGTCAATTTCTTCGATTCGTTTTGCCCCAAAAATATTTCTTTTGGATCGTCTCCCTATGTTTTGCTAAGCCACCCATTACTAGTACTATCCTCTCTTTGTCGAGTCTCTTTCTTTCTCTGATCATTTTTTTCTCTCTCTTTTTTTCGTGTGAACTTATATTCAAAACCCAAAAAAAATTCAATCTAACATCAATAATAATGATGCAATTTACTGAAATTTCAAATTTCCCAACACCAAACACAATTTCTTTCCATCAATCTACAACCATGATGAATAGAATTAGGCCTTGGCCTGGTTTTACGACTTCGAAACAAAACACTTCCTCTTCTTCTTCTTCTTCATCATCTTTCAACAAGAATAATTGTATTAATAATCATAATTTAGGTGATGCTAATTATATGGAACAACTTTTAGTACATTGTGCTCAAGCTATTGATAACAACGACGCTACTCCTGCTCAACAAATCCTTTGGGTTCTTAACAACATCGCCCCGCCTGACGGCGACTCTAATCAACGACTCACTTGCGCTTTCCTCCGCGCTCTTATCCTTCGCGCTGCTCGTACCCCCGCTTGTAAGTTTATACTCAACTCCGCTACTAGTAACAACAACAACGACAACAACAACAACAGCAATATTAATACTAGTACGACTATTACTACTAGTAGTAGTATAGCTTGTGGTATAAACCTGAATATACACAAGTTCTCTCTTCTGGACTTGGCTAATTTTGTCCACTTAACACCGTGGCACCGCTTTGGGTTCACTGCGGCGAACTCAGTCATCCTAGAAGCCATTGAGGGTCGCACTGGGGTCCACATCGTGGACCTCAGTGTGACTCATTGCATGCAAATTCCTACTCTTATTGACTCCATTGCTACTCGTTACCAAGGTAGGCAACCCCCCACGGTTACACTGACCGTGGGGGCGTTTACCCAACAAGGTCCGCCGATGTTTGATTTTATTTGTTATGATGATCTTGGTGTTAAGCTTATTAACTTTGCCCGCTCTAAGGGGGTGGTGCTCGAGTTTAAGGCCGTCCCCACCACCCCCTCGGACGGATTTGCCTCTGTCCTAGATGAGGTTAGGACGAGGCAAGAACAAATGAGATTTCTCTATGGAAACCCTCATCATCAAGAAGAGTTGGAAGAAGAAGCTTTGATCATAAATTGTCAAATGTCGTTACATTACTTAAACCACGCAGAGCCAGAAGAGGACCCTAGCGTGGTGATGTCAATGAGGTCAATGTTTTTTAAGGCATTACGGAGTTTGTCCCCGACAATGGTGGTGGTTGTAGAGGAAGACGTAGATTTTACGTCTAGGAATCTGGTTGGAAGGCTAAGATCCGCGTTTAATTATTTTTGGATACCGTTCGATACGGTGGACACGTTCTTGCCTAGGGGGAGTAAGCAAAGAGAGTGGTACGAGGCCGATATTTGTTGGAAAATTGAGAATGTGATATCTCATGAAGGGGACCAGAGAGTGGAGAGGCAAGAGCCGAGGACACGGTGGTCACAACGGATGATGGAGGCGGAGTTTAGGGCGGTCGGGTTGACGGGAGAGGCAACGATGGAGGTGAAGGCAATGCTAGAGGAACATGCTACAGGGTGGGGGTCTAAGAAAGAAGAGGAGGATATTGTGCTCACTTGGAAAGGTCATAATGTTGTTTTTGCTACTGCTTTGGTACCTTCTTAAATTAGTTCAGTACTAATAATATATGAGTAGTCATTAACATTCTTAGTCAGTGTTTGATGTTGTGTTTGATTATTAGTTAGCTTAGCTTCATCCTTATTTAGGCAAAATTGATGTTATTGGCCTTATTGCCACTACTAATAATTCACTAAATTGACGCCTAACTATTCTCCGCGTCCTTATTATTCTAAACTGTTTCAATTTTTGAAACTTTGAAAGCATGATTTTTGTCATTTGTTTAAGGTCTTGTCAATTTCGCATATGTTTCAATTTTTCTTTCTTAAATTTGCCAATTATTTTCAAATTAAACTAGCTTGCTTGTTATTTCGCATATGTTTCTTGTCAAATAATAATAATAATAATAATAAAAGAAATATAAATGTTGAGGCCTAATCTAATATTGTTGTTCATCAATCATATGGGATATATATATGCACTCCTGTGAAATTAAATAATACTGGATGAATTAATACAATCCTGCGAAATTAAATAATAGGGTACAACAAACAAATAAAAATAGAAGTAATATTTTAATTCCATTCGTTTAATTAGATATAGTATTTGGATCAAACAACTGAAATGTGTCAAAGTAGTGAAGGACCAGTATAAAAAAAGAAGCAAAGGTATTGGAATCTATCCAATGTGACAAGCAGAAATAGATAAAAATCATTAATTAGTACAGTTGTAAAATAGAGTAATATAGTGATGTGTTCAGTACCCAACTTACAAAGGTAGTTGGCATTCTTGTTGCAAGTGTCGTAGATTCTAGTCTAGGTTACATTTATTCAAACTCATTGTTTACTAAGTTGCCAGATTCTTTCCCAGTTTGGTCTAGCTCTTTACGTCACTAACCATAAAGTTAGATACATTGATGAGAAAGTGATCATACTTTGAGAGCACTACTGCGTAAGTGTGTAATACTTGATATGGTTGTTGGTCGTGTCAAACTGTGTCTCTTATGGAGTATGCGTATGATTTAAGGCCAATTTTACTAGTTATGTGTTATTTAGGATTGACAGTCTTATCACAGTTCAGGCTCATGTGCCATTATATTGTTTTATATAGTTCCATCAACAAGTATATAATTTTATTAGAGCAATTGGTAAAGTAAATAAGATAGAATTAAAGCTGGACCATTAATCAAGTTGCTGTCTAGCTGATAATAGTGGACAAATATTCAGCAACGGAATGTAGGCGCTAACGTAGCAAGGGGCTACAGTAATATAAGTGGCTAGTATCCGCAAGATTTATTGATTTTGGATAACAAAGTAAGCAAATTGACAAATGAGTTCAAGAATAATATGCTATTTCACATGCAAACTCAATGTGATCACTTATTCCAGTTACTTGCCTTCGTCACGCTGAATGTGAGAGTGACCATCTTAGGAAACTGGTTAGGGTTTATTTTTTGGCTTTACGTATACAAGGATATGATGCTTTTTTCATTTGGATTTTAAAGATGTGGCTTATAATACAGGCCAATGACTAGTTAATTGAACTTTATCATTACAAAAGTGGCAGTGAAAACGGCTAGTACAACTTAACGGTTCAAAATGTTTAAAAACTTTGAAATTTCTTGCTTTCCATTTAGACGATGATAAGTAGTAATTGGAAGTCCAAGACATAGTTAAACCACAATAAGGTTTTTTTTTTTTTTTTTTTTTTTTGAATAGCAAACCACAATAAGTTCAATTCACATGAAATGCACTTATTTGAGCCTTTCTAATCTTTATTTATTTTAGTTGTAGATTAAGTTTGTGTATGTCACTCTTCTAAATCTTGATTTATACATCTATTCAAAAAAAAAAAAAAAAAAAAAAATCTTGATTTATACATAAATGTAATGTCTCCAAACTTTCATATAACTAGCACTTATCAACTTTAATATTAAAAATAAAATAATGCTTGTACGTAGAAACACATTATACACTTACATAAAAATATAATATCAAGCATTAACTTACTATAGGAATTTAGCAATGTAATCACATTTTCTTTTTGATATTGTAACGAGATTTGGTCGCAAACACTCTCACTCTTAGGGCTTGTTCACATTTACTGAACTAAGCTGAACAAGACTGGACTGAACTAGCTAATTGGAGCTGAATTGAACTGAATAGAGTTAAAATGAATATTTTATGAAAGAAGAAAAATTAAGAGCTGAAATGAAGTGATTGAAGCTGAAATGAACTGAACTGAAATTAAGGGTCTGTTCTCTTACGTTGAAATTCAGTTAAGTTCAGTTCAGTTGAATTTAGTTCATTTCAGCTCCTAATTTCCTTCTCTTATAAAATATTCATTTCAGTTCAGTTCAGCTCAGCTCTGTTCAGTTCAGCTCAATTTAGTTCAGTTCAGTTCAGCTGATTTCGGTCAATGAGAACATGCCCTAAGTTGAAGTTAACAGGCCCCTAATCACATCTGAATACCCTTTAATGAGGATCAGATCGTCACCACTATCCGATCTCAACAATTTGGACCCATAATTTACAACAATATTTGTACAAATAAAATGTGTTGTCAAAATGAAGCATTGTCCACAATTTCTAAAAATAAACTCAAATAATACACTTATCCTATTAGTGACTCATGTGTAACTAACTACTTGCATTAACTAATTAGCCACCAAAGACCATTATGTATTTATGTATGTGTGTGTGATTTTTTCTTTCTAGAAACATTTAAAAATGATAATAAGAAAAAAAACCTTGATCGAGTTTGACTTCCAAGTTCCAACATATCTGAGTTAAGAAAGAATGACAACAAATGATTGGATAATGTTCCAATCAAAGTTAACCAAAGATGCAACATATCATCATATCATATACATTGACAATTCAACCCTTACCTTAAAAATAAGCCCACGTGCGTTTTAAACTTTGACTCCTAATGACTTTCAGAACCTTCTTAGAGTCTCTCTCTTTACAACCCGTAAAATTGCCCTAAAATTATTTCCCTTTTTCTCTCTCTTCCCGCTATCGCGATAACTCTGATTAAGCAGCTCATCTAATTTTCAGCTTTCAATTTCATCAACTTCTGCATTATTCTTTACTTATTCAGGTTAGTCCGCTTATAATTTCTCTTTTTTGTTTTGTTTATGAATTTGATTTTTTCGATCCCAATTTTGGTATTCTAGGGTTTTTGATTTTGATCTTTTTGATCGAACTTTGAATTTGCTTTATTGGGTGTTGGGATTTCGATTTGGTTCTTGAATTGCTTGGTTATTGATGATTTGTAGCTTAATTCTTGTGATTTAAGTTGAATTTGAGATGAATTTCTAATTTTGCTGGCGAATTCTTTCGCTGCTTGAATATGAACACTAATTTGAGGGTTTTAATGTTGATAGTTGGTTGTTTGATGAAAAGATTGAAATTCGAGCTTAATTTTGATATGTGTTTTGTTTGTTTTTGTTAGTGGATTCAGTATTCTGGGTTTATTCGACAACACTGTTGTTCTTGCTCGATGGCTGATCTAATTAGAAGATTAGGGTTTGGAATTTTAATTTTAGACGCTGTTTCTGTTTGAAGTGCTATTAATAATTTCTGTGGTATTAGGGTTTAAATTTTGATGGTTGTAAGAAATATGGAAATCAAAATGCCGGGTGATCGGCATTTTGATAGGATTGACATATTAGAGATCAAAATTCAGATTAGTAGGAAAGTAGGAAGTCAGAGGGCTGAGAAGTACTTTGGTCTGTTGGACAGCTTTTTCGGCCTCAAAATCGGAAAGTCTGAGTTTGATAAAAGCTGCATTGCTGCAATTGGGCGGGAAAACATCAGCCTGCACAATCGCCTGATTAAATCCATTCTTCAGAATGCTTGTCAATCAAAGACACCTCCCTCGAAAAGAAGCAAATTGGAGAGTCCTGTTGTTGATAAGGTTGCTAATGGGTATCAAAGAAGTTGCCTTCAATCTCTCTGTAGGGATGTGTTGCCATTGTCTCCACGCAAGGGAAGGACTCCTTGTTTCCGTGATCGCAAAAGCAAGGACCGTCCTAGCCCACTTGGCCCTCATGGGAAGCCCAATGCTGTTGAGGCATGTAAGGATTTGGGCCATAAGACTCTAGAGCAGCAAAGTGCTACAGAGTTGCTGTCTTTAGGTAGCAGACCTATTGAGGTCAACTCCGTGGAAGATGGGGAAGAAGTTGATCAGGCAGTAATTAGCCCGGGAATTCACAGCAGGAGTCCTGTCACGCCACCTCTAGGAATTCCTTGGAATGGAAAAGGAAACCGGAAAGTTATCAGCAGTTTATCATCATCTAGTTTATCATCTTCTAGAATTCCTGTTGAATCGTGTCATGGAGATGGTGAGCTACCTAACACAAGCTCTTTAAGGAAGCCATTAGAGCAGAAATTGGAAAAGGAAGGGTTGAGTGTTTCACCGGATTGTGTGAATCTGTTGAACAATGGGTTGGATACTTACTTGAAGAGGTTGATAAAGCCCTCACTAGAATTGGCTAGTTCAAGGAATGGAAGCAAACGACAAAAAATGAGTGCCGAGGGTGTTCATGGCCTAAATGGACTTTGGCCTGTAAAATACTTACAAAGTCCATCCATGTCTTCTTCTGTTTCTCTTTTGGACTTTCGAACTGCTATGGAGTTGAATCCACAAGTACTTGGAGAAGATTGGCCAACGCAGCTTGAGAAGGTCTGCCTTCGAGAGTTTGAAAGTGGGATTAGTGATCAGTTTGGAGAAGACATGGTGGGGTAAAATATGTTTTTGATAGGAACGAGGTGCTGCTTTGTTGATAGAATAACCTCTAACATTGATTTAAACCTCAGTAGATTTATCAGCAGTGATCCAGTGTAAAATTGCCGGGAATTTTTGGATTAAGTCGATTCCATTGTATATACACCATCAAAATGGTATCTAGCAGGATTATTGTTGGGGAAATGGGGGTGACGAGATATAAATAGGAAACCATTGTAAGATTTTTGTTACTAATACCATTTGGGGCTCTCTGAATAATATAAGTGTCTGATTCTTCCCACTTTCAATGCTGGGTACTCTTTTCCTTGTCGATTATTCCAATTTTTTTTTGTTCTAAGAAGTCAAGTGCAGAAAAGTATATTTCTGAGAACGAACACAATAATATACGAAGTATAACTTCTGAGTTCAAACAGCTTGTCATCGTAAAGATTTTAATTGCAATACCAATCAAATGACGTTGCAATTGAACAGGAAACAAGAAAGGTATGGATTATATATTTCATTGATGCAAACAAGTTTTAAAAAAAAAAAATTATTTTTTTGTAAAGGAGACAAAATTTTGCTGCACTGCTTGTTTGCGTCAATGCATGCTTCTCAAATCTGTATATGGTCAATCCAACTGCAATATCCTGCCCAAATTGATTTACACAGACAAAATATGTGAATTCATAGAAGATATAGTCCGAAATGGACACAAAGAAACATTACATCTAATTCGGTTTTATCGAAATACAAAAAGGTTGAAATTTAATTTGTCATGAAGATGGGGATCTTATACATCTTACTAGCAGAAATATAAACACCAAGATAAAAGTGTGTGTTGGAACAACAAGTGTGTAGTGTGTGAATTTTGTGAAAAAACTCAAAGTCCCACATTGGTGGGAAATGAGAGTTTTACTCTCTTTATAATATAGAGAGTGGGCTAAAGGGGTGTGGCCCTTGGGCTACCCACATTTTGTGGAGAGGGAGGACCTATATGGTAAACCATATATCACACACGCGCGCCGAACCGAGCCGGGCTGGGTCGGGTCGGGTTTGGGTTATTAATTCTCGTTGCTGCTAAACGTTGCTAATTTTTGTTACCGGTTTGATTAATATTCAGTTACAAAACGTTTTACTGTTTTGGTTTACATTTTTTCCGTTACATTGCTTGATTCTCGTTGCTGTTTTACTGCTAAACGTTGCACCGTTACACTGATTTAACGCCTTGATTCTTGCTTAACGGATACACTAATTGCAGTAAACGTTGCTAATCTTTCTCCCGTTTTCATGCTTAAGCTGTTACGTATCTTTACCTATAAAAGGACGGTTCCAGCTTTGTTTTTAAACACACGAAAAAATACACAAAACCACTTTGCAAAATATATTTTCTCTTCCTCTCAAAACAGTCGAGCAGTTTCTTTCTGATTTTCTGGTGTTCCGTTGTCCGGTGGTTCGGTGCAAAACCGCCGGTATTTTAAACTTGTGAAAGACTGTTTTATCCTGGGGGCATCCGGTTTGGTACGAGCTGCTTGCACAACTTTGAGGCAGTGCCGCGAATGTTCTAAAGAGAGCGACATAGTCCGCGACTCAGTCTTATTCTCGGTAACATTGTTTTTACTATTTTATTTGTGCAATTCCGTTTATAACAGTGTGCATCTTCTCCACTGCACAAAAGGGTCAGTTCAGACACAAAAGACCAAGATAAAACAGTTTCAGAGACCCCTTGTATTGATGTCATTTTTCCTTCTCAAAAACCAGTTACTTGATTCTGAAAAAGAAAAACCCAAAGGCGGAACTTGTTAGATAGTGCAAAGGTAAGAACGCTGATCTTTGCAGAGACACTGCTGCCAACGTACTCATAACCTAAATCCTTTTCATGTATTATTCATTTATGCCGACCCTGTTTTCTTAATTAAGCTGAACTTTGCAGAGACACAGCAGGATCATGCTGAGCAGAATATTTCAATTCATTAAACCATTGAAGAGATTAGAGGAGCAGCTAACTAACACTGGTAGTGTGTCAATGAGAACCCGCTTGATCAAGCTAAGAATGCTCCTATTACAGTACGTAACGTACAAGCATTCAAGCTAATTTGCTTAACAGGTAATTTCAACAAATAAGATTTGTATGTTTAGGACATATTGTACAAAATTGCCTTGTTTACACAATCTGTAGTTGAAATCCTTGTTGAAATCACTGAACAACTGTCGTGAAAATCTTGCAGATCCTACAATGTGAGGCATCAACATTAGCCCAAGCAACAGTGTCGTCCAAACTGCAATGAACGAAGGAATTCTCCAGGTACACATGAATTTTTAATTTTTGACTACTCGAAATAAATGTCATTCATATGAAATTTTGCGGGGAACATGATATGAAATATAAAGCCCTGTTCAATGTTGACCAAGTAATTCATAATGAATTGAATTTACAATCATTTACAAGTACTCTATTTAATTGAATTGAATTTACAAGTACTCTATTTAATTGAATTTACAATCATTTACAAGTACTCTATTTAATTGAATTCATAATGAATTGAATTTACAATCATTTACGAGTAATTCATAATGTTGACCGAGTAATTCATAATGAATTGAATTTAGAATGTTTAAGACTTTTAGGTTTAGTCAACAATCATTTACAAGTACTCTATTTAATTACTGTAATTTGCTGAGAATTTCATCAGAAATCTGAATATCAGTGACATTAGTTGAGTACCTTTTGTACTCTGTAGCAGACTGTACCTTGTGTTCAGTTACAAAAGTTACAATTTAGTAATCTCACTTTATTTACACCCTGACTTATCATCGGAAAGGAATGTGTCAAGCGCCGCGCACTTTATACTTAAGGTGTTGGCTGTTGTCACATATAAATCTATTTTCTATTTTGTACATAGAGGTATATATGAGATTATGGAGCTCCTCCTGGTGTAATAAATTGATTAAGATAATATATCGGCTTGTAAGTTATCCAAACTCTCTTGTAAGCCTTAAGAATGAACTACAAAGCAAACACAAAACACACAGCACACAACGAAAAAATAAACGCCACAATTCACTTGATATAACATTTGAGTTAAACTGTATGTCATTCTAAAGAATTCAATTGAGACACAAGTTATATTGTATTGACTATTGAATAGAAAGAATAATGCAATAATGGAGGAAAGAAGAAAAGATATAAATACATTACTGCACACAAATTGAGATAGATTCAGCTGAACTGCTTGTTTGCTTCTTCAATGCATACTTTCTCAGATGTGCAAATGATCATGGAAAACTAGGGCCAACTCCAAAGTCTCCGGATCCAATAGAATTACAATTCTGCCCAAATGATTCATGCAGACAAAATCGTGAATTCATACAAGAGATAGTCAAAATTAAACAGACAGAACACAATCATATTTGAACTTATGAATCCTGTTTCATGGATTTAACCAGGTCTGTTTTCAACCCCTAAAATAATCGTTACTAAATCAAGAACTAAGGCAAAATAGTTACCGTGAAGTTGCAGTCTTTGAAAGCTTGGTCTTGAAAATTAACTTGGGCTAATTCCCGGGGAATTCTTGTTGATGCCGAAATGTTAGGCATGATCATCAACATAAACACGAGTCCTAGCCATAGCGTAGTACACAATGCCACAATCAATCTGGGAAATCCAGAACACTTTAAAAATTTCTGCATTTTTGTATATGGCTAGAAATAATAGGGAAATGTAATTTAATTCAATCTGTTGGAAACAATTTTTTTTCCTTTCATTATATTACTACTGTCTTTTGAAGGTTGAAATGGCAATACTGGCCAGTTCTAATTACAGTATTAATACTTAATTATTTGTTTATATTTTGGTACTCATGTATGATTGTAAAATCGATCGTGCTAAGCAGTATTCTTTATGTGAAGGATGTTTGGTTTGATTTTCTCTCATTTTTGCTTAAGATATATAAAATCCAGATGGAGATTGGTTTATTGATAGTGACAAATAGGTACATCGAATGTTCATATGAACATTGTCGAGAAATGAGACTTTTGTTATGGGCTACTCGGTAACCTTTGTAATTAAATCAAAACACAGAGGGAGTACATATTACTAATTATTAGATCATGACTTAAAATCTTACAAATTCACAATTTTTAGAATTTACAAACAATAAAGGAAAAAGAAGTAATTCAATTTTTTCATTACTTCCTTTATTTCCAATAGAAGATATAACAAAAAGAATACTTCTACGAGTGTACACTTATACTAGTAGCTTGCTAGCTAAAAGAGAATTCATCTACTAGAGTATTAGTTGAAGGCATCACATCGAATTCGAATATTACCATTCTTGGAATTCTTGACTCCGACCCGACCCAATCTGATCATGGACTGGGCAAAAGCCTGTTTAAAGCTTTGAGAACTTTGGGCCCAACTTGTAACAATGCCCCTAGTTCTTTTATCTGTATATAGGACTTGATCCGAAGTAAAAAGGCCCTTTCCATTTATCAAGTTTTTGTAGTAAGCGTTATCAAACACCCTAGGTGATTGTACATCCATGTTAACAGCAATTCTAGGATCCACATTTTTAGGGCACATGCTTTGCAATTGGGCAGCAAATTGCGGGTTCAGGGTTGGGTCAATCGGGTTACTTGGTGTGAACCCGTATATCCGGTTAGAGAACTTGTTGCAGTGAGAAAATCCCACCGTATGTGCCCCTGTACATAATGTAAAAATTTAACAAAATGATAGAGAATTTGCGTAGAATATTCAAATTGAAGTTCTTTTTTGGAGTAATAATTTTGTTATATACGGGTGCAATTATTTACTCTTTGTGTCCAATAAAGCTAATTAACACAGAATCCATACAAAAAGATCACGAGCAAAAGTTGAGTGTCGGTGTTTAATTTACTTTCGAAGGTCCAAATAATGCAGCTGACAAGAAAGGCTACATGCTATTCTGAAACCGTCCAAATATTTGGGCCAACCAATTACGTAACGGTAACGCATCTAATAATAATTTACTACCTTTTTCTAAAAGTAATCCGTATAAAGCTATCAAAAATTCGAAATCTAAAACATCTTGTTAAATGGTAATTATTGGCCAGCAATAGTAGTACTTTAACATATCTATAGCTTTATTACTACTGAGCGTTAATCAAATACAAAGTATAATATGACCTATAAATATATGAAATATATTTATATTATGTAGTATTAACCTGTTTTACTTGAATTTGAATTACTTATATTTTACTCCGTACGGTCTTTTTTTTTAAAAAAAAAAAAAAAACTCTGTACCAAAAATATTATGTTCAAAGTTCAAATTTACTGATTTTAAAACCGAAAATATTATATTACTACGTATTTGTTTGTAGGACTAGCTAGCTGATCATGACATTTTATATCCATCTATTACTCTGTATTATATAGACTCGATCATGTGTTAGATTATATATATATGCATTACTTTTCAAAATTTCATATACTCCGTATACGTATCTATTAACGAAACTAGTGGAAATACAATATACTATCTCCGGTCCAAATTACTTGCAATTTTGGAATACATTATACGTATCTCACAAATAATTCTAAAGTTGCGAGTAATTTGGACCGGAGGTAGTGTTTTTGATGTGTTGTGGAGTATCATACTATGATATAAGAAAAAGAAGAGTAAGAGTACCTGAGAGAGCAACCATCTCAGCTTGGGAGAGGCCATTAGAAGCAAATAAAGAATTAAGGCGATTCAAATCATCTGAAGGTTGCGGTAATCTTCCATTTACACTTGTTGCTGTTGATATCAACCCGTCAAGTCTTCCCAATTCTACTTGCCAAAACGGTCCACCAGACTACATTCATACGCGTCTAGGTTAATCATCTATCTCATATATATATTAGTCATATTAATATGTATTAATCTTTGATTTATCCTAGCCCAAAATAGGGTGGTATAGCAAATTTAGTTCTCAAAACTATGAACGATATTTATATCAACTGATTGTAGAGACACGAACCAGATTAACAACATCGCGAGTAGCAAGGGCAAGAATATCAGCACAAGAAACATTATTAGTACATCCTGGAACAGCATCAACCGCGGCTTTTGCCTTAATCACGGTGTCAAATCCATCTCCCGCTAGTGAAAGATTGTCTGGATGATCCTTTTCTGCCTTGTTGTTACTCGTCGATTGAATGATAACCGAAGCATCACATCCCTATTAGGAAAACAACACAAGGCTTAAGAATAGGGAGGAAAATTTGGCATAATTTTTCCGTTGTTTAAATAAAAGGTACAAAATTGAAGAAATAAATACTTACATTGACAAAGCAATCATGGAAGAAGAGGCGAAGAGTACCGGGGATAGTAACGAAGGTTTGCTGGATTTTCTTCTGCACGGCTTGCCTAACGATTTTTTCGACGTTAGGACATGTTTTTGCGTAATAATTTGTACTAAGTGAAGTTGCAGTGTAAGGCGTAAATAAGCAGAGTCCAATTAACAGGGCAGAAACTAAACTATAATGATATCGATGACTCATTGTTTTGGTGTTTTTCACTAAAAAGCTAAGCTAGCTAATTTATTTCTAAGTTGTGTAGTTTGAAGCGATATATAAAGTATATATATGTAGTTAAGTTTAATAGCTAATTATAGTGTTAGTAAAATTATTATGATTAGGTGGGCATCACTTTGCCAGTTGGAGTAGAATCTTAGTGCAAACTTTACTGTCTGGCGGCATGTTCTAAGAATTATGACTGTTTTAAATGTGACGATGAGAATTGAGAAGACGCCAACGTTGGATTTCTGATATGTCCATGCATGAATGATGTATACAGACTAGATAAAGCTAACCTTAGCTTACTAGAAGGACCCGATTTGTGACCCAATTTACACGAGAAAATGATATTCGAATGAATTGACTCGATCCAACCTCACCAACTCGAATAATGTAGTCTGAAAGTAGACAAATATGTAACATTAGAGGCATCATTGTAAATTTGAGACGCATTAAACCACAAAAATAATGTACGGGTGTTGGCTTCTAAAAAGTGGTAAAAAAGAACACCTTATTATTAATTACGAGTAATCAAGTTACCCTATTAATTACGAGTTATCAAGTTTATCACGGATAATATCAAGAGAGGCTTGTGGGACAAATTATTAAGAATAGAGTAAAAGATTCGGCAAAGTACCAAAAAAGTGAGGGGAAGCGGCTAATTACTCCACTAAACTAGTACTAATTTCTGTGAAATTGTCAGAATTGGGATAATAATCTATCATATGACAAAGATCCTTTACCTGCAAGATTGCTACCCCTGTCTTTTGAAAATTTTATTTGCCAATAAATCCGAAATTATTAGGAATGTCTATTTCATTATCTATGGCTAAGAACGTGGTCGACTTGGTCCACTTGGAAATGTTTTATTTGTGAATGAGTCTATAATTCAAACTTCAACATCAACGTGCATCATACTTCATACATATGATTTTGGCATATTTTGCAATTGAACTGAAATGAAATGAACTGAATTGAATATTTTATGAGAGAAGGAAATTAGGAGGTGAACTGAACTGAAAATAATCTGATGAGAACAGACCCTTAATAGAACTCCTTAAGCGACACTTTTACAAAAAAGACTAAGGGTGTGTTTTCTTCAATTTAATTTAAGTTCAGTTTCTAATTTCCTTTTCTCATAAAATATTCATTTCAGTTCGATTCAATTCAATTCAACTCAGTACAGTTCAGTAAATCAGATCATGCCCTATGTTCACCGTGCTTATTGTTCAATTCTAGAAAAGCAAGCTTAGTATGTACTTCGTATACTATTGGATAATACTTTTTGAGTACAATCCAACTTTGTACGTTGAATGATTGGCATTAATTGTATATAAAGATGGAAATTAAAATGAGAATAGTAATTGAATTGTAAACACTTATGCCAACAAACAAACAAGTTTAATTATTTTCTATACTTGAAATTATCTTCAAAATTCAAAAATATGAGGAAATGAAGATTTAGGTTACATCTTACACGTATGAACTGGCATTTTGGTAGGAGCCTAATCTTAACTAACTCAAATTATTGTATGTCAATTATATGAGTGTTAATACTTGTGTATAGAGCAGTGTATATCTGTCATGGAAAAATCAATAATGATACTCGTATACAGTATCTGCTGGTGAAGATAATTAGTTTCCTGTAATTTTATTATTTGTGCTGTTAGCTAAACTTGTTTCATAATATGCAATGTCTAGTTGTAGTTTAAAGAGTCAAATTATAAGTAGAGTGTACATAATACAGTACGCTAAAAAAATAGACAAGAATAGACCACGATAAACCACTTGGTTTTGAATATTATGTCTATTAAGAGATTAAAACTTCAAAAATCATGCAAATAAAGAAGATTACGAACTATTTTGTCAAAAAAAGGAAGAAGATTACGAACTATCTTTATGAGTTGAGCTGGAAAGAGGATTGAATAATGAACATCCTCATAAAGTGGTAGTCTTAATCATTAGGCATAAGGAACGTTCCTTCCGTGAGATCAATTCCATGTTTTGACTTGTTATAGACTTTATAGTTATGTTTATGTAAAGGATATTGTCCTACATATTCCTTTTTAACATGTTAAATAAAACGTACCAAGTAGATGTTTCTCTTCTCTAAATATACAAAATTTGTGATCGAGAGGTGTTGATAGATAAATTAAAGATGTTTATTTTTATGGTAGTAAATGACTATAAATGTATTTGATTATTACAGAGTATGTATTATTATTAAACACATGCATTTAAAGAGTTAAAACGGTAAAATCACATGCGTAATCAAATTTTCACAAAGTTTAAATTTTAGAAGACCTGTCCACGTATTGTTTGTTTTTTCTTTTACAGTGAGTACTTAAACTAAATATTGTGACTCTAAAATCAAGATGTTCCAGGCAAAAACGTCTTTTAAAAATAGAGGGAATATAATTACGCCGTACTATACTATTATTGGAAATATCAATTGGTTTATTGTGGAGTGTGGATGTTTATCCACGATATCTTCACGAGTAAGATATACATAAAGGCTATCATCTTTACAGCAACATCTAGTGTGCTTAATGTGTTGTATGGATTTTATTATGGGACAAAGCAGCTAGGCCAAAGTGTTTTGGCCATTAGCTAGGGTGTTGAAAGGGAACATAAAACTGGCATTCGATAAGACTTTTCTAGAGCCGTTGGAAGGCGGGTTCAAATTACTTCCTTCTACAACATACTGTTGACATTTGACCAATAATTGGGAGCCACAAGGAGGTTTTCAATTCGAACCCTCTAAGATTTTAAGCAAATGCCACGTAAATGAAAGCAAAAAAAGGAAAAAAGATGACTAATGATTTCCAAGCTATCTTATGGTGCCGTTTTAATTAGTGTTTTCTTGTTTATCAGTGATTTTTATTTTTAAAAAAAAATAAAAATATGTGCTTGTAAAAGAATAGGTTTACTCTTTAAAGTAACAATAATAAGATTATCCATAAACATGCATTCTAGGAGAAAATGTCATGGCATAACTGATTATACCTATTTACAAGATAGGACCAAAGTCATACGGAACCAAAAGCAACCGAAATCCGATTAGGGCTCGGGGCTTCAGGCTTCCAAGGTTGTTCCAAAGAGTTAAAGGGCGAAGTCGTTTTAGATCTTGTGAGTTGTGAGTTTGTGACTATAGTGTGGGAACATTTTTATGAATATGTGTGGGAACATTTTTATGAGCTGCAACCAAGAGACTATAAGTCAAAACATTTTTTTGGGCTGCAACCTAGAGTAACTCTTTTTGGGCTTTGGTATAGTGAAACTAAAGTTTGGCCCATTTACACATGTAAGGATTATGTTTTGGGCCAGGTCTCAAGCCACAGACGTGGACAACATTTGCGAACATTTGTTAAAGGTTTTGGGCTGGTCCGTTTCTTTAACTGGGCCGAGCCTTGGGTGCTTTGTATTGGTGATACGTGATAAATTTCATACTAGAGCAAGTCTTTTTTTAACCCAAGTTGTTTGGTAATTACTCGTAAGTCGTAACACTTATATCGGACATATATATGCACATCTAACACATGCAACGAACAACTTTGACCAGTATTACTCTGTATTGTATTTATGATCATCTGAATTCATAAAACACTACATATTAATGATATTACTTGTCCTGTTGTCCATGAGTAATTAAAAGAGAACAAGTTTTTTTTTTAAAAGAGATTACAAAGCCCTTTTCACGAGAGAAATTCTAATGAATAAAAAGATATACAAAAGACTATATGTGTGGCTTAGAACTCATAGAAGAATATCTATGACACTACTAATATCTCTCATTTTGCTAAAAAAAATGAGTAAATAAAAAAAAAAAAAAATGTGACTAATAAAAGTGCTTCTAATAAAAAGGTCGTAATTTGATGATGTGACAACCCTCAAAACGACAATACAAAGCAAAGAAGATAAATATTCTGTTATGGTTGGCTAGTGAGAGCTGATGCTGCCCCCCTAAAAAGCATAATCTTCTTCTTTCATTGATTAAATGATGCGATCCTCCAAATATTAGCCGTAAAATTACATTTGTTTAATTAATTATCTTTGTCATTATCACTAATCACTTGATTATTTTATTAACAAGGATTCGAAACTCGTCAGACTCGACTTGATAAGTTAGGCCAGTTTGGTAATAAAAAGACATGTTACAAGAAATCGTACGTATTTAGACGTTGAAAAATATAAAGTACTATAAATTATTTCATGTTAATTTACTTTCTTGTGCTAATATATATTTTGCATTTTAAAGTCGTTTTCCACTTCATATGATCAGTGACTATTGGATGACAGTTTTATATATAATTGGAAGTTTGGCATGATTTGAAATGTTAATTAATAAAGTTTCATACTGCCTGTTTGGTTTTACGCATTAAAATTTCACCTCTTTATAAACATGTACTTCAACGGAGTTATTAGTAGGAGTGCTTACAATGGCTTGATCGTCAAAATTTTGACATTTTTTTTTACTGTGGTATATAAGTGAATTAGTAAAGGTTAACATATACTGCCGGTTTAACAACAGATTTAGCATTTTGAGTTTTGACACTAATTATTTATTTATTTATTATTTAACTTTAACTGCACATTTTATGTATATGATAATATCATTTGAATTTTTTTTAGTTAATTTGTATCTATAAAATTAAATTAGTGTTGGTCGATTGGAGAGTGGAATATTACTATTACTTACTCCGTTTGATTCCGGAATAATTGACACGCTTTAACTTTTTTGATCACTATTTGTATATCAAGGTTGAATATAGTATATTTCATATTAAATTAAATAATCCTATCCTATCCTATATATAAAGTGAAAGGGCCTTTTGGATGATAAATTTTACTATACCCTTCTCAAGTTGTAAAATTACCTTTATTTATTTATTTATTATTTTTTTACAATTACAGTTAAAATTTAGGAATTTTTTTTTTAAAATAATTCTATCATAACTACCCAATAATAACCGCTCCCTTTCTTCCACATAAATTTACATATTCAACTGTCCTCACTCCCTATAAAATATCGAAGTAAAACCACTCTTGAATCGATTATTTTTTTCCATCTAATTTCTTATATTGTACACGCGTAGCGTTTATCTCTTAACTTGTATTGATAGAGTATAAAAACATATTCTTGGGCCTCAGCCATCACCTTAAATTTTTGGTTGAGTTGGTCCTCTAACATGGTATCAAAGTCAACGTGATATAAAAGTCACGGGTTCGAATCTCATCCGCCCCTCTTTTAAAGTGGAATCAATTTGCACCAAGTATGGGTGGGCATGTGTTGCATCTACATTTTAAGCCCAAAGGGCCTTTAATGTAAAGGAAAGTGATAATGTACAAAAATATATTATTGGGCCTCAACTGACAACTTCAACTTTTGGTTGAGTTGGTATATATACAAAATTGTTGACTTTTTTCTTATTTCCGTACGAACTAAATGAACAACAAAAGGCGATTGATGATAGAGTGGTAGTGACTTTGGCAAAATCTTCTAGAGCTAAAGATACCGATTTTCTCAAAAAAAAATAAAAAAAAATAAATAATTAAATAAAGAGACAAGTTGTGTAACAAAAGTAAAAACATAGATATGATCTAAATTTATCCCTAAAATTGGACCAATAATGGGGGTCCTAGGTGAGAGAATGAAGCAAACAAGCAATACTATCAAATATCAATCCATGCAAAACTCAAGCTATACTAGTCGTAATCTGCAACTACCTCAGCGTGCATTTGCAAATTAGAATTTCAATTGATTACGATAACGCTATTGAAATCTAGACAACCTCTTACCTAATTTAAATCAATTTATTATATAGTATATGATCATCACTAAAATTTTATACTTTCCTAATATTAAGGAGACAAGAAATGACTAGTCAGCTACCTTAATATATGGATCCTCTTTCCAATTATTAAACTTTGCTATATTATTCTTAGTTCGAAGTTGAGCATATTAATTTGATTGTCATATATATTCTCCATTGCTTAGATTATAAGTGTAGGAGTTCATACTAGTTACTAGTCAAAGCTAATGTCATTTGTATAATTTTGAGGAGTGTTTCACACTATTTGAAAAATTCTACGCGATTTTTTAAATTAGGTCATGCATAATAAAGAGAAAAAATATATCATATATAATTATATACGGTTGATTTTGTCAAGGAATTTTGTGTGAGGATATGTTGAAATTGTACTCAAATACTTACATATGTTTGATAAATGGTTGTATTGTAAAGATCGAAAGAGACTCAACTCGCTCTCATTGATTAAAACAAGATAGTTAATTTTGAAAGTCATGGATGATTGCATGCTAGATTAATTGCCTATTAGCATATTGGTAGTTGTTTCATTGAGGCTAAACTAGGGTGTATATATATTAGACATTATTGTTCTAAGATATACTTGTGTATATATTCTAATAAAATACGTAGTGAATAAGATAAAATTGTCTTTAAATTAAAATGAAAACGTGTATCAAAGGATTAGTTAAGTACCTACCATAAACCTTATTATGCTTCAAAGCAAACTAAGAAGTCCAATGGGTGTAACATAAAATTTGTGCGGGCATTACTATACCCCCTCAACTCACTTAGATCAAACAAGCAAATTTCGAATTACACTCAAATACAATAATAAGGCTCTCCCTCTAAATACAACATAATTCAAAAAAAAAAAAAACAAAAAAAAAAAAAAAAAAAACAAACAAACAAACAAAATTTGATTCTCTGGCCAATAACATCGTTATCCACCTAATGTAAACAAATAATTAGGGATTACAATAATACGATAAAAGCGTTGTATAGATCAGAGATTCTTTTATCCTCCATGATTACTATAGTTAGGTATATATAATTACTCTAATTTAATCATAAAACCTTTAATCCCTTAACCGGCCAATATCATAATGTGCCCGTGATCATGACAACAGAAATTAAAAGTAATCATATTCATTAATATAATTACTCTATTTTTGTATTTAATCAAGGTCTTAAGTACTCCTTGATCTTCTGCGAAGGTCAGAAAAAGAATAATTATATGAGTTCCTACGCACCCCACGCGTCAATTATAATAATCATATTATTAATTTTTATAATAAGGTGCTCTTAATTATATTCATCTCCTGATCCAATGAACCTGTTGAGGAATTGTTTTTAACATATGAAACAAATGAAGGTGCATTTTGAGCTGGCAAGTTAGCCCTTCAGGGAACATCCTAACCATAGTTCGTTTATTTTTATACTATAATATATATATGATCATATAATATAAAGTTTTATCTTTATTTTTTTTTATATGAGATGATCATATAATATAAAGTATTTTTTGTTATGGCATGGAATTAAAAGGGCCAATGGTTCATTATTTGTGGTTTAGATCTGAAGTTTATGTGATCAAGTATCTAACTTTCAGTTTATTGAAATAAATCTTTTTAATTAAATGATAAGTTATTGGATTATTGCTAGAATTATGACACGAAATCAGCAAACTCAAGCGCCTAATAATATGATTAGGGAATATCTGATATAACTAATTAGCAAGAGAACATGATGAATCAGATTCATGAACATTTCAAGCAATGTGATTTGATAGAGAATATGCATATTGTGGTGTACTTAAAGTAACTAATGTCTAGTTGGATTGGATTCGCAATATAGTTTAAGGCATTAATATAAGATTTTAGATTAGCTTATCATTTCTTCTAAGTTTAGACATTTTGTTATAATTAAGATTTAGTTTAATGGATTATACTTAAAGGGATCGTAACCTTTTCACTTTGTTCTGAATTTGTGGGAGACTTTTTTTCATGCAATTTTTTTTGATATTTTTTTTTTTTATTAAAGGTTTTAAATCAATCAGGTTCATAAACTTTTATATGTACAATCTTTTTGTCAATGTTGTCATGTCATTCCTTTAGTTTTAATTTCTAGTTGAGATTATGATGAGTTATTATATTGTAGAATATATTTTTGGTCAAAGGATCGGAAAGAATTTAATGTTATTTTTCAAGAAAGCTAATGATATTTCATGCGATGTGTATGGTGAAATTCTACTTAAATTTTATCCAAATTTACTATTAAATATTTAATACATATTATAATTGAGATCATATTAAAGTGTATTAAATACATAAAACGTATTCCCTATGGATATGTTATGCAAATGTCCTTATAGATTAGCTCCCTTTGCCTAGAACTTGAAGACCACCGTCACAACACCACATAGATTAGCTCCCTTTGCCTAGACCTTGAAGACCACCATCACAACACCTCATTACACACACGATAGAAGTCATAGATTACAATCACACAAGTTACACAAAACTACCACTAGATCTCAAGTAGAACACATAAAAATCATTCACATACAATATATATTAAAAAAAAAATTTGAAAGACAAATTTGTCCACTTTATATAGAAAAACAAATGATGAGTGGCTCTAGAAAAATTAATTAAGAAGAATATACATTCCGTACAAGACTAGAATAGTGGGGAAAAAAAAACCCCTTCTCGACATGATAATAAAAATAAAATTGTAAGTGCATGAAACGAACCAATGTGGGTGTTACACAAATACACTTAAACTTTTAATTAAGGATAAAAAGCAAGAGACAAGAAGGCGAAGATAGTCAAGGGAACACAAATTGCATGCGCCCAAAAACCTTAGCAGTGGCCTTAGATTCCCCCACGGCCACTTCCCTTTTTCAAAAATTTCACCCTACCAAAGTTTTAAGCATACTCTTCTTGATCCAAACTCCAACCTCCCCTACTACCCCCCTATTCCTATCTCATCTATTTGACGTCTGTCTAGTGACATTATAATACCAAATTAATAGTTTTTGTTTCGTGTGGATCTGAACTTGATTAATTTTGTAATATGTTTTTCTCAAGATCAATAAAACTCTTCGATCTCCTTAGTGAATCATATTAATTATTAAACATTTGTTTGTTCTTGTTTGTTAATTTCAGTTAAAATTTTAACAAAAGAATTATCTTATTCGAACAATAATTCATTGTGGACAAAACCCTAATAGGGATATTGTGTCACATCCAATCATCTATTCAATCACGCTCATGTGAGAGAATTTTTTCAGACATATATTTTTTTTTTTCTGGTTTTCAAAATTCACACTATTTTTATGTTGAATTGCCTAAGCTCAGCTTTAACCCTAAACTCTCAGCATTTCTGTTCTAGGTATAAGTTTGTTGGACCACAACTAGTAGTAACCATTGGCAACCCTTTGACCTCAATCAATATGTATATGATAAAGTCCGCTACATGCATCTCAAGCACTTGAGTCAAACTCGATGAATATTTGAGTCACACAGACCTAAACTAAAGCACCAATATAATTGACTTTGTTATGTGTCACTAACAACTGATAACAAGCATCAATTCATACAATCTCAATACGTGTACTCAATCAATTCAAATTATACTCGTACTATATATATAGACTTTCTTGCTAGCAATATGTGTTCGATTATGATGATGATTCAATTAACTATACACACTCACACAATAAAAAAAAATTCAAATTAAACTCCTACTACATACATATGTAGGCTTGCTAGCAATGTGTGATTATGATGATGATTCAAGTAACTATGCACACAATATAGCTAGATTCTCTCTAGCCCAAATTAAAGCAAGAAACAAAATAACAATAAAAATAGGAAATGCTTTAAAAATGAAGCTCAACTTTAGAAATGGGGTCATCCTCATAAGTCACAAGTGATAAATATGTCGTTTAATTTTGGTTCCTCTAGGTCCCTATAATTCCTAATCACATAAAAAAACCTTTTTCATGGGAGTTGAAAAATAATAATGTTGGGACCAGAAAGCAAAGAAAAAACCTTTTAAAAAAAGGGTTAACTAAATTGTTATGGCTGAGTCTCAGGCTTTTTGAGCACACTCGCAGTGCAGTCCCACCCAAAGGACTACCTCGGCCCCACCCTGCGCCTCCGTCCACCGGCAACGCGTGCATGTCTTCTATCTCGATACCCGCTATATCTGCACTTGCTAAACCCTACATGCATGTGAATTGTCAAGTGTGAACATCCCTTTTGGTACTACTAGCTACTCTAGAATATTACCTAGTAATTTTTATTTTTCCGTTATTAATATAAAAACACCCGTTAATTCATTTTAAAGTACGAGATATATTATGTATCTGTAATGAAAAATGAAGTTAAAAGTTAAGTAAAATTATACTTTTGAGGTTCTGATAGTAATTTTTATTTTTATTTTCCTGAGTAAAGGAATACTACACACGAATTGATCTATGAATACTAAGAATTTGAAGGTCCGTGGTTGAAAATTGGCCAAACTGTATACTTCGTGTATAAATTATTACTCCATATTATTTTTATTATTTATTATGGATTTTTTTTTTTTTTTTTTTTTTTTTGGGAGGGCGTTTAAAAGTTAAACAACTTGGGTAGAAATTGAATGGTACAATAGTAGATACTAGGGTAGCTAGGTTGGAGGACCACTTGAAGATAGCAAAAAAAGAGTTGAAGTTGAAGTGATCGATGACTTCCAAGAGTTCCCTAAATTGAAGTACTTTACAATTGATTTGTCTTCACTAGATTTAGTAATCTACAGTAATCTTTTTCTGATAAAACATCTTGGATAAGCTCAACTTAGCTTGTACGATATTTTTGTAAGGAAAATCTTGCATTAAAGTATAAAATTCATCTTACTTATTGATTATTGTGCATCATTTATTCTATTATTATGTGCAATTGTTTCATTTTGTAGGGTTATGTAACTTATGTTTTCTACTTTCGTCTAATTCTTTTTATTGGTTGCGCTTTTGATATTTTCTTTATATGGAGTAGCATCTTGACTGATGTTGTGTGAGGCATTTATACGGATTATAATTATATATTGAAATCATGTAAAACTGAAGCTAACTATGAAGTAGGGTTAAGATGACCAACAAGGAGAACTAATTTAATGCACAACATTGAAATACTGCTTCATAACATAAAGAATAGGTGTCCGAAATTAGTGACAACTTTCTAATATTGAAGTTATTACTGATAACGTTGTACCATCAACTAAGTGTGTGATGCAACAAATGAAATTGTCATTTTTTTTTTCTAGAAAAACAACATTAAGAGGTTATAGCTAGCCTAAATAAAGCTAAAGGATTCCATTTGTAAATATTTGACTAAATTAATTGACATAATTCAAGGTTTAGCTTTACTATCCATGCATGATCAAAAAGGCAAATAGGTCTTTTATTTGACACAAAGATTTCAAAGTTAGGCCTACCTTAAAAATAACCTTACTACACGCCCTAAATTATGCTTCGTCGTCCCACTTATGTTATGTTATTAGTACTAACCAAGGTAAATGGACTAACTTTTTCTTAATATTATTTATGGGGAAATTGAAGAAGGGAGAAGTTTCTTATAGACAAAGTATAGTGATTTGCTTTTTCTTCTTTACTCTCTAACTAATATATATATGGATGATTGACATGCATAATATAAAAACTAAGGTGTATACATAATTAAGGTATATATATTATGTAGTGATCATATGTCAACAAACTTAAATGCAATTACAGACTTATGTCCCCCTTTTTGCATATACATGTAAAATCTAAGTGACATGAAGTCATGAACATATATATTCCTTATGAAAGTTGAAAAATCTGATAATATAAATACTAGAAACATAATTTTATATTACTTACATAATCTTAATAATATTAATGAATAAAATCATAATTAATATATAAGCTGTATGCCAGTTAGAAAGTACATGGAGATGTAATCTTAGATTGATTTTCTTAGTACTCTATCCACATGCTCCAATTAAACATCCACAATCATTGTGGTTGGATATATTTGATTAAAATCCAACCAATTAGACCCACCTATTTTAAAATTAATAATATTACATCATACAATATGATCATGCATATATATAACTCCTCCATTATTTAAGCACTAGCTAACCCCTCTTATTATTCCTAATAATCTGATCTCCCTTAAATGTTGCATCTTACAATAATTAACTTACAGCAATATAATTAATTAATCAACTAATTAAGTAATTAATAAAAGAGGTATCAAAATAATAAAGCAATTGGTAGATTAATATTGAAGATCCTGCGGCTAGAGTTAGAACTTTTGGACTATTCCAAGAGGTACTCACAAAGATCGTACGGTGAGGATCATTTTGTCGGCGGGCCCGGTGGGTGATGCTACTAACTTGGTCTTGATTTAATTTGGATTATCATTAAATTTAATTTAATTTAATTTAATTTGTACTATTCATTTTAATTATTTAATTAAGTCATCAGCCAACTGTATCAGATTACATACATTACTTGGCTCCATGTGATTCTCCAATCGGCCGTCTTGTTAGCTAATTAAGCTGGAGCTCTCTATTATTCTTCCACTATTATTCTCTATTTATTTCTTTCTTACATTTTTTTTAGTATCTTTTAATCTTCGTTATGTTGCGAGTATTTTGAACTAGATCGATATATACGAGATTTGATCACAAGTTTAAGTACCATGTATTCTTCAAGAATTAACCAACTGAATTAGCTAGCTAGCTGATGATCATCCACTTCGTGAAATACTTACTTTGTCCTTCGTTACTTTTTTTTTTTTAATAACACTATGTGTTTACGTTACTTATTAGAGATACTATTAAATTAGTAGTCTTGATACGTTCTAAAACTTAAAAAACGTTACTCCATATGATTTATGTACGGTGTTCCCCTCATCCATTAAGCTATACGACTAAGAGTAACAAGGATCATCATACATATCATTAATGCATGATAATAACTTAATAATGATTTAGGTTCTAATATAAAAATACCCTTTAATTAGCTGGTGATATTCTCTTATAAGTTATAACACCGCCCTCCAAAGAAAAAGGAAAACTATATCATAAACATAATTAATCAATAAAAAAAAGGGGGTAGATAATGTGATGATCCTAGTCCTATAATAAGTGTGTATATTTAGGAGGGCATGGTATCATTAATTAATTAATTAAAGAAATAATATAAAGGATCAGACTTAATAGAGGGGGTATAATAAGGCCTGCAGCAATTGCTGGGACTGTCAATAACATCTCATCTATATTTCCATTTTCTCTCTCCTCCTAACCAAATTAGCTCCTCACAAATCTAAAATCAGATTGGTTAAAGAGTTTTATTCTGGGATTTGTTTGGCATGCCAAAAGTTGGAACACCCAAAACCACCAAACTCCAACAACAATAACAATAATTCTCATAGGTTTCTGTGTTTGCTAGTACTACTAGTTACATACCAAGTTTATTATATATAAACCATTTCATATACTATATCATCACTAGTGTATATCTGAAATTTATATATTCTTCCCTTTTTTATTTTGGTCCCTCTCTTTTTTATTTCCTCCTCTTACTATATATATATTTGAAGATTTACTTCCAGATCAGGTGATCTAATCCCTTTCACTTTCAACCAAATCTTATATTCAGAGTTTGTAAAAAGGAAAATTTCCTTGCCTTCTTCATCATATCATATATCATCATCTTCCTATCCTTTCTTTTTTTTGTTGAGAGGACCGGAAATTGTCGTCAGTGCATTAATCAAGGAACAAAGTGTCCATCAGTACATACGGAGAGATCGTCATCAATCGATCTTCAAGTGAATCATTGTTGGTCCATCTTCTCATCTAAATCCGAGATATTTTACAGGTAATTAAGAATATTTTTTTTTATGTTCTAAATTTGAATTTAGAAAGTTTTATAAATTTCATGTATGTTTGAATTGTACTCCTGATGTGAAGGAAAGAATAATCAATAAGATCCACAATAAATAAAAACTGTAGAGAAGCATGCAAAGTCACAGAATTTTAAAAGTGATAGAGAAATAAAGGAGATGAGTATATGTGTGATTAAAACTTGGTGAAAATGATTTGTCACTTACTAGAAATATCTAATTTAGCTAACTGGCTAGAAATCTACATATAACCTAAGGTTTGATTTCATTTGGATGTGTTTTATATGGCCCCTACAATTTGATGGGTAAGATATTATTTGGAAACTTGCAGGGCCATTAATATTCTTCTGGGCATATCTTATCACATTACGACACATAGTATAGAATTGCACACGCAACTTATAAGAGAGTTTTATGTTATTACGTTAAGATTCAAACTTAATATGTTACATCACATCAACATTTTAAATTGTTAAGAAATAGTCCATTGATAATTTAAGCAATAAATTATATGAAACAAATTATATGGAGTAATAGAGGTGTACAAAAATATACAAGCTAATGTACACCAAATTACCTTTTCATAAGAGGTCCAAAATAATGCCCTACTATTCTACTATGTTTTTTTTTTTTTTTTTTTTTGTCATATTGCTTGGTCTTAACCAATCAAATAGGGAAATAGAAATTGTCATAAAATCTTAAGTGTCTTTCTTTCTATTAATTCCTTCCTAATTTTTTTTTCTCCATATTTCAGGAACAAGATCGGAAGAAGACTTGATTCTACAATCGTTTTCTTAAAAAAAAAAAAAAAAACTATCGTTTTTTTTTTTCTTTCTTCAACAAATGGAGACTCAAAAGTCCAATAATGATAAAGAATTTATGCGAATGGCGATGCTAAAGCATGAAGAAACATTCAGAGAACAGGTAATAATAAATATTTACATACTTTATATCTTTGAATTTTTTGTATAAACTACTTATATATAATTAACAATATAAATTCCGTTGTAATTAACATGATTAAAATTATTGAATTTTAGGTGAGTGAACTTCATCGTTTATACCGAATTCAGAAGGTGCTAATGGAAAGTGTTGGAGTAAGCCAACAACAACAACAACAAAAACCGCAAAAACTCGAGCGTTACCCTTTGGTCAAAAGCAGCCAAAAAGCCTTTACAATTGGTCATTATCAACAACAACTAATTCTACAAGCACAAGCACAAAGAGATAACATTGCGAAAACGAAGATCAACCACAACGATATTATGGTGGGATTAAATGTAATGCGACCTGATAATCAAGTATTATTAACAAGCAACGGCGGTCCAAGACCATCCCAAGCTTATGAATACATTGCAGAATCCAAGGGCAATAATAATAATAATACTAAAATGATGGTGTTAGATGAAGGTGATGAGATTGAGCTCACTCTAAGCTTAGGTCCAACTACATATAACCCGAGACGAAGAAAGAATGGCAAGTCGGAGTCAGGTCAAAGTATATCGTCTTCCTCAACGGGGTCAAGCCAGACTAGAAAAACAAGTCCGAAGAATAATAATACTAGTACTACCACTAGTAGAAGCTCAATGACGACGACGACATGGGGTGGTTTTCCTCAAGGTTCTGGCATCGAACCCGGGTTCTCGAATAGTCAACAAAATAATAATCCTCCATGGTTGTACCAAGCTTTGAGTTTGAAGCTGACTTAACCAACTGAGTTTATTAGGTTCAGTTTATCTGTAGTTTTGTGTGGAGTTGTTCTTTTGTTTATTTTAATTTTTTATTTTTTTTTTTTAACTTTTTAAAAAAAAAAATCTCTTTTGCTGTTAGTTTTATTTGGAGACTAATGGAGAAGCTATTTGACAGATTGATCAGGCATTAGTAGAGGCCTTTTGTAAAAAGTTTAAAATTGTTATTGAAATGACAACCTTGTTAATCTTACAAAAGATTAGTCATTAGATTTGTTAAAACTTCCTATTTGTAGAGTACGTATGTACTTCATATAATGTTGATGTTCGGATTTAGTTATCACATTTCTCATTCAAAACATGAATTCTATTGGGTTAAAGATATAAGAAGTACTTTACATGTTTAGATTTAGATTTTTTTTTTTTCAATTTAAAATGTAATGTTGAATTAGTTTTTTTTTTTTTTTTTTTTTTTTTTTTTTTTGAACGAATGTTGAATTAGTTATGCAGTTTAGAAAATGGATTTGGTAAAGATATTATATGGGACCTAGATTTTAGCACAAAAAAATGGCAAAGATTCTATGGCTGGAAATGGTATCAGCAGAACTAGACAAATATTGTCAGTTGTTGTATCCTTGATTCCTGGCTATGTACAAGTTTAGTTGTATGATGAGACAGGTTCCAAGATCTTCATCAATTTCTACCCATTATGCCTAACCTGTAAATAACACCTTGCTTCAATTCATTTCTTAAATTAAAGGATTGAATTTAGAAAGTAGGAATTTCATTTTTACATCCTTGCTATTGTATATGCCTATTCGAGCTTCTAAATTTGCTATTCAAACTCATTGCGTGTGCGCGTGATTAGAGGGAAGGATAAACAAAATCTACCCTAAAGAGCGCCTATTGAAATTTGATCCCATAACTTATCATTGGCCAAGTCTTACTCCACTTTAAGATTGAATCTCTTTTTTTTCACTTTAAGATTGTTTCAAGAATTGGTGTAAACTGCATGTTTACAATGCAATCTCTAGATGGGCATCTCACACTAATTTCTTTTTTTAGTATTTTATTGATCTAATATGATAATATCTCTCCATTAATTCTAATACTAATACATGCATATTTCATATTGTATACTGTAATTAAATTGACTTAGCTGAAAATAAATCCAACAAAGAGATATGATACCGCAACATCTTCTAAGAAATAAATGAAAGCATATGACCAATTATTCCCGTCCCACGTTGTAGTTTCTTCATAAAAGACAGTAGCTAATTAATTTCGTTGTCTTAATTAGTTTAATTACGCTGCCCTAATGAATTAGTAGAATATCAAACTAACCACGCTATTTAAGATAATTAAACAGATAGAGATATATAATACGTTAAATAGTGTACAATTGCCTCCTTCTTATGTTACGGTTTTACGGACTGTACTGGGCAAATATATCATCTTTGAGCTTGAGGTAGATTGTCCATTTGATTAGTACATTATCTACTCCAAATTCAAAATATATGACAAAATCATATACTCTGTATATATCGATCTGTGTTATTAGTACTTAATAATTTTAATTTTAATCTTTCCTATTATTAATAGAACTCGTAAATGAGTATAACATTAATATAAACGCGATTACAAATTTACGAGTATATTTCCACGTCACCTTTTGACTCTTTATAGAGCAAAGTTCACAAAGTTCACTTTATTAAGAAGTGAGACAAAACTATGCACATAGGGTTGCAAATGCGGTTACGTTAATGAGAAGAGAGAGGGCACAAAGAGACGGTACCAATTAAGCTGAAATTACAGATAAGAAATTTACCTATTAAGATAATAAAGCGATTTCAAAAGAGCACCTTAAACAAAATTACAGAATAAACAAAAAAGGACGGAGGAAGTAACGTATAATAATGTAATCCCCTTGATAAGTTCTCTTAGTTTATTATCTAGACAACAAAGGGAGTATAATAGTGTATAAGTTGTTGAAAAGATAGTAGAATATACAGTAGTAGTCTTGTAAGAGTATAGTTGGAACCTGCAAAAATAGTTGATTTTGAATTGTTTGTGTCTGCCACCAAATGGTAACAAGAGATTCCTTGTCTTGAATTAATTAAATTACAAACCAGCTACTACCATCAATGGTTTTGCCCTGTCCTCATAATTTAGCTAATTAATGATTTCTGTTTAATTTTGGAAAAACATTATTTGGAAGTATCCTAATCTTCTTCCCCAAAGATAGAACTTTCCTGTAACCAACTGTGTAGTGTTACATTGTATGTATGACCCAGAATCATGCTTTGCTAGCCTGTCCTTTTTTTTTTACTCTATCTTTACTTTAAACTTTCTTTTTTGATTTCATATGTATAAAGGATACTTTCTAAGACGACCCCCACCACCGAATCATTCATTTCGAGTTTTTCTTGCTAATTAGGGGTGTGTTCTATTCTCCTTATTTATGATTATTTGATCGATATTTGTATAAATTTAGCTAAATCTTAATGGTTTGGTTTAGTCACATCTGAATTTTTCTAGTCTAATTATAATAAAAAGTTCAAGAGAGAATAGTATAACTGTATAAATGTCCCAAGTATCGTTGTCTTTCACGATTTTATCTTTCAAATTGTCCTTACACATTCTGCTTTTGTTATGATATATGTGTAATTCTAATTGTTTTGACTTTTCAACATTTATTGATACTAAATAATTGTACTTTAACACGGAGAATAGACTAATAGTTGTGTTGTCATTTTTCATCAATTATGTTGTTATTTTTAGTCATTTAAATTAGTTATCTAGACGGTCACATGTTACAAAATTCAATTATTTTTCTACTGATCTTGACTGAATATAAATATTTATTACTGATTAAAATCAATTTTTACCTAGTCAAGATAATTTCTACAAATTAATCATTATTGGATCATTATAGTACTGTTTTTGTTTATTAAATTTTTGATTTACACTTATTGGAGAACAGATTGTTATAAGATGGGCTTTTGAATGAGATGGCTCATTTTTTAAGGCCCAAATGAATGATAATTGCATATAATTCTACCTGACCAGCCCAATTTCCCTTTGACCGGTAAATTAGGCATGGAGTTAAAAAATCTCATTAAAGGATGAATTTAACTACTACCTCCGTTAATTATTATGTGCAACAAAGGGGTATTATTTGTGAGACATAAAATATTTCTTTGTTGCACATAATAATTAACGGAGGTAGTACTTAAGTGCTTCCTCTGGAATTCAGACAATTGAACTCCATCAAACCTCTGAAAATGGTGATCTAAGTATTATAGCAAATCATTAACACCACCATATAGCAATCCTAGGCTAAATCAAGTGTCGCCCATGATTCAATAAAAGCAATACTAATAATACTTCCTCCGTTTTTTTATTATTGCACCATAGGGGTTGGGTGTAAATATTTTGGTAGTGGAAAAAAGTAAGAAAGAGAAAGATAAAAATACAAAATTGCCCATGTAACATATTGATAAACTAAAAAGTAAGTGTGAAAAAGAAAGGGTATGTTGGGTATTTGTAATGTGAACACATATAATTTTTTTCCTAAAGAGGAAATGGTGCAATATTTGTGAAACTTCCTAAAAAGGAAAGTGGTGCAATAATAAAAGAACGGAGGAAGTATTGATTATATCATGTTTATGATATAAAATGAATTTTACAGATAATATACAAATACATATACTACACAACAATACATTTAGCAAACCGAAGTTGAAGAAAAGAAAGTGCAGTTTTTTTTTCTCAATCCTCAAAATACTGACTGAATCATGAGCTCAAACTGTACATTACCAAAAAAGTCCTACAAGACAAACCATGTAAATCGAATTTTAAGAGATGGAATGGCGACGACCCTTACTAGCCTTAGCACGGCGAGGAGTTGAGAGTACTCCTCCATCAGCAGGAATAAGAAGCCTCCCTAATTTCTTCACAGAGGTCATAAAAGACTTCCTAGGCAAAGGCGGCTTTTGATCAGAAGCAGACGTAGTACTTTTTGCAGGACTGCTAGTAACAGATGTATTATTATCAATCATATTCTTAGGTTTCTCAACTTCCTTCAACTTCATTTTTAATTTAAGGAGCTCAATTTTCAGGTCCTCATTCTCCCGCTTAAGCTTTACAAGCTCATCTGCAGAGGGTGTAGTCGAGGAGTAAAGGTTCAGAGTTTTGCTAGGGATTATGGCTCCTGTAGAGGAGTTGAAATTGCTGTCATTATTTTCATTCATGGACTCACGAAGGCGTTGCTGCTCGTAGTAGAGGACTTGAACAACTGTTTGGACAGGAAGACGGTCATTTTGAGCCGCATGAGCACATGCCTCCCTTGATAGCTTCTGGCAATCCATTAAGCTGCACACTTTCTTCCTCTCCAGGTCAATTAGTGTAGGATGAGCCTGCAAAGTTTTCTAACAAACTTGCACAACAACGTTTTTTCTCTCAACCTTATACAACAAATGCAATATGATATTATGGACGGCCATTCATATTTTAGTGCAAATTTTGAGATAATCAAGGTATTTTTTCTCATTCATATTTGCAAAATCTAGAACTATTTTAAGGTGATGAGTGTATGATATCTTTATCAACTGTTCAAGTAGACAGGCATGGAATACGTGGACTATATCTTAGGGAGGAACACCTGATCTCAGGGATCGGTCTACAAAACAGGCCAATCCTAAATGCGTCGATACAACAATACATAATGTGATAATGATATAAAAATATTCAGTGTTTATATATTTGACCTTAAATTCAAACATGACATATTGTATTATTTCAGGATGAAAGAAATCTGAAGCAATAAGAAGTAAAAGCGACAATAGCTGCAATAAGATAACAGAACTTTGCAGGTATTTTAATTCGAATTAGCAGCTCTTTGATCAGTGGAATTAATATCAATAAAGTAGATGATGTTATTATACTGAATTTGCAAAATTAAACAGAACATACCTTGAGGAAAATGTCTATAGCTCTATACATCCCATCCTCAGTGACTCGAGCTTGTTCAGGAATGATCTCAGCTAGACCAGTAAATTTGGAAACTGTCAAATTTCGATCAGAGGCAATCTCAGCCAAGTAACTTTCCATCAATCTCCCCACTCTTTCCAAGTCATTAGAAGGAGGAAATACATGTTCCTCCCCAGCACCATAACCCAGATGATTACCCTCCACTTCGCTCTCAAGGAAGTTCATCATGATCCTCCTTACTGAATCCACATCAAACAAGGTGTCCCCAGTGAAACAATATGAAGGTATCAAAAGGTCATCTAAGGCTGCCTGACCAAGTTGTAAGGCCATCCTCTTTTCCAAATCAAGGCGGCAAGCAACTGTTGTCTCGAGCCATATTGAAGAACGAAGCAATGTGGCTAGGAAACTAACTGATAACACATTTTTTTCCCTGGGAAGCAGGCTTACTATGGTCTCTAAGACAACCCTCTTTTCATGTTCTTGCTTGGGCTCCAATTTCTTCCTCCCCTTACCGATCACCTCCTGCTCCACAAGATCATAACAGTGTGTGAATTTATGAAAGAGATAGGGAGAAGTTATCATAAACAATGCCTAGAATAACACTCTTGTGTGGTTTTCTATAATGACTCAATTGGGTCAAAAAAATTAGTATTGGGGAGGAAAATTGATTAGTTCCTTAGGTCGAGTGCAAAGTATTTCTCAGATACAAATTCCTAACATTAAAAGTTTTATAGGACAAGGCTATCATTGTTTTAAAACACAATATATTCAAGGGGCAAATTTAAAAATACTTTTCCAACTGTAAGAAGATAAATTACTACACAAATCCGAATCAAGAAGAATCAGGGCATGAAGAAAAGCGGAACCAGAAAGGCAGAAAGGAACATATTCTCTCCTGATATTAAATATTTCCTACATTGACGGGAATTTGTAAATGTTTTTCCCTTACTCTCTGATTTTATACCATCAAATAACAGAAGTGGAAACCGAAGATGCAAAAACATAGGTTAGGAATTTGAACAGCTAAATAAAACATGAACAAAAAGTAATTGAGGAGGGCATCTCACCAAACCTCTAAGAGACTTTTGAGCATAGAGCATGAGTAGTGGACCAAGAGCATATTGCTTAAATCCTCTAGCTGTCATTGCTATCAGAACCCTTTGAAACATATCAATTCTAAGTGTAGTTAAATCTTCTGCCCACCAAAACTCCACGATAGGTTTTTGCTGAGGAACTAATGAAGAATTGATTTCTTCAATGCCGCCTTCCATCCTGTTGGTCCCTGAGAATTGGCTATCCTTGCAGGCTAGAAAAGCTATAGCGTCAACACAACGACTCACTACCTTTACTTGCTCTGCCATAGGTAGCAGGCTTTCTGATGTAAGCAGAATCGAAACACAGGAAGAAAGGCTCTTTAATGCTACTTCATTCAAGTATGTCTCAGTCCTTCCAACAAGGTTCTCTACTGCAAAATCTTCTGTCATTTCAAGATACTCAGCCGCACATCGAAGCATGGCAATGTTTTCAGTGCTTATCTCAAAATTAATCCCATAGCAGAACTTTGCTGCAAGCTCAAAAGCTTCTGCTCCTCCCGGAATGTCCCGAATTTCAACGTTGCAGACATCAGAATCATTAGATTCTGATACCAATTTCTTAAGGTATCCACATTTTGACAGGAGTGGGAACTGCACTTAACATAAAAAGTATATAAACCTTCAGCTACGCTTATGTTAAGTGCCATTTTTTTTTTTCACATCAAATAAAATAAATTTATAAAAAAAAAGGAAGATGGATGTTTTTGTTGTATAAGATTTTCCTTTTTTCAACTATAACAGTGAAAATTACCTTGTGCAAAGAAAAGGAATCATCACCAATACGAATGGTGACATCACTAGGAATTTCCTGAGAGATAATCCTGCAATTACAAAAGTTACATCAATAATCTCCTGTTTATTAATGATTATAATTTAATTTTTATGATAAACTTTCAAGATACATACATCTCTAGGAAAAAAAGTCGGTGATATATATTATAATAATTAAAGCATTAACATAAATATATAAATAGGAGATGAGAGGCAAACCATTCATTTGTTCTCTTCATAGCTGAAGACAGCAGCTCTTTCTTCTTAGAGGACATGTCACCAGTAGTAAGTGGAGCTTCTTCTTGATCAAGTCCCATCATGAAAAGGATCGAAAACCGAAACCAAAATCCTTTATTATCATAATCACATCAGAACAGTGCCATAATATAAGGCCATAAAAGCAGCAGTAAAGAAGACAAAGTAGAACCAACTTCACCCCAAGAAAAAAAAAAAAGTTGTGGTGAAAAAAGTCACTCAATCAAACTGAAATGATTTCCTTTTCTTTCCTGGGTACTACTATGTTTTCTACCCTGATCTTTTTTTCACAATGAAAATCCTGAACTAAATTTTGTTCAGTGACAGTAGAAGCTCAATTTCCAATGAAGAATTATGTAAGAAATAATGTTGGTAATACACAATCATCGAACCTGTGAAATTACACAAATGGGTCTCGAGTATGAGGATGAAAGCCACCATAGAAAGTGTCACATCTTGGTAGGGAATAATGATAATGAAAATGGACAGATATGTCAAATGAAGGATGTCCTCCAAAATCTCTCCATAATTGTGTGGTAGTAAGCTGAGGAAGATAACAAAATAGGATCAGATAGAGTGCTTTGCTAAATAGACCTTGTACTTCATATGTAATTATGTAAAACACTAGTTAAAAGTCTCGCTGGATTTTCCATGTGGGAAACATCTCAAATCCAACTATCCAAGAAGTACCCATGTTTACCTGTCCTAATCATCATCAATATTGAAGAAAATACGAACCATCACTTGTAGCTAGTTGTGATTAAAAGTTATCGTGGGGGGTGAATGTCAAGCAGCTTAGTTGGTAACGATGTTTAGGGGTACATTTGCATGCCAAGAATAGAAACTCGGTTTTATCTTACCATCATTAATAATCAGTCCAAAATGGGCATCATAATGGAGATTATTTCAATGTTTTAGTTGGTTTTAACATATATGAGAGAGGGGTTGAAAATGTGTCTCAATCAGCATTTATTTCTTCGCAACAATATAAGAAAACGGTCACAACGGATTGGATTTTGCTTGTATGTAAAATTCAAATGTACACAACAACCAACAAACACTAGCTTGTACAGAACTACTGATAGACTCCAGAATGCACGTACTGTGAGCAATAGAGGCAATCTTTAGTTCTTGTACGAAAATTATTGATTTGCGGCATTCAAAACACCAGTAATATTGTTCTTATAATCAAACTACTGTAATTAACTTTGGACAATCTTGTCAAAATTCATGTATATTCTATATATTATCAGTTGGGCCTATTTAAATTAGCCAAAGCAGTGATGCTAACAACCATCACGCTTTACCAACATATATATGTATGCATGGTGCAGCCTGGAGTACCCAGAATGTGGCTCTACTAAGTGACAAACACAAGCCTCTCCATGCGCGTGTGCCGCGTGCGTGATGTGCACATTCCAAATCAGGAGCGCTATCTTGGGTACTCCCGGGTGCACGAAAAAATTGCCACATTCTTACAGATTAATGATCCAGCTATCCACATGGATCCACCGATTGGCTTGTTTGATCTTAACCAGCCTTGAAAAGTCCTACCAAGCCAGAAGACAAGGAAAAAAACATTATTAGATCAAATTTGTAACAGATAAGGTAACATAGAAATGTTTGCATACCCCAAAAGGCTCAGATCTGTCAAGATCAGAGTGCTTTATCTTTTCTAGAAGACTTCAATTAATAATTGATAGAATTATGCAAACTTTCCCCAGGAAAAGTTATCTACGGCCCCTCTATTTTTATTTATTTTTTTTTTTTCTGGAGAAAAAAAATACTTGTATGAAGACTTGAACCTAAGACTACGGCCCTCTCTTTTAGTTTTCTTTCATTTTCATATTTAGAAATCAAGGAGACACCAGTAGGTGACCCAAGTCAAATAGTTTCCCCACAAGGAAAACCAGCACCAGAAGATGAGCTTTCTAGAATAAAATTAGAGTACTTTTCTTTCATGACAAGAATCAAGACAGCACATGTTATCAGCGGGATTTTCTGCATAAAATTGAGAAACTATTAACATATCAGGGTCAGTACTTTGTTACAATCTGTATTGGAACACCCAAAGTCATCATTCTCAAGCCAAATGACACATAACAAGAAGACTTCTATACTCTACCATTCAAACCCACACACACACACACACACACACAAAAGAAGTATGTTAAGGCATGTAACTAGCTGCAGTTTGGGGTTAAAAAAAAAAAAGGGAAATAGTCATGTCAGTAAATATGAAAACATCATACCATAGCCAACTCGTGCCAATAGTTGAGGTTCACAATCTATTTTGCAGCCATCATTTTTCTGGGTCGAGTAGTCACCCATTGATTGATTGAGTGGTCGACCATTAATCATTTGATCCTGTAAAATGTAAATCAGAAAAGTACCAACTACAGTTATAATCTTATAATAGCCATGGGAGAGAAAGCAATAGATGAAGGTTAACATATTGCTAAAAAAAATATTGAAGCTTTTGTTTAAGTCAAATCACATCAATATATCATCATGCAGATAAAATGATAAATGGGTCCTTCAGGATACAATGCTGTTATTGCATTATACAGACACATATCTTTTGTTGAGCTGTAAGCTACCTACTCTATTTTTACACTAACATTTGGATTCTTCACACCTAGAAAAGGATTGGTAATGATCCAGAAGGGAGAAAGAGAAAGCACTGTTCAAGTAGCTACCAGCTAGCTACAAGAGCAAGAGGCTGCTCTTTCTGGCATTATATTACCCACAAAGAAAAACATAAAACCACTTAAAGACAACAATATGCAAACAATGCATCTGTAATTATTGAGACAAAGGCCACATGCATAAAGGTTTTTGTTTGTGTTATCTCATTTAATAAAAGTTATGAAATTGAACGCTCAACCACTGGGGCATAATTTCATATGTTCCCTCCCCTTCACAGACCCAATGTCATTTATCAACCAAGACGAAATGCATATATATACAGAATGTTGGAATAACAGCATGTTTAAGATGATTAAACACAAAAAACTAATACTCCGTAATAATTTAACATATAATCATATGCTAAACTGGCATATCAATTGACATGAAGCACTTGTCGCAACTGACAGAAGCAAAGGGGTCATGACTGGAAGTAGCCTAAAGGCTTTAAAAAGTTCTGACATGATAATCACGCGCCTGCTCTTTCAGTCATGAAGCAGGAATTTTTAAGGCACATAAGACTCAAATTTCCACCTGCCATGAACATTAAGACATTCGGGATAAATCACTACGTGCTACCTGTGACCTGTCCCATTTGAAAATAAAGGCCCCTAACTAGTGAAATAAACACAAAAGAAAGAGAGAATTCAGAATAATCAGCCAGAAGCAGCCAATTCACATGCCTAAACAGGCATAAACCACCATCACAAATTGTTCTATGCACAATGAAGCTTCTGTGTGAACTGTGAAGCTATACATTTTACTCTGCCAAAGCCCTACTTTGGCAAGGCTGCACTATATTGTTGTTGTGGGGGTGGATAACATGTCTTACCTCTTACGTATATAATACTAAATGTGAAAGGGTTTGGATCTTTGATACCCAGCTGCAGGAATTTTAAAATATAGTCAAAATTTAAAAGACTGTTGATCAAAACATTAACATACCCCAAACCCAATGCCTCTAAACTCTATAATTTTTTTGCCAGGATAAAGAAAGCGGATGGGTGACACATAAGATTTAGGATCTAGCCTATAAAACAGAAGTATAGATATGTTTGATACAACATTTCGCATCTATAATTATAGCACCATTCTGAATTCCTAAAAAATTGGAATTGTGACACCATGCCACCATTTTAAGATAAGTTGTATGAGTTAGCTAGCAACTAAAGACAACACAGACAAACATAATCAAGCCACCTTTAGTTAAAAAATGTACTACCTCTGTTTTTATTTACTTGCAACATACCACTTTGGCATGCACTTTAAGAAGGATTTTAAACTAGGTAAGTGAACAAATTAATAGAAATAACTTTACCATCGATTAGAAGAAAGTGTTGAGTTGTTATAGATAAATGTTATAGCTTAATCCGTCCCTCTACCTTTTCTAATCACTTCCTCACTTAGCATGTCAAAAAGGTGTGTTGGAAGTTTTTTTAAATAAACAAAGAAAGTATATTTACCACGACCAGATCACTCCGACTGACAACTTTATTGTTGAGATTAATTGAGAACTTATGATGATAAATTGAGTAAATTCTAGGTCAATCAATCAACTTGGAGTTTTTAATCCACCACATATAAAATAACATACAGCTCATTATTTGATATTTAAGGCCACTAGACATTGTGAAGATCGCATGTACTGCTAACTTTTTAACACACATCAGACAAGATATAGCGCAAGAAAAGAAGAATCAAAATACTCATAAATGTAAAATCAACCCTTATGGCCAAGGAAAATATTGCTTTAAGCTAGCAATTTGACTGATAAATACCACAATAAAATAAAAATTTAAACCACATTACCTTTTCATATATACTATTAAGTTGAACAACGGGATTCATAATTACTCATATATTTTACAGTGGTATACTAATAAGAGGAATGTCACTATGATCAGGGTGAAATATGAAATGAATAATTCAAGCACATATCTGTTATGCATGCTAAACAACTTACAGATCAGCAGCAATCATTGCAGTTTTTCAGTATACATTGAGGCCCAGACCTACCAGGCCACCCTCATATTGTCATATGTACAATTCCTAGTAACTGCCAATTAGTCAAATCACAGCCAAATTGCAAAAAACTGAGGTTAGCCCCACTTCTATTGGGATTCTAAAAGAAGTGGAGTTAAAAAAATTATCATTGCAATATATCTCTATCGTGGTTGCTAAATGAGTAGCATCTTTGGTGCTTCGACATTTCAATCAGGCTTAACAAGGGTTCATTCTCGATTGTGGACACAAAGAATGAAGTCTTTAGCATGGACAGTAAGGACACAGGCCAGTCTTGCAGTTTGACATAAGGCATGCACCTAGTTATGGCCGTCAAAGCTCACAGTCCACTCATGCAAGTAAACATATATGTAAATGTTAGTTCCCAGCTAAAGTTCATAAGCATCTTGCCTATGCAAGAGAACTTGCGGTTTGCTGAGACATTAGCCCTCGATATTAAAATCCCTTATCAACCATGTTAGTTCACCTATTTTCAATCTTTATTACTTATTTCATCTCAGATAATTAGATAGGTCAAAAAATCATATTATGTCAAGGAAACATTAAACAAAATCCCATAAGCTCTGACTTCTGATCACTTTACAATGGAAATAACTTTAAAACCATTCAAGTTTCAGGGAAATTTAGGTCAGACTTTTTTACAAAAATCTTATAAGAATAAATCATACTCCGATAAGATAACATGAGATCATAAAATATTTGGTAAGAAAAATAAGGGAGAGAAAGAAAAAGATTAAATCACATAATCACAGACAAATTAAGCATGGCTTTACTTCAAGGGATGTGAGCACATGAGGTTGGATTTCCATGACATCGAGAGGATTAAAAGATTGCAATTTCCTCCTTATTGATTGGTTATAGTGGATTAAATAATTTTTAGTGGGTGGGGTGTCTTATTGCCCTACAGATTCTTGTATATAACGATCAAATCACACCATCACAATTTCACCCTCCTTATCAATAGAACTCATCTTACTTTTCTTATTAGTCAACACAATTCTATTGTACACTTTTTTTTTAATAGATTATTCACTCCTAATTTACTTGTTGGAGAGATTTCTCACTTAAATACAGCATCTCCAACCTTCATAACCCAACTGTGATCTGCATTCTGCAATGAGTTCATATTCCCGTAATCTATCTATAACAAATTTATATACCGTATAGCTCCACGAAAGTTAAAGTTGCTTGAAAGGGGCTTTCTCCACTTAAGCCACCAAGAAAAAGTAAGAAAACCCTAGTGTGGCCTATTTGTCAAAAAAGAAAAAAAGAAAAAAAAAAAAAAAACTCACCAAGTGTCCTCCCCGTCCCCAAGTGCCCCACAAGGCCATGACACACACACCTTTCTAATTTAACCAAGGGTCAACAAAACTTCTTTAGATCTGAAGTGTTGCATATAGTATAGTCTATACAAAATTCAAACGACAACCACCGAAGGGCATGATTATCATGAACACTACACTAGATCATCACTTAATTATTCAAAAAGAACTATTTCTGTAAGGCTTATTGTCAAAAAGTAAGAAAGCCCAAGTAAAAACCCCTTTCACACACACACAATGACATACTACCTCGTCCCATAATACAATGCCTCTTTCTCTTTATTGTGTGAGGAATAAATGCTCAAAAGAGGCATTGTATTAAGGGACGGAGGTAGTACCTTTCTAGTTTAGCCAAGGGTCTATGCAAACTACTTCTTGATCAGAAGTGATGCACAATAGTAAATAGTCTACCCAAAAATCAATCCCTCAGCCTCAAAACAGCGATTTTCATAATCACTACACTAGACCCAATTACATATTTAGGGAAAACTATTATTGTAATAATTGGAGGGTTGGAATAAAGTTAAGACCTTTTCTTGTAATAGAAACATCAAGAAAGCAGTCACCCTACTTCAATCGTATCATAACAAATTGAATTTCTTTCCCAAATGCAATTAGATTTTCGCATCATAATTAATAGCTAAACTACACAATTGAAAGTACTACAATAAAGCGCTTCAATCTAACAGCGATAATGCAGATGAGAGAAAGAGTAATTACAGCTTTACATGTATAACACAACACAACATAACATTATAATCTCATATTTATCATACAACTATTAAACTAGAGTAAAAATAGCAAATTCACCCAATTAGACTAGCAAAAAATCTGATTGAATTCATAATAATAACAAAACAGGGAGAAAAGTAGCGCGGTTTCATACCAAGAGTTCAACTGAGAAGCGCAAATTTATAGCCTATCTCCTGCGGATTGATAACGCAAACGCAATCATTGGAAAACCGCAAACCTTCTCTTCCCAAACAGTGTGTAGTTTGATGTTTTCCATTTGTGTGTGAGTTATTGATTAAATGATTACTCCGTTTGAAGTATGAACTGCCAACGGGTCCGTAGGAACAAAAAGGGGAGAATGGATTTCAAGATTTCTTAGAATGGATAGGGTAAGTCTAATAACTTGAGCTACCCTCATTCAAATCTCTCAAATAGGTAATCTCTCCAAGTGATAAAGCCAAAGTGTTGGGGTGTGGGATGGTGCAAGGGGGTTTGTAGCATGTGCCACAAGACATGTGCACCCAAGGACAAGGCATACGAACAATTGGTTTTGTCGTTTGAGGGTATGTCATCATTGCCTTAAGACATGGTGATTAAGGATGAATGAGATGGTTTTGGGCATCATCCGTGACTCCCAAGACTCTTTGGGAACCCATAGAAGTACTTGGATGCAAAATCTTACCGGGGTGAAAAAATGATGTACAGAAGTCAAATTTGAACGCTATAATACACGAAATCAAAGGAATTTAGTAGGTGTCCGGATCCGGTGTCAAAAATTTACGGAATTTTACGGGATGCGTCCCGAGGTCATATGATGTTGTTCAGACCCATATACAACCATAAGTCGGCTACAAAGGCCTCGTGGAAGCTTGTAGCCAATACAAGTGGCGTGTGATAAATTGGATGCTTAAAGGCAAATTGGATGGTTTCACCCACCCAATTGGACTCCCGGAGGGTATTAGGGTCTATAGGTAGCTTCTCGGCAATTTTTTTTTCTGGGTAACAAAAAAAGTAAAAAATTGGCAAAATTGAAGACTATAATACACGTTTTTTTGCCCAATTTCGGAGGTTTCGGGACCCGATGTCGAAAAATATCGAGATACCAGGGGATACATCCTAGGGTCATATTATGTTGTTTGGAACCATATATGATCATTTTATGTTGCCATAAATGTCCGTGATAGCCTCGAGTTTATGAAATCGGTGCAAGTTTTAAACGGGTAAATTGACAGCTTAAAGGTATATTGGATGGTTTTACCCACCCAGATGGACTCTCGGGGTGTATTAGGGTCCATGGGAAGCATCTCGGCAATTTTTATTTCCGGATCTAAAAAAGTGAAAAATTGTCCAAAATTAAAGGCTATAATCCACGATTTCGGGTCATTTTTTGACATTTTTTCGAAAACTGAACTGAATACGTGAGGTGACTCCTGGGATCATATAAGATGGTTTGAAACCATAACACACCTATAAAGATGTCTCACTCACGATTATTTCGATCTAGTAAATTAGTATTTGAGGCCTGCCAACCAGATACTAAGGAGTAGAAGATAGGGGTAAGGTCGTAATTAAATCTCTACCTCCAAGGCCCTTGGTACTCTCTTTTGGTAGGATTTTTATTTAGTTAGTTATCATTGTGAGATAATTAAATTGTTATATAGTTACAACTTCTTTTTTTTAATGCTTGTTAATAACTTAATATACACTACTAAATTCAGTAACAAATAATTAAATTTATGCAAAAATGAGGTGAAATGAACGGGCCTGAAAATATTAGTTAAACTAGATTAATATTTATGTGATGCACGATTTAGATTTACTAAAATTATTTCTTTCAATTATATAAGCTAATTGATTATATTATAAACTAATTGATTTTGGAATAACTTTTACTCCCTCCGGTTTCAATTATCTGCAACAAAGATGACTTTTACGGACTCCTAGGCAAAACTTTTAGGGAATTTTAATGACAACTTAGGGTATTTAATTAAGATGGAAAAAAGGAGGGAAATAGGAGAGAGAAAGGAGTGCATGGGACTTAGTGTTGCATGTGGGTAAATTTGAGTGGGAAAAAAAGGGGGTAATGTGGTCCCCTTTACTTTTTGATGGAAATCTGTCACCAAAAATAAGAGGGGAAGTTATTCTCCCTCCTTTTATTTTTTGGTGTGAAAATTTGAAATTTTCACATTTCCACCCAAAATTTCAAAATTTTCAAATTTTATCATGTTTCAAATTTATACCTACACATTAAACCTGGAAGTGCCCCTTATAAAAGGCAGCAAGCATTGAATGTTCATTCATTACAAACCATCAGCCACTATGGCCTTCAAATTCTGAAAATTAAATTTGTTCCCAAAAAAAAAAACAAACCCCATTAATTACATATTCGATTAGTCCAAAATATTTACTGCCTACACTAAAATTAGTCCTAAACTAAGGGCAGCATTAGGGTTCCGCTTCCAGCAGCACTTCACAAAAACTTCAGCAGCCACAAAAGACTTCATCACCTTCCTTCACACCTGCAGAAAAGGAAAAAGAAAAAAAAAAAAAGGTAATCCAAGCAAATGGAAGAGTACTTTGATCAGGAATTTTTTGATATTGAACAATTACTGAATGAGGGACTGTTTCAGTACATAAGTGAGGATGAGTACATGGAATATGATTCTTATTCTGACAGCAGTGATGAAGAACAAAACAACAATGAAGAGGATGCACCACAACATCAGGAAGCAACTAGCAGAAAACAGCTAACAGTCCACACAAAAGGACAAATGGTAGATGATATTTTACTCAACATGCATGAAGGGGAACTGAAGAGAGGATTTCTGTCAGACATGGCCAGAAAATATAGGGTACACAGAAGTACAACCCTTAGGCTCTGGAAATTTGTCAAGAAAAGTATAGCAGAAGGGAATGTTATAGATGTCAGAAGCAAAAAACTTGGTAAAACAGGTCGAAAACCAAAGGACATCACTGATGAGTTTTTGCAGTCTGTGCCATTGTATAAAAGGACAACAGAAAGGAGTTATGCTTCAGCCCTCAAAATTTCACACTCCTTTCTCCATAAATTGAAAAAAAAGGCAGGTTAAGAACACATACAGCAGCAAATCATCCAGCCCTTACATCTAACCACAAAGTGGCAAGACTGAAGTGGGCATTACAACATCTACACCCAATTCCAGCAGTTGGTAACCCAACTTTCATGGATATGCAACAACACATACACATTGATGAGAAGTGGTTCTATATGAACCTTGAGACAAGGAGGTTTTACCTGTTACCAAAGGAAGAAAACCCCTATAGATGCCAACAATCAAAGTGATACAAAATTAAAGCCATGTTTATGGGGGGTCATTGGGAAACCCTTGTATGATTGCAATGGACAGATGTTACATGATGGAAAGTTTGGTATCTTCCCATTCACTTACCAACAGAGGGCTAAAAAGAAAAGCAAAAACAGAGATGCAAGGGTGATGGAAACAAAGGCCGTGGAGAGTGTGAACAAGGATGAAATCAGGAAAATGCTACTGCACAAAATCATTCCAGCAATAAAAAGACAATGGCATCCTAGTCTTCCTAAAGACATTTTCATCCAGTGGGACAATGCTAGGCCACATCATATTCGTATGGATGAGGAATTCATTGAAGCATGCACATCAGATGGTTTCAACATTCAAATGGTGTTTCAGCCTACACCATCCCCAGACCTAAATGTGCTGGATTTGGGTCTTTTCAAGGTCATACAATCACTACAATATCAGTCATTTCCTACTACCCTGGATGAACTCATAGACAAAGTATATGAGGCATATGAGTGGTTTGATCCAATACTAAACAAGTATACATGGATCACTTTGCAAGGGGTCATGATGAAAATTTTAGAAAAGGAAGGGGGTAACAACTTCAACCCACCTCATATGGGCAAGTATAGATTAGACAGTCTAGGTCTACTTCCAGAAATATTGGAATGTGAAAGGGGTCTCATTCAACAAGCAGTTGACCACCTAAACACTCTATTCATCCCTGTCAACCAAGATATCCCTGACAACACTCAGTATGAGGTGGATGCAGACTAGGGACAAAACAAGAAAATCATTCAAGCCAGGCATGACTTCCACACATAACCACACAAGTACTCAAACCTTTGTTTTTGTCAAAGTAAGCAACTGTTTGTTTTTTCATGCTTATTATGGTTTGGTTATGTGTATTTTGGTAGATTACCTGTTTTTTTTTTATTAGGCAGTCATGCATTGAATGATTAGAACAGAACAGTTTCCATGAAATGTTTGTGTTGCTGTCAATTATGTTTAATTTATATTCCATCAGATAGGTAAGTTTATTTTCAGTGAGATGTTGTGGGTTGTTACCTCAACAACATCTGTACAAGACAGTTGTTGGAGCTAAACTAACCTACAAATCCCACTCAAACTGAGTCCCTTCATTATTTGGAATGTTACAAATCAAACAGCATTGACTGAGGGACTCAATCATACAAAAGTGAATGAGGGACTCAATCTCAAATCCTTATTAGGCATAGACTAGCAAGAACTCTTAGGCAAATACATATGGGGACTTGTTAGGCACCAACACATGCCTCATCATACATCAACATACATTCCCTAGGCCAACATGGGACTCACACAATCATGAAGCCAGAAATAGGCATACACCAGCAGCAATAATCATCATTGGTAAACAGCCAACATATTAATCACCAACATCACAACATGCATACACAAGGAACAAGCATTTAGTATACATGCAACATATGAATCACCAACAAGTAGTGTAAACAAGGACAACAAACAAGGACAGTAAACCCAGTTCAACATCAACCAACACAAAATTACCCATCGAAAAATAAACCAGGAGGGAAATTCAACCATTTTCAACATCAACCATAAACATCAACATAAGAAGGCAGCACAAGTAGTTACTTCCATTTACCCTCCCCCCAGGCACCGGTGAGTCTGGAATCACCACCACCTCAATAGGGGGTTGAGGAACTACAACCTCTACCACCTCAGAGTCACCAGAGGACTCCGACACCACTGTAAGAGCGTTTGAAGGCCCAGCAACACCTTCCACAGTAATAACGGGACCTATTTCTAGATCAGTACCTTGTTTTCCGGCCAGATCTGGAACTCCTCTACCCTGGTTAGGACCCGTCTTTTCCTCGTCCTCATCACTGGAAGTGTATTCGCTCAATTTCGCTCCGATCTTCCCTCGAGTGTAACGGCGGAAAAAAGTTGTGCAATGGCGAACAGGCTTCACAATACCAGTGCCTCGCTGTAACGTGTACACCGTAGAACCCTCAGATCTACGTTCTGGGGTGGTGTTTTTAGGGGACTCATCGCCGTTTCCGTCCATAGTTACAGAGAGAGAAGAAATAAAAATGGAATTAGGGTTTCACAGAAGAGAGAGACGAGAGAAAACAGGAGAGAGAGTGATGAAAATGAAAGAAGGGGGAAGGGTTATGAATAATTTCTGGAGAATTCTCCAGATATGATGAATGAAGGCAGCAAAATCGATACATCTTCAATGAAGATCAATCAATGAGGTGGTTGGGAGTTGAAAGGGTTTAGAAATCAGAAGGTATAAGGGGCTTAATTTTTGGTGGGAATCATTAGAGTGTTGTAGATATATTTGTGTATAATTAACAAATGTTAAACAACATTAAAACAAAAAAGTAAGGGCAAATATGTCTTTTAACACAATTTTTTTTACTAAAAATAGAAATAAAAAATTTGTTGCAGATAATAGGAAGCATCCAATTATGGAAAATGTTGCAGATAATTGAAACCGGAGGGTGTACAAGAAAAGTAAAGTCATTAATACATTTTTGGCTCACTAACATTTACACTATAGTTTTAAAATATTGATGTCATAAGCAATTTTGGCAGCAATTTTTATTTTTTTTATGAGACAAAGGCACTTGTTGCACAAATAAATAATAAATACTCCATTTGTTTCATAATAATAGGTGGACAAATATTTTACACGACTGCATTTATGTATATATTTATCGGTAATGAATACTAAATCATCTTCCAGACAAGAAAATAAAAAATTAAAAAATTCAAAGTTCTCTATGAATCTATTGGGCCTAATACCATGGGTCTAATACAATTTTTTTTTGTTTTTGTAAACAAAATTTTCAATTAGGCCCAAAAAAAATCTCCCTCTATCCCTCATACATCATACTTGTTCCATTTCTCTCAGAATCCTATTTGCCATTGCAGCGATTATTCTATCAATCAATCCACCTTATCCTCAACTTCCCAAATTTCACAGTTCTTCCTAAAAACCCTCTAAAAACCCTCAATTTACTCTCTCCTCACTCCAATGGCGTCAACTCAAATCCGCCATTAAAGACCTCAAAACAATCTCCATTAAAGCAACTCACAATACTCTTTCCCAGTTCTACCAATGGACCTCTCATCCACCATTAAAACACCCCATTTCTCAAAATGCGGGGATCTTTCCTTCTCATCTTCTTTCCCATCTTTCTCTCTCCAAATCCCACTCAAAAAACCCCAACCCCTTTTCCGCCATCGCCGAATTCTCGCTGTTTCTGCCATGGATTCTCAAGAACTCCCTAAAACCAGCCCTCAGAGACTCCTGAAAGAGTTAGCTGAGCGTAAAAAGGTAATATCCCCCAAAAGAAAAGCACCCCCTAGAAAATACATCCTTAAACCTCCATTAGATGATGCTAAATTAGCTCAGAGATTCTTAGATAGCCCTCAAATGTCCCTTAAACAATTCCCTTTATTAAGCTCTTGTTTACCCTCTTCAAAGCTTAATAATGCCGATAAAACTTGGATTGATGAGTATTTACTTGAAGTTAAGCAAGCTTTAGGGTACCCTTTAGAACCTTCTGATAATTTAGGGGATGATAATCCTGCTAAACAATTTGATACTTTGTTGTATTTAGCATTTCAGCATCCTTATTATGTTTCTTGTCCTAGGGTGAATGCTAGACATGTGAAACATGGGCATGCTAGGTTGATGTTTTTAGGGCAATATGTGCTAGAATTGGCTTTGTGTGAGTTCTTCTTGCAGAGATATCCCCGGGAGTCGCCGGGGCCGATGAGGGAGAGGGTGTTTGCTTTGATTGGGAAGAGGTACTTGCCTAAATGGATTAAGGCTGCTAGTTTGCATAATTTGGTCTTCCCATTTGATGATATTGATAAGTTGAGGCGCCATGAGAGAGAGCCGGCTTCGAAGTAAGTTCTGGTTTCTGTTTGTATTTGTTGCTATTTTTGATTGATTTTTAGTTGTTTTGATTCATATTATTGTTGCTGGTTGTGTAAATGAAAGAAATGGGTTGTATGATTTGGCAGCATTTGTTTAGCACATGAAGAATGCATTGATATTTGGTATGGTATGATATGCTTGTATGAAGAACGATTAATTGTTGTAGGGTTATTCGGGTTTGAGATATTGCTCTTGTTGCAATTATATTGAAGCATAATTTCATTTACAGGAATCCTAATGAAAGAAATTATGGTTCACGAATGTGTTGTTTAGTTTCAAGGAAATCATTTTTGTTTGGGATAGGTGAATTTGAAGGTGAAAATAACTTTAGTAGTTAGTGGTTTAAGTGATACTTATGCTTCCTGTAGCTCTTTAATATCTCTAGATATTAAGAACTTTTCCTTCACTCTCCATCGATTCAGCCCCTTTTATAACCAAAAGACAGAAAGAAATATGTGAAGCAGTGTGGGTTTCTTCCCTTGCACCAGGGTTTTGTCCAAAAATATAACTTTTATCAGTTGTGTTTAAGGCCTTTAACTATAACTGTAGTTTACAATGATGTTCGAAGGACAGAATAATTCTCTGCAAGGTGACTCTATGATAGGTAGAATTCCAGCTCAGCATCAAGTTGCTGGAGAATTCCTTTTGGGCCTTCTCCGAGCATATGTGATTAAGGGCCTAGACCGGCCTCTTGCAATACCCCCTTCCCAAACTTGCACCTTGTCCTCAAGGTGGAAAGAAGGAAATCTGGCATCTATCTCAGTAAACTGCACCAGGGTTTTGTCCAAAAATATAACTTTTATCAGCAGTGTTTAAGGCCTTTAACTATGACTGTAGTTTACAATGATGTTCGAAGGACAGAATAATTCTCTGAAAAGGTGACTCTATGATAGGTAGAAAATAGGAGCCTTTCTGTATGTGAGGTGTTTTTTTGTATGTCGCCTATCACCAACTTGTTTAAATCATCGTTCATGACTCCATGCCTTCATGGTGCACTTGATTTGATGGAGTCATAATAAGAACTAACATACTGGCCTGAGTTCATTTTAGTTCCCAATGGGCTTTTAGCTCAATAAATGAATTCAGGAGCTTGTGACCTTATTGTTCATTTCGTTTCCCTCTGGAATTTGCGTTTGGGATGTTGATCTGTTTTGTTTGGAAAGGCGTAATTTCCTTTGAAGAATAATGTTTATTTTGCTCAATTTCAGTCTTTAAGAGGAAGTTGGAAAATCACCTACACATTTATGGTCCTTGTATAAATTATATTGTAGTCTTCCTGTTTGATGTTATTTTGTATGTGAACTGTTAAACACCGGATGTTTCATTGATATATAAAAAAATTAAACTCATGCTCCTTTTACAGGTCTGTGTTCTGGGCTCTGTTTGGGGCTATATACTTGTGTTATGGGATGCCAGAAGTTTATCGTGTACTTTTTGAAGTGTTTGGGATGGACCCGGAAGATGAGGATTGCCAGCCGAAGAAAAGAAGGCAGCTTGAGGATGTTGATTATGTTTCTGCAGAATTTGATGGCAGAAAACTCAGCTGGCAAGATGTAGCTACATATAGGGTAAGTCATTACTCTTGCTCCTGTGGAATCTTGACATACTTGACTAAGAAGTCACTTAAGTTACTTAGATTTAGCTATCAGGGTAAGAAATTTGGATGATTATCTGTTTGTTTGATGCTTGAATTCTTTTGTTATGGGATGTTGCACTCTGATGAATTTATTGTTTGATGCTTGAATTTTTTGTTATGGGATGTTGCACTCTGATGATTTTATTTTGTAGGGAAATATTCACACACTTATTGCTAATTCTTTTTTAAACTTCTTGATGCTAACAGCCTCCAGAGGATGCTCTTTTTGCGCATCCAAGGGTTTTTAGAGCTTGTGTGCCCCCAGGCATGCATCGGTTCCGAGGGAACATATGGGATTTTGATAGTAAACCCCAAGTTATGAGAACACTAGGTTATCCTTTGCGGATGAATGATAGACTCCCAGAGATCACTGAAGCTAGGAATATTGAGCTTGGACTTGGGCTGCAGGTATATTGAGTGCCTTCTTCTTTTCAAGTGTTTGACATTAATTTTGAATACAAGTCCAGTATGCTGGCAAATGCCACAAATCCTTGTTTTTAGGATGAAATTTAATTTTATCGTCAAGTTGAAAACAAAAATTTGATGACTTGAGCCCCAACTGACTTGTAATGTTAGTCCTTCCTATTATATCTTTTGCTACTGAGCTCAACTGATGCTCATTTAAAAAAATTCTATCTATTGATGTCAAATTGTCAAGTTATTTTCTCATCTTATGCTGTTATTCATTCTTATTTATCTGTGAATTGGCCAGTGGAACTTTTTTGATCTCTTCTTCTGAAATATTTAAAAATATTGCAGCTATGTTTCCTGCACCCATCAAAACACAAGTTTGAACATCCTAGGTTTTGTTTAGAGCGACTGGAGTATCTTGGCCAAAAGATCCAGGTTAGCATTATTGGATTCTGCTGTCTTTATATAAGATGCTAGTATATTGTGAATTGCAAGTGTGCTAAAGATAAATGAATCTTTTTTGCTTCTACTGCAGGATCTAGTGATGGCTGAAAGGCTCCTAATGAAACATTTGGATGCTCCTGGAAAGTGGCTAGAGGAGAAGCATCGCCGTGTCCTTATGAACAAGTTCTGTGGAAAGTACTTGCGAGAGAAGTTTCTTCATCGATTCATCATATACTCTGACCAGGTTCAAGATGCTTATGAGCACAATCGGAAACTGAGAAATCCTGCCACACAATCTGTTTGTCAAGCCATTCATGGCCTCTCTTATGCAGTTTATGGGAAGCCAGACGTGAGACGCCTGATGTTCGAGGTCTTTGACTTTGAGCAAATACAACCAAAGCCTGTATAAATTTCACTTATGTAGATTTAGGTAAAAGTAACATGTATCATTGTATCTTTACGTTTTTTTAAAATCCATCAAGGGGCTTGTAAAGATATGCATTTCTCCCGCTTTATACTTTTGTTTTACTTTGTGTAAGCTTTTTATAATGCTAGGGATATAAATTATGCAGCCAGCCAGCCAGGAAACGGAAAAAGTTATAACATAGTACATTTTTAGCAAGAAGTATTCTTCTCGTGCCATTTCCAGGTTACAAAAGAGAGATGATAAAGATGCAGAAAAGTTTAAGAACACGGATTTTTATTTACAAAACATAAAATTAACCATTGTTTTACCTGTATACGTTTTTAGAGACCAAATTTCGACTCTCATTGAAGTTATATTTATGTTTTGTGAAGTTGATGACATGTTCTTTTTGTTCCTAAATGTCATGGCTTCATGTACAATTTGTGAACAAGGTAGTACAACCAAGTCATGAAGTTTACTAGTTTAGGTACAAAGAACATCAACATTCCAGCCCTATCAATTAGGATGGGTGGAGCCGTGGAGATAAATCTCCAGTTCTCCACATAATCCGCTCTATGAATAACATTGTGAGATAATACATAATACTCCGTATTTTTTTTATAGGTTCGATGCAACTTGATACTTAACTTTGAAGTCAATGATTGTTATTGATCCAAATGTAATATTGTTATCATAGCTCTTTAGTTAATCTATACGGTTTCTGAATGTTTAATTGCTTTATAATAAAATACGAGTATTTATATCGTGAAAACTTACTCATGTTGTTTTTCTTCACCGACCTAAGCTATTTTATACTAGGTTATCCTTAAGAGCCCACCTTACCTAGGGAAAAATACACACTGATCAACTGATCCACCAGCCAAAACAAGGAAGAGCTGAAGATTAAAAGGTTTTTTTTTTTTTTTTTTTAAAAAAAAAATAGAAGGATACTTAAGTTGAAAGCAAGCACATTTTTTCCTCAAAAAAAAAAAAGAAAGCAAGCACATTTGAAATATAATGAAACTAATCTTATCTAATCAGCATGAAATGAAAGTCAGTCACAAGTCATGACACTGAAATTAATAAAACAGTAATTAAATCAAAGTTATAACAAAATAAATAAATAAAAAAGTCCCAAAAAATGAAATTAAAAAAAAAAAAAAAAAATGTCGTGAATCTGGTAACTAAAAATCAGTCGATCGCAGAATCTTGTGCTTTATTCTGATGACATGGAAAATTGAGATTGTGAAGGTCACTGAGTCTCACACTTCTTCTATCAACCCTTTAATTTCACTCCTCTTGTTCCGCCTCCCTTTACTCTGCGCCCTTCTCGCTCTCCGTGCGCCGGTGGCGCTTCCTCCTATCCTCCGCCCACCTTCAACCCTAATTTCCTCCGCCGTCGCTTTTTCTCCGATGTCGAAAGCTCGAGTTTACACCGACGTTAATGTTGTCCGACCTCGCGAGTACTGGGATTATGAATCTCTTACCGTTCAATGGGGGTATTTACTTTATTTCTTATTTTCATTTTTTTCGAATTTTAATTTCATTTTTTAATGTTAGATTGATTGATTTGCATGGTGATTTATGGATTTTATTGTTTGTTTGTTTAATTGTTGTATGATTTGATTTGTTAGATCTTTGAATTATGGATGCTTGATAGTTTGGATGGTTGTATGGTGGAGTCAAATTATTTAGCTAGGGTTTTAAATTTTAATGGTTGAATTGGTATAGGGTTTGATTCGGACCTTTATTTTGCTGTCGAGTTCGACAAGTATTTCGTCTTCCGATGGTTTGGTGATATGATCAGTTTTTAGCTTGTGGCTTTAGTGTCCTGCTACTTTATAGAGCTATGTCTCGGGTTGAGGTTGGAGAGTGTCGCATCGTGTGTGGATAGATTAACTCAAGGAAAATCAGTTTCGTTTTTGGTTGATATTTGCAGAATTTATTACTGACTATCTGTTATGTGGTATTGTGTTGGGAGTACTTAATCTTGATTATTCAAGAAGATGTCCCTTAGATTAGGTATGGCCTTCATCCTCACTTCGTTGGTTAGTTTTTCTTATTTTCCGTTTGGATTGTTACTTTTGAGGATGTATAGGACTGAGAAGATCGTGAAAGATTGGTTAAGCTGTTTGGTAAATGTGTCTATCTCAAGAGTCAAGAAGGAATTGGCATTTGGAAATACTAATCAATAACTACTCATCAGTAAATCAATAAATCTCTTTCTTTAAGGATGTTGTTTTGAAGAAAGCTTCTATTGGGTAGGTGGAAGTAAAACGGCTTTTCCCCCCTTCTTTTATTTCTCTTTCTCAGCCTCTTTCTTCTTTTATTTCTCTTTCTCAACCTCTTTCTTCTTTTATTTGATTGCTTGTATGAGGTTCTGATAAGGACTACTGTCTGAGAAGATCATGAAAGATTCCTTTGGGTCTGATCTAGTCAATAATTGGAGTGAGCTCTGGGTTTTTGAATAAGTTATTGTTAGTTAAGGCGTATATTACAAGGATTTGGCTTTTAGGAGAATGGTGGATTAAGATTTTTTCTTTGCTTGATTTAATATAAGTGATATTGATCTTTGATTTTGATGATAGTAATTTGATAACTTTTTCCTCTTTTCTAATCTTTTGTAGGGCTTTGAGATTAGTTTTTTTACCCACATATTTTTGTTTTTAAAGTAATAAAGCAAAATGGTAAGGACAATAGTATTAGAGAAAAATTAACTTGGTTCAGATATGAAGTGGCTGCTTTGCATTGTGTTATGATTGTGTCACTGAAATGGTGGAGAGATACTAGGTGTGAAAGAACACCTTGCTTAAACGAAGACTGAATGGTGGAGAGATACTTAGTGTAAGCATTTAAGCAAGGTGTTCTTTCAGTCTTAGTTTAAAGTAGAAAAGTAGGGGAGCAAATGTATGAGAGTGTGAGTAAATCACCAGTTTTGTCCCAAAAGGAAGGAAATGCAGGTTTTTTTGGATGTCTTTTCTTTCACATCCTTTCACTTATTTATACAGCTTCTTGCTTAATTCGCTTTCTCACTTAATAATAGCTCTCCTTGTGCACTAAATATCAGTCCCGCTGACTTCCCGTTCAAGCCAAGTTATAAGACTCATAAATGACTGCAGACAACAGAAATTGCCTTCCCCATTATGCCTGTAGCATACACATCGTGCATAGGAGGCTTAGGGTAGTCAGATTGGATTCTACAACAAATAAAAAGCATGTGACATGGCTGTCCCTGTTTCTCTTTTTTCTTCTTAAGAGGTTGATTTTTGTTTGTTTGTATTCTCAATGCATTGCAGAGTTCGATGAAAGGTAACTTGATATGTTTACTCACTCCCTCTGATCCTTTAAGTTTTTCCCATTCCCCTTTGACACGTTTGCCAATGCATGTTTTAAATCGTTAATATCTCCAATTACATGTTAGTAAATATTATAAAGTATGATATTCTAAAAAAAACTCATTCAGAAGATTGTCTTAGGATTGGACTAAGTTTTTGCTTCCTTTTCTTGGCTCTTTTAGCATTGCTATGCACTAGATCTTAGGATGTGGTCTTCCAATCTTTTATGAGTTTTTCTTTGTAAATTTAGATCTATTATATCTCCTCATCCTACTAAGGTCAGAAGCTTAGCTAGCTTATTTTGTTTGGAAAGACAAGGTTCTGTCTAAGTGGACGTCAAGTTCTTTACAGAAATTGATTGCAATATGCTGCCTCTAAAGAGGGACTACTAATGTCATATGGTATATTTGGATGTTTTGTGCAGTGTGCCTAATTACAGTGAGGATAACTAATTGGTTGTTATGCTGTTAATGTTGATTTTGGTAGTTTGGGTGCATTGTATCTCTATTTATGCAATTACACTTGGAAGGATCTGTGGAGACAGAAGTTAAGAGTTGTGGACAATAGGGAAATTTTTTTACCATTGGATTTGCCTTTGTTTAGTGCTTTAGGTTTGGGGTTTGTGACATAATGCCTCTGTTATAACATTTTAATACCCTATTTCTGCTCTTTTGTGGGTTGGGGGGGGGGGGGGGTGGGGGTTGTTGTGGGGTGTGTGTGTGTGTGTGTGTGCACGCATGCTGCATTTTCTATCCTTCTAAACATTTGCTCTGTTATAGCTTCTATTTTGGGATTAGTGATTTACATGTGTATAATCAATCTTTCCATGGTTATTTTTTTTAGTGATCAAGATGATTATGAAGTTGTACGCAAGATTGGAAGGGGAAAGTACAGTGAAGTTTTTGAAGGAATAAATGTCAATAGTAATGAGAGATGTGTTATCAAGATCCTGAAACCTGTGAAGAAGAAAAAGGTGAGCTTTATTTGATATCAGCACAAGGGTATGAAGCAGTTGTGGAATGCATTTCTTGACAATAAGTTTTAGAAGAGTAATTTAGTTCCTTATTATTGTGCTATTATCTATAATATGTTTTCCACCGATTAACGTAGTGCATGTACAAGGGATGATATGGTTATTGATGCTTGTTTATCAGCTTTGATTTTTGGAAAGTGAGGATTTAGAATACTGTTGTTACAAGACGAGTATAAATTGATTTAATTATTTAAGTTTGCTTGCATAGATCTATTTTTCTCTTTATGTTCCTTTCTGTGTCAAATGAGATAAGGGTATCTACTAAAGAGAGTAGAAGCTACAAATATATATTCCAGTTGGTACCTTCTCCCCATCTCTTAAGCCTTGTGAGATTTTGGCTATATGAACTAGGTAATGTTTGCCCTGTTAGTGAATGTGGGATGATGTATGATGGTCCTGGAAATTCTAGAGGACATAGCCTTGTATGGAGTTTTAAGGTGGAAGGTGAAAATACACATATGCTATGGTTGCTGTTGTGGTATTATAAAACAGTTTCTGGGGCTTTTCTCCTTTCTTTATATAGCTTATTTTCTGTACTGTTTGTGTGTGTTTTGTTTCTGACATTATACCTGATAAATCTCGTCTCTTGCTGGGTTATTACATGCAAGCTTTAATGATAAGTTCAGTCAGAGTGATTTCAATTTGGTTTTGACAGATTAAAAGAGAAATAAAGATTCTTCAGAACCTGTGTGGGGGACCAAACGTTATTAAACTGCTTGATATTGTTAGAGATCAGCATTCCAAAACACCAAGCTTAGTTTTCGAGTATGTCAACAGTACAGATTTCAAAGTTTTATATCCAACGCTTTCTGATTATGACATACGTTATTACATCTACGAGCTTCTGAAGGTAATTTTTGATTTTTGTATGTTTTCCTCATGCATGATTCTTGTACTGGGCCAGATGCTTTGTAAATTTTCTTTGGTTGAAAACCATTGGCAGCCATATTTTAGTGCTAATAAAAGGGTTATGCATAAATCGGGTAGTTCATGCTTGATATTTTATTATTAGGTATTTGTAAACTCACTTCATTATCCATGTAATTAGGATTGTCATGTTGGTGGGTTGGTGCTAGCAAGGGGACAGGGGAATGAGGAAAGGCTACTGAAATAATAAATATGAGTGTGGGAATGTTAGATGGAGGCTTAGGATTTTATAATTGTTTTTATAAACTCACTTACATGAGCTAACGCAGTTGCTATTCTATTTTGATAGGCCTTGGATTTCTCCCATTCGCAAGGAATTATGCACCGAGATGTCAAGCCTCACAATGTCATGATAGATCATGAATTGAGGAAACTCCGTTTAATAGATTGGGGTCTGGCCGAATTCTACCATCCTGGCAAGGAGTATAATGTTCGTGTGGCTTCAAGGTTAGTTCTTGGTTTTGAAGTGTAGGATTTGAACAGTATCTTCCCTTGATCTCCTTTGTTTCCTCAAGTCCTGGGATTGCGCATATATAAGCTTTAACTGTACATAAATTGTTTTCATACATCCATTGGCCAAAATGGCCATTAATGCTCTCAATTATTTGCCTATGTAAGTATGTAATGGGCAAGATAAATGATTCTTGTGTGTATGTACCCTACAGGAATATTGGCAAGCCCTATTGTTTTGGAATTTCTGAAAATCTTATACTCCCTCTGCTCTCGAAAGTTTGCGCACTCTCTGTTTTTTGGTGTTTCATAAAGTTTGACTCACTTTTTACTTTATTGCGTTTTTGGCAAATCCCTTTTACTACCTTATCCCTCTTACAGTCTTACCCCACACTTTCTACTTGATCTCTAACTTCATCCGCTTTTTACTTATGCCCACCCACTTTTTCCTTCTAATCTATTACTTTTTCTACATATTTCTTTCACTCATCCACTTTTTTCGAACTTTCTTATTAACAAGTCTACAGTGAGTCAAACTTTTGGTAACGAAGGGTGAATTTATTTTTAATATTTACTAACTTAGCTTATTGCACTTATAACTTGTGCCTTTCATTTAAGTTGCACCTTGATAAATGAGTATTAAGGTCCTGGCTGGTGCTCTTTTAAAGTTAAAATTGTTTCAAAATAAAATTCAGACTTAAATTGAGCGATACGAAAATTCATACCTTATAGAAGCTAATAAATTACTAACTGAAATGCTTAAATTTCCATTGCAATTTTTAATTACTTTCTTTCTCAAATCCCTTTAACAATTTCACTTGGTGAAATGCCAGCTGAAATTCTCAAAATTCCTTTTTAATATTTTATTTTTTATTTACTTCTGCATGTCGAAATCTATCTTCACACATCCCTTGCTCCTAAACCAGAATATTATCCGTCTCCATCCTTTTCATTGTCTTCCTCTTTATCTCTTCTCCACCTTTTCTTTCTACGTTGACTCTTGTCACCCACTCTTTATAATTTCTACAAAGATGATTAGCGAGGGCTTCCCAAGTTCTCGTTCTCTATCATAAAAATGCTCAGATTTATAGATGTGGTGCTTCAGTTTAGGAAGGTGGATATGCAGTGGCTCTTGTGGAAGGTTGGGGAGGGTTGTTGGTGCTTTGTTGAGGTACTAAATGGTGTGCCCGGTGATTGTGGAAATGGTTTGGCACTTAGAGCAGAGAGTTTGAGGGCTTCTTTGAAGATTTACTTTGAAAAGTTCCTGTCTTTTTTGGAGTCTAATGAAAAATCTGTTAGCTAGCTTACAAGTTGAAGAGATGAACACTTCTTAAAATTATATATTTTGGAATCAATCTCTAACTTGGTAGGGCGGTGGAGTTGGTGAGATCCACTTGTTTTAGTTGGTTTTGTCATCAATTATATACTTGCCATATTTCTTTAATAAAATAATAGTGAAGGCTGACAAAATAAGGGTGATTCTAATTCTAATCCGTTGGCACTCTGACTGAACACCTTATTAGAGAGTAAGTTACAAGGAATTTTAGGGGAGAGATATTTGGTAGTTTTAATGGGGTATTTGGTTCAAGCTTTTATATTGGAATGGATTGGCGTGATACTATTAATTATGAAAACTTTGTTTGGTTGAGCACAATTGGGTATGGAATGTCATACCCAAGGGTTCCTCATCCCTTTCTAAACCCCTTCAATCTCATACCCTCCAGACCACACCCCCCTAAAGGTTGAAAATCCATGCCTCCCTCTAATTAATAGCTTCTAACTCTACTTTTGACTTTTGAGTGAATAAACAACTTTTAAAAAATAATTTAATTTTCAATCTATACCCTTGGGGTTCTTATTCTTGTATGGCCGTACCATTGTAACACCCCTAAGTGTAACAAGCCATAAGTGGTAGGTTGTAAATTTTATAGCGATCATTTTTTTTATTTTTTTTTTCTCTTGGAGAAGAATTCTTTCTTTCCCCCTTTTGGATGATGTGGTTGGTTTTTCTTTTGTGCTTTGTATTTTAAACAATCACTTTCCTTAAAAGGTGTCTGATTTTGAATTGTGAGATGCCTCTATGTTTAAGAATGTGTATTATAACCTTAATTGGGCATATGAAAGCTCAAGTAGCAACTAGAATGCTAGGAACTAGGCTCGCAACAGAGATACACAATCACACATACAGAATATTAGGGAGCTCAAATGATATGCTGTATTGATAATCAGAGTAATTAAACAATACAACTCTCCTTCTTTCGAGGGGAAGGATTCTCTCCAACAAACTTCACTCTAATCAATATTCAACATAATTCTTCCATTACAATAATCCTATACAATGTTACAAGGTACGTGGTTCGATGCGAAACGTGGTACGGAAACGGATACGCGGTACGCTACCCATGATGAATCCGGTACGATTGGGTTACGAAATAAATAAATTAATAAAATATATGGGTGATGTTTATTAATAAGATTTTGATTTGGAAAATAATATAAAACGTAGTTGTATCAGTCCTAGCTTGAATTTATGTGGGTTAGTGAATTGCTTAAGAAAATAGAGTACATAATATATACTTGTATAATAAAAAGCCCAAAGACTTAAGCCCATTTGGAACAGAACCCTAGCCGCCACCTTATGTACTACTGTGTAAAAATCAGAAGAGAGAGAAAATGCATTGGAAATATCGGGAAGAAACCATTGAACGTTGCACAAGAAGAATAACCGCTTAGCTGCTACCAAAGTCGCCTCCTTCAGCGATCCAGATCGCGAACCCCAGCAACCCAAGTCGCGTTTGTTCCGCGTTCCGATACGCGCGACTCAGTTCGCGATTCGTGGCTACGTACCGCGAACCTTGTAACGCTGATCCTATATATAATCAGTTACTAGTATCTTCTACAGCTTAGAGGCATAACAAACTTATTACCAAAATTACCACATTACCCCAAAGCCACATAACAAACTCCTAACAGAATTCCAAGGATTCCTTTTGGGCCTTCTCCGAGCATATGTGATTAAGGGCCTAGGCCAGCCTCTTGCAATACCCCCTTCCCAAACTTGCACCTTGTCCTCAAGGTGGAAAGAAGGAAATTTGTCATCTATCTCGGTAGATTCAAACTCTCTCAGCCCTCTCCACTTGATTAGCTGAGAAGTTCTCACACGGAGGGAGCTGAGTGGGCAAGTGTCCTGTTCCAACTGCCTTGTTGAGCTGAGAAATGTGAAAAACAGGATGAATTCTGGTGTAGTCGGGTAATTGCAGTTTGTAAGCCACCTTGAATTCCAAAACACATGAGGAACACCTTGTCTCGATTTGAGACAATACAAGAGGGAACACCATGGAGTCTAACAATCTCCTTCATGAAGCAGTGAGCTACTCCTTGAGCAGTGTAAAGGTGCTTCAAGGGTATGAAGTGGCCATACTTGGTGAGGCGGTCAACCACTACTAAGATCGAATCCCACCCCCTGGATTTAGGTAGACCTTCGACAAAAATCCATGGAAATTTCTTCCCATACCTTACCTGGAATAGGCAGAGGTTGAAGCAAGCCCAAGGGAGAGAGAGTAGAGGTCTTGTTTTGTTGACATACATGACATTGCTTGACATAACTTGCAACATCCCTTCGCATACCTGTCCAATACCACTTGGCTGCTAAGCGTTGATAAGTTTTAAATCCCGTGCATGACCTCGTACCGGGGTATCATGGTATTCCTTGAGCTCAGAGTTGTTTTCGGAATGACCGGCCTGCCCTTGTACTTAAGCACCCCATTTTCCATAGAGAACCACTTACGGACTGAATCCCCCTTACCAATATGAGAGATCAGCTTCTCCAGCCCCAAGTCCTTGTCGATAAAGGCCTTGACATAATCCCAACTAACTCCATACGCTGTGACCAAAGAGGCACACTCCACCGCCGGGGTTTGTTGCCTTGACAGAGCATCGACCACCTTATTGGTAGGGCTCGGCTTGTAGTGTATATCAAAGGTATAACCAAGGAGCTTGCTCATCCATTTCTGGTAAGCATGTCCCACCTCTCGCCGTTCCAACAAGGACCGCAAACTCTTTTGGTCCGTGCGCACTATAAATTGTCTTCCCAACAAATAATGCCTCCACTTCTCAATAGCAAACACGATGGCCATCAATTCCTTCTCATAGATTGGCTTTGCTCTAGCCTGAACTCCTAATACTTTGCTGAAATATGCTATAGGGTGAATCTCTTGTAGCAAGACTGCCCCCAAATCGAACCCTGAGTCATTCGTCTCAGTGATAAAGGGCAAAGAGAAATTAGGCATGACCAAAATGGGAGCCCTGGTCATAGCTGATTTCAATGCTTCAAAGGCCTGAGTAGCCTCACCCCCAACAGTCCTTCCGTAGCTGACAGTTAAGGGTCTTGCTATTTCTGCATAGCCTTGGATAAATTTCCTATAATAGCCCGTAAGGCCTAAGAACCCCCGTAAGTCCTTGAGATTCATGGGAACATGCCAATTGACCATGGCATGTATTTTTGTGGCATCAACTTCTACTCCCAAGAAATGACATGGCTGAGATATGCCACCTTCTCTTTTCCAATTTCACACTTCTTCATATTGGCATAAAGGTTGTGAGGCCAAGGTTTGCAAAACTTGCTGCAAATAGGAGTAGTGCTCCTCCATTGAATGACTATAGACGAGTATATCATCAAAGAACATCAAAACGAATTTCCGAAGAAAAGGCCTGAACACCTCTTTCATTAAGGACTGAAAAGTTGACGAAGCGTTTGTAAGGCCGAAGAGCATTACAATGAACTTGTAATGACCCTCGTGGGTGCGAAACGCGGTTTTGGGCACATCCTCCTTAACCCGAATTTGATGGTAACCGGACTTGAGGTCCAATTTAATGAACACCTTAGCACCGTGGAGTTCATCAAATAATTCATCGATCACCGGAATAGGGAATTTATCGGGGACCGTTTCCTTGATAAGTGCCCTATAATCGACACAAAACTGCCACGAGCCGTCCTTCTTAACAAGAAGAACCGGGCTGGAGTAGGCACTAGAAGAGGGCTGAATTATTCGTGCCTTGAGCATGTCCTGTACGAGTCTTTCAATTACTGGGGATATCTATAAGGACGCACACTTATGGGATTAGTCCCACTTTTCAAGGTAATGACATGCTCAATATCTCTGATGGGTGGTAGTCCTTTTGCTGAAACCGATCAGTGAGAGGTTAGAGCAGCCGGAACATGAGTGTCTTCCCCTTGCAGCCCCTCTTTCTGATTGAATTCCAACAATACCCCATACCCTTCCCTTTGCAAGGTCTTCACCACTGCCTTTGAGGGAAATACAGGTTCTCTCAAGCTGTGGATCCCCCTTAAGGGTCACTGTCTCACTGCCCACTTGTTGCTTTCAATTCGAAGCTATAGTGCCCAATTTCTCGAGCCACTGGATGCCTAAGCTCACATCAGAATTTCCCAAAGGGTAGGATGAGAAAATCCTCAATGATGGAGACCCCCTGCCCCTGCAGCTCCAATAACATTCCCTTACTCAATCCTTCTCCCTGAATAGTCTCCCCCGTCCCCAAGGTCACTCCAAAATTTTTCGAATCGGAGACTGGTACCTGCAAGTGGTGTGCTGTAATAGCTGAAATAAAATTATGGGTAGCTCCTGGGTCCAGCGTCACTACCACCTTACGGCCTTACCCCCATTAATGGAGCCTACCAACCGTATAGTTTTTGGCTGGTAATACCCATTACAGATCATATAGAGACACCCGAACTCGGGTCAAGAGAAAAAGAAGACAGGGGTGAGGAAGGTGCAGGTACCTCAACGGCGGCCAGCTCACTGGCGTCGCCACCATCATCCTCATCATCATCGACGGTGAGAAGCACGCTGAGTTCCCGGCGACAACGGTGGTTCAAGTTCCACTTCCCATCACAACGGAAGCATAACCCCTGCTCGCGCTTCTGTTGTACCTCCTCCTCCGACAACCGCCTTATACCTCCGGTGGGGTTGTGGTGGTTGTATGTGAGGCGATTTGGCTGAGTTTGGGTAAGTGGGGTCTGGATCGGGGTTGTGTTTGGGTTCGGTATAGTGTTTAGGTTTGGGTACGTGTTTTGGGTGGTATTAGCTGTGTTAAAACGTTGGGTTGGATAAGGGGTTTTCCAATTGGGGAGGCTGACCCGCATTTTTTCTTCGACCCGCATGGGCAATTCCATGGCCTCATCCAAAGTGACCGGATCCAGGATCCGCACTTCCACTCGGATCTTCTAATCTAACCCATATATATACTGCCCTTTTGCAATTTCTTCAGGTACTCCCTCTAGAGGTGCAAGCAACTCAATGAAGCGTCGCCGGTAATCGGCCACCGTACCGGTTTGCTGGTGAGCTAACCACTGCTCATGCAGCGTTCCGGTTGCCGTGGTACGGAAACGCTGGAGAATCATCTTCTTCAGCGATTCCGAAGCAGGGCATCGCCGTCGAGAGCCACTACCGCTGTCTCCAGTTGATCCTCCTCACTGAGTCGATAAAAATGGAAGAGTCGCTCAACCCTCAAAATCCAACCATCTGGTTAGTTCCATCAAAAATTGGGAGATCAAGCTTTCTCACCTTCCAATTCGATTGACAACCATGGAAACTCCCGTCATGCATCTCCAATCGTGGTTGCGAACCGGCGAACGGTTGTCCCATTGGTAGGAGGACCCAGTCACACCTGTCGCGCGGTTCTCCGATTGGTTCTTCTCTCGACCATTGGCAAACTGAGCTGCCAGATCCGTCTTAATTTCGCCCTATAGTGATCTGTAGTGATCTCCTGAGCAACGCGACCAGGGACACCTACAATCTCCTGGAAGATCCAAACGCTGGCCATGGGTAAGTCGAGCCATCTTCTACTCTGGCGAGGGTCGTGGTTGCTCTGATACCAATTGCTAGGAACTGGGCTCACTATAGAGATACACAATCACACACAGAATATTAGGGAGCTCAATTGATATGTTTTATTGATAATCAGAGTAATTAAGCAATACAACTCTCCTTTCGAGAGGAAGGATTCTCTCCAACAAACTTCACTCTAATCAATATTCAGCATAATTCCTCCATTACAATAATCGTATATATAATCAGTTACTAGTATCTTCTACAGCTTAGAGGCATAACAAACTTATTACCAAAATTACCACATTACCCCAAAGCCACATAACAAACTCCTAACATAATTCCAGCTCAGCATCAAGTTGCTGGAGAATTCCTTTTGGGCCTTCTCTGAGCATATGTGATTAAGGGCCTAGGCTGGCCTCTTGCATAGAACACAAAGTTCTGTTAAGACCACAATAGATGTTGCTATTAATATTTTACCTTTTAGGTATTATTTTAGATCAGTCAAGTTAAAGTAGTACTATACTATCTTTCAAAAAAAAGTAGTGCTATACTATATTATGACATATTTCAGTTGTTTGAATGTCTTAAATCTTGTTTACAGATACTTCAAGGGGCCAGAACTTCTTGTCGATTTACAAGACTATGACTATTCTTTGGACATGTGGAGCCTTGGTTGTATGTTTGCTGGGATGGTGAGCAGTTGTTCTCAACTTTCCTTTCTAAAATGTTAAGTGTATCTTAAACATGAAATCACTCAGCACGCCTCTATTTTGTCTTTTAGATATTCCGGAAAGAGCCATTCTTTTATGGTCATGACAACCATGATCAGCTTGTAAAAATTGCAAAGGTATGCTTCTGATGCCATTCAATATTACTTTTATGGTTCATAACCTCTGATTTAATGAAAACTATATAGTTCCTTTTTACACCGAAAAATCTGCTTTTGGCATAAGATGCACTTCCTGTACCTGTGACATTTCTAGCGGTTGTGATAATTGTGTAAAGTGGCAAGGAAACTGCATTGAAAATGGATAAGAGATATTATTCACTGGATAAAAAGCAGTAGTCGCTTTTCAGAAAATCTTTCCTATTAGGAATCTTGTGCATTCTACAAATCAAAATTTGAAAATAGAGGGTCAATTTGAAAGTTTAGTACACTCAACTGAATGTGTTGATATGAGTAAAATTTTTAACAAATGATTATATTTAGGTTCAAGCTTTGGCTGAAGTAGGAGAACCTAGTGTCTGTACGTGCACTTGCAGATGTTTGTGTGCGTACACAACTGTGTGGTAGGAAACTTTATCTGTGAATAACATCCAGCATTTTCAATTCATCCTTTTTACATCAGTGATGAGATCATTAGATGCTTCACATTTTGAGTCTCACTTAAAATCAAACTTTTGACTTAAAGGTAGCAAGATTGGCCGTGGCCCCGTGGGTTAGAGGAACAATTAGATTTTTTACTCTTTAATGAAAGCCAAGTTAAGTAGTTCCCAATGAAAGGGAGAAGAGGACAACCCTCATACGGAGTATCATATTGGATGAGAAAATTTTGGGAGTAGAAAGTTGGGCCACACCCTTGTTCTCATCAAATCACTCATGATTTGGACTTTCTCTAATAATATGCAGGTGCTTGGAACTGATGAATTGAATGCATATTTGAACAAATATAATCTGGAGCTTGATCCTCAACTTGATGCTCTTGTTGGGAGGTAAGCTTTAGAGTGTGGCATTTTCTTTTTTTGCTTGCTAAAACTTTAGTAATTAGATTTTCCCCTTTTTTCTAGGAAATATCTGCAGTCACGCTGTATAGAATTTGATGAGTCGGTTATCTGAACATTGCTTGATTTCAGAAACTATCTTATTCATAAAAATTGATCTTTATAACTGTAGGCACAGCAGGAAACCATGGTCAAGGTTTGTCAATCCAGATAATCAGCATTTGGTTTCCCCAGAGGTAATTCAAATAAAAAATATTTAATACCTATTGGCTCAAAATTATGAAATTTAACGTCTTTTAGTTGGTCTTATGTTTCCAATGAGTGTCCTAAGCTTGTATAATTTCACAGGCTATCGACTTTCTTGATAAGCTTCTTCGCTATGACCACCAAGATAGGCTAACTGCAAAAGAAGCAATGGTAATCCTCTATAATATCTGCTGTAAAACTCCTACTTATAAATGTTCATTTTTTGTGTTTGTTAAACGTAAAATGAAATGAGGAAAAGGTACTGTTGATTATTAATACATGTAGATTTTTTATTTTCTAGTTATTTTATCACATGTTGCTCTGTGTTTTAGTAATTCATATGTTGTTGCAATATTCGTATTAAAGAATCTTCCATTTTAGCTATCTAATTTACAATGAGTATTGGGAGAAGTTCAAGCATCTTCATATTATTTGACTTAATATTCTCCATTTATAGGACCAAGCCTACCCCCTACTCCCCTAGCAACCTAAAAAATTAGAAAATTAGCCATGCCTTTGTCTCATTTCATTTGCATTTACTCTTCTGTCACCCATTTTTGTTTCCCATTAGGCCATCATGTAGCTCCTTTTGGTTTCAACCCTAACTTTTAACCAGATCTCCTTATTTTGGTGCTCTAGTTTTTAGACTGACAAACATGATAAATCTAATGATTTTTGCTTGACCTTAAATAGTTTTAAGATGTTTATAATCACTATTAACAAAGGTAAGTAATCCCTAATATGGAATTAATCAGCTGTCTTTGTGTCACATCATAATATGTTATCTTATTATTTCTCTTACTGTTTTGTCTCATAGTTACTGGAAGTGAGTTCAATTGGACAATATCAGCAAATCGTACTGCATATTTAGGTTTGATTTAGCCAATGGGATCAATTGATTTAAGTGACATGAGTGTTCTGTAATTGCAACCTAACCTACCTCCTGTTAAGATGGCATTAGTTATCTGCGAGTTTGACTTCATTTGACATCTTAATTGTACTAAGTCAAACATGATTACTCTTTTGGGAACTTTATACTTCTATGCTAACCACTACGATCCAAATTAGTCCTGATTAACATCTGTAACAATTATTTGTTCTTTCTGGCAGGCACATCCATATTTCTCACAAGTCAGAGCTGCAGAAAGTAGCAGAATGCGGACACAATAGCTCATCACTCTTTTACATATATGAGGAGGATAATCTCCGTCGTTAGTTATTGCATGTTGATTATGATCCCATCAAAAAACATTGCAACTACTTGCAGCGTTGGGTAGACAGCCGTGGTTGCACAGGGTGTATTTTATGTAAAACACATCATTACTCATCTTTATAAAACTGCAAATCTGTAATGCTGAAACTTACTGTGATTGTCAATTGATATTTCATTGTTGGAGTCCTTGTGTATCTCTAGTACTAGTTCATCATTGAAAATAGTTTTATAAGCCTTACTACTAGTGTTGAACCTGTTTTGAATTATCTGTCTTTTAGCAGTTAATTGTACCCAACTTGGAAGATAGTGTTTTTTTTTAAAAAAAAAAAACTTATTGTGAAGTTCCAACCTATCGATCCTAATCTGTAGGATGCGTTTGACCATACGCCTATATTTTGAAAGAGCCTCCTTGATACCTAGCCTCAGATGGTGAACAGAAAAACTGTAAGAACGCAATATATATTGTATTGCTTTAGGATTAATGGCCAAAAACTCAACATTAGGTGTTATGATTTTAAAATCTCTACTCCGTTTGGTAAACTGATTAGAATGAGTTATATAGTAAAACAATTACTCATACAAGTAAATAATTTCTGCAATTACCTCCCTATATTAAGACGTTTCTCCTGCAGCAACCTAGTCAAATAAACATTAGTCATTCAACCTTCCAAAGATGCCCACTAGCTTTCAATGACACTAATAGCTTTGGTTCTGCTAGGGTGTACCATCAAAAATTAAGATGTACGGAGTACTAAATAAATAGGACAATGATACATCCATATGGGCTCTAATACCTAGAGCTGTTATTTCGGATAAACGGGTCGGGTTTGATTCGGGTAAACGAGTCGGGTTTGGGTCGGGTAAGAGTGGGTTGGTTCATGCTTGAGTCGGGTCATACTTGTTATCGGGTTTGGGTCGGGTTAATAACAGGTCGGGTCAAAACGGGTTAGGGTACTTCTCGTGTTCGAGTCGGGTTCGGTTCAAGTCAATAATTTGCCGGTTAGAATCAGGTCGGGTCATTCTCGGGTTTGAGTCGTGTTCGGTTCAAGTCAATAATTTGCGGATTATAATCCGATCGGGTCATTTTCAAGTCGGGTCATTCTCAGGTTCAAGTCGAGTTCGGTTCAAGTCAATAATTTGCAGGTTATAATCAGGTAGGGTCATTTCCAAGTCCGGTCATTTCCAAGTCGGGTCATTCTCAGATTCAAGTCAAGTTATGTTCGAGTTAATAATTTGCAGGTTACAATCAGGGTAGGTCATTTCCAAGTCAGGTTATATTCGGGTTCGACTAAGGGTCTTTTCTCATTGACTGAACTCGGCTGAGCTGAACTGAACTGAACTGAATTGAGCTGAGCTGAACTGAACTGAAATGAATATTTTAAAAGAGAAGGAAATTAGGAGTTGAATTGAACTGGACTGAGCTGAGCTGAACTGAACTGAAAATTAAACGCTAATATCAATGCTTTTTGAGAACTTTCGGAGTCTTCGGGGCCCGATTTAGAAAATTCTTGAAATTCTAGGGAATACAACTCGGGGTCATATAATATCAAATGGAACCATATATGATCATTATTTGTTATGATAAATGTTCGTGGTAGGCTTTAATTAATGAAATCGGTGTAAATTGTAAACCGGTTAATTGGTTGTTTAAAGGCAAATTGGATGGTTCTACCCACCCAATTGGACTCCCGGAGGGTATTAGGGACTATGGTAAACATATCGTCAATTTTTATTTTCGAGCTAAAAAAGTAAAAAATTTCCAACATTAAAGGTTAATATCCACGCTTTTTGAGAATTTTTGGAGTCTTCAAAGTCCGGTATCGAATTTTTTTGAAATTCTAGGGAATACATCTCAGAGTCATATAATGTCGTTTAGAACCATATATGATCATTGATTGTAGTCATAAATGTTCGAGGTAAGCTTGAATTAATAAAATCTGTGTAAGTTGTTAAACCGGTAAATTGGTCGTTTATAGGCAAATTGGATGGTTCCATCGACCCAATTGGACTCCCGGAGGATATTAGGAACCATGGTGAACATTTCCGCAATTTTTTTTTTCCGGGCGAAAAAAAGTCAAAAAATTCCAAATTGAAGGCTAATATCCACGCTTTTTGAGAAATTTTAGAGATTTAAATACCCGGTGTCAAAAAGGCTTGAAATTCTATGGAATACATCTCGGGTTCATATAATGTCGTTTGAAACCATAAATGATCATTATTTGTTGTCATAAATGTTCGTGGTTGCCTTGAATTAACAAAATCGGTGCAAGTTGTAAACTGGTAAATTGGTCGTTTAAAGGCAAATTGGATAGTTCCACCCACCCAATAAGACTCCTAGTGGGTATTTGGGATCATGTTAAACATTTAGGCAATTTTTATATCCGGGAGACAAAAAGTCAAAAAATTCAAAAATTCAAAAATTAAAGGCTAATATCTACGTTTTTTGAGAAATTTTTGAGGTTTCAGAGCCCGGTGTTGAAAATTGGTGAAATACTATGGGATACATTTCAGGGTCATATAATGCCGTTTCGAACCATATATGATCATTATTTATAGTCATAAATGTTCGTGGTTGGCTTGAATTTATGAAATCGGTGCAAGTTGTAAGCCGGTAAATTGGTCGTTTAAAGACATAATGGATGGTTCCACCAACCCAATTGGACGTCCAGAGGGTATTAGGGACCATTGTAAACATTTCGACAATTTTTATTTTCAGGGAAAAATAAAGTCAAAAAATTCCTAAATTGAAATCTAATATACACACTTTTTTAGAAATTTTGGAGGTTTCGAGGCCTGGTGTTGAAAAATCTTGATATTCTATTGGATACATCTCGGGGTCATATAATGCTTTTTGGAATCATATATGATCATTATTTGTCGTCATAAATGTTCGTGATTCGCTTGAATTAATGAAATCGTGCTAGTTGTAAACTAGTAATTGTTCGTTTAAAGGCATATTGGATGTTTCCACCCACTAAATTGGACTCCTAGTGGATATTCGGGACCATGGTTAATATTTCGGCAAATTTTTATATCCGGGCGAAAAAAATAGTCAAAAAATTCCAAAATTGAAAGCTAATATCCACGGTTTTTGAGAAATTTTGGAGGTTTTGGGGAACCAGTGTCGAAAATTCGTGAAATTCTATGGGATACATTTCGGGGTCATATATTGTCGTTTGGAACCATATAAGATCATTATTTTTTGTCATAAATGTTCGTGGTTGGCTTGAATTTATAAAATTGGTGCAAGTTGTAAACCGGTAAATTGGTCGTTTAAAGACAAATTGGATGGTTCCACCCACCCCATTAGACTCCGAGAGGGCATTAGAGACCATGGTAAATATTTCGACAATTTTTATTTTCAGTCGAAAATAAGTCAAAAACTTCCAAAAATTAAAGGCTAATATCCACGTTTTTAGAGAAATTTAAAAGATTTCGGGGCCTGGTTAGAAAATTCTTAAAATTATAAGGAATAAATCTTGGGGTCATATAATCTCGTTTGGAACCAGATATGATCATTATTTGTTGTCATAAATGTTCGTGGTAGATAGGCTTGAATTAATGAAATCGTTGTAATTTGTAAACCGGTAAATTGGTCGTTTAAAGGCAAATTGGATGGTTCCACCCACCCAATTGGACTCCTGGAGGGTATTAAGAACCATAGTTAAAATTTCGGCAATTTTTATATCCGGGCAAAAAAAAAGTCAAAAAATTCCAAAATTGAAGGCTAATATATCCACGTTTTTTAAGAAATTTTGGAGGTTTTAGGTCCAGATGTCGAAAATTCGTGAAATTCTATAGGATACATTTCGAGGTCATATAGTGTCGTTTGGAAACATATATGATCATTATTTGTTGTCATAAAAGTTCGTGGTTGGCTTGAAAAAATGAAATCGCTGAAAGTTGTAAACCGGTAAATTGGTTGTTTAAAGGCAATTTGGATAAATCCACCCACCCAATTGGACTTCCGGAGGGAATTTGGAACCATGGTTAAAATTTCGGCAATTTTTATTTCTGGGCTAAAAAAAGTTAAAAAAATTCCAAAATTGAAGGCTAATATCCACGTTTTTTTGAGAAATTTTGGAGATTTCAGGGCCCGGTGTCGAATAGTCTTGAAAGTCTATGGGATACATCTTAGGGTCATATAATGTCGTTTGAAATCATATATGATCATTATTTGTTGTCATAAATGTTCGTGGTTGCCTTTAAAAAATGAAATCGGTGCAAGTTGTAAACCAGTAAATTTGTCATTTAAAGGAAAATTGGATGGTTCCACCCATCCAATTAGACTCCGAGATGGTAGTAGGGACCATGGTAAACATTTCGACAATTTTTATTTCCAGGTGAAAAAAAGTCAAAAAATTAAAAAAACTGAAGTCTAATATCCACGCTTTTAAAGAAATTTTGGAGATTTCGGTGCCCTGTGTCAAAAAGTCTAGATATTCTATGAGATACATCTCGAGGTTATATAATGTCGTTCGAAACCATATATGATCATTATTTGTTGTTATAAATGTTTGTGGTTGGCTTAAAAAAAATGAAATTGGTGCAAGTTGTAAACTGGTAAATTGGTTGTTTAAAGGCAAATTGGATGGTTCCACCCACCAAATTGGACTCCTGGAGGGTATTTGGGACCATGGTAAAATTTTTCGGCAATTTTTATATTCGGGCGAAAAAAAGTCAAAAAATTTAAAAATTGAAGACTAATATCCACGCTTTATTAGAATTTATGGAGTCTTCGGGGCACGGTTTCAAAAATTCTTGAAATTCTAGGGATTATATCTTGGCGTCATATAATGTCGTTTGGAACCTTATATGATCATTATTTGTTGTCAATTAAATGTTCGTAGTTGGCTTGAATTGATGAAATCGGTGCAAGTAGTAAACCGGTAAATTGGTAGTTTAAAGGCAAATTGGATAGTTACACCCACCCAATTGGTCTCCCAGAGGGTATTAGGGACCATGGTTAACATTTCGGCAATTGTTATATCCGAGAGAAAAAAAAGTCAAAAAATTCCAAAATTGAAGGCTAATATTTATGTTTTTTGAGAAAGTTTGGATGTTTCGGGGCCCGGTGTCGAAAATTCGTTAAATTCTATGGGATACATTTCGGGGTCATATAATGCCGTTTGAAAACATATATAATCATAATTTGTTGTCTTAAATGTTCGTGCTTGGCTTGAATTAATGAAATCGGTGCAAGTTGTAAACCGATAAACTGGTCGTTTAAAGGTAAATTGGATAGTTCCACCCACCCAATTGGACACCTAGAGTGTATTTGGGACCATGGTAAACATTTCCGCAATTTTTATATCCTGGCGAAAATAAAGTAAAAAAATTCAAAAATTAAAGGCTAATATCCACGTTTTTTGAGAAATTTTTAGAGGTTTCGAGGCCCGGAGTTGAAAATTCGTGAAATTCTATAGGATACATTTCGCGGTCATATAATGCCGTTTGGAACCATATATGATCATTATTCGTTGACATAAAGTTCTTGGTTGGCTTGAAAAAATGAAATCGGTGCAAGTTGTAAACCAGTAAATTGGATATTAAAGGAAAATTGGTTGGTTCCACCCACCCAATTAGACTCCGACAGGATAGTAGGGACCATAGTCAACATTTCGACAATTTTTATTTCTAGGTGAAAAAAAGTCAAAAAATTCAAAAATTGAAGTCTAATAATATCCACGCTTTTTGAGAAATTTTGGAGATACCTGTGCCTAGGGGTGTACACCGGTCCAAAACCGGACCGGACCTGTTTGGACCGGGGACCTGAATTGGGTAATTATGAGGACCGGGGACCGGACTTGAATTAACAGGTCCGGTTCCGGGCTAGACCTGAAAAATCAGGTCCGGTCCAGGTTTGGACCTGTTTTGTGATTTTTTCGTTTTTTTTATTTTTTTTAATAAAAAACCTGTTGGGCCTGCATATGGACCTGCGTATGGACCTGTTTTGTGATTTTTAGACCTGTTGCATAATTTAATAATTACATACAAACCAAAATTATTAATCACAAAAGTACAAAACTACATAAAGTCTATAAAAGTATAAAGTCCCAATTCTCAAACACCAAAAATACAAATGAGTCCACCGAAAGTACAAATGAGTCCACGAAAACTCATAACATTACATAAATTCTCTTAAGTCTCAAGTACTAGAAATACATAAATTCTCCAACGAGTTGTTTTCCCTTTGATCGCGTGATTCACACTAATGAGTCCACGAAAACAACTTCATCGTCTACATCGTTAGATTCACCACGTTGCACCTCTAAATAAAATACAATATAGAATATATTAATGATTGATAACAATGAAATAATAAATTTGGTGTAACAAAATTTCAAGTACATAAAATTATTACTACCTTTCTCTATTTCCTCTAACTCTTTCAAATTTTCTTCCACATCGACAATTGGCACTTCCTTAGCTTTAAGCCAATCTTGTGTGCAAAGTAGAGCTTGAACCATCTTCAATACAAAAATATTACACAAATATGTATAAACAAAGTCATATTAAGATATAAACAAACTTGATTTTATAAAATAAAAAGATAACGATGCATTACCTTAGGAGTTAAAGAACTCCGAAATGGATCTAGAATACGACCTCCCGTACTAAAAGCAGATTCCGATGCAACGATCGATAATGGGATGGCTAGTATGTCACGTGCCATGCGATTAAGAATCACATACTGACCATTCTTACCCCACCATGTCAATGCATCTTGTTCTTCCTCCTCCGGCCCTAATTGATCATTTAAGTACCTATCCAACTCACTTATCGCATACCCACTTGTCCCCTTCAACCGTTTTGCTCTTTCTTTTAGTTTCCTCACATAATCGGAACCCACTCCTTTACTATTATCAATATCCATTGACATATTATCTCCACAATCTGGAATATTAGAAGTAGCATACATTTTTCTATATTCCTCAAATAAAGAGTAAGCGAACTCCTTCACATCATTAGCAAGTTTTGTACCCTTTTCCGGTTCATGCATGTCCGTTAGTGTCAATTCAACAATGACCATCTTAGAGTGAGGGTCGAGAAGAAGAGCAACATAAATGAATTTATTCATCTTATCCACATCCCCCCAATACTTATCAAAAATTTTTTTTCATTGCAATGGCCATAGCTTGAAAATTCAAGTCCTCACTTTGTTCCCAATTATTCAACATATCATACATAGAAGCAATTTCTCCTAAACCTTTATTAGCTGTCACATAATGGGAACCAGAAATTCGTTTAGTCAACAGATAAAACCCCTCTAGAAACAAAACTAACCTCTCCACTTTTTCCCAATCTTCGGGTTCGGGAGGCCTTTCATTGTCATTCAAATCCTCTCCATCAGGAAGAGATAACCCACTAAAAACACGTCGAAACTTCAAAGCCGTTTCCAACATTATGTATGTGGAGTTCCAACGAGTGGGGACATCAAAGGATAAAGAAGATTTTGAATCTATGTTTGCTTTTTGCACAAGATCTTTGAATCTAAGTATTCTTGCAGGGGAGTTCTTAACATATTTCACAGCATTTCTAACTCTATCAATGCACACACCATGTTCTTTAATACCATCCCACACAATTAAATTAATGATATGAGCAATGCATCTAACATGAAGATTTTTTCCATCATTAATACATCCTGTTCTTCTAACCATTCTACTCAAGTGTGCACAAGCAACATCATTTTAAGAAGCATTATCAACAGTGACAGTAAAAAGTTTATCATCAATACCCCAATACTCTAAACATGCCTCAACTGCTTTTCCAATAGCCTCTCCTTTATGACTAGAAATTGGACAAAAATTTATGATCTTTTTATTTAATTTCCAGTCATTATCAATGAAATGAGATGTAAGACACATATCATTAATTCTTTGTATTGAAGTCCAAGTATCAGTGGTCACAAAAATTCCTTGACATGTCTTAAACATTTCTCTCAATTTCTCTTTTTCACTATAATACAACTTTAAACAATCACGAGCAATGGTAACACGAGATGGAATGTGAAATTGTGGACATGCAACTTCCACAAAGTGCCTAAAACCGGGTTTTTCCACATGCTTAAATGGTAACTCATCAACAATAATCATGTGAACCAATGCCTCTCTAACATCATTCAAGTTAATAATCCTACTCCCACACTTTAATTCACCACTCTCATGTTCTTGATCAAAATACAATTTAGTTTTCTTTTCTTTGCCCTTTTCTTTTTCTATATTAATAGGATTACCGAGACATGATTCTGCATGATTTTTAACATTTTTGGAACCATTAAGATTACCATCAGCAGCAAAAGTTTTAGGACAAAACTTACATTCAGCTCGTAGTTTTCCATTCTCGACGTACTCTAAGTAATATTTCCAATACTCAGCTTTCCTCTTACTTTTTCTGTTCCATATATACTCCCGCCCCGCTTTTAGCTTCTTATCAGGAGGCAAAGTAGATTGCAATTCTTCCATATCCTTTTCAAAAGTGGCTGTGACGTTTGTTCAGAAAAAGAAGCAGACCGTTAGGATTGAGAGCTCTCCATCTACAATATAATTATAGACAATATAAGTAATTTTAAAGTAACAATTATATACACATACCATTTTATAAAAAAATTTAAGAGCAACTTACATTGCAAGAATAAGAATCCGTGGTTCCTCCACTCCCTTGTTAGCCCTAGGCAAGTCTGCAAGAATAAGAACAAGAATAAGAACCCCTGAACTGCATACAAGTATACAACTATGTCTTATGATCTTATCAATTCTAAACAAGTTAGCCAACTCAAATCTGAATTCTGAACTGCATACAACCATGTCTTATCAATTTTGATACAAGTTAGCCAACTTATTTAATCATCTGAGTCTCTTACAAATCATGCACTACGTTTATTTATTTATTTATTTATTTAAATTTGGCCTAACAGAGATTCAAAGGCTGTGAATCTGTGATAGTGTGATCAATTCTAAAACCTAAACCCTAAACTCAAAAAAAACCAAAAAAAAAACCATAAATTCGAAGATAAACCATACTTGTTATCAATTCTAAACATTAAACCCTAAAACCCTAAACTTTAAACTAAAAAAAACCAAAAAAAAAAACATAAATTCGAAAGAAATTCGAAAATAAACCAAAAAAGAAAAACATAAATTCGAAAACATTGAAGTAAAAAAAAAGAAATTCAACATGCAAACATCAAATAATCATTATAAGCAATTGAAACATGAATAAACATATAAATTCTAACACTTAATTCATTATTTCGAATACAAAATACCCAAACATAATTAGATAATTTAGATTTACATTAAAAAAAAAATAACTTACTGGAGAAATGGAAAATCGCGCAGTAGATGTCTCATGCGGTGGCCGGTGGACGCCTGGGCTTCGCCTGAGAGAGTGAGGAAGGCAGGAGGTGTCGGCGGTGGGCGTTGCCGCGTTGGGCTGAGAATGGAGACAGTGAGCGTGAGGGAGAGGGGGAGACAGTCAGGGAGTTTGGAGATTGGAGTCTTGGAGAATGGAGATAGTCAGATAGCTGTTTGTTAGGGTTAGAATGAAATGAAAGAGAACTGAAGCGTCACTCAAGCAGCTTGCAGCGTTATTTTGATTTTTGAATTTTTTTTTTTTTTTTTTTTTTAAAAATACAATTTTTCCGGGTTTCAGGTCCGGACCTGAAAACTCCGGGTTTAGACCGGGTCCGGACCGGAACCGGGAACCTTGATTTTTAAGGACCGGGACCGGACCTGAATCAACAGGTCCGGGTCAGGTCCGGTCCGGATCAGGTCGGTTCAGGTCCGGTCCTGTTTTTGTACACCCCTATCTGTGCCTGGTGTCAAAAAGTCGTGAGATTCTTAGGGATACATCTCGGGGTCATATAATGCCGTTTGGAACCATATATGATCATTATTTGTTGTCATAAATGTTCGTGGTTGACTTTAAAAAATGAAATCGCTACAAGTTGTGAACCAGTAAATTTGTCGTTTAAAGGCAAATTGGATGGTTCCACCCATCCAATTAGACTCCAAAAGGGTAGTCGGGACCATGGTAAACATTTCGACAATTTTTATTTTCAGGTGAAAAAAAGTCAAAAAAAATCAAATATTGAAGTATATCCATGCTTTTTGAGAAATTTTAGAGATTTCGGTGTCCGGTGTTGAAAAAGTCTGGATATTCTATGGGATACATCTCGGGGTCATATAATGCCGTTTGGAACCATATATGATCATTATTTGTTGTCATAAATGTTTGTGGTTGGCTTAAAAAAATGAAGTCTAATATTCACGCTTTTTCAAAAATTTTGGAGATTTCTGGCCCGGTGTCAAAAAGTCTTAAGATTATATGGGATACATCTCAGGGTCATATAATGCTTTGTGAAAACATATATGATCATTATTTGTTGTCAAAAATGTTCGTGTTTGGCTTGAATTAATGAAATCGGTGCAAGTTGTAAACCGATAAATTGGTCGTTTAAAGGTAAACTGGATAGTTCCACCCACCCAATTGGACTCCTACAGGGTATTTTGGACCATGGTAAACATTTCCGCAATTTTTATATCTGGGTGAAAAAAAAGTCAAAAAATTCAAAAATTGAAGGCTAATATCCACGTTTTTTAAGAAATTTGGAAGGTTTCGAGGCCCCGAGTCGAAAATTCATGAAATTCTATAGGATATATTTCGGGGTCATATAATGCCGTTTGGAACCATATATGATCATTATTTGTTGACATAAAAGTTCGTGGTCGGCTTGAAAAAATAAAATCGGTGCAATTTATAAACCAGTAAATTGGTCGTTTAAAAGCAAATTGGATGGTTCCACCAACCCATTTAGACTCCGAGAGGGTAGTAGGGACCATGGTAAATATTTCGACAATTTTTAAATCCATGTGAAGAAAAGTCAAAAAATTCAAAAATTGAAGTCTAATATCCACACTTTTTGAGAAATTTTGGAGATTTGGGTGCATGGTGTCGAAAAGTCTGGATATTTTATGGGATACATTTCGGGTTCATGTAATGTTGTTTAGAACCATATATGATCATTATTTGTTGTCATAAATGTTCGTGGTTGGCTTAAAAAAATGAAATCGGTGTAAGTTATAAACCCGTAAATTGGTCGTTTAATGGCAAATTGGATGGTTCCTCCCACCCAATTGCATTCCTGGGGGGTATTTGGGACCAGGGTAAATATTTCGGCAATTTTTAATTCTGGGCGAAAAGAAGTCAAAAAATTCAAAATTTGAAGTTTAATATCCACGCTTTTTGAGAAATTTTAAAGATTTTGAGGTACCGGTGTCAAAAAGTCTTGAAATTCTGTGGGATACATCTCGGGGTCATATAATTCCGTTTGAAAACATATATGATCATAATTTGTTGTCATAAATGTTCGTGCTTGGCTTGAATTAATGAAGTCGGTGCAAGTTGTAAACCGATAAATTGGTCGTTTAAAGGTAAATTGGATAGTTCCACCCACCCAATTGGAATCCTAGAGGGTATTTGGGACCATGGTACACATTTCCGCAATTTTTATATCCGGGCGAAAAAAAGTCAAAAAATTCAAAAATTAAATGATAATATCCACGTTTTTTGAGAAATTTTGGAGGTTTCGAGACCCAGAGTTGAAAATTCGTGAAATTCTATAGGATACATTTCGAGGTCATATAATACCGTTTGGAACCATATATGATCATTATTCGTTGACATAAAGTTTGTGGTTGGCTTGAAAAAATGAAATCGGTGCAAGTTGTAAACAAGTAAATTGGTCGTTTAAGGCAAATTCGATAATTCCACCCACCCAATTAGACTCCGAGAGGGTAGTAGGGACCATGGTAAACATTTCGACAATTTTATTTCCAAGTGAAAAAAAAAAGTCAAAAAATTAAAAAATTGAAGTCTAATATCCACGTTTTTTGAGAAATTTTGGAGATTTCGGTGTCCGGTGTCGAAAAGTCGTGATATTATATGGGATACATCTCGGGGTCATATAATGTCGTTTGGAACCATATATGATCATTATTTGTTGTCATAAATGTTCGTGGTTGGCTTTAAAAAATGAAATCGCTGCAAGTTGTAAACCAGTAAATTTCTCATCTAAAGGCAAATTGGATGGTTCCTCCCACCCAATTGGACTCCTGAACCGTATTTGGGACCATGGTAAACATTTCGGCAATTTTTATTTCTGGGCGAAAAAAAGTCAAAAAATTTAAAAATTGAAGTCTAATATTCACGATTTTTGAGAAATTTTGGAGATTTCGAGACCCGTTGTCAAAAAGTCTTGAAATTCTATGGGAAACATCTTGGGGTCATATAATGCCATTTGAAACCATATATGATCATTATTTGTTGTAAAAAATGTTCGTGTTTGGCTTGAATTAATGAAATCGGTGCAAGTAATAAATCGGTAAATTGGTAGTTTAAAGGCAAATTGCATAGTTCCACCCATCCAATTGGACTCCCATAGGGTATTTGAGACTATGGTAAACATTTCGGCAATTTTTATATCCGAGAGAAAAAAATAAAAAAAAAAGTCAAAAACTCCCAAAATTGAAGGCATTAATATTCATGTTTTTTGAGAAATTTTGGAGGTTTCGGGGCCCGGTGTCGAAAATTCGTGAAATTCTATGGGATACATTTCAGGGTCATATAATGCCGTTACATATGATCATTGTTTGTTGTCATAAATCTTCGTGGTTGCCTTGAATTAATGAAATCAGTGCAAGTTTTAAACCGGTAAATTGGTCGTTTAAACGCAAATTGGATGGTTCCACCCAACCAATTGGACGACCGGAGGGTATTAGGGACCATGGTAAACATTTCGACAATTTTTATTTTCAGACAAAAAAAAAAGTCAAAAAATTCCAAAATTGAAGCCTAATATCCAAGCTTTTTGAGAAATTTTGGAGGTTTTGGGGGCGGATGTATTGGATACATCATGGGGTCATATAATTCTGTTTGGAACCATATAAGATCATTATTTGTTGTCATAAATGCTCGTGGTTCGCTTGAAATAATGAAATCGTGGAAGTTGTAAATCTGTAAATTGTTCGTTTAAAGGTATATTGGATGTTTCCACCAAACGAATCGGACTCCCGGAGGGTTTTTAGGACCATGGTAAACATTTCGGCAAATTTTATAACCGGCCGAAAAAAGGTCAAAAAATTCCAAAATTTAAGGCTAATATCCACGTTTTTTGAGTATTTTTGGAGTCTTTGGGGCACGGATTCGAAAATTCTTGAAATTTTAGGGAATACATCTCGGGGTTATATAATGTCGTTTGGAACCATATATGATCATTATTTGTTGTCATAAATGTTCATGGTAGACTTAAATTAAAGGAATCTTTGTAAGTTGTAAACCGGTAAATTGGTCGTTTAAAAACAAATTGGATGGTTCCACCCACCCAATTAGACTCCGAGAGGGTATAAGGGACCATGGTAGGCGAAAAAAATGGTCAAAAACTTCCACAATTGAAAGCTAATATCCACGATTTTTGAGAATTTTTCTAGTCTTCAGGGCCACCCGGTTCGAAAATTCTTGAAATTCTAAGGAATACATTTCGGGGTCATATAATGTCGTTTGGAATCAGATATGATCATAAATGTTCGTGGTAGGCTTGAATTAAATAATTCGTTGTAAGTTGTAAACCGGTAAATTGGTCGTTTAAAGGCAAATTGGACGGTTCCACCTACCCAATTGGACTCCCGGAGGGTATTAAGGTCCATGGTAAACATTTCGGCAATTTTTATATCCGGGCGAAAAAAGAAAAAACTCCAACATTGAAGGTTAATATCCACGCTTTTTGAGAAATTTAGGAGGTTTCGGGGCCTGGTGTCGAAAAGTCTTAATATTCTATGGGATACATCACGGGTCATATAATGCCGATGAAACCATATATGATTATTATTTGTTGTCATAAATGTTCGTGGTTGGCTTGAAAAAAGGAAATCGGTGCAAGTTGTAAACAGGTAAATTGGTCGTTTAAAGGCAAATTGGATAGTTCCACCCACCCAATTGGACTCCTAAAGGGTATTTGGGACAATGGTAAACATTTCGGCAATTATTTTATCCGGGCAAAAAGAAGTAAAAAAATTCCATATTTGAAAGCTAATATCCACGTTTTTTGAGAAATTATGGAGACTTCGGGGCCCAGTGTTGAAAAGTTTTGAAATTTTATGGGGTACATTTCGGGGTCATATAATGCCGTTTGGAACCATATATGATCATTATTTGTTGTCATAAATGTTCGTGGTTGCTTGAATTAATAAAATCTGTGTAAGTTGTAAACCGGTAAAGTGGTCGTTTAAAGGCAAATTGGATGGTTACACCCACCCAATTGGACGTCTAAAGGGTATTAGGGACCATGGTTAACATTTCGTCGATTTTTATTTTCAACCGAAAAAAAGTCAAAATTTTCCAAAATTGAAGCCTAATATCCACGTTTTTAGAGAAATATTGAAGGTTTTGGGGCCCGGTGTCGAAAAGTATTGAAATTCTATAAGATACATCATGGGGTCATATAATGTCGTTTGGAACCATATTATGATCATTATTTATTGTCATAAATGTTCGTGGTTCGCTTGAATTAATGAAATCTAGCAAGTTGTAAATCGGTAAATGTTTGTTTAAAGGAATATTGGATGTTTCCACCCACCGAATCGGACTCGTTGAGGGTATTTGGGACCACAGTAATCATTTCGGAAATTTTTATATCCGGGCGAAAAAAAAAAAGTCAAAAAAATTTCAAAATTTAAGGCTAATTATCCACGCTTTTTGAGAATTTTTGGAGTATTCGGGGCTCGGTTTCGAAAATTCTTGAAATTATAGGGAATACATCTCGGGGTCATATAATGTCGTATGGAACTATATATGATCATTATTTGTTTTCATAAATGTTCATGGTAGGCTTGAATTAATGAAATCGTTGTTAATTGTAAACCGGTAAATTAGTCGTTTATAGACAAATTGGATGGTTCCACCCACCCAAATGGACTCCGAGAGGGTATTAGGGAACATGGTAAACATTTCGACAATTTTTATTTCCAGGCGAAAAAAATTTAATCCAAGCTTTTTGAGAATTTTTGTAGTCGGTTCGAAAATTCTTGAAATTCTAAGGAATAAATTTCGAGGTCATATAATTTGGAACCACATATGATCATTATGTGTTGTCATAAATGTTTGTGGTAGGCTTGAAGTAATGAAATCAGTGGGACCGTGGTAAACATTTCGACAATTTTTATATTCGGGTGAAAAAAAGTTTGAAAATTCCAAAATTAACAGCTAATGTCCATTCTTTTTGAGAATTTTTGGATTCTTCGGAGCCCGGTTTCGAAAGTTCTTGAAATTCTAAGGAATACATCTCGGGGTCATAGAATGTCGTTTGTTACCATATATGATGATTATTTGTTGTCATAAATGTTTGTGGTAGCTTGAATTAAAGAAATCGGTACAAGTTGTAATTCGGTAAATTGATCGTTTAAAGGTAAATTGGATGATTCTACCCACCAAACTGGACTTCCAGAGTATATAAGGGACCATGGTAAGAACTTCAACAATTTTTATATTCGAACAAAAAAAAAGTCAAAAAAATCATAAATTGAAGGCTATATCCACTCCTTTTGAGAATTTTTGGAGTTTTCGGGGCCCGGAGTCAAAAAGTCTTGAAATTCTTGGGAATACATTTCGGAGTCATATAATGTCGTTTGGAACAATACATGATCATTATTTGTTGTCATAAATGCTCGTGGTAGGCTTGAATTAATGCAATCAATGTAAGTTATAAACCGCTAAATTGGTCATTTAAAGGCCAATTGGATGGTTCCACCCACTCAATTGGACTCTCGGAATGTATTAAGGACCATGGTAAACATTTCAGCAATTTTTATATTTGGGCGGAAAAAGTCAAAAAATTCCAAAATTGAAGGCTAATAATATCCACGCTTTTTGTGAAATTTGAATGTTTTGGGGCCTGGTGTCGAAAAGTATTTAGATTTTAGGGGATACATCAAGAGGTCATATAATGCTCTTTGGAACCATATATGCTCATTATATGTTGTCATAAATGTTCGTGGTAGGCTTGAGTTAATGTAATCGGTGCAAGTTGTAAACTAGTAAATTGGTTGTTTAAAGGGAAATTGGATGGTTCCAACCACCCAATTGGACTTTCGGAGGATATAAGAGACCATGGTAAATATTTTAGCAATTTTTTATTTCCGGGTGAAAAAAAAGATAAAAAAATTCCAAAATTAAAGACTAATATCCATGCTTATGAGAAATTTTAGAGGTTTCGAATAAAGCTGTCAATTTGGGTAAACGGGTCGGGTTTGGGTTGGGTCATACTTTAGTCAGGTCACCTCATGTCATACTTTTTATCGCGTTTGGGTCGGGTTACATTCGGGTCGTGTGAACAATAGGTTGAGTTTTCACGGGTTAAAACGAATTAGAGTAATTCTCGGGTTCGAGTGAGGTTCAAGTAAAGATGTCAGTGGGGAGGGTCAAGTAGGAGACCCGCCCCATTCCCGCTTCAGTGGGACGGGTATGGGTATCGGTTTTGCGAGGGTGGGGCGGGTGTGGATTTTAGGTTGTATCCGCCCCACCTTGTTACTCGCCCCATCTTCACCTTATACCTACATTTATATATCTTTTAAAACAAAATTCTATATATTTATACTATTTTATAAAATATTTATGTAAAATAAAATATTAATGATAACACTTCGTAATACACTTATATTATAAAAAAAATGTGTAATATTAAGAATGATTTTTTAATAAAAAGTAATCTATATTTATTATGTAGGATTGTGTATTTGAAAGGTGGAGGTTAGGTGGGTCTTGGGTGGGGCCTTGGGGATTAGGCGGATCTTTGGCGGGGATTAGGTGGGGGTGGATATCCAAGTGGGGGCTGGGGCGGGGATTGTTTTGGAATTGTATTCGCTGGGGCGGGGTATGGGGATGAATTTTAGACCCGCCGCGAGGATGGGGATGGGGATGAAAATGTTAGGCGGAGACGGGAATGCCAACATCCGCCCTGCCCCGCCTCATTGACATCCCTAGGTTCAGGTCAATAATTTGCGGGTTATAATTACGTCGGGTCATTCTCGGGTTTGAGTCGGGTTCGGTTCAAGTCAATAATTTAAGGGTTATAATCAGGTCGGGTCATTTTCAGGTCAGGTCATTCTCGGGTGCAAGTTGGGTTCGGTTCAAGTCAATAATTTGCGGGTTATAATCAGATTGTGTCATTTTCAAATCAGGTCATTCTCGGATACAAGTGGGGTTATGTTCAAGTCAATAATTTACAGGTTACAATCAGGTCGAGTCATTTCCAAGTGAGGTTATATTTGGGTTTAACTAACTATAAATAGATAATTATAATTTTTATCAATAATTATTTCCTTTGACTATAATATATATGGCAATATATAGGGAACTATAGTCTATAATTTAGGAAGATAATTATCTCCTTTGAGCATACAACAAATATATATACTATATTTAACTCTTAAATTTGAGGATGATGCTTGTTTAGGGTAAAAATTACCCATGACAAATGGACCAATCCGGACCTGCCAAGTGTCCACCACGTGGGCCAATCAGCGTCCGCCATTTGTCACCCTAAGAGGTCCAACATGGACTAATCAGGCCACGCCACGTGGCCTCCCATATGCCAAATAGGCAAAATGGCCACCAAGGCCCAAAGTCCGAGAGAAGCCCAATTTGCCCTGGTTAACCTAAACCTAAAATTGGCACACTTCTCAAGACTATAAATACTTAATTAATCCACATTAAAGGGGATTCAGCAGAATGACTCTCACCTAGAGAAAACCAAAACACATTGATCACTCCTCCCCTAGAGGAACCAGATCTCCCACCTTTACTTTCCGCATTTATCACTCTTCAAACAAGTACTAACTTGACCGTTGGAGGCGGAGCTCCCACCACAAGGAGTCTCCGTTGTTTTGCAGGTACAGGCGCAAGGATACCAGTCCCGGAATTGTAACTCTCCCGCAGGACATCAGAAAACCCCGAAACATTTTGGCGCCGTCTGTGGGGAGAGTACTTTCGAGATGGCATCACAGTCTGTACCGATTCTAAGTGACAAGCGTCCCATGGACGACCCCCTGGTTCGGTCGGACCAGGACACCGACAATGAAATCGACGTCGAGAGTCACACGACCCCCGGCGGGTCCCTTAGAGCTTGACGTACCCGTCCCACCGCCTGAGCATCAACAGGCGATCGAGGGGTCTGCTCCTGTTACCAGGAACGAACTCATGTCTTTCATGAGAGGTTTCAAGGGAGAAATCCAGGAGCTAATCAAAAAGAGAACGCCTGTTCCCGCAAAGGAACAGTCGGCCAGAACGTTCTCCCACCCCGGGAGAACTAGACTTTTTAAGGATCGTGTGGCGACCCTAGCCAAAGCCTGGGGTAAGGCAGTCGCCAGTGATCGACTAAACGAAGTATCACTTCCCTTCACAAGGGAAGAGAAAGCCCATCCGTTATGTTCAACCGGACGAGTCAAAGAGAACATTCTCTGATGCTCGAATGTTGCTGGAGCAGAAGAAGAATGACCGACTATCAGAGTCGGCCTCTACGTCTGATTTTCAAGACAGTCTCCACCATACCTCCATGAGGTATTCAAAATCTAACCATGAGAGTCAGACAGGCGGCACTCACCCTCACAAAAGTGTGCTAACACTCACAGGGTACAACCGACATAGTTCTTGCCCATGCTAAATTAATAGACCAGGCGGCAATATAAGCAGTCGGCCAGGTCTAACCAACCCCGATTAAAGTTACATGCGCCTAGCATGACACTCAATGGGTACAGCCGGTAGAAGACCAGCCTCCAAGCATCCGGCCAGGCAGCCAAGTACTGCATGCGTCATACGAACAAATGTTGGGAGTCGGATGGTCAAGCTTGTAGGCTGGTATAATTATTAAATCATTATTATGATTTTACAAAAAAAAATAAAAAATAAAAGAAGGTATGCAAAGTTAGGCCGCCTAATACCACCTTGTATATGTATACAACGTAGGTAAACATGGAATCAAGCGCTGACTACTTCATATCATTACGTGAGAAGCACATTGCTAGCCACACGTCACTTAGACCAACTAGGTGGCAAAGTCCCATGTGATCATAACAAGGAGGCGGCTCTTCAAGTGACAAGGCACAATACCAAGGGTATATAAACCAAGGCATGTGTCGTTTAACATGGAGACCAAACAAGACTTACATGATCATAACCGTCGCCCACTAAACACTCAGCTTTTGAAAAGATTCGCAAATGCTAGGTGGAGTAATGGCCCTTATGCTTCTTGAACAAACCGACACCCAGGCTTCGTTCTTCAAAGCTAGTAGGCGGCAATCGGCTCCAACTCAGCCACAAAGCAGTCGGCCTACTAGCCCTAAAATAGCCGGAACTCTTTAATGAGGGCCATAGACGCTAGCATACAATCGACTCTCAAAACGTTGTGAGCATTACACCCTTGAAGCCGAAAATGGATACTTAAGGCACCTCTCTTAGCTCTCAAACTAATCAAAGTATCATCCAACATCACCTTTGACAAACCTTTCTTGACATAGCACAAGCAATCGACATCAAGATGGTATTTTTAACCAGCCGGCCAATATATGTTGTTGCTATGGTTGAATATGCGCATGCTACTACTGCTCTTCATACTTGCACTGGTAGTGGAAAGCTTGCCTAAACATGCAAATTTGGTGAACACGATGCCAGCTACTAACACGAATGGTTTCGATGCAAGTGTGGTATGAGCAGGCGGCAAGTGGGAGAACAACAGGTGCTCATATAAAGAAACAAGAACACCCCATGAGCAGTCGGTTGGTGCAACGCATCCGGCCATGCTAACGATGAAATGCAAACAAACGGCAATCTATGCAGCTGCTAAACATTCGGTCCTTCACTATTAAACCTGAACGTTACGGAACAGCCATCTCCAACTCAGTCCCAGCTAGAGGCACTAAAACAGCCGGCCTTCACAATGGTTTTGTTAAATGCATCCAGTCGCTAAAAACAGCCGGCCTAGTATCAGCCAACTAGGCGGCAGTAATGATTAAATCAGGTGGCCCTTGCAACCAAAGCAATGATTAAACGGCTAGTCATGTAAAAACAAGCGGCACCCTATTGAGGATTGTCAATTGTTTCCGTTGCAATTACCGTGAGGAAGCTCTTACCCAAGGTGAATCTTAATTACTGAGTAAATTCTGGAAGAAGTCGTTTGTGAGCTTCTAACCAGGCGGACTTCTCCTCATGCCAAGCATCTGTTTGATATAGGCGGCATCAAAGGCTGCAAGCAATACATCCGGCCAGCTCCATATATGCTCACCCAACATTTATAATGCCATATGTATTTCAATTCAAATGAAACTTTTTCCAGCTTGCATCATATGCGGGTCAACTAGTGGGTCTTGGTCTGGCTGAAACAAAACCGAAAACCAGCCGTAAAAAACAAGAGTTAGGTGCATGAATAGCAGCCGGCCATCTCTACGCAACATTAGTTAGCTCTTGATAAAACATCCGGCACTCTCAGCATTTGAGAGCAGGCGACATTATAGAGTTAGTCGGCATTCGGTCAGCCAAACAGCCGGTGCTCGTCGAGGGTAGCCTTGAAAAACCGGCTATATGTATTTAAAGCAAGAATGCCGTGAATAATTACACAATCACAAGTGCTCCTCAAGATTACAGCAGGCCATACCCAAAAAAACCATTGTGCTCGGTTTACTTGAGGTTCAAAAACGGCCCCGGCATGCGAGCATCTATGATCTTTGCTATTGTGATAAGACCAGCCTGCTCTATATGATGTTTTATCATGGTATAACCGCATGGTTTTTGCTCAAAAATATAATGCCAAGTATACTTGATACAAATGAGTTTGGTTCCAGCTTGATCTTCCAAAAGTAAACAGCCAACATACTCGCACATATAAACCTCAAACCTCACGGCCTGCCGAGAGGAGTAGCGCTTGGCTCGTAGTAATATAATCGGCCATGAGAGTGAATGCTTAAACTTGTTCATGTGTTAATTCTCTTATTGTGAAAGCTGGGCATTGGCGTCTCGCCCAAGAAAGCAGGTGGCTAAATGGCAGCCGACCTAGTCCCAGCCACGAAGTAGCAGGTGGTAGCCACGATCAACTTTAACCATGCGTCCGGCACTTCGATGTTGGGCATGAGTTACATTGCCGAGTGTGTGAGCATGTAGCCTCGAACTTAGGCCTTGATTATAAGCGAGGGCTTGATGACTCCTACCTCAAATGCACACAAGCATTAAAATCAAGACACTCGAATGGTTCATAACAGTCGGCCCCTTAAACCATTCAAAAGAGCAAGGCGGAGTAGGAGCGCCTATGTTTGAACAACCGGCTCCCAAGCTTCGTTCCAAGAATAATATGGGCCACACCCATATCTCATTTTGTATATACATGACCGCTAGCATGTCCAAGAAATCACAAAAGCCCACTTGGTATCCGAGCCTTCTTCACCAGGCGCCTCATGTTGATAGCAAAATCAAGGAGGCGGCTCTTGGGTAAAACAGCAAGTTTAAGTAATAGCTTCGAACTTGAGCATGAAAACAAGCGGCTACCTGAACAATCGCATGAACAATTCGGTCATTTAAAGCCGAACCTTAAAATGCGAGATATTTAGCTTGATATTCCGGAAACATTTAATCACAAGGCGTTCATGGGTATCGAGCATCGTGGTCTCAAAGCTGAGGATTGGAGGTCTTGCCTAAGGAAAACAAGCGGCATACCGAATGGAATTATTTATCGTGGGTTTGCAGCCTTGTTTTAGGCTACCATCATCACTATTATGATTGAAAAAAAAATAAAAAAATAAAAAATAAAAAATGCTGCCTAACAGTATGGCTAATTGTCATTCTCATGCATGAGAATAAGACAAAAACATAAGATCCTCTCAAAAAATATTGTCTAAGTCTATCAAGCAAGAGAGGCGGCATGAATAGTAGTCGGCCCCCTATACGACGAAGTCTCGTAGCTATGAAAGCAGTCAACCCTCATTAATTTCACTAAGGGGCTAAAGATCGGCGGCAAATGTGTAGGCCGAGCAGCGAGGTCGCAAACCACATTAACAAGTTTAGCACGACCACCTGTCCCCATTCGAAGAAAGTAGAGTCATCAATCCTCCATGGAAGGGAGCTAAGTGATCTATCTACTCTAACACTTGAAATTATTTCAATACTTGATACTAATTCAGAGGGGCATGCCGCCTGTACCTTTACAGTCGGCTACTCTCCATTGATTATATCACTATATCATCAGAGGGGCATGCCGCTGTACCTTTACAGTCGGCTACTCTCCATTGAGTATAGCAGCGGTACCTCTATAGTCGGCTACTCTCTGCTTTGATTATTTTACTCTATCACTAGAGGGGCATGCCGTCTGGACATATAGTCGGCTACTCTCCATAGAAGAGGGCCGACTGGTTCCAAAACACACAGCCACCCCCCTTATACTTAGCTAAAAAAGATTAGGGTCAGGCCGACCATGTGCCTAAACAAGCGGTTGCCCTCTTCTTACTTAGCACCTACGTTCGCCAAGAACTAACCAAGGCCACAGGCCCGATGATCAGCCCAGGCGCCAAGCCAACTGATCCAATTTTTAAACTAATACGACCTGTCCCAACATCATAGCAGGCGTCCGACGGCATCCCTCCGGATGAAATTCGTCGCAGAGAGCAGCTCCCTTTTGGGTGGAACATTGCTCTATAAACTAATTACACGGCACCTATACGACTGTCCCCAAGGGCAACCACGTAGCCGTTTTTGAGACAAGGATAACTCTATCACTAACCAAACCAGTGGTAGCAGTTGACATCTGAGTCAGATGACCGCCTGTATTACTTGGGATAAATGCAGGGGGTACCTCTTGAGTTAATAGCCAACAAACATTGGCGAATCAAAAGGTTCAGCCGGCCTCCGCCGCCTAGTACCTTTACTACTCAAGCAGGAGTGACGGCGACTGAGTAACACCAAAGTCAACTCATAGGCACTCCCTCAAACTTGGTATGGAACCTAAAAGGTTTGAGTAGACCGCCTGTTTTTTGGCAAGCAGGGGCACTCAAACCCCTATTCCTACTAGGTAACCACTCCTTGGGCTAATAGCCAACAAACATTGGCGAATCAAGGGGATCAGCCGGCCTCCGCCGCCTGGTACCTCTACTACTCAAGCTAGAGAGTGACGGAGACTGAGTAACTCCCATGTTAACTCATAGTCACTCTCTCAAACTTAGTATGGAGCCTATAAGGTATGAGTCGCCCGCCTGTTTTTAGCAAACAGGGGCTCTCAACCACTACTCCTGCTAGGTTAACAACCTATGAGTTAATAGCCAAGAAAAACTTGGCGAATCAAGGGGACTATCCGGCCCCCGCTGCCTGGTTTCCCTACCACTCAAACAAAATAGGCAGTGATTGACTAACCGCAAGGTTAACCAGTCGCCCTCCTTAGTACGGAACCTAAAAGGTATGAGGAGTCCGCCTGTTTTTTGGTAAACAGAGGTACTCGACCACTATTCTTACTAGGTTGGCTATACTTAAAGCTGTCGTCTGTAACCCAACAGGCGTAGCTACTTTGGTAGGACGTCCTGTCTGACGCCTGCTTCTATGCAGCCACCAAAGCAGACGACCAGCCATCCCCCAACGAAATAAACTAAGTACCAAACTTAGTATATTGAATCAAAAGAGGCCAATGGCCGAATAATGCTAAACGCTTACCCCTTATGCAATAGTTGACAGTCCACCTGATCAGGGGCTATCTGCATATTGGGGCAAAGAATCGGCATCTGTCTAGTTCGGCGGCAATCATTATTATGATTGATTAACTTTGAAAATGTCATACCGCCCAAGGTATCAAAATTTTCTAAGTTAATCAAGTCCATCTCCCATTAGAACTAGACAAGATGCCGACCTAGCAAAGCTTCGAGGGTCTAACTTTCGTAAGGAGCAATCCCTCTTGGAAAGAGAAATTACTCCTTCCGAGGGGCAAATGTTTAGGGTAAAAATTACCCATGACAAATGGACCAATCCGGACCTGCCACGTGTCCACCACGTGGGTCAATCAGCGTCCGCCATTTGTCACCCTAAGAGGTCCAACATGGACTAATCAGGCCACGCCACGTGGCCTCCCATATGCCAAATAGGCAAAATGGCCACCAAGGCCCAAAGTCCGAGAGAAGCCCAATTTGCCCTGGTTAACCTAAACCTAAAATTGGCACGCTTCTCAAGACTATAAATACTTAATTAATCCTCATTAAAGGGGATTCAGCAGAATGACTCTCACCTAGAGAAAACCAAAACACATTGATCACTCCTCCCCTAGAGGAACCAGATCTCCCACCTTTACTTTCCGCATTTATCACTCCTCAAACAAGTACTAACTTGACCGTTGGAGGCGGAGCTCCCACCACAAGGAGTCTCCGTTGTTTTGCAGGTACAAGCGCAAGGATACCAGTCCCGGAATTGTAACTCTCCCGCAGGACATCAGAAAATCCCGAAACAATGTTCCTTTCTTTTATTGGCCTGGACCGACTTGGTCTCCCTTGACAAAATGTTTTGATCAACAATAATAAGGTGGTCTAAATTGCATTTAAGGTGATTTGAAATCGGGTTAGGAACAATTTGGATTGAATTTAGGTCGGGTCAATAACAAGTCGTGTTGATTTCGAGTCAGGTTAGTAACAAATCGGGTTGAATTTTTGGGTCGGTTAGTAATAAGTCTAGTAAAATTCGGGTCGGGTCAATAACAAGTCGGGTTGAATTTGGGTTAGTTCAATAACAAGTCGGGTTGATTTCGGGTCAGGTTTGTAACGAGTCGGGTTAAATTCGGGTCGGGTTAGGAACGGGTCGGGTCGAGTTTAATCGGGTCAGGTTTGTAACAGGTTGGGTTGAATTTGGGTCAAGTAATCTCCAGGTCGGTTCATGTTCGGGTTCAGGTCTCACATACTCGGGTCTAGGGTTGGTTTCATGTCGGGTTTGGATCACTATTTTTCCGGTTAATAATCGGATTTAAGTCAGTATTTCGGGTCGTGTCAAGTTCTGACAGATCTACCAATACCTAGACAACGGCCCATATAAGTACTGACCAACCTAAACCACCATAGATCATACAACTCAAGAGAGCAACATTATTTGGATGTCTTCTGAACTTATAACAAAGCAAATCGAAGCTAAGGCTTAACACATGATATTTTAAAGATATTAACTTGGAAGACGAGGGAATTATACAAAAACTTAGATTGGTCTTGTCTTTTCAGCTACGACTTTGCCATTGAACATGACAAAAGAGTGAAAAAAGTGGTAAAGGGCTCTGCCCCTGGGATAACTTACAACCCTTGTAGAGACTTGAGGGAACCAAGTCTGTGATACTAAGATTACCAAAACATCCCTCGTGTACAAATTTGCAAAGAGATAGATACATTCTAATGTTCAGCTACCTATAGTTCTGAAAAGGTGACATTAAAAACAATATTTACCATGGATTATGTTATAGGAGCACTCGTCAGTCATCAAATAGCTTTATCAAGTGTCAGTCGTAACGAATTTAGGTCTAATGTCTTGTTGATTCTGCAAAGTGCATGAAAAATTGACAAGTTGATAACAATGTGCAAGGAATTTAGGAAAGTTCAAATAGGAATATATTATTTCTCACCTGTAAAATACGTTTCCCGAAGGTGAAAACTTACAGACTACCCATTCAGGGATAAATTCTTGCAGTAGTTTTAGCTGTTCCTCGATTTCACCTGTAAATAAAGTTCTGAGTCAGTATATTTCCATTCAAGAAGTGGAGTTTATGTGATTTAAAAGTCTGTACTCACTTTCATCAGTAATGTCCAAATGACACTCAGTCAGGTTGCGAATTAGTGCCTCTTTTTTTATAGCTGAAAACTTGGGATTCTGAAACAATATATAAATTCTGTCGAACAGCTTAGGAAGGCACTTAATCATCTGTTTCCTCTTTGCCAGCTCTATGCTTCTTTTCTCTTTCGCCTTTATCTGCATAAAGCAAAATCAGTAGGTCAAATGTAAGATCATGTAGTAGATTTGAGAATTTATTGGGCTGCAAAAGATCACTAATATTATATTATATTGACATTATGAAGCAAAAAGAAAATACAAAGCAGTACCGATTGTAAAAGGTTCTCAGGAAGAATGTCACTAATATTATTAGAGCATTCAACATCATCAACTTGAAGATCAATATTTACAGATCCCGAAGGGCCCTCGAATTTAAGTGACCTAGCGCAAGAAGGCAGATCAGATGATTTATCTGCACTCAGCCTAAACCTCTTAGGTGTTTGCAAAGTTGGTGTGGCTGGCTTGATAGGAGTATCAGCATGTTTCATAGGTGTTCCCTGCTTCATCTTAGCACTATGTGCAGAACAAATTTCACTGTCAACAAAAGGTTTCCGCTTGATTTGACCAGCAGGTAGCCTACATGACACAGTCTCAGGTTGAAGAGTTACAGATTCCACTTCATCTCTGTCCAAAGATGGATTAGAACTATACATCGATTGTAATTGGTCTGAGAAATCTGATGGACTCTGGAGACTGTTCCTTGATTTACTGTATGAGCCTCCCATTGAAAAATGCTTCCTGAAAGATGGAGAAAAATGGGTTGCTTGAGCTGCGTCTGACTCTGCTACACTGGCAAATTTCTGAATGCGAGAGCTTGCACTTGATTGTTTGAAGGAACGTAACAGCAGATCATGCTTCTTCTGGTTAAATGACTCAGGAAGACTCTCCTCAGGTATATCAGTACCCTACATTCATAAATCAGATATTATTATGACTATTCAAATCAGAATTTCATGTACATATTAAACATTATTCCACGTGCATATCAACCCAGGGAAGTTCTAACATCTTCCTTTCCACAGGAAATGATAATGACAGATTGACAGGTATGTACAGAACCTGAACAATTCATTGAGTGAACTGAACATCACCCTCTTCATTCAAAATGATGCATTTCAAATTCTACGATTTTACACAACTTGTTCAAAGAGCTATACGGAAGCATTATGCAGACTTATATACTCAAACACAGATGGCACAGATGGACGAAGTGGAGGATCAAATACTTGGTTTGAATCATTACAAATTTTAGGATTTAATATCTGTTTATTTAGATTAAACCTATTGAAAAAGCTCTTTCTGATTAATAAGTATTTACCTCAGGATGATCTCTTGCAAAATCCAAAAGCTTTGAAATGAAGAGATCCCTCAAACAGGGGTTCTTACTTCCTCGCTTCCTTTTGTCTTCACGGGTCGTCCTATTGATAGTCAATGAGAGATGAAGATCATGTTCCATGCAGCGAGTCTCCTCGTCAGCCATCAAGACTTTTCTGATTCCAATCTCCTCTGGCAAAAGAAACTTCAATTGCGCCAAATGTTGATGAGTAAACCTCCTAAGAATCATCCAAATTATAAAATTACTACCACCAAATTCAATCTGCCAGGTCTTTGGAAAGCAAACTTCCTGGAGGTTTTGACCAATAAGCATTAAGGCTGCACATCCATAGGGGTTAATTGTTGTTGTGATAAATTTGTATAGAGCTAAGTCAGCTAACATAGAAATATCACATTTGATACCCAAGAGTTTGAGGATCCTAAACAATATTGGTCTTCCCAGAATTGGGGAAATAGTTGAATAGAAGAAGTTATGAGGTTAAAATTTCATAATGTAAGATTGACTGGTAAACGAAAGGCACATTGTAAGAGTAAAACAGTATTCAGATCGAAAGACTTTGTTTTGTAAAGATTCGGCATTTGGTTAACATAATAAGGTTATCTAGCATAGCATTGTAGGCTTGTAGCCCATCCCTGGTTAAGTGGATCACATACTCCCCCAAGTCCCCCCCCCCTCTTAAACCTCACTCGAATTTCTGCTCATTTGTTCAATAAGCAATCCCCAAATGAATAATTGAGTCCATGAGTCAAATGGACACGAAACTATGCCCTAGATTGGCTACCACATTGAGCACTTATTGCAAGTCCGAATGATTACAATTCACCAAACAACAATTCAGGTTTTATCGATGTCAGTCCTTTCACAGTTGTTGAGCTCAAGCTACTACTAAACTGGTTTAAGGCTATAATAACACAGTGTCAGAGAAGGGGGGTAAAATGGAGGTTTCAAAAACACGAACGGAAAAGCATCAAAACAACAAATTAGACCAACAAAAATGACTATCATCAAAACTTGCGCAGAATTAAACAAATTAATTCAACATTCCAATCAAATAAGCTAAAACGTATGCAGTAATTGAAAAAAAAAAAAAAGAAATAATACCTCTCAGACATATTTTCAATCATAAGCCTAATCTTCCCAAACAAAGGAATTGAATTCCGCAAGCGAAGCAATTTCAACGAAGCATCCAATGCATCGAAAAACTTCAATAATGTCTCATACCTTTATTACAAAAAAAAACAATAAACCAAAAAAATCAAAAATCAAAACAAAATAATAAAAAATAGAACTTTAATTAACAATATTGAAAGAAAAATTATGCAATAAAATGAGAATATATTACAGAAATTGCAAAGTATAAAATAAGGAGATTACTTTTCCGGCAATCGAACAGAACGGCGATGAAGTTTGAATCTTTGAGGAGGATGTGGAAGCTTCGTCGGAGTTCTGGAGCTAATTTGATCGGACAGTAGAGGTTTCTCCGCCGGCGAAGTTTTTTCCGGCATTTTGAGTGAATCCGACGGCTGTGATTCCATTTTCGACTAGGGTAAGTTTAGGTTTATTACGGTACTAAAAAAACAGATCTGAATTTGTTTCAATGAATTGGATACAGAAAACTTAAATAGTTGTACACTTGTACTGTGAATATCTGATGTGGACAGTTATGGGCGCCAAATCTGATGTGGATTCTGACGTGTCAGTGTGCCACATACGATTTGCCGCTAAAATAGCAAGGATTTCTTAGCTTATGGACTCATGAAGTCATGATTGGTGGTGAGTAATTAACTAGCTTATGGTTCCGTGCAATGTACCGATTTACCAAAATTTATAAATATTTTTATTTCAACAATTTTTATATGATTTTTTTTATAATAAGTACGAAAAAATTCGATATTCTGCTAATTATATTAAAAATTATGCATATCTTTTTAAATAATATTATTTTGCTTAAATTTTCTATAAGTTGTTACAAAAATGTTTTATTGAATTTGGGACGTAAAGATTGCGTTTAAGTAGGAATGAAAATATTATAGTGTATTAAAATTGCCTAATATAATTTGACGAAAAAAAAAAAAAAAAAAAAAGTGGAGGGAAATTATTTAACCAGATTTTGCCACGTGTCATTTTTTATTCGCCTTTAGTATATAGTTATTGATTGATTGATTTTGGTTCCAAATCTTTTGCAACTTTTTACTACCAGTACAACATAAATCCATAATAACTTTATATAACTAAACCAAATTCATTATCGAGACTTTATAGGCCTATTGATAGAGTTGTTATGGTTTCAAACCAACTTATATGACTTTTGAAGGGCAACTCACGCATTCACTTCAATTTTTTACCAAAAAAAAAACCAAAGTTGGCCCAATTATGTAGATTATAACCTTTAGTTTTGAACAAAAATTGACTTTTTTTTACCTAAAAAGAAACAAGTCTTGGTGCTTCCCATAGACACTAAGACACCCCGCGGAGGTTAATTGGTTGATTGGAACCGTCTACTTTGTCTTTAAATTGCAAATTTATACAATTACAACTTACTGTCTTTTATTAAATAAAAGCTATCACGTGACTTTATATGACCGACTAGTAGTCATATATGGTTACAACCATAATATATGACTGATATGTATCCCCTAAAATCCCAAGATTTTGGACAACAGATCTCGAAACCTTTAGATTGGTCCAAAGCGTGGATTATAGCCTTACATTTATTAGAATTTATGACTTTTTCGGACCCGGAAAGAAAAGTGGTCGTGGTTCTTCCATGGACCCCACAGCACCTCGGGTGGCCATTTGGGTGGTCATAACCATCTATTTTGCCTGAAAATAGTCAAGTGTACTTTTTTGGAGTCATGTATGCCTACTGGTCGGTGACATAAATGTCTATGGTGACCTTGTGTCCGTAACCGGCTAAACTGATAATTAATAGTTAGAGTAAACAGTTAATACGAAGTATATATTGATATAGGCACCAATTGACCAATGTACACCAAGGATAGACTATAGAGCATATGGCCTGCGGGTATGCTCGTATGCATGCAGAAAGCTATAATGGACACAATTTCAAAAAGGTCACACATTATTTGAACTCTAGTCAAGTAAACAATATCAATCTTTTCATGAACAAATTTCAAACGAGTAAGCTTTCCCCCCCCCCCCCCCCCCCTATTGTATTAAAGATTTACAAGTTTACAATATCAATCTTTTCATGAGCAAATTTCAAACTAGTAAGCTTTTTTTTTCCCCTATTTATTACAACTCAATGAGTTCCTTCACTTTTTATTTGATTGGAAAAAAAATACAAGTACTTACTAGTGGAATATATCAACTCTTAACAATTTACAATATTTAACATATATTATAAAAAAATTAATTGTTTTAACATTGGATGAGTCCTAAATTTGATACACATATTTACAAATCCACCATACTATAATCGATAGTTTTACAAGCCCTCCTCTGCTACAGTGCCTACTTATACAAGACCTCCACTGTCATATCAGGCAACCAAGCGAGCTTCCTCACTGTCAGGAAGCACAATATCAAGCCTCATCATGGGTTCATACCTCTTAGGGACCACGGCACCAGCTTGCTGACACACTTCAACAACAGCAGGAGCCTTCCCATAAAATCGCTTGAGCTCAGTCCTCATTGGGGGTCCTCCAGGATCTCGAACATGCCAGACATAATTTGGCGGGAATAATTCATCAATAATTGCATCTTGCCAACCATGCTTCCCATCCCTCCACTGGTGCTTAAATTCCCCACAGAGCTTCGCATTATGACCCCATGGACCCACGTGAACTTCAGGGCAATATCCACATGCTTTGACAGAATACTTCGTCATCAACTTTCTCACACCCTTTGCAACAGTTTCATATGCGTTCATTGTTTCTTGAGCAACCCTAGACAGATCTGAGGGTGGTGGAGGTGGAAACCTCAACAAAGCACCGTGTGTATCATAGCTTAGGAGTGCTGAGGAATCTCTAGGTTTAGGTGTAGGATCCTCAAGGTACCCACCTCGGTCAATAATTTTCTTCCCAATCATTCGAATAGGTTTGGTTCTCCGGCGTGATGGGTAACCTGGTATATCAACACCAGCTTGAATACAGAGTTCAACAATGGCAGGGATCCGATCATAATCGAACCTAGTTTCATGCTTAATTCGTCGACCAAAAGGGTCATAGAGATGGTATGACTCGGTAGGGATAATCACATCATTGATTGATCCCTTGACCCATAAGTGGAGCCCTTGACGCTTATTGCTGCTTGAGCCCCGGCAGTTTCGTATTTGATGCCCAGTCTCAGCAACATGAACCTCAGAGCACTCACTGCAAAAGAATCATCTTATTCATGACTTGTGACACAAACCGCATGTAAACAAAAGAGTGATTTCTTCGGCTTCACTCTCAAGTCAAATTGAATGAGCTACTAGTTTTCAAGTGTTTGTATAGGACTATAGGAGTGTTCACATAGCTCACTTAAGAATTGATGAATTACTGATGCATATAATAGGCTAATCATAAATCAGAAAATCACAAACCAAAACTAAAACCTGAAGTTAAAGCCAGATATAATACTTTGAAGAGATTTTTTAAAACCAGATTTTACTTGCGAAAAGTTCATAATGATAACAAAACTAACATAAACTACAGTAATAAGAAAACCAAATCAAGCTTACCTACAAGCATAGACTGGAATTACATGCAAGAGTTGTGCAAGACCTCTAATCAATCCCTCCCATGCATTCAGAACTTCATGTGCAACAGGAATCAGTTCAGGGACTAGTATACCATTCTTAGGAGGTTCAAGTGCCTTTTCTATACCCATTTGAGCAAGTTTCTTGTCGGCCCGTGCCATCCGCTGGATTTCTGTTATTGGGATTGGATAGGGTTTTTTCTTTTTTTTGGGTAATACAGGTGGAAGATCCACATTCTGTGGAAGTACCTCCTTTTTCACTGATCGATAAGACTTTTTTGATGAAAATCTCTCCTCATTCACTGACCGATCACTTTTCTGCCTCTGCTTCCAACAGATGATGCTCAGACTCAGAGATTGTTTTGGTAACTTTTCTGTATGAGGCCTTTGATGTACACCCTATAGGAAAATGGAAACCCAAATGAGTCCTTAAAACAGGTACATATTCAGATAGTGGTATAGAAAATCTACTTCAATATAAAAACTCTTGAGTATATATAAGAAGGTGAGAGGTGAAAAAAATATAGCCTTTAACCAGTGCCATCAACAATACCACCTACTTACTCCGAATATATTCTGACAATGTAGAAGTTTAGAACAATGATATCTGAGAAGGGTACTTCCTCCATTAAAGGAAGTGTCACTTAAGGCAGGTATGGAAATTGGGACTTCTATTACATTATATTTTGCACTACATTGGACTGCTAATTTCCAGTCACCCTCTCACTCACTTGCACTCACACACACACACACAAAATGCTTACTTATAAATGAAGGATGAAGAGAGTAAATCCTATCACTGAATTCCATGTTCGAAACAAAGCATGTCATAAAATTGCAAAAACAAATATTGAGCATCTGAACACTGTAATAGTCTAAGATTTTTCCTTGACTCTTGGGTCTACTTTCAACATCATTGGAACTCTAAGCATTAGCAACTTTGGAAGTATGAACCATAACAAAGGACTAAATCAAAAGTCTTACTAATCAATCTCTACTTAATTGTTTGCAAAGCAGTCTATAATTGACATGTTATCACTCTTTGGATTGCAATGTACTAAATCAAAATTATTTTCAGCAAAATGTTAAGTGCATTTACTACCATTAGGATCAAGGGTCTAGCATAACTACGTGAGTAGTCTCTCGGCAATATTAGGAATAAGGCTATAAGAGTTTCTTTATCATATAAGGATAGCTCCGTGTGTAGTAAAGCATGATGATACCAAAATACCTCAAGGTACTTCAATGAAATTTATTCTTTACCCCAACATAATGCAAAACGAGAAGACACGAGCGCCTTACCGGACACTGATAGACCATTAGCAGTCTACTGGAAGAAGCCATAGCTCCAGTAGTAAGAGAATGAGGGACCTTATAACATAAGGCAGCAACATTCATCACACTCCTGCATTCATAACCAAAACAGGCTAACTTCATCAACTTCCTAATGCATATAATTATATCAAAGGGTACTACTAACACACATCAATCGTTTTAAAAAATTGTTTATAATACAGCTCAATCAAAACCTAATTTGCCAGAAACCAATTAAAACAAACTATAGTATATTTATTAATATTCCATTAAATCAAGAGCTTATTATCAAATTATAATTGTATCCAACATTTTCTATCTCTCAATTTAGCAGTAAGAACGAAGAAATTCATAAAACTCCAAGGCTGTGAAAGCTGCTAATCAATGAAGAAATTCAATTATATAACAGAATTTAAAGAAAAATAAAATAAAAATCCTAGACAAGAAGTAGTTCATCCATAAACCCTAACCTTTCGAAGAAGGAGAGACGATAGTACTGTCGTGTAAATGGCGGAGTAAGCGGCTTGCGGTGAGACTGTTAAAAGCAACGCTGGTGTGGCGAGGTGGAGAAATGGCGAGTGCACAAGAAGGGTCTATGGAAGTGAACAAATAGCGACGAGAGAGAAAAGCAGAGAGCGACGGCTTTATGTAAGCAGTGACTCTGACAGTGAAGGTGGCTAATAGTGTCGCCGGAGCGCTAAGCGGGCCAGAGAGGGAACAAGAAGGGGGTGCGTGAATGGTTTTAGCGATTGGGGTCAGAAGTCAGGAGAAAATACTTGTTTCATATGGCATATTAACAGGTTTCGTTTATACGAGGGTTAAAGTGTCATTTCTACAATTTCGCCTACTCAAAAAGGGTAAAGTTGTCAAGATGCACGAAGTCCATCTAACAGAGTAGTAACAAACTACCGACGATAACAATTCTTGTGTGGAATGTCTAAGGTGTTAGTAATAAATTAGCAATCATTCGAGAGCTTTTTAGAGTTAATAAGCCTTCTGTTTTGGTTTTAGTAGAGACTCGTATAAGTGGTGTGCAGACTCAAAGTGTACGTGATACTATTGGTTTTGATGGCCAACTCCGTGTCGAAGCCCAAGGATTTGTTGGTGGTATTTGGATCCTTTGGCGAACTGATGATGTGAGTATTTCTAGTTTTGGCAATCACACTCAACACTTGACTGTCGAGATCAAAAAGAATGGGGGTGATCCTAGTCTATTCTCTGCTATATATGCTAGTCCAAATAGTACTGCTCAGAAGGAACTGTGGGAGAGGTTGGAAAAAATTAAGGATCGTTATTCGGGACCTTGGCTTCTGGCAGGGGACTTTAACGAGACTGCTAGCATGAGTGAAAGAAACGACGTTGGTGGTCCAGAGATGGTTCGAAGGTGCCGGGACTTTACTAATTGAATTGAAAATAATGGTCTCATTGATTTGAATTATTCGAGACCAAATCATACCTGGTTTAGAGGGAATTTGCCAGCTACGTTCAAGTCAGCCCGGTTAGACCGAGGATTTGTGAAAGATCAGTGGAGATTGAAATTTGATGAAGCTGCCTTGAGGAATCTCCCCAAGTCGAAGAGTGATCATTGTCCAATATTGATTAGTACGACTGGGTTTGCGCCAATTCCTTCGGCTACCAAACCTTTTAGGTTTCAAGCGGCTTGGATGAATCATATTAAGTTCGAAGAATTTTTGCGCGAGAAGTGGGATGCAAAGGCTCCTCTTATCCCTTCTTAAAATCGATGGCGGGCTTGTCGGATGAATGGAATAAGATGGTGTTCCATAATACTTTTAGGAAGAAATCTAAGCTTTTAGCAAAGATGGAGGGCATTCAGCGTCGACTGGCTCAACGAAAATATAGACACTTGTTGAAGCTCGAGAATCGGCTAAGAAGAGAGTTAGATGATGTTCTTGAACAGGAGGAATTATTGTGGTTTCAAAAATCTAGAGTGGATGCTATTAGAGATGGTGATAGAAACACAAGATACTTCTACTTGTCTACCATTATTCGTCGAAGAAGAAATCGAATTGATGCTTCAAAATGATAATGGGGAATGGGTTAGCTGTCCAAATATGGTAAAATCAATGTTGGTTGACTATTGGAAATGCCTATTTCAGGAAGAGCCTTCGATGTTTGTTGGGGAAATGATGCTAACTTACCATTTTCCTTATATTGATGATGATGCTCGAGAAATTATTTCACGAACCTTTGATGAATGTGAAATAAAAAAAAAATAGTGTCTTCGATGAAACCCTTCAAAGCTCTGGGGCCGGATGGGTTCCAACCGTTGTTCTATCATAGATATTGGGATTTAGTTGCCCCTAATTTAGTTGAATTGGTGAAAGGCGTGCTAGATGGTCAGATCTTCCCGGAGAGCTTGAATGATGCCTACTTGGTTCTTATTCCAAAGATGGAGACCCCTCAAAAACCGAACCACTTTCGCCCTATTGGTTTGTGCAATATTATTACATATAAAGTTGTGACCAATGTGATTGTGAACAGGTTGAAACCTCTCCTCCCAAAGTTGATTTCCCCTACTCAGTGTAGTTTTGTTCCGAAAAGACAAATTACAGATAATATCATAATCGTGCAGGAAATATTGCAATCAATGAGAAAGAAGCAAGGTAAAGTTGGATGGATGGCTGTGAAAATTGACTTTGAAAAGGCCTATGATCGTGTTCGATGGAGTTTTATTCGTGACTCCCTTATGGAATTACGATTACCGCAACTGATGGTGGATATTGTGATGAATTGTATAACCTCAACGAAGCTCCAGATTTTATGGAATGGAGAACCGATATAGTCTTTTTCCCCAACTAATAGGGGTATTAGACAGGGTGAACCCCTATCATCTTATATCTATGTCATCTGTATGGAGAGATTGGCTCATTTAATTGAGCATGAGGTTAAGTTTGGAGGGTGGAAACCGGTCAAAGCTAGTAGGAAAGGACCTGAAATTTCTCATCTGGCTTTTATCGACGATTTGATTTTATTTTGTGAAGCATTGGTGGAGCAATCTATGTGTATGAAACAATGCCTTGATAGATTTTGTAATGCCTCGAGGAGCAAGGTAACTTGTGCTGAGTCCAGGGTGTTCTTCTCTGTAAATACGAATTTGGATGTGTGAGACTCGATCTATCAGACTTTAAACATGGAGAGTACGAATGATCTAGGTGTCTATTTGGGAGTCCCTACAATTAATTTAAGGACTTCTAAACAGGATTACCAATATCTTATTGATAAGGTGAATTCGAAATTGGCAGGATGGAAAGCTAAGACTTTATCTCTAGCAGGAAGGATAACATTGGCTCAAGCTTGTATCTCGTCTATTCCATACTACACAATGCACTACCAAGCTTCCTAGGAGTACTTGTGATGAAATTGATAAGAAAACTAGGAAATTTTTGTGGGTAGTGATGATAGCAATCGAAGGATTCATCTTGTGGCCTGGGAAAAAGTTTCGAAATTAAAGTTGGAAGGTAGCTTGGGTATTCGTTCAATGCGTCAAGCTAATTCGGCTTTTCTTGCAAAATTGGGGTGGAGGGTGCTGGCAGAACCTCAATCTCTTTGGTCAAGGGTGCTACAAAATAAATACTGTGAAGGGCGTTGTGACTTAGATATGTTTAAAGATAGTCAAGGAGTGTCGAATGTATGGCGTGGAATTCTGAGCAATGTAAACACTGAAGAAAGGCATAAGCGTGGCAATAGGCAATGGTTGAAGTACCCTATTCTGGAAACATTTATGGGCTACTAAGACCCCGCTCTTACAGATGGCTGACCCTGCTCCTCCTGATGCAATTCATGAGGCTACAATAAGGGAATTTTGGGACTCAAATACAGGTTGGAAATTTGAGTTGTTTGCTGATTTCCTTTCAGAATCGTTGCTTGAAGAAATTGCAGCGCATGAAGTATTAGACGATGAGAATGTTGTGGACGTGTATTGGAATGGGGATCCAAGTGGAGGTTTTTCACTTCAATCTACCATCAAGATTATTCGTAATTCAAGGGAGATTAGTGCTGAGCAGAAGAGGCAGTAGAAGGATATTCGGCGCGCTCCGATTCCACAGAGGATAAGAATGTTTCTTTGGTTAGTGATGAGTCTATTTTATATATATATTTATTCCCCGTCCCACGGTCATATTTGTGCTTATTTGAGCTATATGGAGCTATTTTTATTACTAATATACGTTTTCTAGTGTTTTTGTAGAGTTGGTATTATTTTGTAAGAATTTACAGAATTATGACAATTTCCGAACTTATTGAGCCACTAAAAAGATATTGGAGTTTGATCGTATTTTATGACTGTATATTTTAAGCCCAAGGCAGAGTTAGAGAAATTTAAGAAGTGAAGAAACTTGGGATAATCAATTCTGAAAGCCCAGATCCAAGAACAAAAGGGAGCAGTGAAGCCCAATTCGCAGCCCCAACTGACCGGGCTCGATCGGGCGAGTCTTGGCCCGATCGGGATGATTATCATCAGCGCCTACTTCAGATATTTGGGCTTTGTTGATTTGGGCTCATCATTGTACACCGAATTCTTGGAAAGGCTTCTATTTAATTTGTTTCCTTGGTTTAGTAGGAAGAGGATTAGAAGTTGACTTGGTCTTCTTTTCCTTTTCCTATGTAAGGAGGTAGTACGGGGTAGGGAGTTTGGGGTAGTAGTTTAGTTTTTAGTTTTTAGTTTTGTTCTTTTCTTAATTTAATTTTTCATTAGTTTTAAATTAGTTTTAGTTTTATTTATCTTTTCTCTTTCTCTCTCTAACTCTTTTCTCTCTCCTCTTAAACTCTTAGTATTATTTTCTCTCTCTATAACTATTGGTTTAATTTCATTAATTTATTCTCTTTCTTTGATCATGTCTCCTTTAATTGTCTTGATTAGTTTAGTTTTTATTATGTATGAGTAGTTTTATTTCTAGGGTTTGTGGGGATCCATAAATAATATGAAGGGGTAATTTATTATTGTTGATTATCAATGCTAGATTAATTTCCTATTGATTGATTTAATGCTATGTGACTAGATTTGCGCAGATCTTTTATGCATGAGTTTAACAATATTGATTCGAGATTCGTCAGATGAGAATTGTTGTTTAGGTCTAGTTTCAATAGGCAGGTTAATTTATAAATGGTTGAGTCGAGATTTGAAAGATGAGATTTAATACCGGTAAATTAATTGTGTGATTGTAATACGTAGCAAAAGCCCTTTATGATCTGATTAATGTACGCATTGATGATTGATTATTATGTCTTACCCTGGGATATTATTTATCGGTGAACCTATACCCTAGGTCTTTTATTCATTGTTTATTCTCCTACTTTTACTCTTTCCCACTTTTACTCATAGTAGTTTAGTTTCCTTCAATTATTATATTTTGGTTACTTTATAATCTAGATTATATTAATTAATTAGGAATAGAAAGACTCGTTTCTCTGTGGATTCGACCCTACTTCCCTATCTACATTAGTTAGAGGATTTAGGTAATACTTTTGATTAGGGGATACGACTTTACCCTGCCAAAATTTGGCGTCGTCGCCAGGGAAACGGTTTTATTTTTATTTCTAGTTATTATTAGAGTCTAGATTTTTTTTTTAATTTTTTTTTTTATGAGTTGAAAATATCCATGCTTACGCCACTACAAGAATTATATAATTTTTATGCAGCACCTAACTACTGTAGTTGTCAACGTCTTTGTCATGAAAATCCTGAATGCCTTTATAGTGAGTTTTTTGTGTGTGCTCCGGATGATTTTAAAGTCTTTCCATATACATATAATCATATTCGGAAACGATTAGTTGCTAATGAAAGTTATTGGAAGGCTCTTGATGAAAAAGTCTATGGACACTATAATAATATGAATGTTATTGAGGATGAAGAGCCATCGGTTATAGAATTTGTGGTTGAAAAATCATTGGTTGACGAATCGGTGATTGAAAAATCATTAGTTGTAGAAACGGTGGTTGAAAATTCCTTTGTTGATGATGAGGTTATTCGTAAGGGTGGAATTTTCAAGTCAATATTGGATGATAAAGACAATGACTACCTCCATGTTCGTTCTATTAATTCTAAATTTTTAACGGAGGAAGTAGAAGGTTGTGGTGTATTTTCATCTCTCTCTTTTGATTTTTCCTTCTACCTTGAGTTCTCTTTATGCGCTCCTAACCTTTTCTTTGAAGGGATTAACGTGCTTACAATTAAGCCCTGTATAGTGTTTAATGAAATGTTTGCAGGAGTGTTTGATAAGTTACTCAAGGCGTTGAATTCTTCCGATTGAGAGAAGGAGTATGGTCGAGCGGGACCTTGATAAACTAGCGCTTTACGGGAGGCAACCTGTACTTTAATTTGCTTTTTAATTTAGTTTTTTCTTATTTTTGTGTGCGTGTTTTATTTTATTTTATTTTATTTTTTTTAGAGAGGTAAGGAGAATGTAACTAATGCTTGTGGGAGTTTGTTTTTGTGCAGATTTTGAGCTAGAGAAGGCTTCATTCACGCTGGAACTGCACTCATATCCGATCGGGCAGAGCTCGCCCGATCAGGCGCGCGTTCGCGTCAGCAAACTTTGTCAACTTTGACAGGCCATAACTTTTGCGTTTCTTATCTGATTTTTGCGTGTGACCTTTCGTTGGAAATCTCTTCAAGTCTAGTTTCCAATGCAATTGGAATCACTGTATATCATTTATATATCAAAAGTTATGATAAGAATAGTGCACCTGACTCAAATTTGAACTTTTTCCCACTAACACCTTGTTTCTTTCTTTCCCTATTTTGTTCCAAAGAGATGCATTGCAATCCTCGAGGCTTTGGTGACATTGATGTGGTGATGATGATGAGTAGTCACCTTGACTACTAGATTCCCTTTAAGACAATGAGGACATTGTCTAATTTAGCTTGGGGGAGGTTCTCGTGTGCGCTTGGTATATCTTTCACCCTCTCTCTTTTATTTTATTATTTTTTTTTCTTTTGGTGTGATGAAAATTTTTCGAAATTGTTTTGATTCTTGGTTATTGATGATAAATATTGAGGATAAGTTGATTATGATTTGATATTTGATTGCCTTGAAACTTTAACATGCGTCAATTTTGTCCAACTACTTGTGAATATAGTGCTTGACTAGTTGATTTGGTTAGGAAATATGTGATAGTTCCATAGTTCCTGGTATGTCAAGGAAATTAAGTATTGGTTTGCAACTATTAGTAATATTTATATGATTCATTATTATGCACATTGAGGAGAACGAAGGCATTTGTTCTTTTAGGTAGCCTCCAGATATTGTAGATACATTTGTTCCCTTCTTGCTACCCATGTTGTTGCCTTGACTTTTTGTTGTTTATTAGCCATATTACAAGCCTATTTTGCCCTATTGGTTATTAGTCCCAAGCTTGGCTTGGGGGAGCTATTAGTGAGTGAGGTGAGGGAGTTTGTAGTGTGCTTATTATTTGTACAATTTGGGTGGGTTTTGAGAAGTTGTTTTGTTGTTGATCATGTTTATTTTTGATGAGTTTGAGAGTTATATTTTCTTGAAAAAATAAAGCATGATGTTATGAAGAAAAAAAAAAAGAGAAGTTCCTGAAAAAAATGTTGAAAAATAAGTGAACTTCAAAAGAAAAGAGAAAAAATGTTCAAATGTTCTAGTAGGAGGTTGATCAAAAGAGAAATAATTTTGAGCCTCAATGAAAAATTCAAGTTTGGAAAATAAAGTTTGTTTATTCACTCCACTTCTTCATTATTATATCTTATGAGTGAAATTGTAAGAGTTGGGATTGTTTATTATGATTGGAGTATTTTTTTGGTGGATGTTAGAGTTGGTTATGTAGGAGATGTTGATCATTATTTATTTTAATCATGGGTTTTACTAGGATTTGCTCCCTTTAAGCATAGCTTTTCTCTCACTTATTCCCAAATGATTCCTACCCTTTACCCTAGCCTTACATTACAAGCTTCAAAGACCTTCCGACCTTTGTGCATAGAGTTGTATGAATGTGAAAGTGTTGTTTATGAATGCAAGTTATGATTTGACATATTTCAAGTCGACTATAGGTTGAGCGTACATCTTTTTTTACACACGAGAGTGTGAGTTGGGAGGGCATTGTTCACATAAAGGGGTTGGTTGGAGAGCGATCGAATACATCTTTTACTCGCCACATAAATGAGAGTTGAGTGTGTAAGCACTAGTCTTGAATTCTATATGCTCTCGTGGTTTGCTCTATATGACAATTGTTAGGGAAGATTAGTAGTTAGATGAATTTGATTGGTTGACTTTAATACATGTTTGTCAGATTTACCTTGAATCGTATTTATTGATTTAAATTATTTTGGGGGTGAAATATTGATTTATTTATTCATTGCTTTGCTTAGGGACAAGCAAAGGTTTGGCTTGGGGGAGTTTGATGAGTCTATTTTATATATATATTTATTCCCCGTCCCACGGTCATATTTGTGCTTATTTGAGCTCTACGGAGCTATTTTTATTACTAATATACGTTTTCTAGTGTTTTTGTAGAGTTGGTATTATTTTGTAAGAATTTACAGAATTATGACAATTTCCGAACTTATTGAGGCACTACAAAGATATTGGAGTTTGATCGTATTTTATGACTGTATATTTTAAGCCCAATGCAGAGTTAGAGAAATTTAAGAAGTGAAGAAACTTGGGATAATCAATTCTGAAAGCCCAGATCCAAGAACAAAAGGGAGCAGTGAAGCCCAATTCGCAGCCCCAACTGACCGGGCTCGATCGGGCGAGTCTTGGCCCGATCGGGATGATATCATCAGCGCCTACTTCAGATATTTGGGCTTTGTTGATTTTGGGCTCATCATTGTACACCGAATTCTTGGAAAGGCTTCTATTTAATTTGTTTCCTTGGTTTAGTAGGAAGAGGATTAGAAGTTGACTTGGTCTTCTTTTCCTTTTCCTATATAAGGAGGTAGTACGGGGTAGGGAGTTTGGGGTAGTAGTTTAGGGTTCGTTTGGCATTACTTTGGTTTTCTATTTTTTAGTTTTTTGTTGTATAAAAGTATATGATATATGTCACATAATAAATCAAAAATTATTTAAACTTGTTAGAATTATAACAAATATGAAAACTGACAACAAAAAAGTGAAAACACCTTTTTCTTGTTTTCTGTTTTTGGTTTTTAGTTTTCAAAAAAACAGGAAACAAAAAACAAAAAATGATGCCAAACATGTCCTTAGTTTTTAGTTTTGTTCTTTTCTTAATTTAATTTTTCATTAGTTTTAAATTAGTTTTAGTTTTAGTTTTCTTTTCTCTTTCTCTCTCTAACTCTTTTCTCTCTCCTCTTAAACTCTTAGTATTATTTTCTCTCTCTATAACTCTTGGTTTAATTTTATTGGGAACCATATATGACCATTATATATTGTCATCAATGTCCGTGGTAGGTTTGAGTTCACAAAATTGGTAAAAATTGTAAACGAGTAAATTGACCGTTTTAAGGCAAATTGGGTGGTTCCACCCACCTAATTTTACTCCCGGAGGATATTAGGGACCATGTTAAAAATCTCGGCAATTTTTATTTCCGGGCGAAAAAAGGTCAAACAATTTCAAAATTGAAAACTATTATCCACACTTTTTGAGGAATTTCAGAGGTCACGGGACCCAATGGCGAAAAGTTTTGAGGTCCTAGGGGATACATCTCACGGTCGTATAATGCCGTTTGGAACCATATATGACCATTATATGTTGTCATAAATGTTCGTGGTAGGCTTGAGTTCATGAAATTGGTGCAAGTATTGAATGGGGGTAAATTGATCGTTTTAAGGCAAATTGGATGGTACCACCTACCTAATTGTACTTCTGGAGGGTATTAGGGACCATGGTAAACTTCTCGGCAATTTTTATTTTTGGACGAAAAAAGGTCAAAAAATTAAAAAATTGAAGACTATTATCCACGCTTTTTGAGGAATTTCTGAGGTCACGAGGCCCAGTGGCGAAAAGTTTTGAAGCCGTAGGGGATACATCTCAGGGTCGTATAATGCCGTTTAGAACCATATATGACCATTATATGTTGTCATAAATGTCCGTGATAGGCTTGAGTTCACGAAATTGGTGCAAGTATTGAACAGGATAAATTGATCGTTTTAAGGCAAATTGGATGGTACCACCTACCTAATTGTACTTCCGGAGGGTATTAGGGACCATGGTAAACTTCTCGGAAATTTTTATTTACGGACAAAAAAAGGTCAAAAAAATCAAAAATTAAAGACTATTATCCACGCTTTTTGAGGAATTTCTGAGGTCACGGGGTCCGGTGGCAAAAAGTTTTGAGCCCTAGGGGATACATCTTAGAATCGTATAATGCCGTTTGGAACCATATATGACCATTATATGTTGTCATAAATGCCCGTGGTAGGCTTGAGTTCACGAAATCAGTGCAAGTATTGAACGGGTAAACTAATCGTTTTAAGGAAAATTGGATGGTACCACTTACCTAATTGTACTTCCGGAGGGTATTAGGGACCATGGCAAACTTCTCGGAAATTTTTATTTTTGGGCGGAAAAAGGTCAAAAAAAATTCAAAAATTGAAGCCTATTATCCACGTTTTTTGAGGAATTTCAGAGGTTCCGGGCTCCGATGTCTAAAAGTCTTAAGGCCCTAGAGGATACATCTCAGAATCATATAATGCCTTTTGGAACCATATAAGACCATTATATGTCATAAATGTCTGTGGTAGACTTGAATTCACAAAATCGATGCAAGTATGAACGGGTAAATTGACCGTTTTAAAGCAAATTGAATGGTTTCTCCGAACTTATTGGACTCCCGGAGGGTATTAGGGATCATGGTAAACATCCCGACAAATTTTATTTCCGGTAAAAAAAAGGTTAAAAAATTCAAAAATTGAAGACTATTTATCCACGTTTTTTCAGGAATTTCGAAGGTTACGGGGCCTGGTGGCAAAAAGTTTTGAGGCCTTATAGGATACATCTTAGGGTCATATAATGCCGTTTGGAACCATATATGAGCATTATAAGTTGTCATAAATGTTTGTGGTAGGCTTGAGTTCACGAAATCGATGCAAGTTGTAAACAGGGTAATCGACCATTTTAAGGACAATTGGATGGTTCCACCCACCTAATTGGACTCCCGGAGGGTAATAGGGACCATGGTGAATAACTCGCCATTTTTATTTTCCGCGCGAAAAAAGGTCAAAAAATTCTAAAATTAACACGTATTTTTAATGAATTTCAGAGGTTACGGGAACTGGTGGCGAAAAATTTTGAGACCATAGGGGATAAATCTCAGGGTTTTCATTAATTGGTGGTAAGTTTAAGTTTTCATAAATCGTGGATAAACATATGACCATTGGATGTGTCATGCAATGTATGTACTCTATATATTCTCCAAAAATTGTTACAAGCATATTAGTGTTGATATAGGCATTAATCTATTGTTCTCATACAATATTTTGGGATTATAGTAGCGTAGCAAATAAGATCTGACTAAACAACGTAAGTGTTACCCAGCTCATTATTATTACCAGAAAATAGGTATAATCATTCATCTTTGACGAGGTGTTTCAGCAGATTTAAGCCTGCAACATATTCAAGATAAATTATCACACAGTATCCAATTGCATTGTCATATTAAGCACAAAGGTTCACATTTAACAAACCCATCACTTGAAGACAAATGTACTTGGAAGAATTTTAAACGCTACAATTTGATTGATAAACATTACATGAATTTGGCATGACAAAGATCAACCAACGACTTAAATTATCATACGCATTACATAAACTTGGCATGATATAGAACAGCATGGGTCATTTCTTGAGGTGTGGGAAACAAGCATCAACGGCATGCTTCGGATGCTTTGCTTCAGCATGCTCACGGCATTTTACCTCTGAAGTGGTGCATATGAATGTCTGCATACACACCTTGCACTGCATCCATCATTCAAAAGTTAAATTCCAGTACAAATAGTGATAAAGTATTTTAAAAGTTTAAAGAAGAATTTAGCACTAGAATCCTCCCAAGTTTGATGATGCAACAGAGACAATAATTTATATTACTATGTATTTTGTTATAGAGGTACAAAACTAAACAATCAAGAGTGTTTCATGGTAATGAAAGGCCACATAAAGTTGCATTCTTTCAAGTGCCACAAGGCTCACAATAAACAAATCAGCATTAGCCACCTTCTAGCATCATCAATTACTACGATAAGATAAAGGTGTGAGCTCAATAGTAGTTGGGAATGGAAATCCAACGCAGATTACATTGACTTGAGATCATGAAACACTTTCATCACAAAGAATTTGGCACTGTGGTTTTGGGACAAAGAGCAACATACAGAAAAGCCAAAGAAAGATGGATAGCTAATATAGTTTTCAAATACAACTTCAAAAGCTAGATCAGTATGTATCAGTATCGTAAGATATGTAGCAATTCATAGAAAAATCACAATATGAAGAGCTTCAGGTAAGACAATAAATCAAATGAAGTAAAAAACACTCCAGCATATTTGTTTATAACAAGCTAAACCAAATCACCCTTGAATATAGACTATAATTCAAACCAGATCACTAGCACTTAAGATCCCACTTTTTCAAATGTGAATTCAGAGTCAAGCTTGAATAGATTACGACAACTTACATCTAAGTGCAGATTATATAACAAGATCAGCAGGATCATTTATTGCCTAGGAAGCTAGGACACCAGGAGCTCCTCTAACGATAGACAATGTAACACTTTGCAATTTGAAAGGATAGGTCCATCAAAGGGATTAGATTACATATATAATTTTAATGAGTTAGTACGTGTGATCATGTAAATTTTCAGAGTCCGACAAGGTATAACCGTATAAAGCAATAGGCAGTACTCTTCATAGAAAAAATAACAAAAAGTAGCAGCTTCTGAGTCTTGAGTTATTAACTACTGAACCTATGTTGTGGGATCCCTTGACAAAAAGTATGATAGCAAGGGATTCTCAAGCACGCAATTAGGGGTCAAAGTACACCAGATCATATAGGAGCTTCGGATAGCAAACACAAAGCAGCTTATTAATTTTGTTCAAGATCGATATCCAAGCTATTGCAAGCAATATTAGTCCAATCACACAAAATTCGATATATATAAAACTAAGATTCTACAACATTAATAGCAATTAGTTCCACAGTTGCAGCATTTGCAGACAAATATAGTGTTCGAATCACAGAATTTCAGTATACATCCAAATTCCCATATAGATAATTGAACAGCTTGAAAACTAAGCAACATCTTTACCAACTCTCACTATATATCACAAAAATATAATCAAGCACAAAAGGCAGTAAAAAAAAAAAAAAAAAACAATTTCAAAAGAAACAGATATTGATAATGCAAAGAGCATAACTACCTGAATAGTCATGGCTTTTTTATTCGCATCCAGTTGGCTTCCTGCACCAGATCAAACCAAACCAAAACATCAACAAAAATTCCATGAAATCTCAACTTGATTACACAATTACATGCAAAATATAGTCAAAATTATCACGTAAAAGATTCAGAAAGAAGTAATTAAGTCGAATTTTTCATCAATTGTTCAAGAAGAATTTTGTCGATTTTCCAAGAAATTGACCCAAAAATACAGTAGAATAAGAAGAAAGGACCTTTGGCAGCTTTGTTCTTCTCCAAGTTTCTTTCGCGAGCAGTCTTGGATTTCTGGGCGTTGCCTCCTCCCATGATTTCGCAGTTCAAAGATGCAAACCCTAATTCGGGAGGATTTGGTACAATAAGAAAGGGGGGTTGGGGGATCAGGAAAGAGAGGCTCACCGCAAAATCTAAAATCTAAAAAAAAAAAAGAAAGTGGGAGAAATAAGGTGGGCAAAAAAAGAGAATTTAGTGCAACCCTACCAAGTAGAATTTTACAATTGTATAATTATTCTACCACGGAGTATACTAGATAGTAGATACGCGTCTTCCACTTGCCAACGGCCCACCGTCCTATCTAACATCTACTAGTCTATTATCACTCCGTAACCTAATTAATTTTTTTAGTGTTTAGAGAGACATAAAGGGCGGGGGTTGAGAATCGATCCAAGAACTCCTTTAATCGGGAGGGAAGCTTTAACCACTTTAGTTATCCCTCACTCTTGCTCCGCAACTTAATTAATTAGACAAGTGATTAACCAAATTGGTATAAAACTTAGCATTACTTTCGTTCTTTGTGACAATTTGACAATACTATCAAAGTTGTCAATTGTGACAAATGTGTATAAAACTTTATTCACAAATAAGTATAGTAGCTTGTTATATTTATTTGTAAGAGGGGGAGTGTAATGTCACACGTTAATAGTTAAATAATAGAATTGGTTTTTATTAACTCCGTATTAGAAAATTGTAGTTATATTTTGTATTCTCTCTATTGTTCATTTTAAAATATATCAGTTTGATCGGTATATTTGTCAAGATGTAACTTTGACCATTAATATCTTTTATTGTCATTAGTAAAAATTATAACAAGATTATAGTATGAAAGTAGATATTATGACGAATCTAACAATATATTAAATAATAACATTTATTTAATTTACTATTATAATAGTGTGAAAATCAATTCAATACATTTAAAAAAAAAACGGAGAAAGTATATAGATAAGCAATATGTCGTTTTCATTTACTTGCCCATTGATTGTCATATACGCCTTTAACCAAATTTTATAGTACAAGTGTGACCCAATACAAAAAAATTAAATGTATACACAGTTACACACGGAATAAAAGGTGTAATGCAGTAATGTTACTAATGGAGTATAATGGATTAATGGTCACCGCAAGTTCTAGAATGTATAAGATCTAAATGGGCACTGTCTGTTGTAGACTTGCAGTAGTTAGTTAACTCCACTTTGGGAAGTTCTCTCAGTCTCTGGTGTATTTCACCTTTTGCGGCTTTGCCTCTACTCTTTTTTGTTTTCTTTTAATTTCCCTTTTTTTAAAATAGAAAAAAAAAAAAAACTTCTTCTGTTCTTTTTTACCTGACATTTTCTTTTATCACGTTTGTCAATGTTAAACTTTAACGGTCAATAAATTTAATTCTCCATAATTGAAAAATATAAAAATTATATATTATGATAGTACTTATTGAGACGAATTCAAAATAATCCAACATAAATATATTTTTTCTTACATATTATTCATAAAGCACGGTCAAAAGAGGGGTGATGAATAATGTAAAATCAAAGTGAGTCAAGTAAAAAAAACGGAGGAAGTGGTAATTAAGTGACAAATTGACAATCTATCTATCTATATATTATACTAAAAGACAAACGTCTCAATGTGAGGATGACAAATGTCACTCTCTCATTGGCTTAACTTAAGTATAAAATATATTTATATAATTACTGTTTACATATTCAAGAATAGTTATTTTTGTTAAACTTAAAAGCAAGTTCTATACATGTATAAGATTTTCATGATTTCCTAACATAAATATTGATTTAATTTTTTTTATAATAAATATATACTTTCCAATACTACAAATAATCCATAAAGTCTTTCCAATCTTTATTTATAGTCAAGTTAAAGAATAATAACTAATTTGAAGCAATATGATTAAAGTGCCATAATTAAGTAAACAAATATTTCGTATTTTGAAAGGCTAATATTGTTTTTTTTTATGAAAATTAAATAAAATCGATAGAATTTAGTTTGACGTCAATTATGAAATCAATACAAACATTTAAAAAAAAAATCAGATGTACAATAAAATATTGTGCACCTATTATAAAAGCTACCCTGTAATGAATGAAAGTTATTTATGCTTTATTGATAAAAATTACCCAAAATAGTCTACAAGTTATCCTAAATTCAATTCAAGTAATCGGTTGAATACAAAAGTTTTTGATAAAGATACAAAATAGTGTAAAAATTACTTTTATCGTTTGTTGTACTCCTTGACAAATACTGCATGCTGAGCCGAAATGCTGTCTTGGAAAAAAAAAACATAATCTTGAACAAAAATTTAATTTTAATCGGCCTTTCATTTTCTATACAATGTCTTTTACAATGACTTTTTGTTTTTCTTGCATTAAAAAAAAAGGAGACATTTGACGGAAAAATGATAGATATAAAATGTATTATAACTATTACTCGTGTTTTAAATTGTAATATTCGTATTAACAATGCTATTACTTATGAATTTTTTTTAGAAAAACTAACATTTTGATTTTAAAATCGTGCATTGCTCATGCACTATACTAGATATACAACAATCATGTGCAATAATTTATGTTGTTTTATACATAATAATACTTTTAACTATAATAGTATGTTTATATAATATAATATTTTTTATAATATAAAAAAGTATATGTATATAATATAATATTTTAAAACACGTGTCCTCCATACCAAGTGTTTGGTTGTTGGTGTAGTGGTGATTGAGACTACACTTGGTAGGGAGGACCTGTGTTCGCTCCCCTGCAACAACAATCGAAAGGGGAGTGGAGCCTAATAGTCCAGAACAAATCCTCAAATCTGGATTAGCCCAAATGATGAACCGGATAGAATACCCAAAACTCAATGCATATATGACGGGAATTAACTTATCCTTTATCTATCTTATACAAAACTCCAAAGTCTAAATTTTTTTTCAAAAATATAATAATAACATTTGTAAATTTTTGTTAATATGAAAGATATAAACCTATCAAAATGTATATATAGTTAATTTGTTTAATAACTTATATCGAATGCGTAGTTTTATTAAAATTATTTGCATGTAATCATTAAATGTGTTGGGTGTTGTGTAACTATGCAATGTCCAAAACTTTAGTTGAGCGACTTTGATTTAGTGATTGTACGGTAAAAAGATATTGACTTCGATCTTGAAACCTAATAGTCTAATAAATTCTAAATAGAAAAATTAAAACAAAAGGAAATGAAAATAGTAAATGGCTTTAAATATTGAAATCAACATAACCTTTTAAATCAATTTAACGAATTCAAGAGACAATTTTAAGGCTTTTAAATTAAATGGGGGAAAATATATGTAAAAAGAACATTTTTAGATATATAAATGTCCATGCACTATTATAAGAGTTTTGTTAACCATTTTATAATTAAGGTAGGGATAAATCTTTGTAATATATACTCCGTATATTTTATTTATATAAAATTATCAGTATCCATACCTATATAAGATGTATTTGTGTTTTAATCAGTTGTTGGTTATATATATGACTATTATATAATATATAGTTTTTGGCACAATGCTTAACTTAGGAAAATATATGTTATGGTAGGTCAAATATAAGGTTATTATTGTGTCTATAGATTTAATGAATGCGACGGGTAAATAAAACATGTATATATTAGATTGATTGTAGCTACTGATGCGGATGGTATGATAAGAAAATTTTAGTTTTTTCTCAACGGGAGATATAAATAAATTAGTCCACTTCTTATATAGCTATGTGGAGTATTATTCAATTATTTTTCAATTAATAAAATAACATTATAAAAAATTAAAAGAAATTCAAATAACATAAAATGCTATTCAAATAACGTTCCTTTAATTTTTTTTATTGACCATTAGTAACCAAGTCCTTTAATAGTAAATGAATTACCTTTGTTTTTATTTTTATTTTTCCTATGGGTTTAATAATTTGATTTATAAACCGTGTATCGCACGGACACTATGCTAGTTGACAATTATTTGACATGGCGTCTAATTGAAGCCTCTTTTGGGGAGGAAAATAGACTAATTTCACCGACATCTTGCCTTTTGGAGTTTTGGGTCTTAACTTCTCAGCCCATAGAGAAGGTAGTGGCACTGGGCTATAGGGTGATATGGGCTGAACTTAATTACGCTTTTGTGATCATCACAATTATGAACTTCCTTAATTACCGGCTGTTTAAGATTGCAATAATTCATGGATAATTTTAATGAGATTTTCTTGTAAAAAAAAAAAAGTTTAATGATATTTTTCAATTGTTTTGGGATAAAGCATTTACGCATCTATCATCTAAATTAAAATTGTATTACCCAATTAAAATAAACGCATTTAAATAAGTTACAAGTATCACTATTTTCTCACCTATAAATGATAGATAAATTTCGTACTAGTACTATCAAACAAGATAAATATCTATTATTTTAAGTGAAATATGGAAAACAATGCTAGAAGGAAGAGTTCACAAAAATTCAAGAACAAATATTTAAAGAGTTGTGTCTAAATTGAGGGTTAAAGGATCATATCGGATTTTTGAACATCGGTTATATCGAATTTTTGAACATCAGTCATACCTAACTAACTCATTCAGATTTTTAAATAATTCGATCACACATCTTTCAGTAAAATATAGCTGGATTTGAATCCAACTCAATTTCAAGCTGATCAAACAATTGGGCATGAAACTCCATTATTTAGCTCCTAAATAATAGGCAAGTAATGACATAGTCTCATGATGTATTAATGTATTGATATATTGTTGATCATCACAATAAAAAATTATGCAAATAATATTCGATTCCATATTCTTAAATATCATCATCTCAAGATTTTATCAACCAGACTAATTGACATTGACTCATGTTTTCCTTAATCATTATGCTAAACACAAAGAACATTAGTGACCCAATTAAAGAGGTTTACTCCACCAATGCCGTCAAGTAATGTTATTATCAAATGAAACATACTGACACCCGTCAGTTAGGTACCTGATGCCCGATACCTTAACTACTACTTACTCTGCTGCATCCTTTTTATTATCTATTGTTCCTCTCGCCCAGCCTCTCTCTTTCATAAATCTCAACTTGTCCCTACAATTTCATCACCCACAATTTCTTTCTCAAAAATTTAATTAAATAAATCCATAATAAATTGCATCCGCCACCGATAAATAGTCCCATATACTATTTTACGATTACAGTATTAATACCGAGTACCTCGTAGTAATTACCGACAATGCGATTATTTTTTCGTATAATTATTGTTGTAAACTAACAGTAATATAGTAATCCTTAATTATGTTTCTCCTCCATCACATCAAATTAAAGTAAGATTACAAGGAGATAAAGGTATATGCTCTTCTCTTCCCTCCCCTTTTTATCTATTCCTCAATTTCAGAAAAAATCTGCAGAAACTTTTGATTCAAACTCTCTTCTTGACTCCATTATATGATCAATGGAAATTTTTTCTGAGCTAATTCTTACGATTTCTCTCTCTTTGATCTTCGCCTCTTTCTTCATCAAGCTTGTGTCAATGCAAACAAACAACACCGACGACAACGACAACGATAACAATCACGATAAATTAACAGAGGAAGCACAAATGATCGACAAATTCCAATACACACCCTTCAAAGAAGAGGTGATCAAGTTTGAGGAATGCCCAAATGAAGGTAAATCTTCAGTAGAATTGTATAATGTAGTAGGGGTAAATAAGGAAGATTATAAGTTTCAAGATGTTGAGGTTGTTGATAGTTATGAAGAGGGTAAAACAGAGGGTAATGATGATGATGACGACAACGACAACAAAAACGTGAGATTTGGATCAGAGGAAGAAAATGGAGGAGAGAGAAACTTGTGTGAAATTGAGATTGAAAGTGAGGATGAAGAAGGAGGGGAAAGAGAAATTGGGATAATGGATGATTGGGAGGAAATTGGAAGAAAGGATTTTGAAGAGCTTCTTGGCAATAAAGCAGGGTTTTACAATGTTGAGGTTGATTATGAAAAATGAGATCAAAATTTGAAGTTAATTGTAGAGATTGTTACAATGTTGTGGATTTGATTGTATTTGTATAAAATTTAATTTGGACGAATAATATTTAGATTTTAGGGATTGCCATTAATTGTACTTTTGATATGGAATAATAAAATTCTTTTGATTCAATTTGTTGCAGGCTTACTATTTTGTGTTTGTACTTCTCATTAATGCCCAAGTATACTCCTTACTTCTTTCTTGGGTGTGTAAATTTGTCTTTTGCTTTCAATGGAGGATGACTAAATTAGTTGCATTGGCAATTTTGCAAGTTTTTACAACTTACAAGCTATAGATTAAACGATTTGAATCCAATTGTGCATGCATTAATGACATGATCAATCACTTAAAATGAGTCACAACTTGCCGCTAAGAGTTCAGTTTTTTCAGAATGATTTACTAAATTAAATTGATATACGAGTATACAAAATAAATAAATGTACAATTTAAGAGGCTAAAAAGTCACAATACAATGGTTAGGAGGCTAAAAACATCACAATACATTGGTTAAGTACTCAAGTGGTTACATTTTTTTTCCTCACACCGTAAGACTTTATTGGGAGTGAGGGGATGAGGGAATTTTCACCCCCAACGAGTCACTACCTTTAAATATTATATCTCTCTCATCTCTTGATCCCACCTAAACCCACTACTATTTTTTTACTCCCTCCGTTTCAGAATGATGTTCTTATTTTGTAAATCGATGCAAATTTTTACCCATTTTTTACTGTAAATATCTTTAATCTCACACTAACAAAAATTATAAAAGTAAGATATTAATAATCTACTCATCAAGACGATAAAACTAGATCCCACATTACTATATTTGTTCTTATAGATTAAGAGAAATTTAGAAGATTCTCTAAGATTCTAAACAAGAACTTATAGAAGAGAGAGAATATTATATAGGAAATTTTGTCAACAACTACCAATTAAAGCACGTGTTTTAAAAACAACTACCTATTAATTTTTTTTAAAAAAAGAACTACCATAAAGTTGTAAAAAGTTTAAGTAGTACTATCACTAGCAATTTTGGTTAAATCTCTGGCATTTGGATCTCAATTTTTATCACTTTTTACCTTTAAGAAGGGTAATTTAGTCAATTTAGATGGTGATTTTATGAGGTAAAGATAAAAAGTAAAACCTTCATGCCGAATATTCTAGTTGGAATTATTAAAGTGGTAGTGTTACTTAAACTTTTTACAAGTTTTTGGTAATTCTTTTAAAAAAAATTAATAGGTAGTTGTTGTCAAAACACGCGCTTTAATCGGTAGTTCTTGACAAAATTTCCTATTATATATACTTCCTCTCACATTCATTACTTTTTAATAAAATATTAACCTTACTATATATCTTTTACAATTTTTTAATATTCCAACGACCCTACTTGCTCCTTATTTAAGTCGATTAAATTATCTAAAACTATGTGTCAGTCAAACTGTAACACTTATTAAAACAAGGAGGGACTAAGAGTAAGTTTAGCCCCAAGTCTTAAAACTTCGATGTGACATTATTTTTGGTGGTCCCCATTAAAAATGATGTCATCAAATTCTTGTTACCTCTCATTAAGACTTGTTCAAATTTATCACTTTAGCCCTAAGTCTCAAATATATGACATTTTTTTTTAATCTCTTTATATGTAGAAAAGTGTTAAAAAAAATAATAGAAATAAAGTTGAGATGGGTCCCAATCTCAAGTCTTAAGTTGAGTCTTGGAATTTCAAGACTCAACTTGAGACTTGCTTGAGATTTAAGAAAAAAAATGGGAAAAGTTTTAAACAAAAGTCTTAAGACTTAGGGCATGCCTGGAATTCCAGAAATTAAAAAGGGATAATATCTATGGGGTAGATTGCTTGAGTATTGATTTAGAGAGTAATAATTCATTTTCAAAGGTTTGGCAAAAATTATGGGGTAAAGACAACCACTCCATGGCAATCGGCGGCAACCATCATGTCGTTGATAAATTAGAGACCACCAAAAGCATTGCCTCACTTGAAAGATCAAAAGCCCTAACCTTTAGTTCGACTATCTCTTCAACCAATGGCTCAATTCATGATACTTGTTTGTAATTCGCCATAATTGATGAGCTATGGTGGCGGCTAGCAGCTTCCATTGGGCGGCTATAATGGCGGCCAACAACTTCAATTGGACGGAGTGATATGGAGGTGAAGGAGATAGTATAAGCAGGAGAGAAGGAAGATACAGTATAACAGTGGAGAGTGTTTTTTTTTACAGGGGAGATTGTTACCCTAGGGGGAAGGTGGGTAATTATTACCCCTTTTTAAGGAAATAGATTACCCCACTAATTAATTACCCTTGATCCATACTAAAAAAAAAATCCAAAAATTTTACTCATGTATTTTTTCCCCCTCCCATTACACCCATTCCAGGCATTCCTTCAAAATAATGATGTCAGACTTAGAGCCAAATTTGCTCTAATAAAATGAAAAGCAGATTTGCAATCACCTCGTCCACCTGACCTCACCGGAGCGCTGTGTTTGATGGTTCATTATTTCAATTCGCCCCACGACCTGAGCCCATTACACGAAAAAAAAAATGGCAAAAGAAAAAAGTTGCTTCAACCAAGACGGAAATTAAAACTTCATAAAACTTGAGAACTTCACTCTCATTTGTTTGATTTTCCACTCCAGAATCCAGATCTCATCTGAGAGAAACACGCCAAAATCACATTGTTTTTCTCCATTTCTCCACATCAATGGCGGACGATTAAACTAAACCTAAACTAATACTCCTCACTCTTTCTCTTTCTCTTAATCTCTCCTACTTTCTCAGAAACCGTCGAAAATGGGAGTAGAAATCGCAAGCGAAGTATGGGAGCTAAATCCGTCGTTTTACTTATTCATTATCGTCGCTTCATTCCTATCAATTTTCCTCCTACCTCACTTCTCCAATCGAACGACGTCTTCTGCTTCCGACACCAATGTCATTTATTCCTCTTTATCCTTCTTCAAATTCCAGCGGAAATTCCTCCTTCTCTATTCTCTCTCCTCAGGTATATTTCTCCTAATTTCTTCATTTAATGTTTGATTTCATCAATTAACTAGTCTCTAATCATAAATTTGATTGCTAAATTGTTGATAATTTGTGTGATCAGTGCTGGAAGGTTTATGGTTGGTGAACGGAGAGTATGAAATTGTAAATTATGGACTGACTAAACAGCAGATGATAGTGTTGCTATCTTCTGGATGTTTAGCTTCGCTTATTCTCGGCACCTTTTTAGGAATATTTTCTGATGCTTTGTAAGTTTCTCAAACTCTATTTTTGTTTGTTTGTTTTGATATTATTTGCGTTTTTTTTGCTGTTTGATTTAGTTTAATGCAGCGGATTTTTGCCTATGTTATCGTAAATTGTTTGTGTGTTTGAACTGGAATTTGTGTTTGTTTTTAGTGATGCGAGGTCGAGTGTTTGATGATCATGTACTAGGATTTGAAGCCAATTTTTCAAATTAATAGGAGAACTTATGTTATAGATTGCTTATTTTGAAAGTAGGTTAAGGAAAGAGAGTTGAATAAAGAGAAACATGATCACAAATTCTTTAAGTGGAAGGTTAAGAAAAAATATATAAATAATAGAAGAGAAGTGAGCTATTAGGCTCATCTGGACGGTATATGAAGCTATAACTATAACTATTGTTTCCTAGCTGCCTCCTGTAAGAGAGTGCAGCGTGTAAAGTAAGTCTTCGTAACCAAATACACTATAGGAAAAATCTTGAGGATGGAGTTCTTGCTCTTTAATATCGATTTTGAGTACATTTTTTTTTTTTTTTGCAATGCTTGTATGAGTTGCAGAGGCCACAAGAAATTATGTCTTCTATTTTCCATCCTACATTTGATCATGGCTGTGTGGAAAACACTTGCAGCTCATCCTGCTATTTGGATAGTCTGCCTCTGCTTGTCTCTCGCCAGTTCCATTTTTACGTTCAGTTTCGAAAGTTGGATGGTGGTTGAACATGATAAGGTGTGTGTTAGTTGTAATTCTTTAGTGTAATCATGGTTAAACACTTGAATGTTTTTGCTTTTTTGTGTTCATCATCGATACAATTTCATATTTATTTCCAGTTTTAGAAAATTTAACAATCCTCTACTTCCCTGTATTCTTTATTAGTTATTGGATTTTTTTTGTTGTGAAGTAAAAATATGCACTTCATGTATAACTCATTTACTCTGTCTTTCTCTGTTATCTTTTCGATTTGATTTATATTGTTACATTTCTCCTACATATTTGATGCAGCAAGGGTACAGGCAAGATGCATTGAATGATACTTTTTGGTTGATGAGTTTTTTTGAGTCAACATCTTTGATATTAAGCCAAGTTCTTGCAAACTGGGCTCTAGGCCATGGTTCTATGAGGGGTTTCATTTCTCCTTCAGTAATAACTGTGCTCTTGGCATCTGTCAATCTTGTTTTCACCATCAGAGGATGGCCAGAATCATCAGCTAGGGGAAAGTTTAAGGAACATAGAGCAGCGTTTATTGTGTTTTTTTTTGGAGGTAAGATTGATGCGATGTATTCTTATTGATTGTGCAGCCAAAACTGGCTACATTAAACTGCACTTAGCTTGCAAACTACTCTATTCCAACGTAGAGATCTTAAACAATGTAGCATGCTTCCAATGCTATGATTAAAAAGAAAGTAATTGAGGATCAACTTATTGAATGATTCCGTGTATGTTTTGCTTTGTATGGAACAATTGGTAGATGCCAAGATTGGTTTATGCATTTGTTAATTTTGATGTTTTGGTGAACAATGAGGAAATTGATTTTAGAGGCATCATGAGGAGGAGAAATTAAAACAAGAACAGTATAATTGAAAGAAAGTAAGTTTGATATCCTCATTGCATGTGTAGGTGTGTAGCATTTAACCTCTATAGAACAGCAGAAGTTACAACTGATTACAATTACTTTGTTGAGAATGGAATATCAGAACGAGACAAGATCCAGGTAGTTCTCAACTTAGAGATAAAATTACAATGGGATTTGAAGTCAGACAGCTCATTGAACTTAAAATCAGGAATGTTAGGTAATGGTTCCCTGTGTATCAGTTCTAACAATAGGAATAGGATACTATGACATCATAACTATAGTTCAGCCATTCCCCGTGTTACTTTGTCTGGATTTAAGTAAGTACAGCAGTTGTTGCCAGTGCTTTTGGGCTACAAATGGTCCGTTTCTTTTTATTGTCACTGAGTCTTGTTTCAAGTGTTCAATTTTTAACAATCATTAATTAGGTGAACAAATTGACCATGGTTTTGTATAGTTTATATCACCATTTTGTGTCATACTGTCAACTATTGCACTGTATGAGTGAATTGCATGTAATTATCTCTTGGCATCTTGAATAGACCTGTGCGTGATGTTTATCAAGTAAAGTAAATTTGGCAAATGAAACTTAATGAATTATGATTCTGTTCATTTTGGTTTGGGACATAGTGGTCAATAAAATTCATAATTGTATTCTAGTGGATGGCTTTTCAGCTGTTCTTCAAATTCCTCTGTTGACATTAGTACTTTTGAGGAAATTCTCATTGTTGATTGACTATTATAATCCACAGATAAACGGGTATGGCTATTGGGATGTGCCCAAGCTTGCCTTCACTTCTCTGCTGCTGTATTCTGGATTTTATGGGCACCAACTATAGTGGTACGGATTATTTTTTTTTGACGGGACTATAGTGGTATGGATTTAATGACTCCTGTTTACTCTATATTTTATCAAAAAGAGATAAGTGAATTAGTAAAGTATGATACTCAGCTGTTGTTCTTTAAAGTTATACTCCTTGTCAATAATGTGACCAGCAAATGCGTTCTATAAATGGGAAACCTTGTGGCTTTCCTGGGTTCAATTCCTCTTCTTCCGACCTCTTTTTTCAAGTAGTTGACATTTGTTGATAATGGTTATGTGGTGTATTAATTCATAACTCCTTTTTTTGTTTAGGCTGATGGTCGTGAAGTGCAATTAGGGTTTATGTATCCATGTTTTTTGGGTGCAAGGATGCTCGGAATCACAATTTTTCCATGGACCCTGAGTGGATTGCTATCACTTCGTGTCGAAGATTGCTTATTGTATGAATTCATCGCTGCTGGGGTTATCCTGGCTATTGTAGCATACGATTACCAGGTATAGGTTTTTTTCTACTGCATGAGGAATTACTATAAATCTATCCCACGTTTTGTAATTCTAAGGATGCTAAGATTAGTAGAAACTCATTGGTTTCTTTTAACAGGAAATAGGAGTATTTGTTGCACTTTTCTGCTTATTCCAGGCTGTTGCTGGCCTTATATTGCCAACTATTGCCCGGCTGAGGACCATGTACTTTCTCTTTCCTCTCTCTCTCCTCTTCAAAACACTGTCATTCAATAGGCCAGTGTTTCAAATGACTTCTGTTTTTGAATTTCTCAAGGGAACACCTTTAGGTTTGGGAGACTTTGAAATTGATTTTATTGATTCTTTGATTAACTATGCCTGTACCCTTAGATTTTTAGCGACGTAATGTACTATTCCTCTATTTTGACTCAAGTTTGAAGACAATTTTAGCATCAGCTGTAATATGTTGTTTAATTCATTAAAAGCACCAGATGAATAGGAAGGAGAATTTATGCTTCTCATTAAAACACACAGCAAAAGCACAACCACCACACGACACTGTTCACTTATCGGTTTTTACAGATTTATTATCATTATACTGTTGCAGACAACTTCCTTGGAAAGTCATGACAGTTGGTACTGCTAGTTTTATTTTTATTTACTGTACATCAATTTAGGGTAGCGGTCTAATATGTCCTTTGAAGTAATTGATAGTGGTTTTTTTTTATGCTTCCTCTTTTTCCTCCCAGTAAATAACGTTGTTTTCTATTCCAGATGAGTTGAATTACTGTTATTGTTTGTTTTTGCCATAGGTATGTGCCAAATGAGTTCCGTGCAGGGATGATAAGTTTGTCTCTGGCTCCAGCAAATGCTGCTATCTTGTGTGTTCTAATCCAGGTAAGTGCCACAATCCAGTCACACTCTTAGGCCAGTTGAATTTCTGTGGTGCTGGTTGTGATTTTTGGTCTTTGATGTAGTAAGTTGTAACGACCACAGTTAACAAATAAACACGCATTAGTAGTTAGATGTTTACTTGATTTCTTAACTGTTGATATCTTCTCTCTTTTTTTTTTTTTCTTTTTTCCCCACTGTAGACACACACTTGACACGTGTGGTTGGATGTGCTTAGCATGGCTATTACTGCATAATTTGTTCTTCTTTTATGTTGAACTATTTTTTTTTACTGATTTAAGGAACCCATTTATATGTAACAATCTTGATTTATCTTATCTTTCTAAGAGTCGTATGAACATTAAGGTCTTTTGTGGCGACCCTGTTCATCTCAAAATATTCAAGGTTTAGGGTCATAAAATCCATGCGTTGAAGCCCTGGGATTTGGGTTTTATGTAGCTTAATCACCTTAAAAAATAAAGGTAGAAAACAAATCTTACCTTTATTTTTTTATACCTTTTCGTTTTTTTTTGGCACACTTATATATAGTTAAAGACGTAAGAGTGTAATTGAAAATATAAATACCTTCCCAAAAAGGAATACATTTAAGTATAATGAAACAGAGGACTGAGGAAGTGATGTATAATAATGAGCTAGAAATTTCTGTTTTCATAGTCGCTATTCCCCCCAAGTATTTTCAAAATATCAAGTTTTTAATAATTTATAGTAATATAATCAAATATAATGATGCTCAATATGAACATTAGAAACCCACAATCCATGTAAAAAAGTAAACAAGGCAAACAAAAGGGAACAAAAATGGCGAAAAATATGCATAAATTTCTTATGATGTGTGAGGCCCCATACCCAAGAGTTAAGCAAACCTGTGTCATTTTCCTTTACAGTCTGTTTGGACAAGAAGGCCACAGTCCTAATAGTTGAATTAGGAACTACTTATAGAAGAGGAGATTCTGTAATTCTGTTTGGGGAGCTAGTGGTTTCAATTCATGCATTGCTCATAAAACTAATCCATTTTGACACGGTGTGTATATAATATCGTATTGATTTAGGCTATGTTGATTTTGCAGGGTGGCTATTACAGGAACGCCAACAATTCCACTATAACTGCCTTTGCTGCCCTGGGCTTATTTTTGGCCGCAGGTTGCATGTACATGTTGAAGCATTTGGGCAAACAGCCTCATCAGAGCTGGCACAAACAATGATCCTAGCATTGCCTTTTTTTTGAGGTTAATGCTGATGGAGGCGAATCTGCGAGGGAGAGAGATGATTTGGTTTGTTGATACTTTGATGCTGATTTTCAGTGAAAATAGCTAAAAATCGTGAAGTTATACAAGGTACAGAGTATTACTTTATGAAGTTCAGAAATTGAAATCTCATGGAATGTGGAGACACCGGTTCAATTTTTGCATCCTAGAACAGGCATTCTGCTTCTTCAGCCAAAGAATGTTACATGGAACTAGAAGTATCAGCCAGTCTCCCAACAGAGAGGGTGCTTGGACAGACTTAAGGTGCTAAGGGCTAACTTCTCTCCCTCAATCTCCTCTTTTTTTTGGCCGCAACTACCAGCTTGTATCTGGATCACAATCTATGAAGCTTTTGAGAATTTGTCAACCAGCTGCTGCTTTGACATTTTTTCAGATGGGATATTAATAAATCATCAGAGAAGTTGCAGGTTACAAAAATTGATTTCATTCTTGTATAACTTAATTCAAGTATACACTTAAGAGTTTATAAATACACTTTTTCAAAATTGAGCGTTGAATGATACCTGTATGGTACAAAAAATTATCTACCTCCTAACTACTAATCTACAAATGTACTTTGTATTATTCTTCTTGTTCTTGATCCCTGATCCACTTTGTTGCAACCCATTTTTCCCCTTTGATGACTGGGCAACTTCCATGTAACGAAGTCTGTAAACCAACAAATTGCGACTTGTGAATATAGAGGAGCACATGATAATTAACATGCCCTAAGCAAGGTTGGGGAAGCAGTACAAGTACGTGACACAATCTGGATTAAGTCACCTGATATATTCCAAAATGAACCTATCTCTAAAATAAATACTCATATGCAGTATGTCAAGCCAATAAAGCAGTCAAATGTACAATAGAGTAAAATTCCCAGACACTTCCATCCAAACACTTTTTCACAGCAACTACCGAAACAACAGTAAAGACAGGGAATAAATGGCAGTATACCATAAGATAGCTGCACAACGAAGTTGATCGATGGTTGGTTTTAACTTTTAAGGTGTAAGAAAACAACACAAGGCACATTCAAGGTACCTACATCTACTGAAAAGGGTGTTACAATTACACATGCTTGTCGCTAAGTGGTCATTTTCTTCAATAACAGTAATAATGTGAATAAACTTACAGGATCAATAGTTCCATTTATGAACAACGAGTAAAAAAGAATTCCATCTCCTCTGTGTGGCTTCACTTTCAAACCAATGCAATCTTTAAAATCATAATTGAAATCTAAGTTGTCATTCTGCATAAGATAAAAAGGTCAGTGGCATCTAAAAACACTAGTCAAAAGCAAAAACAGAGTACTCTAGTAATTCCTTGTCCTACCTCATAAGGAAACATGGTTTCTCCACCTTCTTCAACATCGGATAAATATAGCAAGAAAGAAGCAACCTGCAGCAAGGCTAAGTTATATACTTCACCCCCAACGACCAACAAATAAACAATAGAAAAGACTAGGATGGCAATTTGGAAACAAAAAGGGAAAATCGATAGGAAAAGCATGATCACCACCCTGCCAATTCATGAGTCTTGTCCTCTTGCTATTAGTAACCAACCAATAAGTCCAATTTTCATCTTTCTAGTTGGGTAAAGGAAAAGATATATATTATAAAGCACAAGTTAGCAAGTCCATACTAAAACATCTAGGCATGCTTGAGTTTACATAAGACACAGTAGAAGAAATATAAGTTAAGTTGTTTGCTTGAGATGATCTACTCAACTGTCTTCTCCATACCCTTTGACTTTTCTGCGGACCATATTCAGAAGGATTGAATGCATCGTAATGAGAATTATACTTCTGCCCGACCTCGTAGCGTAGGACATTGTATGCCTAAAACAAGGTTATATCTTTGAATTAGACAGCAATAGAGTTTACCTGAAATAACATCTTGATAAAACAGCATACACATGCACGCATGAACATATGTAGAGGCTGAATGAAATAAACACAGTGGCAATGTTAACAGAATATCAAAGCAAAGAGTACACACAGGCATGAACAAGTACCATAAAGGCAAAATAAAAAAAATAAAAAAAAAAGTCCAACCCTCTTTCTATACCTTGTGTGTAATAGACCAGTCAATGTACAACAATAAATAATAGTCTCACAATGAATTTCCTCAGCATACAACTATACAAGACAATCAATTCTTGAAGGTGTACACTTAAGTTGAATATGGCAGTAAGCCAGTAATGCCATAATGGAACTCTGAGTTGAGTTCTGATCCAGAGAGAATCACTTTAGCATTAAAATCATATAATGTGTACGAAAGAGTTGAAATAATCCAATAAACTTGGAAAGCTAAAATTCACTCCCTAAGATAACCATAGAGCTAATGCCATGCTATTCACATCTGCTTAAAATTTTGGAAAGCTTTAGAATTCACTCATTTACAAGTCACATACTTACATGTGTTTGCTCTCCATAGAGCTAATGCCATGCTATTCACATCTGCTTAATATTTTGGAAAGCTTTAGAATTCACTCATTTACAAGTCACATACTTACATGTGTTTGCTCTCCATAGAGTTTTTTTGAAAGTGGTAATTTGAAAGAACATCTCAAAAGACCCACATAAAAATTATAAAAAACACATGCAAAGCTGGGGAAAATGATTTTAAAAAAGCAGTGATGGGTATGTAATACAGGCAACAACTCAATCAATAGATTAATAAATAATTATACTAGCCAGTAGAAACTGAAGGATTGAAGGCAAGGTATACCTCCCCATTTGACCTGGGAATCATAGTGGCCCTTGCAATTTTCTCATCAATAAAATCCAAAATTCCAGTTTTATCTTCGTCCGCACTAATAAACATCCCAGAACTGGTAGACAAAAAAAATTTGCCGCACAAACATCAGTATACATATAAAAAATTTAATTCAACAAAAAAAAATAAATTAACATAACAAATACAAGTACAAAAATTATTAACAAGCACTGTAGTTAGCATCACAGTATTTCTGTAAGGCATAGATGCATTTATGTAACCTCAACTAGAACTTGGAGTTTTCTTTACCATACATTTTTTTAAAAGTGAGAAAGATTACAATCACAGATTAAAATCCCAGGTCAATTATATGCAATTAACACTACATCAAACCTTGTTCTAACACCCTCCGTACTCTCCATTGTCTCTCCTTTCCGTAAAGCTAACTTGGATGGTCGGAGTTGTGCCTTTGCCATACTAATGATACTTTCACATTGTTCTGCGGTAGCAAAGTTAGGAAAGTATAATACACGTGGTCTCCAACTCAAGACCTGCACAAGCAAGACATATTACAATTAATTCACAATTACAAAATGAAGAGTCCCAATTTCATTTCACCAAGATAAAATTTCAGTCAGTAACAGTTGTAAGAGATCTAACTGAGAGCATGGTAAGTCAATACATTGATCACATTACATCAGAAAGCTGGAATCCCAAGGACAGAGGATATGAACAAGCAAGGGAAGGTATAGACTCCATTCTTCAGCATATACACAAGATAAATTAAAGGCCATATCAATTGACATATGTACTTGTAATAATATGTGGCTGTTTCTCAAAAATGTATACTCTCTACCAAATAAACATTAACTTTGTTAATTATCCAAGAGACCAAGACCAGACCATCACTTACCTCAAATTAAAATACTACGGCTGTAATTTTCTTGTAGACCCTTACAGATGTACTTTCCATCATCACTCAATATAAATTCAAAAAAGAGTGTGTATTAACTTTTCTACATTCCCTTGGGTATCCTCCACAACAATTTTGTAATTTCTTTTGGGTAGAGGATTTTCCTACTAACCAATACCAGCTAGAAGATTCAGGCATGTAACAACCATGAATCTTGACCTTTGTAATTCTAATCATCGTTCCAATCTCTTACATCCTAGTCTCCTCAGATCACCTACATAAGTTCTACAATGTAAAAAATCCTTGGCATAAGGAGCAGTCTGTAGTTCATACTTCAAGCAACTTACAAACAGATTTAATCTACAACTTTTGACATCGAAGTCAACATCAAATCTACATGCACGTCAAGTTTCCAGTCATAAAATCCTTCAACTTAAATTACATGTAATGCAAAACTCTAATGACATAATTAGCCTTTGCGTAATGACAAATAAGGCTTAACTTGACGTACAACAAATTTAGATAATTACATAGGGATTATAGAGTGTAAGAATGTTATGTTGTTACTTATTACATTATTACAGTGCCTTTTTTAAACTCTTCAAATAGTCAACTAATTTGATCTCTTAGACCCCCTACCCCCCCTCCCTCCTCCTTTATTTAAGTTGACTAATGACCATTGATAATTCATGATTGAATGGTGACTGAAAACGTTATGTCAAATCTAATAGTAATTTATTGATAAGGAAATTTCAACAACTTCATAAGTTCAACAAGCTCAAACTCAACCTTTGGAGAGCCAATTGTGAAAACTTAAAACCACACTTCTGTCTCGAAATATCCTCAACTAAGCATTAGTTAGTTGAATAGCGAACATAAACATTCGAATTTTTCAAAGAACTACTGCAGCATTTAACAGCGACAGGAAGCAGCGGCAGCAGCAATGACAAATCTCATTCTAAAACTAAATCAATAATAATTCCTTCATATCAAATCTGCGACATTCAGACATCTTCAATCAGCCTCTTTTACTTCCAACAAATTAAAACTGCTTGATTCTTACACACATCCACATTACATACATGTAGCACCGTATCAGACAAAAATTAAGTCGAATAAGTAATTTAAGTAACGACGATTCACTTCAATGAAAACAATATGAATTCGAATTTATACAATCAATCGTTATTTATTTATTTATTTAATTTTTTCCTTTTGTGATCAATAAAATAAAAAATCAGAACAAAAAATTCCTCAATAACATTGTTTATCTCCTCCTAATTCAAAAAACGAAATCAACTTCATCAATTTCCCGCCGACGTCAAATTCAACTGAGAATAATGAAAAATTGAAGATGAGAGAGAAAACCTGGAAAGGAATGGAAGTAATAGAATCATCGCCGGATTCTCCAGAAGGAACAAGATCAAGTGTTGCCGTATCTTCAACATCCGTCGATTCAAGCATTCTCTGTCTTAATCCAGCACTCGAAGAAATCTTCCGATCACAAAAAAAAAATCAAAAAATTACCTCCAATTATTCAAACAAAACTGCAAAAACAACGAAGATCAAAGATAAAAATACCTGAAAAATGAGTGTACAAGAGAAAAATCCAACGATAAAGAAGAAGAAACAGAGAAAAAATACAGTCGGTAACCCTAAATTACGACCGGAGTTCCAATTTCCTCGTTCTTTTACTTTCATTTGATCAAATTGATCAACAAATCAACCCTAAATTTTTTCTAGAAACTTGAATTTTCTTTCCAATAATCGGAATTACTAAGTGTGAAGATATGAAAATTGTTAGTTATTCAAAAATGGGAATATATAGAAAGAGAGAGTATTGGAAAATGGATTATAGAAGTATTATCCGAGGCAAAGAACGCGGCAACATTGGTTGAGAGTGGTGTGGTTTGAAAAGAGTTTGGTTAATTTTGGGAGGAAAATGGATTTTGGTGGAGTTTCATTTATTACAACTTACAAATGTCAGAAAAATAGCACGAGGAAAAGCCGGTGAGTCAATTACAACTCTATTATTTTTATCACAATTAGAATTTTCCGTACGACTTTTGTCTCTCTCTCTTTTCCACTATGTATGCTCTTGCATTATTGCAAATCTTAATGGAATAACTGAATTAAGTATTTTATGCGGCAAAAAAATTATTTTTATTTTATTGTTTGTCTCTAGGGTTGTTCAGCGGGTTAAAATTCGATTGAATTGAAACACTTTAAAAATTGAAAATTTGGAAATTAAGATAGACTAAAGATTAAATATTTTGAACAAATGTTTACAAGATTTGATACATACACTTGCATGATGAGCTCATCTTCTCGCATTTTGGGCCTTAAGCAATGTACTCATTCATAGACAAATGAAAGATTTATGGTACTATGTTTACTTGATTGTCACATTATAAATTTATAATGATAAGATTGTGATATCTATCCCCGTTAGAGCCAATTTGAGGCCTTGGGAGTAGAGATTCCCTATTATCCTCCCGCTTCACTTAGCTTTCAAGGGGTCTTGCACGCTAATTTGGGGATAATTGACCTGAGAGAGATTTAGGTAGTTCAATATGATACCTTCTTCAAGTGCATGTAAAAGAGATACAATTTTGTAAAAAATAAGATAATCAAGCTAAGTTAAGTTTATGAATTACTTCGTATTATATATAGTTGTAGAGTTGTAAAATATAGAAACACTATGTATTAGTGGAGATATCAAGAATAAATAAATTTTTTTTTTGTTCGAATATCAATTGTAAATATGTAAAAATATAAGTTTACCAATATTTTACATGGTATCATAAAAGTATCACTTAATCTAAAAAGTTCATGAGTCCTAACTTGAGCAACACCCTGAAAAAGCTAATCCAACAAAGGTTATTGTCATCTATATTAAAGCTGACTAGCTAGCTAAGCTAAGTGCATAAAAAATGCCACATACATTACCACATTGGTATGGTAATCAGGCAATGTGCGTGAATTGATGAAGACCATGTTTTTATAATAAAGCATACATGGTAAACAAATGATTTGAGTTTACTTTAATTAGCTTTTAATATGAGATAAGAAAGCTATTATTAACATCAAACTTTTAAATATTTTTCCACCTAGAGTATAGTTATGGGGGTAAAGCTAAGAGCTATAGCGAAACGATCTATTCAGTGGTGGGCTCTGGGTAGTCCTTTTTCTCCTCTTCTTTTGACTTTTGAGTGTCTATAAACTATGCAGTTTCTGTATTAGAATAACTAGCTTTACAAATCATTAATTAATTGAATGATTTTTTCAGTGCTAGTGGTAGCTAGATGTGATACATACTTGTATTATTACTATCAAATTTTAAGTGTAACATCTAAAAATCTATCTAATTAATGATGGTGTTTGCAGCCTACCCTTCATTTTAGCCTTAAGTTGATTCAATATCAACACATCATATTAGTCTCATGACAAGAAGTAAAGATGACACAATGAGTCGTATCATATTATCCACTTCAAAATGATGTGAATGGTATGACCGTATGATACTATAGTACTGTATTACTTTTATAAGCATATACACCATACTTGTATTAAAAAAATGTTTCTACAAAGTCTAGTTCAAATAATGATTACAAATTCAGGTTGTCTTGTGTGTGGCTGCTTTTAAAGTAACCCTTAAAATACTAACCAAGTAAACTCTGTAACACTGACCGAGTAACCCCTATAACACTGATAAAGTAACCTATTAACACTAACAAAGTAACCCCTGAATACTGACCGAGTAAGCCCTACAACTCTAATAAAGTAACCCTTATTATAGCTGGCCACATCATATGGCCAGCCACTACCAACAAATGATAAAAATAAAAGTAAGTGAAACATAACTATGAAAATCTAGTACTCCACTCTATCATTATCAACAAAAGCCTAACAGCTTTGCAGCTAACGTATAATCGATGTGGCCTACTGCCCACCCAATGCAAAAAGAAGCGCAACTCAGCATATATTGAGAAAAGAAAATTAGTTCACCACTCACAACTAATGTACTAGTTTACGGGATTTAATTAAGAAAGAGTGATCTATGACATACATGAAATATAAATATTTTTTTGTATAGCCGACTTTCATGGATTTAATATAATGGAAGCTAATTAAATTCTAATCCAGTTTGTTGTTAGTTAAGTTATGGCTAATATAGGTAGTGGAGACAACTTCTGGTGGGAAAATAATTTGATTATTATTAGTAATAACAGAATCAAAAGAAGGTTTAGATTATAGTTAATTGGTTATTGTAGATCTCGTAAACGTGCGGCTGATTCAGCTACCACATAACAAATTTAATCTATACGAGGTTGAACTTTAATTTGCAGACTTCTGCAAACTGAGTGCAAATCTAACATCAGCAATATTAATAGCAGCATATACTATAAGAAATTATTTAAGTCAGAAGAAGACTACTTAAAACCTACCTATCTTAGTGGATGAAAATTTGTCTTTCTAGTTTCTTAATCTAGTATATACTACACTTTGAGTTTTGTATTGATCACAAATTAATTTCCATAATTTTTGTTTGGGTTCAATTTAGTCCAATTGGGCTTGGTCCATAAATGATTCAATTCAAAGTCCAAGGTCAAAAGTTCAACTCTCCAGCCCATGCTAAGTCAAGGGCAGTCAACATGGCAAACCCATTTGGCTCTGGCCCACTTCTCCAAATTATGCTAAGGTATAAAAGCCATCAATTGTACCACTTTACATTCAATTCACATACAACCTCAAGCAATTAATTCTCTTGCATAGTTTTTCTCTCTACACATTGTACTGACTTTAGCATCGGAGGGGCCTTCCTCGGCACAACCCCCGAGGCTAGTTTACGTGTGTTTGCTATGCAGGAAATCCTCGGCCCAACGTCATTTGAACCGAGCCCAATCTTCACCACATCTTCGGACCTTCGGCAAGGTCCCATTATTTTCATCCGAAACAATTTGGCGCCGTCTGTGGGGAAGACTTTCAAAAATAAAGCCAATCTCAGTCGTTCTACTCAAATCTTAGTATCAATGACTAAGAATCGCAAAAGCAAGAAAACGAACGGAAGTGGCCCTTCCTCAGCCGAGAAGAGTCACATGACGCCATGGAAAGGGCCGTTACAACCGCCCTCTCCGTCTCCATCACCTCCGCCAAGCAGGCACTCCCCAGGGGGGGCCGGCTCGGAAGGGGCGTCTCGGGAGAAGACTCCGTCTCCCTCCCATCACAGTCAGCGGGCGGACTCACGTCCACCGACTCACTCCAATGCTCAAAGCATTCATTCTCAGCCGAAGACTCCCCAAACGGGGCCCTCAGCCGAGCAGTTAACGAAGGCAATGGTAGTCTTTATGGAAGCCTGGCAGGCTGGGACAATGCCGCCCCCGCCTCCACGTCCTCGCTCACCTCCGCCCACCAGGCACCAGCGGAGGAGAGTGGACCAGGAAGGGGGTAGACCCTCGTCCCTAAAAGTGCTGGAGGACGAGTGGGAGGAAGACACTTGGAGGACTGAGCGAGAAAGAAAAAGGGACTCGCATTACTTCAAGGAGTCTAACACCCAAGGCTACCAAAGTAACAAGAGCAGCAACTCGGCTTCTCGGCCAGAAACTGCCCGCCGAAGCGTCTACGACCGCCTCGGCGCTAGGGAGCAAAGTGTGCACAGTCGTCTCTCTTTCCCCGACCAAGCCGAAGCTGGTCCTGAATCTTCCCGGCCAGGGACGAAAACCACTTCTACCTCTCTAAGAGGGCGGAGAGCGGTCCCTTCAACCAGGAAGAAGGGCAAGACTGTGATGCTTCCAACCAGCTCTCCATTCGAGCAATGGATTCTGGAAGAGCACGTGCCGACGGTTAAGATCCCGTCGCACATTACGTATGATGGGACTTTGGATCCGAAGGACCATATAGCCTCCTATGAGGGGCATATGCATTTGAACCCCAGGTCCGAGGCGACCTGGTGCAAATACTTTCCCACCACTCTCAAGGGGGTCGCGCAAGCGTGGATCTCTAAGGGAGTAAAGGAAGGCTCTATAATCGGGTGGGACGATCTCTCCACCAAGTTTAAGAGCAAATTCTCTACTGCAAATCGCCAAGAGAAAACAACTGCAGAGCTCATGGGCCTGTAGCAAGGGGAGACCGAGAGTCTCCGCGACTATCTGACTCGCTTCAGCAACAAGTCGTCCAACATTTCTCAGCTGGACCAAGGGTTGGCCGTTTTTGCATTGCAAAATGGCCTTCAGACTGGCAAGTTCCTCGACTTCATGGTCATGCATCCCCCGTAGACCTTGGAGGAAGCTCTGAACGCTTCAGATAAGTTCATCCGAGCCGAAGAGTGGAACAAAACAAAAACCCAACCTCAAACAGGGGCTGGGAAACAAAAACATCAACCGTCCGAAGGCCAAAGCCAGAAGACAAAAGGAAAGGCGAAAGCCTCGGAACAATCTTCAGCCAACTAGCCGAATAAAGAGAAGTCTGCACCATTCCTGGGCAGATTCGAATCTTATACTCCTCTCGCCCTTCCTCGCACTAAGATCTACAGCGTGACGAAGGGGGAGCAAAGTTACAAGAAGCCGAGACCACTCCCCGAGTGGTATCAGCGGAAAAATAAAAACCAGTGGTGTGAGTTCCATGATTCCCCGGGACACAACACTGAAGAGTGTATCCAGCTGAAGGACCAACTCGAAGATATGGTTTGGAAGGGATACTTAAAAAAATATATCGCGGATCACCGCGAGAAAAAAGAGGTTGAGAAGTCCGAGAAGGACTCTCGACAGGAAATCGACTTCCCACGAAAGAACAACAAGTCTACGGAGGAAAAATTTCCTCCAATGCATGTCATTTCGGGAGGAACCTGTTCTCGAAGGGAGCATAAGCGTCACCTTAGGGCTCTGACCCACCAGGTGAACAATGCTAATGTTCAACCTCCTCAGCCACCGGTGCCGAACATGACGTTCACTACCGCTGACTGCCGGGGGGTAACATACCCTCATGAGGACCCGTTGGTGATCACCGCCACGGTGGCCAACCACGAGTCGGTCGAGTTCTCGTCGACGGTGGTAGCGGAGCAAATATTTTGTTCCGGAAGGCCAATAACCAAATCAAGCTGAAGCCCAAGCACCTCACGCCAGTACCCTATCCGGTATCCGGATTCAAAGGGTATTCAACTTTTCCTGATGGGAAGGTCACTCTTCCTGTCACCATCGGCTGCGGTGAAGCAGCTAGGAACGTCATGACTGAATTCTTAGTCATTGACGCTCCTTCAGTGTACAACGTGATTATGGGGAGACCCATAATTCACGAGATTCAAGGGGTAGTCTCAACATACCACCAGCTGATGATCTACGTTTCAGACGCGGGATACCCCGAAAGGATCGAGGGCAGCCAAAGGGAGGCCCGAAGGTGCAACTACCTCAAGCCATCCATTAGTCGTTTAGAAGGCGAAGATGAGGATGAGGAGGAGAAAGAAAGGGAACCGAGTGTGAAGAAGCCGAAAGGCCTAAGCGCTTTGGCCCAAGGTTCTCTGGCAAAAGAAAAACAGCTAGAGAAAGAGAAAGCTGGTTCTTCGTCTGAGCCGAAAGACTCAGAGGGCCAGCCGAAGAGGAAGTCCGGCATGCCTGCCGTCTGCCGACATTGACAGCAGGCCGGACAGTGAAGAATCCGGCCCCATAGCAATGGAGCTGGATCAGCAGACCGAAACGGTCGAGTTGACCGAAGGAGACGCTGAAAAATGTGTTTCAATTGGGCTGGATCTTGATCCGAAAGTCCGCGTTGAACTCATCCAACTCCTTCGGGACAACCGAGATGTGTTTGCTTTCTCGGCAGCTGACATGCCCGGGATAAGTCCAGACCTCATCTCTCACAAGCTGAATGTCGACCCCACGTGTCGGCCAGTTAAGCAAAAGAAGCGGAATTACTCCGCCAATAAGAACCGAGACATCGTAGCCGAAGTCAAAAAGTTACTGGATGCAGGCTTCATCGAACCCTGTCAGTATCCAGAATGGCTAGCAAATGTGGTGATGGTTCATAAGGCCAATGGCACCTGGAGAATGTGCGTTGATTTCACGGACCTAAATAAGGCTTGTCCGAAGGACTTTTATCCCTTGCCGAGGATTGATCAGCTAGTCGACTCGACAAGTGGCCATGCCTTGCTTAGTTTCATGGACGCATTCTCGGGGTATCATCAGATCTTCATGCACCCCGACGACCGAGCTAAGACGACATTCGTCACGAACGTCGGGGTGAACAATTACAAAATGATGCCCTTCGGATTGAAAAATGCGGGGGCAACATATCAAAGGCTGGTGGATCAGGTCTTCGTCGATCAAAAAGGCCGAAACATGGAAGTCTATGTAGTCGATTCTATCATCTAGAGCAAAGAAGATAAAGACCATGTTTCGGACCTGGCCGAAACCTTCACCACCTTAAGGAAGCACCAAATGAAGCTGAATCAGAAGAAGTGTGTCTTCGGGGTGAAGTCGGGGAATTCCTTGGCTTCATAGTCAGCAAAAGAGGGATTGATGCCAATCCCGCAAAGGTGCAAGCAGCGCTCGACCTTCCCGAGCCGAAAACAAAGAGGGATGTTCAGCGGCTCACTGGAAGAATGGAAGCCCTGTCGAGGTTCATCTCTAGAGCCTCGGATAAGGGATTACCCTTCTTCAAAGCCCTGAAACTCCCAAAATCCAAAGAGCTCATTTGGGGGGACGAGCAAAAAGAGGCCTTCAAGCAGCTCCGAGAGCATCTGGCTCAACTCCCGACGCCGGCTCGCCCAACCGAAGGAGAAACCCTATACTTGTACGTGGCAGTCATTCCGGCTACTATAAGTGCAGTGCTGCTGAAGGAAGAAGAAAAAGTCTAGCAGCCGATCTACTTCGTCAGTCACACTCTGACGGATGCCGAGACCCGCTACCCCCTACTCGAAAAAGTTGCTTACTCAGTAGTGGTAGCCGTTCGGAAGCTAAGGCCCTATTTTGATTGCCATCAAATAGTGGTCTTAACTGATCAGCCGTTGGAAAAAGTCCTCGGCAAAGTTGAAAAATCTGGTAGGCTGGCCAAGTGGGCTTTCGAGCTCACCGAGTTCAGCATCAGGTACCAGCCGAGAGCAGCCATCAAGGCTCAAGCTCTAGCGGACTTCCTGGCCGAATGCTCGCACCAGGAGATGCTAGACGAAGGAAAGAAAGTCTGGACCGTTTTTACGGATGGATCCTCCACCGTAAATGGTTCGGGGGCAGGGGTAGTGATAACCTCTCCCGAAGGCAAATCCTTTGAGTACACACTAAAATTTTCTTTCAGAGCTTCGAACAACGAAGCCGAATATGAGGCATCAATCGCTGGACTAGAGCTGTGCATCTCCTTGGAAGCCGAGCATGTCTGTCTGAAGACAGACTCTCAGCTGGTCGCAAATCAGATCCGAGGCTAATATGAGGCCAAAGAGCCATCAATGATAGCCTATCTCGCAAAGATCAAAACAACTATTGCGAAGCTGAGAACTTTTGAAGTTCAGCTGATCCCAAGGGGTCAGAATGCTCAAGCCGACGCACTCTCCAAACTTGCCAGTTCAACTCTAACCGAGCTGAACCGATCTGTATATGTGGAAGTGCGTCGAGAAAGAAGCGTTGACGAAGCACCTGAAGTGTGCTGCGTTGACCATGAACCAAGCTGGATGGACCCCATCCTGGCTTATAAACTTCGGGGAGAAATTCCCGAAGACAGAAGCTTAGCCTTCAAACTGAAGCGAACCAGTTCCAGGTTCATCGTCTTCGTGGGAGAGCTACTGAAGAAAGCTTTCTCAACCCCGTTGCTGAAATACGTGGGTCCAACAGATGATAATTATATCCTTCAGGAAATTCACCTCGACATCCGTGGGAACCACATTGGGGGAAGGGCCTTGGCCCACAAGGCACTTAGGGCAGGTTATTATTGGCCCACCATGGTCTCATAAGCTACGGAGCTGGTTAGAAAGTGTGAAAAATGCCAAAAATTCGCACCAGTCATCCATCAGCCGGCCAGAGACCTTCAACCAATTTTGAATCCACTTCCATTTGCACAATGGGGGCTGGATATATTAGGACCCTTTCCAGATGCACCATACCAAAAAAGGTGGTTGATAGTTGGCATTGACTATTTCAGCAAATGGATTGAGGCCGAAGCGACTTCTTATATCACAAAACAGACTGTCAGGAAATTCATCTGGCAGAACATCATCACCCGTTTCGGTGTTCCGAAGGTTTTTGTCTTCGATCATGGGCGGTAGTTTGATAACCTGCCGCTGAGGCGGTACACTGACCAGTTTGGTATCAAATTGACATACTCAGCAGTGTGTCACCCACAAAGTAACGCTCAAGCCGAAACCGCAAATAAACAGATCCTAAACGCTTTGAAGAAAAGGGTTGAAAATCAAAAGTCCAGGTGGATCGAAGAGCTCCCGGGAACTCTTTGGTCGCTTCGGACAACCGAAAAAGAGGCAACGGGCCATTCACCGTTTGAGCTGGTGTATGGCGCCGAAGCCGTTCTTCCAGTGGAAATCGGTTCCGAAAGTCTGCGAGTGCACTACTTCTCGGCTGAGAATGAGCAACTTATGAAGGAATCTCTCGATTTCCTTGATGAAGTAAGAGATTCGGCCCGAGACAGAATGGCTGCATACAAGAAAATAATCAGCAAATTTTACAACCGAAGGGTCCATGCGAGGCCTCTTAGAATTGGGGACCTCGTCCTTCGGAATGCTGCAGCTGTTCAGAAAAGCCGAATCCATGGGAAACTCTCAGCCACTTGGGAGGGTCCTTATGAAATTTATGATGAACTTCAGCCTGGGACATACCAACTTCGGCAGTTGGATGGAACTGAGCTGAAAAATCACTAGAACGCCGATGTACTTAAGAAATACCATGTGTAAACCCTTCGGGGCTGAACAATCTTTGTAAGTACATTTTGAGCTATTAATGAAAGGCCTCAGAGCCACTATTTCTACAAATATTTGCAATTTTTATTCTTTTATTTTTCTGTATTCTATCTACTCTTTAAGGGTTTCCTTCAGCCCGTTTGAAACCTTCGCCTCTAAGGCACTAGGTTTCAGATTGCTGATAAACTCGTCTTTTAAAAAGAACACTGGTCTTTCAACTGAAGCAAAAACTTCAGTAAGACTTGTTCTCCAAGACAGTGAGTCCATGGATTAAACTGGGATATTGCCTTAACTGAGCCTTGTATCCCAGAGGGCTATTATCTGAAACATTGCCTTCAGTTGGCCTTGTGTTTCAGATATCCATTTTTCAGAAAAACAGAAAACCAAGAATAATCGCATAAGTTAAATTTTTTTTTTAATTAGCTTCAGCTGAAAGCAAAGTAAAGCAAATTCCAACTCAGAAATCCTAAGACCGAGTCTTCAGATTACTGGGGGGCAAGAATGACTACCTTCAGCAATATTCTTCAAGCCGAAGCTTTGCACTTAGACAAATTTTGCAAAAATTCAAAAATGCAGAAAATCAAGCACGCAATATAAGGCATCGACAGAGATAGAGTTTGTACAGATAAATAATGCTCAGAAAACGAGCTACAAGTTTGAATGTTTTAGAACATAAAATAAAAGCATCGGCAGCCGCCCACAAGCGGAAAATTACAGCTGCCGAAGTACATATAAAAAGAGATAGAGTTTGTACATCAAGGAAAGCTGAAGCAAAAACAAGGCAAAAAAGGATTCAGAATGCGGCAAGTCTGAAGTTAAGCACATGATGAACCGCAAGATTCTGAAGACGACTGCCCGTGTTCCTATGCTTCAACCGAAGGATCAGGCTGATCAACACCTCTGGGTCCCTCAGCAGGTTCAGCCCCAGCAGCAGAAGAGGCAGGTTTTGCGCTCAGCTGAGCCTCTCTTTCCTTCTGCTCAGCTTCTAACTCCCTCCGCTCAGCTTCTTCTTCGGCTTCTTCAGCCTTTAGAATTTTTACTTCGGCGGGAATTGGATATAGCATGTGGGGGTCTTCAGAATCTCGGACCCAGATGGCGCACTTGGACCAGTCCAAGTTCGGCTCAGCATGAAGGCAGACTCTTCGGCAGACTCTAAACCCAGTCTTGTAACCCGCCTCATACTCCTCTTGGGTGTAGACATAGACCTGGAGTTTAGCCTCAGCATCAACCAGCTTCTTGTTGGCCTCCTCCGAGTCTTGCTTGGATTTCTTCAGCTCGTCAGTGAGCTTGGAGGAGGACTCTTTTTGCTCGTTCAGCTCTTACTGAACCCTTGAAGCTTCAGCCTGTGCCTTGGACAGTTCGTCCTCCTTTGCCTTCAGCTGATCCTCAAGCTCTTGAAGCATAAGGTCCTGAGCTTCAGCAGAAGCAGCGGCCTTAGAAAGGAGAGCATTTCTGGCCGTGAGCACTTCTTCAGCAGCCATCTTGTTGGCTTCCAAAGCCTCCAGTCTCTGCTGTACTTCTTCAGTGCGCTCCCCTATTCGGCGCTCAATGGCAGCCTTGAAACTAGGGATGTCCACGACCCCATGCTCTTGGAGAAGTTTCTCCCCTTCTATCAGCTGGGGAAAAACTTCCTCCTCCATTGCCTTGCAGAAGGTCTGGAGGGCTTCAACAGCCTCCAACCCATGCTTTTCAGCTTCCTGTTGCTTCTCTTCAGCTGCTAGCTGCTTCAGCCCAGCAAGCTTTGCCTCAGCTTCGGCAATCTTCCTCTCTCCTTCAGCCTTCTCCAACTTGTCTTGGAGGTCATCAATCAGCTCTACAGTGAGAGTCTGATTATGTACAAACTGGCGAAAAAGGTGTAAGTAAAAAAAATAAAAACAACTGACTGAACTGAAGAACTGAAGTTAAGAAAAAATAAAGGCAAGTTAGAAATTTACCTGCATCATCAGCAATTGGTTGGATCTGGCTGGGTCAGGAACCCTTCTGCTGGACTCACCCATCCCAGTAGTGGCCTTCAGCGACCATACTCTTGCTCTATCTACTTCGGACATGCCAGCAAAATTGCTGAAGTAGGCTGCAGCTCCTTCTCGGTTTTGACCCCAAATAATGTCCCAGATGTGGTTTGGAATGAAGGGAAGGAGGACGAAGGACCTTCCTGAACCTTTGATGGTTCAACATCTTTCTCTTCTTCAGCAGGGTCTGGCTGATCCTCATCCTGGCTGATCTCTATGATTTCCTCTTGATGTTCAGACTCGAGGATCAGCGCATCAGCCTCTCTTGTGATGTCTGCTGAGAAACCCTCAGCAACGGGTTCCTCAGCAGCTTTAGCAGGCTGCTTTACAGCACTCTGCTGGGCTTCCTCCTAAACCCCTCCCTTCGGATCAGGAACTTTTTGATCCACCTCCATTTAAGGAGGTGGTGAAGGGGGTCGGGGGGGGGGGGAGGCTGTACTGGCGGCGGGGAAGCCCTCGGCGATCCATTGCCTTCCTCAGGCTCCCTTATGCTTATCCCAGGAGGCCTGGGTCTCGTCTGAAAGGCACGGGGGCCCAGTATAGCCATTCCCGTCCTCCGCCTTTTGACCAGGGGCTGTTTGTCCATATCTGATTCTTCAGATTCCTCTTACAGTTGATCTTCGGGACGAATTGGAGCCTTCCCCTCTCTTGGTCTTCTGCTCTCTTCTGAATGCAGAATACCGGGGGGCAGGAAGAGTATGAGTAAAAAAAAAAAAAAAAAAAGAAAAGAAAAGAAAGCTGAAGAGCAAAGCTGAAAAGCTTACCGAAGTCTTCAACAGAGCCTCGTCTTCTGCTGCTGCTGCTGCCTCGTCCTCAGCAGCCTTGGAGGTTCCCTCACCTCCTTCGCAGGCTTCAACGGCTCGGGCAACCTCTTCGGCTGTCTGAGCGGCCTCTTCCTCCTAGGGCAGTAGCGGGACGAAATGATCGTGATTTCTCCACCAAGGCTTCTGCCTCTGGTATAACGTAGCAGCTTCGATCTGAAGGTGCGTCGAGTGCAAGTACGGAGCTCGATCCTTCGGCTCAGTGATAGAGGGAGAAGATCTGGTTACGATTCTTTCGACGCTGACTCCTAAGCGCCGATAGTCAACCTTGGCAGTTGCCTCGCTCAGCTCTTGCATACAAAAAGAGCAGGAATTAGTTCAGCACTACAAAATGCTGTACAATGTTAAAGAAAAAGACGAAGCAATTGAATAAAAAACAAGTTTTCGGCCCCAGCCAAAGGAGCTTACCATCTCTGAACTTTCGGCTGAGGCCAACAGCAGCAAGCATGTGCTCCTGGAAGGCATAATGGGAATCCGGAAGCCAGGTCTCCAGGACGAACTTCATTCGGCCAGTACCCCCAGGGTTTTCTCTCTTCCCAAAAATAGTAGCTTGGAGGATATGTAGGTCCCTTTGGCCATCAGCATCTGGTGGGCCCAGACTTCTCATATGGGGTCCGGCCTGGAGAGGTATCTTGGGGCGCTGAAGACGTTGGGATGTTCAGGATCTGTGGGCGCCCTAACCCATATCCATTGTCCTCTCCAGTCCTTGTCCGAAGAGTCGTTCGGCCACGTTGTCAAAAAAGGGGGTTGGGACTAAATCCGATACCACCCAACACCATGCTCGCCGTACCTGCTTTGAGCATTCGGCACCAGTCGATGAAGCTTTTTGAAGCAGTGCAGGTTTGACTCAAATATGAAAAATTTACAGACCCACAAGTACGTCATCACCCTTCGGATGTTGACATGGGTCAATTGGCACAGAGAGATCCTGTAATGAATTAGGAGGTCTCTGACGAAGTCTTCCAGGGGGAAGCGCAACCCATACTGAAGTTGCCTTGTGTACACCCCCACATACCCAGGGGGTGGACGATGAATCTTATCTGATGCCGTTCCATTATGCCGTAATGTAGCTCGACCTGTTCGGCAAACCGATACTATTCGGCATTGTTTACCCACCAGGAATAAGGTCGATTTCTCATCATGGAAGAAATGGTTTCGGGATCTCCCCATTCTTCGAAACCAGGGAGAACATCCCAAAGCGCAGCAGGAGCCCCTTCGTCCTGCCCAGAAGTGCTCGGCCCCTCCGTTCCTTAAGGAGGCGCCGAAGATATTGGGGTGGCCCTAAGCCCTTCAGCAGGGTCAGGTCTAACCCTTTCCCCATTCCATGTACTGGTCCTACCCCTGGGGTCTGGAATTTGTCTCGCTCGTCTCGGCTGGCGAGCTCTGCCTCGCACACCTCTAACCATGTTCGGGTTTTCGAAGAGAAAAGTCGAAAAAAGGGGGTGTGCGTTCAAAATCGAAGAAAAAACAAACAAAAATCAAAGGAAATTACCTTAATTCGAAGCGGAATCTGCCGATCTATGAGTTCGGAATGACGAATTTCGGTTTCAGAAGAATAATCTCAGGGAATTCGCGAAGTTTTGATGCGGGTTCAAGGGTTTCTCGTGGGTTCGAGTTTGTGTTTGTGATGAAATGAGGAGAGAGAGTGCGCTCCTTTTGGTTTTATTTCCGGAAAAGGGAATTCTGGGAGTTCGTGCTTAAATTTTCTCTTAAATTCCTCATTAAGTAACCGTTAAACACATTCCCTCCTAATTAACTACCCATTATCCGTCCAACTTCCTTAATTATCCGTTCAATCGCAGTTATTTCACTAATTGCAGTTTAAATTTAAATTTTTCCTTGATTAATTAAATCATTTATTTCCCTCCATCTTTTGCCAATCAAAACCCGACCCGTCATTCTTCCAAATCGGGTCTGGGGGACAAGTTGTTTGGGTCCAATTTAGTCCAATTGGGCCTGGTCCATAAATGATTCAATTCAAAGCCCAAGGTCAAAGGTTCAACTCTCCAGCCCATGCTAAGTCAAGGACAGTCAACATGGCAAGCCCATTTGGCTCCGGCCCACTTCTCCAAATTATGCTAAGGTATAAAAGCCATCAATTGTACCACTTTACATTCAATTCACATACAGCCTCAAGCAATTAATTCTCTTGCATAGTTTTTCTCTCTACACATTGTACTGACTTTAGCATCGGAGGGGCCTTCCTCGACACAACCCCCGAGGCTAGTTTACGTGTGTTTGCTGTGCAGGAAATCCTCAGCCCAACGTCATTTGGACCGAGCCCAGTCTTCACCACATCTTCGGACCTTCGGTAAGGTCCCATTGTTTTCAACCGAAACAATTTTTTTTACTAATATACTATGTATTATTATTGTCTTATTGACAATGTTACGCTTACCGATTTAAGTTAAATTCAACCTTTTAATTGATTTTTTATTTGTTACTGTATAAATTTGACTACTAATATCTGTAATTATAATATTGTAATAGCAATGAAAAATTGATATATATATATATATATATATATATATATATATATATATATATATATATTGAGATAAATATATATATATTTTATATATTGACACTTATTTTTACATGTTAGTAATTAAACATTTACGGTCAAAAGAAGACATGTAAATTGTAAAAGTCAACCTATTGCATCTAACTTGAAAGTGTTGAAACAGAAGGATTATTATTTATTATGTAAAGGTTGTTGGATTAGTCCTAAAGTACATTATTTTAAAAATATTAACAACATTCTTTAACTAAACTACAAAATAATCATAAATATATACTTGTATATTAATAGTCAATATTGCATGTTGGTAAATACTTGTATAAAAGTCAAACTGTTACAAATATATTAAGAAATGAAGAATCATATATATACGTAGAACACGAGCTATTATGTTTATATGTATAGGCATGCTTGAATTTATTGAGTTCATGTATGAGGAGACACCACCGACATATATAGTTGCTGTTTGAGATGATCAGTAGCCTACTTGATTGTCTTCTTATAATTTTATAAATATGTTTACTTGAGCTCACTTGATATTATTACTATTAAGTACTCCGTATTATATTATTTATGAACAAAACTGAATTGAATTTTAGAAAATAAGTTCAAAAGAACACGATTATTGAACTATACAATTTACATGCAATTTGATAAACAAATACTCCTATATATCAAGCATGCATGCAAACGCAGTAACATTAATTTGTCAGTGTAGACGCATAGTTATGAATCTATTTCAAATCAATTCTCTAATGTCTAGACTTCATTGCCCGATCATTGATATTGAATTTATATTTATATTATACTTTGCAAATTTAATTTATTATTGTTCCTTAATTTTATTTTTTCCAAACCGTATTGCAGTAGTAGTTAGGAATAAGTCCCCTCAAAAAAACGAATATTAGGAATAACCTAACTTTAAGCAGTTAACATAGGAGTTTGGGGGAACAAGTGATCATCCAAGCCTAAACATCCTTAGATGTAGCAACTAACCTAATTTATTTTTGTGGCCTAAATAAAAGATTCATATCTGATTCTAAAAAAATTACATGGTGGAGTAACTAAGTAATTCTCTTTCTTTCTAGGTTTATATATCACATTTTATATATATTTTTTCCCTTCTAGATTTTATTACACTATCAAAATTGATTAATGTACTATTGATTTCAAAGAGAGGCACTATTTTAGAAGAAGTGTTAGTGAACAGTTGGTGATTTGGCTTCAAATTTTGTTGCAAGTTAAGGCTGTCACATTGTTTAAAAAATTTACAAAGTGAATGTTTCAGATAATATTGTAACTGGACAATTCAATTTGTAAAGATTATATGAAGTTTTTTTTGTTGTTGTAATAGTTATAGTTTTTCTACCGTACTCCAAATCAAGTACCTAGTAATTTTACAATCTTACACGGTTGTGATTGTAGTTGATTAGGCCCGAAAAACACCTGTATAGGTAGCGTCGTAGGGAGAAAAATGTTGAAGAAAGTGATAGATGTAAAGGAAGCCAAGGAGCAAATATTATTCTCGTTCCCTATGATACTCACCAATGTGTTCTACAATCTAATTCCAATGATTTCAGTCATGTTTGCTGGTCATTTCGGCGAGCTACCATTGGCTGGCTCTACTCTTGCCAATTCTTGGGCTACTGTCACTGGTTATGCATTTATGGTCAGATTTCTCTCTTTTTTTTTTTTAATTTGTTTTCGTTTACTTATATAATAGAGATATATTTTTTTTTTTCGTTACTCTAGCCCCCCTTTAATTTGATCATTTGTGAAATTTTTGTGATTGTAGCTTGGATTAAGTGGTGCACTCGAGACATTATGTGGGCAAGGCTTTGGTTCAAGTTTGTACAATATGCTAGGGATTTATCTCCAAGCATCATGTATGATCTCGTTAGTTTTCTCTTTAATTATATCCGTAATATGGTGGTTTACGGAACCCATTTTAGAATTACTCCATCAAAGCCCTGTTATTTCTAAAGAATCAGCAATCTATATAAGATATTTAATACCGGGTATATTCGCATTTGGCATTCTACAAAACATCATAAGGTTCCTCCAAGCACAATCTGCGGTTTTTCCCCTAGTTATTTTATCAATTGTTCCGTTGCTCTTGCATTGTGGCCTTAACTATGTGTTGGTTCATTTCACAACCCTTGGTTTTAAGGGACCGGCGGTGGCTACCTCCGCATCGTTTTGGCTATCGGTTATAATTCTGATCACATACGTGAGTTTTGCTAATAAATTCGAGCATACATGGAAAGGGCTATCGACTGAATCATTTTTACATGTCTTTTCTAACTTGAAACTGGCACTACCTTCTGCTGCTATGGTATGGTAGGTACACTTCTCCAATTTACACCACATTGTACTGTGAATTACACTTAGAAATCTATAATGTCTTATTTTGGACGTTATGTTTTACAGTTTTGAGTATTGGGCATTTGAAATCTTGGTGTTGTTGGCTGGCCTCATGGCAGATTCTGAAGCAACTACTTCTCTCATGGCAATATGGTAAGATTAACGATTTGCTATGTTTTTTCTCTTATGATTCTAAAGGCCATTACTATGTCGAATTGTCGATCTCACTTCTTCCTATCAAAAGTGTAATTACAGAAACAATTGCTTATATGGGTGCTTACGGGTTGAGCGCGGCAGCAAGGTATCAATGTGACATAAGAACTCCTTTATTTTCTTAAAAAAAAAATTTAGACTTCAAATCTAATTTGATTACAATCTTTGAACTTTTTTCATGATAGCACACGAGTTTCAAATTTGCTTGGAGCTGGGAAACCGAGTCAAGCGAAGAGTGCAATGGGCGTTACAATAAAGCTGTCGATTCTCTTAGCCATGCTTATCTCTCTAGCTCTAGGCTTGGGGCGTTACATTTGGGGAAGCTTCTTCAGTGACAATGCCAGTATAATCAAAGCATTTGCTGCCTTGACTCCTTGGATTTGCTTATCCATACTCTTGGACTCGATCCAAGGCGTACTATCAGGTGCAGGATTATCACACTGTATTGTCGATTGCTCGCATTTAGTTTCCTTCTCTAATCATTCTTGTTACATGAAACAGGGGTATGCAGGGGATGTGGTTGGCAACACTTCGCCGTATTCATAAATTTGGGAACATTCTATTTCATTGGTATGCCCATTGCATATTTAACTGCCTTTAAGTTTAATTTGCACGTCAAGGTAATAATCACAACTTTACTATTCTCATTCGGACTAAATTTGTTTACATTTTACAGTACAAATCAAATTGATCGAATATATTTCATATTAAAGCTTACTCTGCGTTTTTTTGTGATCTGTGGTTTAGGGTCTTTGGATTGGCTTAATCTGTGGCCTCACCGTTCAATCTGCTTCGCTTTTTCTGATTACTCGATTTCATAAATGGACAGCACTTGACATCTCTTCCAGAGGCAATGAAAATTCAGTTAGAGCAGAACCAGTGTAGCTAGGATAGATCTTGATAGCACTTCTTTCCTAATGTAACTTTTTTATCCAAATGTATTTAAACATCAGAACACGATAAAGCATTAGTTTAGAATAGTAGACTCACATGAGCCACACAGTTGAAATTTCAAGAATGCATTTTCTATAAACAACCATGGCTTAGCCACCATCTACAAGGTTTCTGATAACGACTGACTCAAGCATGAACGTGAAAGAATTAAAAAAGACGAGAAAAGAAGCGTGTAAGCAAGCGATTACCATGCTGCAGTAGGAGACTCACATGAGCCAAACAGTTGAAATTTCAAGAACGCATTTTCTATAAACAACCATGGCTTAGCCACCATGTACAGGGTTTCTGATAACGATTGACTCAAGCTTGAACATGGAAGAAATAAGAAAGACGCGAAATGAAGCGTGTAAGCAAGCGATTGTCATGCTGCACGTTACTTTCATTTCAATTTTATCCTAAAACATACTTGTAAACTAGATTACTACTGTAGAATTCTACACAGCAGGAAAACTAATACAAACCACAAACGTCCCAAAAAAATTAGGATAATTCACCTGCAATCGTGGGACAGCAGAGTATAAACTTCCAATTTCTAAGGACCACTTCATGAAATGGCAGGCATTTATTGCCTGCTCTGCTTTTAAGACCAGGGAAATTTGTGGGTCCATGCTCTTAAAAAAATCTCGATCTGTTCCCCATTATATTGCACTATTGTTCTCCTCCACGTAAATAATTTACGGTCTTGAACATACAACAGCTGCCATATCTAAACTTAACAAGTAACTTATCAAAAGGTTCCTTCTCTTCCCTCCAATTTATACCAAAAGTCCATAAATTCGTAACAGAATTGTATGAAGCGAAATCAGCTTTTGTGAATTAGGTGAGAGGTGACGTGGCGCCTTCTTAAAACAAATGTTGAGGCTCCATGTATATTGTACTCCAATTGCTGGATGCAGACAGATTAAATTGGGTATTAAACATGGGTTGTGTCTGATTCAGAATCATAAAGAGTGGAGAATTTTACGAAATGTTTCAGTCAAAGCTCTAAGAGATGAACAAAATGAAGGAATGAGAGGATTACCAAGTCAGAGCTGGGATCCAGGCTTGGAGATCGAGGTTCCATTTGAGCAGAGACCGGTATGTATGAACACTTGCATAGTAGTTTCAAGTGTGATTTTAGTCTCCTTGATACCTGTAAGTCTGCAACCCATGGAATCCTGATTAGCTTTCACATCATTTGCCATCAAAATCAGCTGTTCACTTGAATTGAATCCCAGATGTTGCATAAATAAGATATGTAACAAAAAAAAATAGTTGGTTCAAGTTTTAACATTATTCTCCATAGGTCTAAAAGCTTTATTTGAATTCTGACCCTCTGGTATATGCCTCTGAAGTCGGAAGTTATGTCTCACCAATAATATTAAACTAATTGAGTAAGGATGAGAGAAGATGCGAAGCACAATCAATCCCAACAAAAGTTATTATAGAGATGTATGTACCACGCTCTCATGTGCACTTACATTTCTCATACAGGTCAATGAGTACTCATCTTTGAAGGAAGCAAGCCTGTACTCCTGGGCTGAGTTGAGTCCACCTTCCTTTTTCCAGCGGCTCGGAGGTATGTGGTTAACAACTTTTACAATACTGGGGATGCCAGTTGCAGCTGCTAGCTTCAATCCTTCCAAGGTATGCCCTAGCTCAATCCTAAGGGAAACCAAAAAAAAATGATTGAAGAATGTTAAATACCTCAATAACAATGAATACAAGCCACAAACCAAAAGATGCTGCTTGATTTTAATTAATTTTTTGCCACAAACAAGTTTCTCGCCTTCTTGGTTTCTCTTGTTCTAAAAAAACCATAGAGCATTAGACAGGAGTGATGTCACACTCCCAAATTTAATTTAGCACTCGTCTTTGTGTGTCAAGCACTTAAAAGGCTAAACCCGTGCTCTCACAAAAGGAGTGTAGAAATCATTTTTGGAGTTGGGCAAAATCAATTCCCAGCATCAGCATGTGAGAGCACTGAGCAGCAAATTCAAATTTATATTCAAGAAACTACAGGCACATAGAAAATTCTAATTCTTAAGTCTACACAATGGTTAATTTGAATTCCTCATCTGCTAGCATATATGATTGTTCATTTGCTCTTTTCCCTGTCGCAGGAACCTCTACGATTTTTATTAGCTTCAGGAACAGGAACCCTATTTCTGGTGTCGCTGATTGTACTGAGGATATATCTGGTATTTAATCATAATGTTTCGCGACTGATTAGAGTCAATAACTATATTTTGAACAAGTATTCATTAGTGCAGTGCATTTCAATGTGCTTTGCACATCAAAATCCCATATTTTCAAGTGACACTGGCTGGGCACATTGTAGGGATGGAGCTATGTGGGCGATAGGCTTTTATCAGCAGTAGTACCCTATGAAGAGAGTGGATGGTATGATGGGCAAATGTGGGTGAAGCCACCAGAGGTCAGAATTTATACGCTTCTGCAACTGTTTCAAGCCCAAGAACTATCTTTTGTTGTAACTCATTATTCTGACATATATTTTGGTCCTTTCAGGTTCTAGCTCGTGATAGGCTGCTGGGATCCTATAAGGTATGACATGTGTTCCAACTTAATTTTCATACTATACCAGGGTGATCAGCGATTAATAAGCAAAGAAATAAGAGATCTACAAAGACATTATACTGCCAAATGCATAAATATACACACAAGATTCAGCTCTTAAGCATATAACTTGTCGACGAACTAATAAATTTGTGATACCTTTAGGTGAAACCGGTAATCAAAATGTTGAAGCAAACGCTGGTTGGAACTGGGGCCCTGCTTGTATCTGGAGTCTTGCTATTTATCTTTGCCACACCAGTGCAGAATTATTTCCAAGCCATTTTCACCACAAAAGACATTTCTCAGGAAATTTCAAGCACAAATGTCGACACTAAGTTTAATATGAGGTACACTAAGATAAGTTCTACCATTAGAGTAATATAGGCAACTTCTCAATCTAACAGCTTTTTACTTTCAAATTTTTTTTCCCACAGAAAGGAGGAGTTGTTGAGGCTGCCAGTGGAGGTTAAGCAAGATGATGACCTAGCAGCAGCAGCCGCAGAGGCAGCAGATGGAAGGCCAGTCTACTGCAGAGATAGGTATTACAGAGCATTAGCAGGTGGGCAATATTGCAAATGGGAGGATCTACTAAGATAGAATGCTATACAACATTGTCTTTACATTAAAATGATCATATTTTATGGATTGGAATCAAGAGTTTGTATAAGTATCTCCAATATATCATAAGGGTGTGTGAAATGAAGTATCTGTATGAAAGGGCACCTCTCTGAGCAGGACTTTACATAGCTAAAATACACAAGGAAAAACACAAGAATATGTCTCTGAGCATTATTGCAGATTTAAAGGGATACATAATATTTATGTTTCCAATTATTGATGTATATTTGACCTCATTTATCAACCCCTCCCCCTAAGAGGAAAGAAAATAGGACCAAATCAAGAATAGGATTAATCAGTTACACTTTGTTTGGATAGCAAATAAGGAAGGAAAGGAAGGGGAGGGAAAGAAGGGGAAGGGAATGAAAAAGAAAGGGAGGGGGAGGTGAGCTCCATTTTCCCTCCAAATCTCTCGAATTTTGGAGGGATTATGCTAATTAAAGAGAGAGGGAAAATGGATCCCTCCCTCTCCTTTCTCTTCCTTCCCCAACCCTTTGCCCAAACAAGAGAGTTTGTCCCCCTCCCTTTCTCTTCCTTTCTTTTCCTTCCATCTCCTTCCATCCAAACAAAGCGTTAAAGCTGGAAAATCACTAATGACCTTTTAGTTTACTGGCATATGGTGCAATTTGCCAGGGGTACACAGTGAGACACAAAATATACTGTAATAACTAACAAAGCAAATGCTCACCTCCCAAGGAAAAATCACTTAGCAGAGGAGCTGAAGGGCTAAATTGAAGACAAGCATCTGGAACTTCAATTTTAGAAACACAGGAGCAGTCAATCGGATTGTTGATCTTCAGATAGGATCTTAGAGCCATGAACTCCCAAAACATAATAGAAGTAAGCTCCTCAATAACCACCAAACACTGCAGGGACAGATTTGATCTAGAGAAAAAAAAAAAAAGAAGACTGCAACCAAGTAGCATAGGAGCTTTTTGTCATTAAACAAGTTTCTTGCACCATTTAAACATTTTGAATAACTTTCCTTGAGTAATATCCCAGAAAGTTTGCTTTGTTCGCCTTGCATTTTCTATATCGAGAGTCCTATATGCTAGAGCAAGCAAATATACTGCCGGGTGGAGTCTCCTGCAGAAAATATATGGATGATAAGGTAAAATCAAATATTAAACATGGAGCTAAACAAAAACTGAGCTTTTGATCTTGAAAACACAAAAGGTTGTAAGACGATGACAAAGTTCACTTACTCTTCACATTCTTGGTGAGATTCAAAGCCATCCCAATATCTTTGTGATGGAACAGTTTTTCTTTTCCTATCCCGCCCATATGTTTCCACATACCATCCACCAATATCATGTGTGCTACAGCGTGGCTCAAACAACCAAAATCTGCAAGGAAAGAGACATGTTGGATTCCAACGGCTATATGATGTTGAAAGTAAATAAGGACTCACTACACACATTGTCTAGAAGCTATAAATCTTTGGAAACTTACCAAAAAAATCATTCTCAGAATGAGATTCAATAATAGAACCACATATTTAAAGAGTCAAATGGAACTGTTCCAGAAACTTCAGCATGGATGCTATGCTATACAATGTGCAAGCATGCTAATCCCAAAGAATGATTACAGAAACAAATTAGAATACACATAGATTACGGAGTACATATCTACATTTCTTGGATTCTTAATACTGTAGATTCCATCAACAGAAAATGGTTCTGAAACTAACATTACTTGCTTTTGTGTCTGGAGGAAGGGGATTAAAGAACAAATTAGTCTTCTAGTTCCTTAAAATTTGCCGGGGATCTTTATGTTCCTTTTTTTTTTTTTTTTTGAAGAGCGGGGATCTTTATGTTCCTAGGAACTTACAAAATGACTACATATTTCATTGCAAATTAAGTTGTATGCACACACAAAAGAACCAGTTTTGTACCATGTAAACATCTGACCCCATACCACTATGTTCATACTCTTAAGTGACCTGAGGAAGTCTACTTCTATACCTGAAAGGCCTCATAAGTGAACAGTCATTAATTAAAGGAAGCGTCTCTGTAACTCTAAATTCACTGCCACCCCCATTAATAGAGAGAAGAATACTTCAGGAAGTAAAGCCAATCATGAAATTCAGAATCTTCCGCATCCATGAATTCCCTGTAGAGGAAGAGACTTACTTGCTTGATGGCAATCGAGCCCTGGTGCATCTACATTCACAAATAGAAACTTCATCTCCCAACTGAAACCAGTGCATGTGTTTGACCTAAAACAGATACTTTAAGTTGTCAAATTTCCACTCTTTGCTTCAACAATGGCAAGAGAAAAGGCAGACAAACAGTAGAACAAGAAAACATTTTTAAAAACCTTTTAGGAGGGGGGGGGGGCAATTGAGAGAAAACACAGGCTCAAAATTACTGTATACTCCGTAGTAAGTTAGAAACTAATAAGTTTGACAATTAAAATAAATTCTGCTTGCAAAATTTTAAGTATATGATCTTTTTTTGTATTTTGGAAAACATGAATGCATAACTAACTTATCAGCTTTAACGAACATAAGTAAAATCATAAATGTATAGGACTGAATGGATGATTGCCATTTAATTTAGACACATGTGAGGCTCTGAATTTGAGAGTACAATACAGGGTGAACCAGTGAAGTGATCCTAATTACGACAGTACTCAAAATGAACATATAATATATGCAAAGATATATACAGTAAGTAAAAAATGGAGCCCACAGTAAGATAGAGCAAAGGGTAGATAGTCAGACAAACCAGTGGTGTTCTATGCTTGAGAATCACATGACTCTTTGAACCATTACTATTGTATACATAACAGGAGCTCTCATCAGGATTAGTTCCAAGCCCAGCTATTGTGCCCAAGACGACCTTTGAAACTGAACCATGCAAGGTTCTTTTATTCGAATGACAACGGTTGAAATGCACTGGATCCTCTTGCGAATTAAGAAAAATATGTATCATATCTTGTGAACTATCCTCATCGACCTTGTCAGGAAAATCGCTTGCACCAGAAGATTTTTTTGGAGGGATTCTAGTTGCCATAGCAACTAACCTCCCACACACATGCAACTCCAAATCTTTGTATGCATCTAAAGCTTGATTTTGGATATCGTTCATATTGTTTTGAGGCAATTCAGCAGATGCTTTATTGTTGGCAAAATCTGTTTGACAGCCGACATTGTCCACAGGCTGACACAATTCTAAATCCTCAAGTGCAGTAGTCAGTTTTTTATAAGAAACATCAGACAATTCAGGAACATCATCAACAATGCGGACAATTCCAAAGAGATCACGCCCTGAAACCAAGTGTAACACCTCAGGTGTTTCAAATACAGACCTCTCTTCAGCTTCAAAACGATCAGGAAGAAGGTCCAGAGACAGGATTTCAGGACCAAAATACGCTGAATGCATGGCTGAATAAAATTCTCTTTGAAGCACATCAAAATAACCTGAACCAGACGGCAAACTTCTCTCTGATAATATATCCTTCACAGCATGTCTATACCACTTCAACCACTCAACAACCTCCATTTGCTTTGTTGTGTTCACATAAGAACCATACATGTGATAACTCGAACCTTCTCTTGAATGCTTCTGTTCAATGTGTCTTCCAGTTTGCAAATACTGATCATATAAAGCTCTTTTAGTAGGCTCAGAAAGAATCTGCAACCAGATTCATATACTAGTCAAATAAACCAAATTTGAATGATGGCAAAACCTTCCATATATTAACCATTGAACCTAATAGGTTCGATCGCATTAGCCTACGCACACCTTATAATTACCAATGTCAATGCTCAACAGACAAGCAGCGAGCTCGAGCGTTTCTTAAAGCAAATGCCAATTATAAATATGATGAAAATCATAGACCTAGACTTGTAAGAGCAAATATATAAAAATGTCATGACAAAGCACAACCCTACACTATGTAACCAGTTTTTTTTTTTTTTTAACCATATCTCTAACTCTGAACAATGCAAATAAATCAAACAAAAACAAATTGCCAAAACAATTGACAATTGATCAATTGAACATAATTCGTATAGTTTTTGAACAACATGATCACCAACAAAATTAGAAATTGTAGAAACTTCAGAGTTCAGACCACTAATTCCAACACTTATCCCATGCAATTCACATTAATTTACAGAAGAAATCAAAAGCGACAAAAGAGTAGTGTACCTCATAAGCAGCGACAATTTGGACGAAACGTTTCGGATCGACAGTATGATCAGTATCAGCGGAGGAAACGAGGTCAGGGTGCGTTTCTTTAGCAAGCTTCCGAAAAGACGCCTTAATATCCTCAAACGAGCTGTTCTCCGGAACACCGAGAACTTCGTATGCGTTGTCGGCGCCGGAGAACTCAGGGTGAGCCGACTCAGCGTTGGTACCAAACCACCGACTCGGGTAAATGAATTGCAGAACAAATCTAGCCTTCTCTCTGGGACTCAATTCCAGTGGAGGAGAGAGAAAATAAGATCGCTGGAATTGCGCGGCCATTTCAGAAACGACTGTGCTCGACATCTCTCTGTACAGTCCGTACTCCGTAGGATGTAAAGGTCATAAAATAGTGTCGGAATCGGGTCGGGCCAACCTTTTCGGTGGAACCAAGCCCGTAAAAAACCCAATTAGGGCTTGTTCTCATACGTTTATTTTCAGTTCAGTAGTAATGGTAACATTTGATGTTTTGAAGTTTTGTAGGTGATAAATTTTTAAGAAAATAAATAATTCGATGTGCTAATTCTAAAAAGGGATGTATTGATGTTAGTATTTTTCAAATTTTCCTTCAGTATTAACATATGTGTGTATATGTTTATTAATCCCTTCGTTTCGATTTAATTGCAACATTAGAGTGTTCACAAAATTTTAAAAAAAAATTATAGGGTGGGGCCTAAAAGAGGTTTTTTACTTGTGATTTTGACTTTTATCTTTGCTACACATAGTTAAACTTTATCAATGATACACCTAAATATAATCCTAAATAACTACCGTAAGCATAATGTTAACCTGACTTTAGTATTCCTAGTAATGTTAACCTGAATTTAGTATTCCTAAATAACTACCGTAAGCATAATCTCTCCCTATTTGTTCCTTTTATGTGCAGATGCTTTCTCAGGCTTATTATCTAAAGCTGCACATGAGAAGAAAATACATGGGGTGAGGATTTGCAACTCTGCTCCGAGGGTGTCCCATCTTTTTTTGCCGATGACAACATTCTCTTTGCAAAAACTACTATGCAGGAATGTTCGAAAATAGCTGAGATTATTAGTTTATATGAGAGAGCATTTAGTCCGAAAGTCAATCTAGATAAGACAGAGGTGCTTTTAGCAAATGTGTATCGGTAGAAAGAAGACAGACCATTGTTGACACTTTGGGGGTTCGAGAGGTTGATAGACATGAGAAGTATTTGGGGCTCCCTACAATTATCGGTAAATCGAAGAAGGCCATCTTTGCGTGCTTGAAAGAGAAGATTTGGAAAAAATTGAACGGTTGGAAAGAAAAGTTACTTTCTAAGCCGGGGAAGAAAGTGCTAATCAAAGCAGTGGCACAAGCGATCCCAACTTACATGATGAGTATTTTTAAGGTCTCGGAGGGCCTTATTGATGAAATTCATAGTCTCCTATGTCGATTTTGGTGGGGGGTCTACTGTAAACAGTAGGAAAATGCATTGGCAAAGTTGGGAGAAACTGTGTCTACCTAAAGCAAAAGGGGGAATGGGAGGCTCGGTATTTCAAGAACTCAAATGTGCTAGCTGCAAATAGAGGATACGATCCAAGTTTTACTTGGAGGAGTTTGTGGGGCACAAAGGGCTTACTTCGGGATGGTTTAGCTTGGAGAGTTGGAGATAGGCGTGACATTAAAGCTTGGAAGGATGCTTGGTTGGTGAAAGATGGCAAGTCTATGCTGTTACAACAACCAGTTGGTTTAGATGAAAATATGATTGTCAATGAGCTGATGACAGAGGGTTTGAAGAGGTGGGATGCTACTAAAATTTGTGAGTTGTTTGATAATGTAACGGCTACCTCTATACTAACTATCCCTCTACCGCAGCATGCTACCAGGGGACAATACATACTGGTGTTATGCAAAGGGTAGTTTTTTCACAGTCAAATCATGCTATTGGTTGGCTAGAGATGTAGCTATGGCTGTGGGAGATGTTAGGGGCAACGAGGATTGTTGGAGATCGGTGTGGAGAATTCAAGGGCCACCTAAGCTTAGTATTTTTTATGGGGAGCTGTCAAAGGGAATCTTGCTGTCAAGGATCGTCTTGTGTGTTGAGGCGTATGGCAGCCCTGATGTGGGCTGCTTGGCGTTACAGGAACTTGATAATTTTAGCGCCCTGATGTAGTGATGCTTGCAGCAGGTTTTTGTAAGCTCGTTGAGGATTACACAGATTGTGCTAAGAAGGTTTTTGCTCCTGTTGTTATAGCAACCATGTCGAGCAGTGTAGTGTGGAAGTGTCCCCCTCAAGGGTGCGTTAAAGCCAACGTTGATGCACATATTCCTGCTGTTGGTAATGCGGGTATGGGGGTGGTTTTTAGAGATGCTGCTGGACGCATCTTGTTGACAGCAACGAAGCTGACTTCCCCTGCTGCCCCTGAGTACATCGAAGCACAGGCTGTCAGATATGCCCTTAATCTAGCTAGCAGGTTTGGTTATAGGAACGTGTGGGTGGAATCGGATGCTATTAATGTCATTAAAGCTATCTCTCCTGAAACTGGTGGACGTGCCCCAATTCATGTCGTGTATGATGATATTAGATTAGATAGAGCGTGTTTCAATGTTTGTCTCTTTTCTCATGCCAAAAGAAATTGTAATACAGTAGCTCACCTAGATGCTAGGGGGATAGGGGGGAATGAAGAGCTTATTCGGTTTAGTGTATTCCCTCAAAGTATTGTAACATTGGCAGAGATAGACTTATCTCCCTAATTAATATATGCCTCAATCTTTCTTTCAAAAAAAAAAAAATATTCCTAATAATACACGCTTTAATTAATTGGAAAACAATGAAAATACCTACTGCCCCTCCTATTTACTCTCCATGTACCTTCCCTCCCACATTTCCCTCCTTTATTTAATAAAGGTTCAATTTCCACCATATTTGACTTATATATACATGCTCCTCTTTGCTATGTCATTCTTAGGATTTCTTCTGTTTCTTTTTTCTTTCTCACTTTATCAAGCAATTCCCACCAAAGGTTCAAAGCTACGGTATTACACTTTCTACAAACATGAGAGCAAATAAAACTATTAAACATTGGGCTATCTTTTCCAATATCATCAAAATTTAGATAAATAGGAGAAAAACTAGTTGGGGCGTTATTGACAACAAGCACTACATTAATTGCATTGCTTTCGACCCCGACTTGTAGGCTTCATGAACAAAAGCATCAGAGGAGACCACTGATACACATTAGAGCACTAACCTTTTTCAATCAACAAAGAAGCACTAAATTTCCTGGAAATTTGCTTCACTCGTGCATCAATTAGGGTTTCTCAGAGACAAAAACAGGGGAGAGAGTTAGAGGAAGAAGATGAACGATCAAAAAGACTTTCTTTAATTTTGGCAGTTAGCAGGGGGGCAATTTACTCAAGTCATGTTAAGTCAAATTTGTTGTTAATTAACTTCCTTTTAAAAAAAATTAAAAAAAAAATATTACTAATGTTTGATTAACACTATACTTACTGTTGTTAATCAGGGTTATATTTGGGTGTATCATTGATAATAAAAGTTTAATGGTGTGTAGCAAAGATAAAAGTCATACCATCCAGGAAATAAGACTTCTTTTTAAGCATACCAGCCAAGCTACTACAATTCCAAATATACAACATGGACTAATAACACGAGAGTAGCAATTTAATAAAAAAGTCTACATTGTCGGATCCAAGGTGAATAAATTAAGTACTAATAACATGCCTTAATAAATTATGATTGCTCTGTTACAATCGCTATTGCAGCTAAAATCAACACATGACTTTCAACATCAACACAGCTCTTCACAATTCCAACTTAGACATGAAGCTCGTTCATTGGCCCTCAAGATGCAACAGACCTATCTGCAGGTAGGCACGCAAAACAACAAATGAGAAGTTCAGAACTTACATAACTTTTTATGCTAAAGGCATAATAGACCGAGCATTTCTTGGTCTCTACCAACTTGAGACCAAGTTGGTCTCTAGTAAAAAAAAAAAAAAAAGCATAATACAAACAAAATAACTGAAAGAAAGAAAAGAAAAGTACAGCAGGAGGGACCTTTTCTTTTTCCTCCCCCTCCAAAACTTTGAGCCCAAAATCATGGCGGGATCGAAATTCCCCAAAATTTTCCCTCCTCTTCAAATTTTTGGGGAAAAATTAATGGAGTCCCCTCCATTTTTTTTTGAAGGGCCGACTTGAGCAATAAACCAGCTGGGAGGAGGTGGGGTGTTTGCAAGTGTTCAAAGCCAATTTTCGTGGGAAACCCTTAGTTTTTTGATAAATTAATTCGCGCAATTTGAGTTAGAACTCATCAATTAATCCGTGAGTTGAAGAAGCTTAGCGGTAGGCGAAATGAGTTATGATAATTTTTCGAAGGAAATTGAGATGATTGAGGTAAGTGTTGCTTTCTATTTTCGGAATTGTTTTAGTAAATGTTGTTAGTAGAACTGAATTATAGGTAGTGGTTAATAGACATGAATTATAGCTTTGCATGGATTATTAAAAATTCTATTTATTTGGCAAAGCTCAAATATATATAGGGAGTTAAGTTATCTTTGTGATTGTAATTGAGATGATATGAACTAGTTTCAATTGGACTGAGTTGGAATTGCATAAGTTATATATGGTTCTGTTCCTATGTTAATCTTAATGGAGTTGTTTCAATTGAACAAAATTCTTGAATTACAGAAGAAGGTGGATATTAATGAATGATATAAAGTTGTTTTGTTATGTGTGGTAGTTGGGTTGTTATTGTTTTGGTGAAATTTGAAATAGATTAAAGGTTGTGGGAGGGATAGATTGATTTGATTACAAGTATATGATCTTGCAGTTGTCTGAATTATGTTTTGGTAGGAGTGTCTTAATCTTCTTGTGTTGTTGCTGTGTAATTTATTATTATAATGTGAGAGGAGTTAGTTTTGATTAATATTTGGATTGTTTGGGTAGGATTGTAATGTTCAGAACCACAACCATGTTATGGAGGGGAGCACATATGTTAACTGCAGTTCAGATAGCTCTTCAGATAGTGATGATAGTTTGCAGTTTGATTTGAATGAAGATCTGAATATTGATGGTGGGGAGATTTTTTATTTGAATAAGGCCCCTGGTGGTTGTAGCATTCCCCATTTGAATAAGGACCCCGCTGATTGTAGCTTTTCCGGGGATGGTGGTGAGTTGAATAATGATTGTGGACACTTATACAGTTCAGGATCGGGTAGAAGTATAGGGGCAGCTGCAGTACCTCATCCAGAAGTAGGAATGGAGTTTAGTACATGGGACAACATGAATAATTACTATCGTACATATGGAGAGCAAGAGGGATTTGGGGTTGTGTGTATAGGTGGGAGAAATAATGATGTTTACAACAAAGCGGCATATAGCACTTATGTTTGGAAGTGCGAGTGTTATGGAATTACAGCGTACAAGAAGAGGGTTAATGGGAAGAGGGTTGTGGTGTATGACGAGCCATCGAAGAAGAGGAAGAGTAAAAAATGTGACTGTCCAGTCATGTTGTATGGGCAAGGGCACAGTGATGGTGTGTGGCAGATTAAGAAAGCGGTTAATGAGCACAATCACAGTGTGAATCCTGAGCTATCAAGGCACATTGCAATGTACAGAAAGCAAAAGATTACGAAGCATTTGGAGCATAGGATTGAAAATGACCATTCCTCTGGTGCCTCAGTAAGTTAGATATTCAACAACATGGCGGGCCAAAGACACGGAGTGGAGAATGTTGGTTTTACGAAAAAAGATATTCATAATTTGGTTAATAGGAAGAGGAGATTGAAGTTAAAAAATGGTGATGCCTCGGCTATGCTTGAGTATTTTGATAGAATGACTGTCGATAATCAAAATTTTTTCCACATGCATCGGGTTGATCACAAGGGCCGATTGAAAGACATCATGTGGGTTGATGCTAGGAGCAGGGAGGCGTATCAGTATTTTGGAGATGTTGTCTGCTTTGACTCCACTTACCTTACTAACCAATACGAACTTCCCTTTTCGAACTTTGTTGGTGTCAACCACCATGGTCAGACAATCCTATTAGGCTGTGCTTTGGTATCACATGAGAATGCTGAGACGTTTGAGTGGCTATTCAAGACATGGCTTTCTTGCATGAGGGGAAAGCGCCCGGCGGCTATCATGACAGATCAAGATGCCGCGATGAGGAAGGCAATAAGAGTCGTATTCCCAATGCCAGAAACACGGCATAGGTGGTGTATGTGGCACATCATGAAGAAGTTTGGTACAAAATTGGGTGCTCTATCTGATTACCAAGATGTAAAAGATGCATTGCAGCATGTGATCTACAACAGCATTACACCGGATGAATTTGTTGAATCTTGGTGGGAAGTGGTGAATAAGTTCAAGCTAGAACAGTATGACTGCTACGAGTGGCTGGAAGGTCAGTAGCATGAATAAGTTACTCCTTAAAGTCATGTATTTTGTTGCCGCGCTATAGGATTAAATTAATTTCTGTTACTGAAATGATCAGACACACTCTGAAATCTGCGCTGTCACTGAAATAAGTTGAAACATTTTTATGATTTCTGCACTGTTGTTGGTTGACTGAATATTTTTCTGGATATATGTTCATAACTTAACATAAACAAGATTAATGCTGAGTTATTTATTTTAAAAACCATGCTGGTTTTGTGTTGTGGTTACTATTGATGCATTTTGCTATTTATGTTGGTCTGTCCCTTGTTCCTGATCCCCTTCCCTTGCATGCTGTTTTTCTGTTTTTAAAGCTGGTGGTGTGCTTTGCTTCATGCTATTATTGTTGTGGGTAGGTTTGTACGAGGAGCGAGAGATGTGGATCCCTGCATATGTGAAAGGTGTGTTCTGGGCAGGAATGCAGACAACTCAACGTGTTGAGAGCATAAACAGTTTTTTTTATGGTTATATTAACAGGCACACCCGATTGTATGAGTTTGCTCCTAATTACTGTAAGGCGATGGAAAGCCGAGCTAATGATGAGCAGGAAGCAGATGCTAATTGTGCACGTTTCGTTAGGCCTCTAATATCGGAATTTTCGTTGGAACGTAAATTTCAGAAGGTGTATACGGATGCGAAGTTTGTGGAAGTACAAAACCAGTGCAACCGTGTAGCATATCTCACCCTTGTGTCCAAGAAGTCAGTGTCACATAATGAGGAGGAGTATGTGTTTTCAGATCGTGTGTGGATTTACTGCAAGAAAAAGAAGAAGGAGACTCCCCTCAAAGGTCGGTAGAAGGAATACACTGTTATGTATAATATAGAAAGAAAAGAGGGAAGCTGTGACTGTCGACATTTTGAATGTCATGGAATTATTTGCAGGCATATCATAAAGGTGTTAGACATGAGTGGAGTCACTGAAGTTCCATCCATGTACGTTGTGGATAGGTGGAGAAAGGATATTAGTAGGAAACATACGCTTGTTAAAGTTGCGTATCATGATGCATCAAAAACAGAAGAGGTTCGAAGATATGATAAGCTGATGTTAGCCCTTGAACCTATTGTATTGCGTGCTTCTGCTTCGGATGAAGCTGTAGAAGTGTTAATGGACTTGATTCAGCTAATGAGCCTGAAAGTTGATGAATTACATGTGATGGTTGATGGGTCAGGCCAAGGTTCGGGTGGGGATGGGGAAGAAAGGCCTAGTGGTGAACTGGAGCCTGTGAAACATGTTCCTCCAACTCCCAAAACCCCAAGCTCAGTTAATAAAGGTAGTGTTGTTGGTTCCGCGGATACACCAAATTCTTCTACATGTGTGAAAGATCCTGAACCTCAGGGTAATAATAAGAAAAGGGTAGACCTCGAGCAACACGGTACGTATCCCCAGCGGAAAAGGACATGGCTAAGGCTGCGAAGACAGGGGGTAAGAAGAAATAGGGCAGTAGACAACCACAGCTGGGGATACCCAACATCCAGCTAGTGAGTTCATGCAACAACAAGTAAGTTTTTCTGATTTAAGTGTTTGATTTTTATGGGAACATTTTTTTTGGATTATTTAGTAATGGTGAAGTAATCACATTTATGTGCAGGTTGCTTTCCCAAATGTAGCTCCTCCATCTCGCCATCATATTGGGGATATGTTTCCCAATACTCAGGTACGTGAAATAAATTAGTTGAATGGAGTTTTATGTCCAAAGTGTCATGTTGAGTCTGTAAGTGTTGGTGTTTGAGATAGTGAATATTCACATTCATTTGTTGGTAATATATAGCTCAACCAAGGATATTATGCTCGTGACCCGTTGCTGTTCACCGGAAGTGGGAGTGGCCCTTCCCCATCGGTTAACAGGAGGATGCTAGCTGGTGGGATTCATATGAGCCAACATAGTGAGGCAGTTGGTTACTTCACCGCCAACAATGCGTACAGTGAAGTCCAGTTTGGGAATGGTAGGCATTTTATCAACCCGGCATATGTGCCCAACACGAGCATACAGCGTAATACGCATATGCAAAATCCACATCCCAATTCTTCATTACATAATACTTGACTTTAGACGTACTCAACATGTTTGTCCTGACGTTATAAATCAGTAAATATTTTAGTGTAACTTTGTTATTATTTATTATTTATTATAGAAACCCCTTGTTACTGTCTGAACTGGTTGTGCATACTAATACAGACCCCTTGTAATTGTCTGAGCTGGTTCAATACCAAAATTGGTCAGGATGGTATGTAACATGCATACCGATGGTATGCATTACATACCATCCATCCGTTAGAAGGTATGCAAAAGAACAATTACACATACCATCCAAGGGATAGATTCTGTATATCTATGCTACATCAAAACCAATCAGGATGTAAATCATACCATCATCCACAGAATATCGACTCACGTGTTTGTTTATCTTGCATGTACTTGTGGATAATGTAATCCAAGTCATTATGTAGATATCTATTCCACTACCCCTTATATATAAGCAGATTAAAGTTGTTTTGTTCATTCAAAACTAGTCAAAAACTAAACTAAAAATGATTCAAAAATGTAAGACCAAGTGTCAAAGATTAGACTTGCTCTTAGAAGGTGGTTTACGGTGAGGTAACCGAAATTTACGGTGAAAGTGGGGTGGGTAAAACACAAATATGTTTGCAGTTGAGGGTTGTCGTGCTTGACTCTATAGCACAATTATTCCGGCATGATCATGATAACACATCAAAAGGATATCTCGCACGTCACCGGTTGTTAGTTGCTGTAGCGAGAAAAATGAAACAAATCGCTAAAAGTTACAACATTGCATTCATTGTGGTGAACGAGGTAACCGATGTATTTTTCTCTCCAGATGCTTGGGGGAGCTCTTGCAAACTTTCACTTCAGGGCGGGAAGTGAAGCCAGCCTTGGGGACTTCTTGGGGGGAAGGTCTGATTCCAAATAATATGTTCATTTCGAAGCAATTCAACAGAGACACTTAATCATGGTACCGGGAGTGGATGGTAATACAGAGCAGCACTTCACACCTACAAGGGCGTCGTTGTGCTTTTAGGATAACAGCCACGGGATTGTCAGATTAGATACACTGATTCACCTTAACTGGCTGATTATACCATCCCAGACGTAGATATTACCAGTTGTATTACCATACTAGCTACCAGTTGTATTGCGCATGTATTTATGTATGGGGGGGTGTTAGCAATAAAAATGTCTTTTGTGGATAGTGTGATTATATTGAATACCATCCTATTGTTGGATGGTGTACTTGAATTCGATATAAATACCATTGTGGATTCGGATAGTATAATAACATGTAGTCTGAACAAGAGATACTCGTTTAATCCGTACATGACATTTATAGCGTACACACCAACTTAAATCAAAGCAAAGTGCATCAGAATAAATACATTCTACCTAGGATTGTACTTGCAACCCTCCAAAGCAACCCGGCAAAACAAAACAACAGTGAGTCACTTAAAGCTTCAACTTCCCCAAGGAACAAACTTTGCTAAATTGTTACATATCTGATATTTGAACATGGAAAACAAACCTTACGAACATGGTGACTCTTCGTCATCACTCAAAATAACCACAAGGAGCATGACCCGTCGGTACACGTATGCCGAGAAAGGAAAAGCTAAAGTGGAAGATTTTGATATATGTAAGGAGCTTGAAGAACCCGGAGAACGGGATGTGAAGGGTTCCATCGGTGCGATTGCTCTCGAGAATCGGTCAAAGAGTCTAATTCGGCCATTTCAAATTGCTGTTTTTAGTGGTAAAGGTTCGGGTGCTATATAGGGATTAAGGTATCATCCCGATTATCCTTATTTAACACTTCTACAACTAGGACCACCATCAGAGTTCAAAAAAGATGCATATTGTTTCTTGTTTCACCTACTAGATGTCTACAAAATGGCTTTTATTTTTGATGTGGTGAAGCTAAAAAAAGTCTTGCCAAAATGCATGCAAAATAAACGTGCATACAATTGGTTGGGGAAATTCTTTGCCTTGTTTAAGCCACTTGAAGCTTGGTTGGAAGATGTTCATGAACACCTTGAGAAGAATGTGCTGGAGTTGGGTAGATGGGGTATAGTTATCTTAGGCCGCAAGTTTTCCGGCGAAAGTGGGGTGGGTGTTCATGTTGCCGATAAGATCAACATCACATTTGAGTGGGTGAACTTCTCCCATGAAAATTTGAGGTACGAACTCCAAGATGACGAGGAAAACTTCCTTACGTTCAAAAACATGATGATGGAGGCGAATGGGTTGGATGTTATGGAAAACATGGATATTCTACTTACTAATCCATACTTAACCGATCTCCATCCTGAATATTACAAGAAACAAATGGATTTGGCTGCCAAGAAGATGACGAACCGGCTGTTTTGGGATTCGGATTTAAGTTCTGGAACGGAGTACACCACCACAGACTCGTCCGACACGGATGGTAGTGAAGAGATCTGAGACCATCCAGTCTTAGGTTTAGATGGTTTCGTTACACATAGTTGTTGAGTCACAACATAAGTGTCGTCGATACCAACTACCTGAATTTAATATCTAAAAATACCATCAACGTTTTGTTGGTACCATGGTTATTTGGTGATCTTGTTCTGAGTACTGTTAATTTTTAGTTTTAAGTATTCTGTGTGCTTGGTGTATCTGGATTTTAGTTGTCTAATTTATTTGGAAATTATTACTTAAAAATACCATCAGTTATGTACTTTATGTTGTTTTGTAATTTGGGTAATAGTTGTGGTTAAGATTTTCCCCTTATTTTCGATGGGTGCAAAGTTTTAGTTCATTATCATTTTAGTTGTTTATTCACTCGGTTTTAATTCCATAAGAGACGAGCCTCAAGTGGAAGGAAGAGTACGGAATCGTGGATATTAACTAACACCGCGATATATGAAGTGCGTATACGATGTTGACATGGTGTTGTAATACCACTGCGTTACAGTACCATTTAAGGCGTTGTTGGTATTCGCCACTGGCACATTGCATTACAAAAGTAATCAAATAATACATTGCATTATAAAGGCAATAAGATAATAGCTAATAAATAAAAACCATCCAACATCTGCACGGTATTATCTTAATTGGAAATTAACACTAAAAATATCGAAATTGTTAAGTAGAGCGGTGTCAGCAAAACGTGTACTACAAACCCTTGGGTATAGCACCAACTTTGAGACCAGAACACCAACTACACCTATGAATGTGTTAACTATCAGTACGATCTACAGTCCTACCTGTCATGATGGTATAATTACAGTGCCATCTACGGTGAAAATGGTACACTACTGTAGTCAATTACTGTCTTAGTTTGCTGATTTTGATTATTGAATCAAGGCACAATCTACACGGTCACTCCTGTCTTACTATCAGTTTGTCATTTGGATGGTATGATTAGGGTACCCAAGTTCAAGATGGTACTTACTTACACAGTTGTTGAATTTATCAAAAGGAACTCACATGACGATCTACCTTGTAGTCATTACTGTGTAGTTGAATCAATATGGTACTTACGTACACAATTGTTGAATCAAGGGATAGAGGCCCTTTACTGCATTATAATTACAACAAAAGGCTATTAGAAAATAAATGTAAGTGCAATATTACAAAAATTCGTACGTCTGTTCATATTTTTATAAAATAAGGAATTTTTAAAGATACCAAGTACAAATTTGGAGTTGAACTGAACTGAGTTGAAATTAAGCTGAAGTGAACATGCCCGTAATCATAAATATTAGCAAAAATAAAATAGCTACGCACTCTCGTGACAAACTTATTTTATGTCATAAATTTTCATTAACACTCGGCATGCATGTACAAAATAATTATATATATGCCACGATCTTAATGAATCAAGAAGATAAAACAAAGTTATTACATGTGTATTTACCAATATGCCCAAAAACAAGATCAGTAAAGGAAGAACAACCAGGACCTCCAGCGAACCAACCCAAAACTGGATCAGTTTCTGGGTTTTTCTCAGACTGTATGAAGTAGTAAAATAGTTGCACTTCTCCCCAAACTTAGTACCATCTATGGTTAGGATGATATATTTAAGGTAACATCTATGGCAGAAGATGGTATACTAAGGTACCATCTATGGTCATTGTGGTATATTTCACGTACCATCTACGGTCAGTATGGTATATTACATGTACCATCTATGGTCATGATGGTATAATTAAGAGTAATAAGGTACCAACTACACACATATGGTATATTTAATGTACCATCTATGGTCAGGATGGTATAATGAAGAATATTAAGGTACCATCTACGGTCAGGATGATATAATTAAGTAACCATATAATGGTCAAATAACCCCATACAAAGATTTCTAAATCGACTTATCATATACTAAGCGCGGACTTATCATATACAAAGCCGGTGTGTGATGAAATCGTTCTACGACCAACCAGTTTCCCAAAAATAGGTGCAGATAACACACCATTACCACCTCAAAAAATTAAGTACGTAACCCCAGAAAAATTGTAACACAATTTCAAACACCCCATTTCTAGAACAGCACAACTAACGCCCGTGGGCTTTGGTAATAAGGCCATCAAGTTCCTGTCGCCGTTCATTACATACTGATCGGAGGTCTTCAATTAGCAACTGCATCCGTCCAGATTTGACGTCATCCTGCAACATTGACCAAAGCTCAACAAAACAACATAAGTTTCATATTTAACCAATACAAAACAAAGTCAATAATTCGATTTGAGTTTCATACGGTACGAGAGACTAACCATCTGCCACCTAGTCCTAAATCGGTCAGTACTGTCCTTGATGCACGCTAGCATCACCACTCCACAACAAACACTACAACCAAGTTTATCAAACACCCACGTTACGCAATGTTTTAAAGTTATCACAAAACACCTAAATATATTTCAGTGGGGTAAAAATAAGCAAAATTAATTTCAATGTGAAACACACAGGTTTGGCTGTTGAACGACACGTAATGACTCGATAGGCCATGCTCCAATGGAACCCTCGGGCCAGGTCTGATCGTGATACTTCACCAGCACATCCACTGCAGTGACCTACAACAGTGAAACAATAACACCTAATATCACCGCTAATTCAGGGATGTAATCAAGCTGTAACACCTAATAACCAAATTGCAAATAATATGCTTATACCAGTTTGCTTAGATATTCGTTGTGTTGCGCAACAGGATCAGCAAAAATCGAGTCAATGATCCAAACCTTTTCTTCCTTGAAAGAAAATGCGGCGCACCACCAATGATCCTCCTTCACAACTGGCACGAATACCTGTACATCACAAAACAAAACCTCAAACTCTCACATCAAAACCCCTAAAATTAAAAACTGTATTAAAAAGAAATTCTCAAACTCACCACAGCTAGTTGACTAGCAGCTACACCCCGCATTGGTTGGCCGTGCTTTTTGGCAAGGACTGCGGGAGTGTCCATGTCAGTTACCAACTTAATCTGCACATAAAACCATAAACATTAACAAAACATGTTCTGCATTATGACTACATGTTTTGCATTAAATGACATTGACAGACCCCATAAGCAGGATGCATCATGATCCGTTTGCTATGGCCTTCATATTTAATAGCCCATTCCTTTGTATACATCTTTGACACAACACAAACGTACTGGGTACCCACTTTCCTCCGAGAGTGAAGAACATCATGACAAGAATCCCGACAAGCAAATTCTCCATCACATTGCAACATGATTGGACCACTAATGCAACAAGTACGGACTTCAGTAGTTGTATCCAAATTATTAACATAGTTCAATTACAACAACACAAAATTCAATTATTTACAAATTATTAACATATATCACAGTACATATTCTATAAATGCAGATGATCTTATATTGAACTTCAATAATTACCTGCCACTTTGGGAAGTCCACGATCTGCAATAATTGATAAGGGTGGTGTCTGCAGACCCTAACGTACTAGTCTTTCGATTACCACAAATGTATTCATCAGAATAGACCTTAGAAGACGGCTTCAATGCTCGCTTCCCAACGCTTCGGTCCCGATTACTCTCCTCTTCTCCTGCACCATTTTCAGAACCTGCACCATTTTTCCCTTCCTCAGGCACTTCCTTCCCCTTCCCCCCTACACCAGATACATCATCTATTCTTTTGTCCCCAACTATCTCATCCTGCCCCTCATTCCCTACAACAGCGGGAGCTACAACTGAGGGAGCTGCTTCACTGATTTGGGACTGATCCACAATACCTCCCACAACACCATCACCATGATCTGCCACCGTACCAAATTTTTCAGTCACGGCTGAGGTTACTTCTTCAACCACATGTGCTATCGGGTCTTTTGAACTCATACCAACCACCTCCTGCAACTGTCTGTACGTCTCTTCAAGCTCACCCTTGTTCACTTGGTGACCTCTCCTTAGGAGCATTCCTAACAAACCCCCTGTTAGCAGCATTGAACATGCTCTCAAATTTCTCCAAACACGGCTTCAACATTTTCAGAACCTACAAATAGCATAAAAAACAGAACATAATAACTAACCCAAAATATAACTACTGATAACATTAACACAACATCTACTTATAATCAATGCCCATTAATTCTTGCTAAAACTTTAATACATACATTAATTATGAAAAATTACTAATAACCTACAAATTTAAAATACCAAATTTAAATACATGATAAATTCTAAATCGAATACCTCCTTTCCAACCCTCACTTCTAATGAATCCGCGGAGTCCCTAGGCTCCCATGGATGGCTTTCCCCGTACGCTACGTCAAGCAACTGACCAAAAAAATACAAAAAACAAATCAACAACATGGAAAAAGGGATTACCAACAGAGGGGGGAAGATTGGTTTGGCACACCACTTGGACTTACTTTCAATTTTCCATAATCTAAAGAAGGCAACAAGTCCGCATGAATAGATGCACTAATTTTCTTCTCAGTCCACACATCAATTCTCGACAGTCTGCCCCAACTCAGTGGAGGCAAGGCAAGATGATCAAGATACAAAATCTACAACAACAAAAGTAATATGAGTCCATTTGTACACATAACAGAAATAAATACACAAGACAATCCAAACTTAGGAAACTCACCATTAGAAATAGGCCACATCCACCCCCACCAGCAGCATACCCTTTAGGGTCAAACCTTTTGTGAAAGTCACACACAGCACCCATCAACCCAGCTGTGCACACAAGAACACCAGTCATACTCACTAGCAGCAGTTGCTCTGACCATTAGTCGTAGGACACAAAATCCACCCCAACACAACTATTAGAAACGCCCTCATAAAATGGTCCTTCTCCTCCTCTGTTCCAATTGGCATCAATCCTAAACAATCATACGCCCTTTGAATCGAAATATTCTCTCGCCCACTAGCATTCACCTCACCAAAATTCCTAACAATGTCGTCAACTTTACTCTGCATGACTGGATCCTCAACAGTATCCGGCACAGGTTTTGGACCCCGTGGAAGATCAAATATACACCTCCATTGCTCAGTTCCTAATGGCAACTCCGTCCCATCACCTCCAACAAATATCCTCCTCTCATGATCTACCCTCGTCATGAGCCAGTAACAAAACCTGCGATCAATTTTTTTAACTTTCAACTTCAACAACCCGCCAAACCCACACCTCTCCACGAGGTCAATTTTATCCTTCTCAATTGTCAACACACTTATCAGGTCACAAAAAGCAGAAACACGGCAATTGTAATTTGCTGACTGCTCCCAAATTCAAACAAAAAAGGCCATCATTAGAATTTTAAGCACAACAACTAAACATACATTACCAGTTAAAACAGAATTTTAAGCTCAGTTTACCTTCCCACACATCCTCAACTGCGTACTAACCACAACCCCGTTCATTTTCACCTTCTCACCGACCGATGGTCCCGGTTCCAGATCAATCTACACAATCATAAAACAAATGCATTATTATATACTCAACACCTAACTACAAACTTTTTTAACACACTTATTACTTTACTACACCTGATCATCTTGTTCTACTACAAATCGTCGCCTCTGTACTGGTGGCTGCCTATCCACATATTGCCTCTGTACTGGTGGCGGCCTCTCCACATATTGCCTTTGTACTGGTCTCTCCACATATTGCCTCTCTACTGCTGCCGGCCTCTCCACATATTGCCTCTCCATTGCGCCCTGCGGCCTCTCTACAAATTGCCTCTTTGCTGCTGCCGGACGCTTCACCGTTGTAATTATCCTCTTCTGTTTTTGAACAGGTCTGCTGCGAGTAGTAGTAGTGGCCAGAGTATTTTCTTGCTCAACCACTTTCCGCTTACGCCCGCTACGAGTACGTTGTACGTACTCCACCTCTTCCTCGTACTCACCACCTTCTAACTCATCCTCTGGATCATCTTCTTCGACCTCTTCTCCAATATAATCATCCTCAGAACGTTCTTCACTGACCTCATTTGTATCCTCAGGGTCTTCTTCTGCATCCTCAACTACTACATCCTCGACTACAGCTTTCAATTTCCTCTTATCCGTTTGATTGCTAGAAGAAGTCGCAGGTACCTTTTTCATGATTTTTTTCAAGCTACCCTAAAAATCACGGAGAACATTTTAGACAACCGGCTAATTTAGAAGCTAATACATACAAACTTAATACAACACAACTTCATTACACTCACCCCCCAATTACGTCTGCAGCTTATTGAGGAGTCACCGGACCTCTCCGACACCATAACTAGAACAACGGAAAAATACACTTCATTAAATACAGGAATTGAAATCCCCCCCCCCCCACACACACACATATCTATAATGAAAACACCACATCAACGGTACCTAAGCCTAACATTTTCACCAAAACAACCACAACATGATGGTATCTAATATAGCATATATATGACTACAAACCAATACCAACCAATTCAATACCAAAAACTGCATATTAAAGCACCATTATCGACTACTACAAAAATTTGGCAATGTTCGCCCATTTTCAATCACATAACCAATTCTTAACACGAAAAAGGGAATATATATCGTATATAAAAAAACTACTCCATATCAAGAATGCTAACTTGCTAAATGAGGAGCATAAACCTTGGCATAAAAAAGATAAACAAAAAAGGATATCTCAAATGAATTCGAGGCCAACATGCACATGCCACAACAATGCACCAGCAGTAGAAGATAGAAGTTCAGCACAGGTATATGAACAAGATGTAACCAAATTCAATCAAGGAACCAAATCTTCTTCACTATGTCAAAATGATCTACAATCCAAGACAATAGATATTCAACTAAATCACCAAAAAATACCAACAACAACACACCAAGAAATCCATTTACGCCACATACTCCATTCCAGAAAACATATTAAACATAAAAGAATCCCTAATTCACATATTTAAATCATCAACTTCCAACAATTTACAAATTCTCCACACCAGAAACAAACTCAACAAAAAAAAATCCCTAATTAATCCCTATTCATCATCGTAATTCAACAAAAATCCCTAATTCATCATCGTAATTCAACAAAAAATCCCTAATTCACAGCCTCGTAGCATCGTAATTCAACAACGTACAAATGCTATACACTAATTTTTTTAACTAACCAACAAAAACCCCTATTCATCATCAAAATTTAAACAAACAAAACTAAAAGGATGAAAAAACCCTAACTATACACAACAAAAAAATAAAAACAGACTTACCAAGAAGTGTTCGACAATGCTGCTTCCAGATCGTCCCCTACGAGCTACAATTCTCCGGAATGGGATTTCTTTTGAATGGAAATTCTTGAGTTCTTTACAATTTCTGATCTCCTCGCCAAAAACCCTCAAAATGCTTTCTCTCTCCAATTTTTACACTTCAAATTTACTGAACACAATTGGGCCCACATTCCTTTTTCTCTATTATTACAGAAGGAAAGCTTTTATGCGGAATTACCTTCTTACCCTTACTAGAGACCAACTTGGTCTCAAGTTGGTAGAGACCAAGAAATTCTCTAATAGACTTTCCATATCACAACGTGATAGCTGTAGAAGTCAAACTGTACTATGAGAATTCTGGTGCATTTTCTTATACAGGAAAATTACAATGAATAAATGAAGAGCAGGACTAGTATTTAAACATATTTTTAGGAAGAGAAAGGGGGGAAGAATCCGGAAGATGCTTCACTTAAGGCATCCCAAACTCCAATTCATGAAGAGAACTTCATCAAATAATTATTTTTTAGAAATTGAAGGCATGACTTTTAAGCTATCAATCAATGGTGTTGGCTGCTAGAACTCATACTAAAGCCGTACTACTTCACAACAGCTGTTCACAACCTTTTGCTTAGGAGTTGAACACCCATCAGTACTAGCACAGGTTGTGTTCAAATACAACCAGCTAGTATAAGCTTGTTTACACACAGAAAAAAAAGGAAGATAGTTCTACCACCCAACCCAACTAGGAAAACAACCCACAATCATGCACGACTGATATAGACTGAAATCTTCACAGTGATGGGCAATAATGTTTTTATGGAACTTCTAAATTGTAGAGAAATTCAAAATTAAGATGTCATGCCAAAATCAGACAACGATTTAACCTTCTTTTCTTGTACCAATTCTCAAGATTACATATCCATCACAACTCATACGCTTAATTCTACATTTTGTAATGACTGCTTAATTCCGCATTATATTAATGAGCATACATAAGGAAGAAAAAAATGAAAAGAGACATAGGAAATGGAAGAAATGGAATATGGTTCAGGTTCATTATCCATAATGGATGCAAAACCTACCCTCAACTCCAAGACCCTATGAACATGGTAAGAGTGATGACATTTGATGCAGAAACTGGTATTAAAATAGTCCAACAGGTACAATTTGAAGTTCACCCCAAATACGAGAGAGCAGGGGACAGGGAAGAGGGTAGATACCTTGAAGTAAAGCTTAAAAGACAGAATTAGACTAAATGAAGGCCTGACTCAGGACATAGATCAACTATTGAACAGTAATGAAAAACAAGAGTAAAAATCAACAACTACGCATCTCATGAGTTGGAGAGACAAATGTGCAGCATTACAGGAATTCATTCACCTGTACTTTTTCAACCAATTTTATGTTCAAGAGAAGCTTAAACGATAGAAAGTTAAGGACACAAAGGCTTGATTGATTCATGACATGTTTGAACTACTGAACAAGCAATGAAAAAGTTGAGGAGCATTTAGGCTCCGTATGTTTTGATGGAAAACACTTTCTAAAGGTGGAAAACAAATAAACAATTTATAAAGTATAAAAATAATATGCAAGAAGATTAACATACAAAGAATGATTGTCAATAGTCAAGAGTCTTGTAAATGCTTCTATCATAGAAATTACGCAAGCAAATATAAACTAATTGAACACATTATTTATAATGATCAAGAACATGTTACAATTGAATAGCCTTAACAAAAGGTTAGTTAACTAGCATACCTAGACAGGGAGGTAGAAATAAGTACTGCACTGAGAGGGGAGATTATAGTGTTGGGAAGAAAGCGGAGTGACAAGAACCTCCTTAGAGTTGGCATTCAAGTTGACGAGTTGGACTTTGAATTGGACAATATGATCAAAGGCGGGGTTCACGTCAGCGGAAAAGATCAAGCACAGCACGCCATTGCACCGATGTAATAAGGTACGATACCTGGTATAAATAAGATAAGATTGATAGTCGCCTTTAGCCTCAGCCTCAGGGGACAGTCTTACGTTCAACCATTCTTTAGTGACTGTATCATAAGCCCTAAAGAATGCCTTCATTATAGGATTATGAATATAGATAACCCCATCGTCTGCGATAGTCACGGCCTCTCCTCCCGTAAGCCATCCACCATTAAGGTCCTCAACCAGACACCGCCATTGATCCTCATATGGATAATAGGCATACATCGTTGAGATATACTGGAAGTACGTTATGATTCTGTTTCTTTTGTGATCCGCCATAACCGGAAGAGTTAGTGTGCGGTAATCAAACAACTGATCCCCATCCCCACACGGTGGCGGTGGGAACGGAGGCGACTTTAAGCGACGCCACTTACTATGTTGAGGATCGAAAACCTCGCAAACAAAACCAAATTCGGAGTTGTCAAAAATATAAATCTTCCCACCAAATTCGATGACATCTTCTGGCCACGACTGATTGACCCTTGCGGCTGGTGACTGATCGAGCCCAGCGGTGGCTAGTCTCCAACCATGAACCATCTTTAGGTTTGGTAAGATCTAGCATATGACATGAGAATAAGCCTTGTTGTTTCCTCTTACCTTTATTGGGTTTTGATTTTGCGGAATCATCACCATCACCGGAGGAGAACGATTTGCCGCCCCCAAAAACATAAAGTTTAGATCCCACAACACCCACGGAAGGCTTACAACCATTACCAACCACGATACGAGGAAGTGATGAGACTTCAGCAGTGTTCAGATCCAAAACATAGTAAACAATATCACGATCATCACGAGGTGCCATAAGTAAAGGGTCCCTGTATTCAACCACCACGCCCCCTACTATCATCTTATTCTTCAATTCCCCTCTCTTTTCCACCACCATTTTTTCCGGCATCTCTCCCTCTATTCAATTCAATTGATACCTAACACAACCAATTTGCGAGATCAGATGCCTTCATTTATACGAAGCATAAGCAATCTAGGGTGGGCTTCTCTTGTGCGGGTAATTGTGGGTTACCTTCTTATCGACAATGATTGGGCTCATGACCCGTATTTTATAAGAGCACTTGTAGACTAGTACTAGTTGTAGACTTGTAGTCATGGCCTTAAAATAATGTCCGTCAATTTCTTTCTATTAATAACTTAATATTAAAATAAACAAGTGTCATATTTTGGTGCAGTTTTTTTCCCTCTAAAATTTCCTTTTCGTTTTTAACTTTTTTTTTAACATTTGATTTTAATTCTATATTAATATCATTTTAAATCTTTTATATTATCTTTATGACAAATATATTCCTTTATTTTACTTGGTGTTCATAATTTTTCTTCTATACACGATCCTTTTTAATGTCTTTCAAATGAATTATTATTATATTTTGCAAAAATGTAATAATAAATTGATTTATATAAGATGTTAAAGAAATTACTTTAAAATAATACTTAATTTTTTTCCAATTCCTCTAGCTAATACTTTATTTCAATTCAATATGACTATAAATTCAAATTAATTATAATTTTGTTTCTGAGATTTTACTAATTCGTATATATTGTTACAAATTAAGGACTTATAGAGTATAGTATAACTATAAAATAAACGTTGTGTTTGACAATTATATCATATGTCTAATTCTAGAAAAAGGTAAAATATCAATTAATTTTAGTCTAATTCTAGAAAAAGGTAAAATATCATATGTTGTTTGATTAATATTTTATATTTTTTAAAAATTTATTTATAAATAAGTATTTACTAATATAGCCACTAGCTAGACTAGATCAAACTAAGCCCCGCCTAAAAAAACTCTCGGGATTAGGCAGCCCAAAAAATCCATTTTTGTTTAATTTTTTGCTTGCCTATTAATATAGATTATGACATTATAATTTCTACATTTGATGTGTATGTTTAATCAAATTTTATTTGTTGGATATTATTCCAAAAATTAAACTTGTCGTGCATGGCACGGGCCTTAAGCTAGTTCGAAACAAATTCTAAACACGGCTTTATTTTTAGGGATGTCAATGTGGCGGGTTAAATAAAAGACCCGCTCTAACGGGTAGGGATGGGTCTCAATTTAGTGGGTGGGGGAGCGGGGATCAATAGTTATTACGTGCAATATGGTGCACCTATTTTTAAATGCACCACATCTATAATTTGTACATTTAATAAAAATTAAAAAAAAAACTGAACAATTAGTGTTTAGGGTAAAAAATACCCCATACGCGTGGTCCAATCCCGCAGCGACACGTGGCCCTGTCAGAGGGCGACACATGGCCCAGTGGGAAGATGACACGTGGCTTGTGTTCACTAGGACACCTGAAATCAGTGCAAAAGAAGGCTGTCATACATCAAGGCCCAAATTCCGAGAGAATGTTCATGAAAGCCGCAAAGCGGCGCCCCGTACTACGCGTGGATGCTCCTGATTGCGTAGCCAATCAGGTTACAGAATTTTAGGGTACAAACCTAAAGGGGCACAAACTCCTACCCCTATAAATACCCTAATCATTTATGATGGGAGGGGTGGATTGTGACATTACCAAAAAACAGAGCATTAAATAGCTCCAACTTCTCTCTACTTACTCTCTCTAGCTTTTCCGTTTCCGATCTCTAACTTGATCGTCGGAGGCGAATATTCCGTGAAAGGAATATTCGTTCATTTTGCAGGTGTCCAAGTCTACTTGCCAGTAGAGCGCTACCAGTGTCCGAGGATATCAAAAAATTACCCGAAACATTTGGCGCTGTCTGTGGGGACACTCGTACGCTATGGCAATAGACGGGAGGCACCGAATACTGGCCCTCGTCCTGGTGAGGACGGCCATGTAGAGCATATAGAAACTACCATTCATTCCAACGATCCTTTGATCGCCTCATTCCAAGAGGTCGAGGATCCTCCGGTTACAGTTACTTCTTTGCAGGCCGCGCTCAACAAACTTCGTAAGGAGTTTGAAAGCAACATACCTTCTACCTCTAAGCAGCAGCCTAGGAGAGAGGGAGAAGGTGCTTCAAAAAGAACTCGGAGCAGGGCGGCCAATGCAACAGATGCTGGGAACACTCCGTTCCGTCGGCCAAAAGGAAGGTCTCCTAGGGTCCCGCGGACCAATCTGTCAAGCATGATGGCGAAAACACAGCCGGCTGGGAGGAGACGCGGACAGCCTCAAAGAGAGGAGCCAGAGCCGTCTAGAAGATGGAGGGACGCGAGAGATTACCTTCGGCACAAACAACGTGAGCGTGCCGCTTATTCGAACACGGCCTCAACTCCAACAATGTCGGATGAGTTCCCTAACCATTCACTCTCTCAACATACCAACACGGCCATCTCGAGTAGAAGTCAAGTTGTCTGCACTCCAACCCCCATCCCAGTTCAACCACTTCAGTATCCTCCTCAGATTTTCAATGGCATGATGCCGCATAGTCCCCAGGTCTTAGGGAAATACGGGCAGTACGCCCAGGTGCTCGGTCAGGCCCCATATATGGCCGGACAAGCCGCGCAGCCGCAGCCAATTGATTGGCAGATGCACTTATTGGCTCTTGGGGACAAGCCGCCTCCGTTTTTGCAAGATATACTGAATTCACCACAGCCAGCTAAGGTGAAGAGTGTCCTGGTGGGAGCCTATGATGGTACATGCAACCCAGAGGAGCACATCACCTCATACAGAAATCTGATGTATCTGCAAAGCGTCGACGATGCTACATGGTGCAAATGCTTCCCGGGCACGTTGAAAGGTGTGGCGCAGGACTGGTTTAACAGCCTTTTTGCCGGGTGCATTAACTGTTTCACAACTCTTAGCCTACTGTTCGTAGGAAATTTCTCTTATAACATTCCACCTCGAAAAACAAGTCTCAATTTGGCAACAATTGTACAAGGAAAGAATGAAGGGCTGCGCTCGTACGTGCAAAGGTTCAACCAGGAAAAAGCCCAGATTCATAATCTCCCGGATGAAATGGCGTACTTTGAATTTCTCCATGGATTGAGGCATAATGGTTTTAAGTTTGACTTGGTAAGAAAAAAGGTTCGGACATACGCAGGCATTCTGCGGGAAGCCGAAGCCTACATTGAGGCAGCTGATTTTTGTTCCCTTACTAAAGCAAAAGTGCCGGCCAAGGGGGCTGAGAAGAAACAATCTTCTCAGCAAGACTCGACCGGTAAAAAGAAGGAAGGGAGCAAAAGGAAAGAAGTCTGGGTAGCAGACAGCTAGCAGCCAAAGTTAAAAAAGCTGAAAACGTATGAGCCGCAATATGAGTTCAACAAAGATTGTTATTCAATCCTGATGGAAATCAAGGATAAATTTGATTTTGAGAAGCCTCAGCCGTTGAGAGGCTCGGCGCAGTTCAGGAACAAGAACAAGTACTGTCACTACCACAAGGATGTGGGGCATGACACGAACGACTGTATCAATTTGAAGAAGCTGTTGGATAAACTGGCCGAGAAGGGCATGTTGAATACATATGTGATGAAATCCAAGTTCACTTACACCCGGACAGAGAATACGTCCGAAAAGAAAAAGAAAAAGAATGATAAGGAAGATGATGGGAACATTACTGATTCGGGCTTTGTGGTCGTAATATCGGGGGGATTTGCTTCAGGCGGCCCCACAATGAAAGGAATCAAGCAAGACTCCTGGAATTTAGGAAAGATGATGCAGGCGGATGTTGTAAAGCCTGAACCCTTTCCTAAAATAGTCATTAGCGAGGCTGACAGGGGAGAGATCAAAGCCCTGCACAATGACCCCATGGTTTTTATAATGAAGATAGCCAATCTGAAGGTGGACCGAATACTGATTGACACGGGCAGCTCGTCCGATATCATCAGTCTGGTCGCCCTGAAAAATTTGAAGTTTCCAGAAGATGCCCTCAAAGATATCACCCACCCCTTGGTTGGGTTTGGGGGGAATATTATTCACCCAGTGGGGCAGATTGACTTGCCCGTCCGTTTCGGACAGAAGAGGGAAGGAAGGGACATGGTCGTCCGCTTCCTAGTGGTTAAAGAGCTTACAGGCTATAATGCGATTCTCGGTGTAACACCCCCAAATCTTCCTCTACGAAAATACCAGTATAATACGTATAATTATACCGTAGAGATAGACTTGGGCGTATTACCGCCGCGTGATTACGCAAGGCTACTCAACTCACTAACTAAAACCAATACTTTGCAGCGGAAACTTCAATACTCTTCTTATTAATAATAACTAGAAATAGTAACTAATGTTATGAGTACTCAAATTACATGCAAAGACCAAAACTCCTAATTAGTGAAACCAATCCCGGGACTCCAATGCATCAATTATTGACTCCCACGTGAAAACACTGCTTACCATTACGGTAAACAGGGCGAACCAAAACGAATAAGAAGTACGGGTTAGCAAAATACGCTAAGTACGATAAGTGCAAGATAGTTAAACTCAATTTATTCGCAAACATGCTTTAAAACCAATTTCCAATAGTTAATCCAATAATTCCGAACTCATGATTCAAAACCAAATCTCAATATTCCAAGATCAATAGTCAATAAAACCAATTCCTCATATTAAAAATCCAATTCCTTGAAAACCAATTCCTCACCCAAGTGTGCACACCCCCCAAGCTAGTCTCCTTATATTACAAGGCTATTCTTGAGGAAAGACCCGGTCATACAAAGTCCAAGGCCTTATCAATAAACCAAATCCGGATAGTGGGATTACGAACATGCTTGTAAAGCATTAATAATAATAATTCAATAAATCGTCTTTAAATTCAATACATCCAACTTTTAATAAAAATTTCCAAAACTCCTCTTTATTAAATTCAACATGCTTTCAAAATAAAACCCTTTTAAAACATGAATAATAATTAATTCATTTAAAACATGATATAAAATCAATACTCCAATTTATTTATCAAAACCAATTTATTTAAACATGCTTTTTATTTCATAAACCATAATTCAATTCAATTCAATTCAATCATCAAAATCATTCAAACATGCTTATTCAAACCAATCACTTTCAAGGTATCTAGCCACCTAACGTACCTTGATCCTTGCTTAGCAACACACACAAACGAAACCTCAAGAATCTTGATCAAAAACACCCTACAAATAAATATAACCTTAATTAATATAAGGTTAACAAGTAATCACAAATAATTAAACTAAAACCTCCCAACTATATGTACATGAACCTTTTGAATTAATTTATCATAAACATTATAAAATCTGATTTTATATAATTAAAACTAATCATAATAATTTTTATATAATTTCTCCCATAATAATAATAATAATTGAATAAGAGAAAAAAGTATGGGTGTGTTAGTGACAAGGAGGTTGTCCAATTATGATGGAGGTTTAAATCAATTTTAGTGTATTTTCAATTCTGTTTTAAGTTTGTAATTTTTGGGTTTTTAGAAAGGAATCTTTTCTGTTATGAATGAGTGGCTGTAATTACACTTGATAATGCTTATTTAAGCACAAGTGAATGGTAATTGAAAGAAAAGAATTATATTAACAACATCTCTCTCTAACTCTCTTCTTCTACTTCTCTTTCTAAAATTCTCTTTGATCTTCTTCTTCTTATCTTCTTCTTCCTTCTCTTCTCTTAACTTCTCTGCATATTTTTGGAGAATTACTTCTCCCTTATCAGTGGTATCAGAGCCAACCGCTGCCTTCGTCTTCTGTCATTCCGCATCTTCAATGGAAGAGCATTGTGGAATTCATAAATGTCGTTCAAGCGCTATCTTTTTGCTCAATATTTATCTACAATCAATCCCCTTCAATTTTGCTCAATTAGATTAGCCTTGAAAGATGTTGGAATACCAGGATAATACTGATAAAAATGGTTCATCTCCTCAACCTCAAGAGAATGATCATGGGGGCGTAGATGAAAACAATGATGCCAAATCTCAGCATGGTTCACGTACGTGATCATGAGAGGAGTTCTTCAAGAAGTAGAGAGAGGGACCGAGAAAAGGGACGGGAGAAAGATCGGGATCGAGACAAGAAGAGAAGAAGAAGATCAAAGAGAATTTTAAAGAGAGAAGTAGAAGAAGAGAGTTAGAGAGAGAAGTTGTTAATTCAATTATTTTCTTTCAATTACCATTCACTTGTGCTTAAATAAGCATTATCAAGTGTAATTACAACCACACATTCATAACAGAAAAGATTCCTTTCTAAAAACCCAAAAATAACAAACTTAAAAGAATTGAAAATACACTAAAATTGATTTAAAACCTCCATCATAATTGGACAACCTCTTGTATCAGTTAGTTATTTGTAGTGCGAACACAAAAAAAATTTGTCGAAAAATAAAAATGGTACTCGTATAATATTTGTGAAACTTCTTGAAAAGGCAAGTGGTCTAATATTAAAAACAACCCGAGGAAGTATTAGAATTTCAATGGCCGTTTATTATTTTTTGAATGATTATATATACTAATATATAAATGAACATTTATCAAAATAAGAATGATCTTTGATCAAATTGAAAGTGAATAGTTATCAAAAAGAATTTTCACTACATAATATATTTACATTTATATAATCCTACAAAATATGTCAAATTATCCAAAAAATTAGGCCAATTATGGGTGTGTTCGGCAAAATATAACTGTGAAGGTAGCTGTTAGTTGTCAACTAGCTGTAGTTGTGAAGATAAATAATTTAGGTATGAGTGTTCGGTAAAATAACGGTTGACTAGCTGTTACATATAAAAATCAATATTTTATATTAAAACTATAGATTAAATTTTCAACAGCTACCTCAAAAGCTTCCTCTACTTTCAAAAGCTAATATTTCTAACTTTTCATAAAAGCTACATCTACCACTAAAAGCTACCCTAATCACTACTTTGCCAAACACTAACATTTTTTTGTTTGGTCAAACCACTAAGGACTTGTTTTCTTCAACTTATTTCAGATACTTATTATTTATTCCTTAATAAATTCAGATCAGATCAAAACTTTTGATTTTCATTTACTTATCGCTAAATATCGTTAATTGCGTATTAAATTTTTTATAAAAATTTCACCTTTGCATTAATTTGGTTAAATTTACTTGAAAGTTGATTGGAGATTCTTGGTTTTGATGATTTGGTGCAATAGCTTACCATTGGAAATCAATTGAAGTTTGAGTTTATCCTATTTTTTAGATGGAATTTGTTGATATCTTAAGCTACCTAATAAGTTGATTTCTTAAGCCCTTTATTGGTGCTTTGTTGAATTTTTGTAATTTGAGTTGTGATTAAATTTTTATCTTCCCTGTAGCCTCACTGCCTTAGTTGATTAATTACCAATCTGAGCTTTGGATCATACTTCATTTTTTAATATTTTTTGTTTCAAAAGACTTTCCTCTTTGTAAACTCAAAATTTAATTTGATATGCAGGGAATTATATCCAAGGGTGGGTGGTTTCTTGAAGGTCTTGTTTCCGGTAGTAAAAAAATATATGCTGAGGACGGTCAATTGATTATCCTAGCCGTTGGAGAGAAGGTAAAAGATGAATGTTTGTCATATATGTATCATCTTATAACCACATCCTATCTGCCTTATTTCCATACTTCAGATCTGTTGCATTTTGTTCTCTTGTTGCCTCTCTTCAGAGGTGTACTGGTCTGAGGTGAATGGAAGAAGTAATACTTATAGAGAATTTGAATGAAGTACTGTTTTTTTTTTTTTTTTTTTTTTTTTTTTTTTTTTTTTTTTTTTTTTTTTTTGTGGTCATTGTCACTGCAAATGGATTATGTTAATTTCTCCAACCTTTTGTTAGCTGACATGCTGCCTTTTTTCAGTTGCTGCATGAATATAAGTGGCTTGAACCTTTGGAGTCAGGTTTCATATATGATAAGCTTTGAGAGTCTAGCAGAAATATTTCAGGTAATAGTATGGTGCAGTCACACTTCCAGCCTATTGATTTGGTCAGTGTTGATTCTCTCAGGTATTGGGTATAACTTCTATGTGACTTTTCATTGTTAGAATAATCTTTGGCATGTTTGTGTGATTACAACGTATACTTTGAGGCATGCTCATTTATTTATAACCAGGAATTTGGCCTTGTATAACCTTCTTGATCTATTATCGTGGTGATTGGCAATTATTGTGAATCATAAATGATTTTTAGGGTGTGTTGAGCGAAAGCTGATCATTTCTTGCCTTTTTAGTAATTGGACAAAGTTGTACTGTACTGTGGGTTATGCCGTACTTGACCATGTTGGCTCAATCTTGCACTTTTTGGGAGTCTAATATGCTCTTTACGTTCTTTAATTCATTCTTAAAGAGTTACAAGTTAATTGTTCAGAGTTCTTCCATTTAGAGTTAAACTGAATCTTGCTTCTGCTTTTTTCAGATATTAGAAACTAGCTACGCAATATTCAGAAACATGCTTCTGATAACGTGAAAATTATTTTGGTAGGAAATAAGGAACAAGGTACTGAAGAATAGGGATTTTTATCTTCTGGTCGGATGTGGATTGAGGTACTGATGTTTACTGTAAATTTGTCTCTCTTTTTTCCCTTTCTCTGCCTATCTCAATTGCTAATTTCGGTTCCCATATTTTCTCTGCTCCATCCCCATCTCCTTCTCTGTCTTCCTCCCACCAAAACTCCCTCACCAATTTGCAGCAGTACTCGACGAAGACAAGCTTTACATGTCACAGCAATCAAGAAGATCACCGAACAAGAGTTCATCCCTGATATCCCTCCATTTTTCAGAGAGAAATGCTGCTGCTACTGCTGTTTTCTCTTATCTCACTTTCTCTCTCTAGAATGGGTGTTTTTGAGGGTTTTTCAAAGAATTTAGGTAAGGAATAGCACTACATATTCCGATTATTCCATGATTATTAGTATCATTTTAACTTGATTAATTGTTCTGATGATCCAATTTTCAGCATTAGCTCATGGGTTTTAATTTCATCGAATACCTATTTCACAATCTTCTTAGGTAAGGTGTTTTTTTTTTTTTTCATTGAACACCAATTTCACAATCTAGGGTTCATCATTAATTTGTGTCCGAAAGTCCACTTGATATTGTGGCAAATTTCAGAAAGAATCTGCAACCAGATTCATATACTAGTCAAATAAACCAAATTTGAATGATGGCAAAACCTTCCATATATTAACCATTGAACCTAATAGGTTCGATCACATTAGCCTACGCACACCTTATAATTACCAATGTCAATGCTCAACAGACAAGCAGCGAGCTCGAGCGTTTCTTAAAGCAAATGCCAATTATAAATATGATGAAAATCATAGACCTAGACTTGTAAGAGCAAATATATAAAAATGTCATGACAAAGCACAACCCTACACTATGTAACCTGTCATGACAATACAAATTAATGCAAATAAATCAAACATAAACAAAATTGCCAAAACAATTAACAATTAATCAATTTTAACATAGCCCGTACATTATTTCCGAGGTTCTCCGGAACTCCGAGAACCTCGGAAACGTTGTCGGCGCCGTAGAAATCGGGGTGAGTCGACTCAGCGTTGGTGCCGACCCACCGATTGATGTGACTCGGGTAAATGATACTCCGTATCTAGTTATTGTTTCAATTGTTTGGAGTGTTTGGGCTTTAAACGATATCTAGTCTTGTCCTCTGACTTTTAGATATTAGCTACTTACTCGTATTAGCTTTTTTTTTTTTTTTTTTTTTTTTTTTTTTTTTTTTTATAAATAATTTATTTTAATGTTAAATTTAGTTTTTAAAAACACAAATTCTCAAAAGAGGCGTGTGTACGTTAATTTATTGTAAAATGAGCTAAAGTTATCATAAAATTATTTAAAGTTATCCTTTATACTACAAAAGTTACCAGTATTATTTTTCTAATAATAATGTTAGTATTTTATCTTATGAAAAAAACTTATAATGTACTTCGTATGAGATTAATCATATTAGCTTTTATAGTATGTAATATAATAAATTACAATTAAAATAAAATTCAAACCAATAACAAATTAAAAGTTACCTTTTAAGTGGTTAAAGTTACCATAAAAATAGTTAAAGTTATCCTTTAACTGACCGTCTTAGGGCATGTTCCGATTTACTGAAAATAACTTAACTGAAATGATTAGGGCTTAACTAAATTGAAATGAATTGCTTATGAGAGAAGGAAATTAGGAACTGAACTAAACTGATTGGAGCTTAGCTGAACTTAAATTAAGCTGAAAAGAACAGGTCCTACAATAAAAATAACGTACACCCGCCTTATACAAGATCTATTGGTTTTAAATACTTAGTACTTGATTTAAGAAAATATAAAACGTATATAGTTATATCACTTATATACCTTTAAAAAATTATGGTCTATATTAGTAAATAAATAGTTCAGAGGTCAATGTGTTACAAGTCTTTTAAAATACAAAAGGTGGAAAAACTAGCTTTGATTCACCGGAAAACAGCTTAAAGTTTTGTTTTTTATATTTTTGATAAATAACAGCTTAAATTTTAATGATGACTGGATGAATATATATATATATTTTTTTTTGTTTTTGTTTTTACACCATTACACAATCTAGTGATCTAAAGGCCTCAATTCCTCAGCTATCTACAAACCAAACTTCATTTTTTTTTTATATTTTCTTTTCAGAACAAAGTGTGTAAATAAGTCAAATGAATCGTTTAATTAATAAATGAGTTCATTAGCCTTATAATTCTAATTTACTGGTAGTTAATAAATTGATAGTACAAGTTAGACCAAATTAAACTTTTTGTTATCTATCAATATGAGATAACTTGTACTTACATATGGGTTATTGATTAATTATCTTACTTCTTCCAAAAAAAATAATAAGGAAATTTTAGAAAATAACACCACAAAAAAGCCACGCTTTTGATTATAACACCACAAAAAGCCACGATTTTGATTATAACACCACTAAAAAACCCAAAAAATTGATTTCACCACCGCCTAGAGGATGCCGTAAAAAAACCGTTTGTGGACCCCACCAAGTACACGTGTCACTTATATTGGTTTAAAAAAAAAAAAACTAGATCCTAAGCCCAGCCACCAAGCCCACCACCGGCAGTCCCTACATCCCACCGCTGGCACTACCCCCCCACTGCCGCTAAGCCACACCAGAGTCCACCCAGCCACCCCCACCCTCCTAACCAACCCCGAAAAACCCTATCGACCACTAGACGCAGCGATTGACCCCAGCCCGCAACTCCATAAACCCTAGCCACCACAAAAAATGGCGAATATCGGTTGAAATCAGCCGGATTAGGGCCTGAGTGGTCAAATTCGACCCTAAATGGCCGATCTCGACTGCTAGTAGCTAATTTTGTTTTGGAATGGAAGAAAAATGGTGGTGGCTATCGGTTTTGAGTGGGGAAAGGAGGTGTTTACGGCCTTGCCGGGGTTGTTTGGTGTGAATTTCGTGGTTTTCGGTTGCTGGAGGGGTGTCGAAAGTGGTTCAAGGGGTGTTGTAGGGGGGTTTTGGTGGCTGGAGGGGTGTTAGAAGTGGTGCAAGGGGTGGGAATTCGTTGTGTGGTGGTGGAGGTGGTTACGGGGGTTTTTCGGTGCGAATTTCGTGGTTGATGTTGTTGGAGGTGTGAGGGAAGGCGGCCGAGCTGAGGTGGTTTCGCCAGTTTTATTGCAGCCCAAAAGTTGTTATAAATTGTAAATTGCAGCATAATTCAGTTTTTCGTTGGTTTGCGTGTTGAAAAATGTCCGTTTAAGGTTAAGCGGCCATTTTAGTTCTTAAGGGGACCGAATTGAGCTAGGAATTGGGAAAAAATAATGTGAGTACCTTTTGGGCTGCAATTTGCAATTTTTTTTTAAATGGCTACAGTTTGCAAAATACAAGTTTTAAATGGCTGCAGTTTAAAAATTTTCCAAAAAGCAAAAACATGGAATGGTACCGCCTTAATTGGTTTAGTGGTTACTACTCGTATGAAAACTTAGGGCTTGTTCTGATTTACTGAACTGAATTGTTTATGACAGAACAAAATTAGGAACTAAACTGAACTAAACTAAAATTAAGGTGAAGAGAACATGTCCTTGGACTTTTTGTTATTTTTATACTCCCAACTGTTTTTATGTTAATTATCTGAATGGCTTCTGTCATTTTCACAGAAAAAGAGAAATTCTGATCCCTCTATCTCTACACTTATTAGGATCATCTTAAAGCATACTTTTTATATATGAACATTTATCATTTATGGATTACTTGATTAATAATAGATCATTAATACGGCCCTGTGCTCTTCACCTTAAAAAAATAATATTAAGTAAAAATAATTTCAGTTCAGTAAAAATAAGTTCAGTTCAGTAAAAATAATTTTAGTCCAGTAAAAATAATTTTAGTTCAGTAAAAATAATTTCAGTTCAGTAAAATTCAGTTTTCTTAAAGAAGAATTATAATAGAAGCAAAAATAATTTCAGTTCAGTAAAAATAATTTAAGTTCAGTAAAAATAATTTAAGTTCAGCAAATATAATTTTGTTTCAGTAAAAATAATTTTAGTTCAGCAAAAATAAGGTGAAGAGAACGGGGCCTAAGGATATCATTAGTTAAAGTTTTGTATTAGCAAAGGTGATACCTTTTGGGGTAGAACAAGTATGGGTTAATCAGTATCCATCATAAATTACTCCCTATGTACTCTCAGACGCTTTGTCCCTTAATTAATATATTTTGCTCGCTGTGTTTCCATTAAAAAAAACAAATATGTACGTACAATGTCAGTCAAAGATACTACAACATTTTGTATTAAAAGGTGTATTGTATATGCTCACTAACATGTTTAGTCATTCTAAATTTTAATTTGATGATTAAATATGTTGTATACAATAACAATACTCTGAGGTGTACAACTACTTCCTTTCATTTTACAAGTTTTCGATTCCGATGTAACTCGATCTATTGTTGTTATTTGTTAACATTGAAGATTCTTCTATTTAATCTTGCAAGTCCATTAGTGGTTGTATTTATTGTTGTATGACAATGTGTAGGTAGATCCATATACATTAAATTTTCCTGTAACTAAACTTGTTGAATGAAAAGCAAATACCATGAATACCCTCAATCAAGGTACCAAATTAAGGATGCATTTATAATGGGGGCAGATTTCATTATCTTAATTCCTTTTCCCCATTATGATTCTTTTGGCAAATGAGACAACAAAGATTAAGGTATATTAGTATTTAGAATAATGCAAGTTAACCCGTGAACTTGAACTCGAAGACAAAGAAATTTCACCTGTTTTACATAATTGCGTTCAACATCACCCACAATAAAAAGTGTAGGAATAGTGAGTTTTAGTGACCACCGAAAGCTTTGCATCATGGATATTGTTTCATTCATTGTGGAATGCGGACCTCATTATCCTACAAGTTGTTATGCTTATGCAAATATGCAGGGAAAAAAAATCAATGATGAATCTATGCTTTTTAAAATACCTATAACCAAACTACTGTTATTTTACAATGATATGATGTCATGAGGGATTCTAGATTATTGATTACTTTATATTAGAGTTATAATTATAATCCAGAACGATGAACAATAAGTTGACGATTTCCTTCATTATTTCCTAACCTATATTGACGAAATACTTTATAATTATATATGTTCTGGCCTAATTAGTGTTTTTTTGTATAGCCTATACTATAATTTGTGACGATGTAGCCTTAATGGCTTTAAGACATAAGTATTTTAAATAAAATATTAAAGGGGTACAAATTGGAATTTTTTTTATGACAAAATCATGTATCAATCGACAGTATGATTTAGTTATTGTAAATCTTTTTCCTTGTAAGCCTCTTGCGTGTAGCTATAAAAACTACATTTATTATTTTTCTACTAAAATTGACGAAATGAAATTTTACAGTATCTTTTGTAAGTAAGGGCCTGTTCTCATACGATTATTTTCAGTTCAGTTCAGTTCAATTCAGTTTTTATCTTAATTTCCTTCTCTCATAAAATATTCAGTTCAATTCAGCTCTAATAAGTTCAGTTCAATTCAGCTCTAATGAGTTCAGTTTAGTTCAATTTAGTCAATAAGAACAGACCCTAATTGTTTGAAAAGAGAATGACAATTGTCATTCTTTTTTACAACAAACATATACATATCCACCTCAAAAGTTCCTGAAAAAAAGGTTCACTTAAAAAACTAATAAAATGTGACAAGCTACACAATCGAAGAAAGTAGTAAATTACGTGAAATGAAAGAATTGCCAACACCATTTTAGGCAATTCCTTCTTTAGATGGGTAACCTTCCACAATCTGGCCTTCTCACAATCTTATCATTTGGTTATACTCCGTAAAACAGTTCCTAATTATACCATCCACCAAAACATTTTACTCTACAAATTACTTTTTTTTTTGAAAGGTTACTCTATTAATTACGGAGTACTTAAAAGTTAAAAAACAGAATCTCGATAAATAGAAATTCTTGAGAATTTCCAAAAAAAAATTAAAAACTACGAATCAAAAAAACAAAAAACAGAAAAAAGGATCACACGTGACGAAAGCTGATCCTAGCTAATGCTCTCTGCTCCACACTCACTTCCCTTGTCTCTCCCTTTGTCTTTTTCATCCCATCATAAATTCATAATCTTACTTCTCTCAATATTTATACCCCTCACTTCCACTCTAAACTTCAGATTTTCATTTTTGTAACCTAAAAATTACAAAATTAAAAATAAAATAAAATGGGGTTGCTAAATACTTATCCAATTATGTCGATAATCATGTTGTTGTTAATGGGTATCTGCCACGTGTCCTCATCGGTGTCGCCGGAGAAGAAGACATTCATTGTCCACGTGGAGAAGTCAAGAATGCCGGCAACCTTTGACCAGCATTTAGAGCGGTTTCAGTCATCTCTCCGACAGGTTTCCGACACGGCGGAGATGATGTACACGTACACAAACGCTGCTCACGGATACGCGACAAGGCTGACCGACGCGGAAGCAGAGTCACTCTCTTCCCTGCCCGGAGTTCTGTCGGTGCTGCCCGAGACACGTTACGAGTTACACACGACTCGAACACCGTCATTCCTCGGACTCGACAGAACTCCGGACGCTGTTCTTGATTCGGAGACAGCAAGTGACGTCATTGTCGGGGTGTTAGACACGGGAGTATGGCCGGAGAGTAAGAGCTTCGACGATAAAGGAATGGGTCCCGTGCCAAGCACGTGGCGTGGCGCGTGTATGACAGGGATGAATTTCAGCGCGTCTAGTTGTAACCGGAAGCTCATCGGCGCACAGTACTTTTCTCAAGGGTATGAGGCTGTTGTGGGGTCGTTTGATGGGTCACGTGAGTCGAAGTCCCCACGTGACGATGATGGTCATGGGACCCATACGGCAAGTACTGCAGCTGGATCCTCTGTGGAAGGAGCTAGCCTCTTTGGGTACGCTCCTGGCACGGCTAGAGGTATGGCCCCTAGAGCCAGAGTAGCTGTCTACAAGGTGAGTTTTTACTTTCTCCGCTTTTTAATACTTGTATTATATCTCAACCGTAGTATTAACTAATTCTCATCTACTTCGTATTAATTGTCGTTTTAAGATTAGAATATTGTATCTACTTGGTATTAATAGTTACGTGTACTATTTTTGTTGTCTTAAAATGTGGTGTAGAGATATGATATGGGGTCGAATTTCTTAATTTGGATTGATAGAGATGGGAGAAAAATATAATTTGTTTAATTGAAATTGATAGTTTTTGTAAGGTTGTGAAGTTAGGGACAATGTGAAAACTAATTTCGAAAAGAGGAAATATCGGTTATTGAATAAATTTGTTGCAATACAGGAGAGATTTTGCGAGTAATTATGAGGGAGTATTGAATTTGTTACTGATGTAGGAGATGTTATTGTAGGTGTGCTGGAAAGGAGGATGTTTCAGTTCGGATATATTAAAGGCAATTGATAAGGCGATTGAGGATAATGTCAATGTGCTATCACTTTCACTAGGCGGGGGTATGTCGGATTACTATAAAGATAGTGTGGCCATTGGTGCGTTTGCAGCAATGCAACGGGGGATTTTGGTGTCGTGCTCGGCAGGGAATGCAGGGCCTACTGCCTTTAGCTTGTCGAATGTAGCACCGTGGATTACTACCGTGGGGGCTGGTACATTGGATCGGGACTTCCCGGCTGTTGCTAGCCTTAGTAATGGGAAGAAATACTTTGGAGTTTCGCTCTTCCGTGGTGCATCCTTGCCTAAAAGCATGGTTCCAATTGTCTATGCAGGTACATTATTTTGCTAACCATCATAATTTATTAAATACTTGGTACTTATCTTCAAAATGTAGCTTATTCCATACATTTTATCTTACATGAGAACTAATATGGAGTAGAGTTGTATGACGTGGATTCGGCTAGCTGAAGATTTGAAAAATACAGTTCAAGTATGAATATTTGAATACATGATTTTGATTAGGCAAGATATGAACACAAAACTTAATACTAAGACTAATAGATAAAATTATACTCCTGTCTATGATATAAGATTTAAAGATATACTCCGTAAGTAATTGCCACAAACCTGCCTCTTTATTGAAGCGTCCTTGCTAGCTTGTAATATATCCGTTTTAGTACTAAGTTTTCATTACATTGATATGATGACCATTTAACTAGTGATGCTAAACACCAAAAAAAGTAGTGATGCTAAAGATTATTATTTTGATTTTCCCCACATTGCTCAACCTCTCCTCATTTATAGAGCTGATTACTTTTGGGCTACTCACGACAATGTTCTCAACTAACTTGAATTTTGATTGATATATTATACATTTTCCATGATTGTGGTAATATTTTACCATGGCACAATATAGACCAGAAATTTAGGTGATATGCAATCTACCATTAGTTTTGAGGGTGAATGTCAAGTATCTGACATGACAAGAAAATTTATTTTCAAGCCTTTGTTTCCACACTACTAGTGGTTAAGTAATTGAATAGATTTTAGTTTTGAGCAAAACCAAAAATTTACTATGGAGTACAATATTAGTTAGAAGCTGCAACTAAATTCAAAGAAAAGTAGGTAAACTGCAATACTGTTAACAATTCAGAATCCTGTGATCAAGATTTTTTTATTCATTTTTTATTATTTATTTTATATGCTCCCGAACGGATTACCCCATAATCATTTTTGGACTAAGACTTTGTTGTTGTTGTTGCTCTATGAACGCATTACGGGGTGTAAGGTGCTACACAAAAATATGGAGTAGGACAGTTTTGGGAACATCTAGGACTCTGGAAGGGAAGTTTAGTTACCGAATAGCTCTCTCTATGGTTTTTGTTTCCCTATAGCATATGGCCTTTGTTGGGATTCCATTGTCACATTATCGGTTCAAATTTAGACAAAGTAACTAATTTATTAGACCCTACAAGGACTGCATCACAAGTGTTTTGAATAACATGATTTCTGCTTTCAAATTTACCTGTGACTCTTGTCAGTATAGTCAACAAATGTATGCTAGCTAGAACAATGTGATAATTTGGATGTTCATTGCGTCTACACATTAATAATACAAAGAATGACAGGCCAACAATTTGCAGCCAATAAGATTTTAATGCCAATTCATATTGTTATTCATGACGTTGCAATTATAATTACAAAATTGTAACTGATGATGGGCACAATGTGAACTCTGATACTATTGCAGGAAATGCGAGCAAAAGCGGCAGTTTATGTATGACTGGATCATTAATTCCGGAGAAGGTGAAAGATAAGATTGTCTTGTGTGATCGTGGGGTGAATGCGAGGGTACAGAAGGGTGCGGTGGTCAAAGCAGCTGGTGGTATTGGTATGATTTTAGCGAATACCGAGGCAAATGGGGAGGAGTTAGTTGCTGATGCACATTTATTGCCAGCCACAACGGTGGGCCAGAAGAATGGAGATGCAATAAGGGACTATGTGATCTCAGACTTGAATGCGACTGCCACCATCCTTTTCGAGGGAACGAAAGTTGGGGTGCAACCGTCCCCTGTGGTGGCGGCCTTTAGTTCCCGTGGTCCTAATGGGATCACCCCTGAAATTTTGAAGCCTGATATGATCGCACCAGGTGTCAATATCTTAGCTGGGTGGACAGGGGCTGTGGGGCCCACCGGAGAGGCTTCTGACTCGAGGCGAGTTGAGTTTAACATTATCTCAGGGACATCGATGTCTTGCCCTCATGTAAGCGGCCTTGCAGGGTTTTTGAAGGGAGTGCACCCTGATTGGAGCCCTGCAGCCATTAAATCTGCTTTGATGACTACAGCTTATGTTACCTACAAAAACGGGCAGATACTGCAGGATGTTGCTACTGGGAAGCCGTCCACACCACTGGATCATGGGGCTGGACACGTCGATCCTGTATCTGCCCTGAATCCTGGTCTCGTGTATGATCTCACAGTCGACGATTACTTGGGTTTTCTTTGTGCATTGAAGTACACCCCATCACAAATAAACTTAGTTGCTAGGAGAAGTTTCACCTGTGACAGTGCTAAGACTTACAGCATATCAGATTTCAATTACCCTTCATTTGCAGTCTCCTTTAAAACAGGCCCAACAACTCACGCAGCCGGAAGTCCAAGCAGTGGACCCACCGTGGTGAAGCACACACGAACCTTGACCAATGTTGGCCCTCCCGGCTCATATCAGGTTACCGTTACTTCACAGGCACCAGAGGTTAAGATATCAGTGGAGCCAGAAATTCTGAGCTTCAGTAAGATGAATGATAAGAAATCATACACTGTAACTTTTTCTGCCGGATCAATGCCTTCAGATACAATGAGATTTTCTAGGATTGATTGGGCGGATGGTAAGCATGTAGTTGCTAGCCCGATTGCATTTAGCTGGTCGTGATAATAAAGCTTCTTACAACGAAAGGAAAATGCAGTTGGCCTTGGTGATTTCAGGTTAAGTCAATGCTCACTATGTTCGAGTATAGTACGTAGAGATTTATAATGTTTGCTTCTCAGGAATATGTGCAACAAGTAGCATCACATTACCACGGAATTGAACAGTCAGTTAACATTCAGGTGGTGCTGCCTCCGAAATTCGGGTATGAGGCCATGGTTAGAGACCTACCAAAGCCCTGAGATTAAGGCTCCCCCATTAGTCTATTAGTCTATTATTTTACTTTGAAAAAAAAGACATTTGAATTGTTGTGCCACTGAAGAGTGGAAAAAAAAATCATGTACTGTTCTTCAAGATAAGAACAGGACAAAATAATCATGTACTTGCATCCAATGTTCTATTGTTCAATGATTTTTATCCAAAGAGAAATTATTAATCAAGAGTTCATTTTTACAGGGTGGCAGCTTTGGCTTTTTTGATAATGCATTTTTGTACTTGGGGTTATGCAGTGGTAGTTGAATCCAGCATCTCACACTATCCTTATCGCTCAATTATTATAATCCTTCCAAGTATAATTGACAATCTCCAATATTTTTGTGTCTTCACACTACACAAGTTTGGCGTATTCATTTAAATCCTCTTTTTGCTCCTTTTTTTTTTCTTATTGCTTTTTTAATTTTCATTTTTATTATCAACATTTAAATATTCCATTATTTACAACAATTAAAAGGAAAAAAAAACTCCTTTATTTTTACTAGTCCATAGTAAAAAGAAATACACCGGATTAAGGGCTTGTTCTCTTACGTTGAAGTTCAGTTCAGTTCAGCTCAGTTCAGTTCAGTTCAGTTCAGCTCCTAGTTTCCTTCTCTTATAAAATATTCATTTCATTTCAGTTCAGTTCAGTTCAGCCTTTAATTTCCTTCTCTTATAAAATATTCAGTTCAGCTCAGCTCAGCTCAGCTCAGTTCAATTCAGTTGTGTTCAGTCAATGAGAACATGCCCTATGCCCTAAATGGTTAGGATTCCTACCCTTAATAGCTAGACATACTTATTTAGAGTTGTAACTTTGAGTTTGTTACTAATCTGATAATTATAGTTCTTATACCAACATTCACATGTATCCACAAGCTTAAGTAGTTTACTAGATTACAACCATGATCAATAAGCTTATCAAAGACTTGTACTTTTAAATAACTACTTTAAATGTTGAGTAGTACTTAACTAAAGCCACAACTATGTCATTATCACTCATATGAAGGCTATTGTTTGTAATACCTATACGTATACGAAATAGTAGAAATACTCCGTAGTGATTATAGATAAATAAGATAATGTATTGTTTTTCAGCTCAAAAAGAGGGAATCAATTCTATTAAGATTTCAGGGCCGCACATTTTGAGCTTCACTGAAGGCCCAAAAGGCCTAATGTTGCAGATAGCAACTGACCAGCCCTTTCCTTTCATCTATCAATGTCATCTTTCTTCAGTTCCATGATGGACTGATGCTGAGAGTGAAGGATTGATTAGAGCTTTCCTTCCAATTTTACGCGGTTATCCCTTCAAATTTACAGTCGGAGAATACTTAAATTATGTCCTTAGTATTATCCGCGAAGTATTTCTTTTCACAATTCAACATTATTAACAATCTCAAACGTATTCAATTTACATGATCCAAAACTTTTATAACTCAGATTAGTTAGTAGATGTACTTATTTAAGTTGAATTTGGACTTTTTATTTGATATATAGAATTGTAGATCATTTAAATTTATGCACACATCACCAGATTATTCAATATACGTTGAAGAAATTACTGAACCAATACTCATAAAATTCCTTATCTATACGTGTCTAGAGGAGCCATGGTCTTGAAACACGGGAAATAGAGATATAGTTCTGAAAATCGAAACAATTGCTGGAAGCACTAGATGAAAACCATGCAAAATGCACTGAAATCTTTATGTAAAAACTTGACACGTATTTACATAACATAAAGGTGGTGCAGTATTACATAAATTGAGGTATATCAACAAAACTATAAAATCTGATCCTTTAATTAGAAATAACAATACAAAAACTAAAGAAACTACGTACACCAAAGAAGTAATTAAGTGTGAAAAAGTTTAGAGATGGAGAAAGACAGCAGCACCCCAAAAACTGAAGACAAGAAACAATCAGAGGAAGCAAAGAAGTTAGAGGGTTTGCCAACTGAGACTAGTCCTTATGTGCAATACACAGACTTGGAAGACTACAAGCAACAAGGCTATGGTACCGAGGGCCACAAGGATGTAACGCCCGGCCGTGGCGCTGGCGGGACCGATGCACCCACCCCTTCGGGTGGTGCACCTGCTGCCTCAGCCACGGATGTTATTAACCAACAAGGTGTTCCATGAATAATGCCAAATTGGTTTTGGTTTTATGTTAATTTGTGTCCTAATTAAAAAAAAAAAAAAACGCTGTTCTATTATTCTATAGTGTTGCGCTTCTTGTATTTTCTGATGAAATATTTATTGAGTTTTATATAAACGTGCTTTTAATAAGGTGTATTTCCCATTTGATGGCCCAAGCAATACAATTTATATTTACGGGCCGAGAAATCTAGCCTTGTATTTAGGCCTGATCTAACATTTGAAATACGTTATTCCTCTATAAATTGCTGCTTGCACATTGAAAATTCACACTCTAGTCTCTTTGTCTAGACTCAATTTCAAGCTAAACTTGGTGAATAAACTCTAAACATAGATGATTTGTGATATATAGCCCCAATTTAGTACTGAAGCATGGATGATTTGTGATATATAATCTTACAATGAAAGTAAAACTTTATCATCTTTTATTCAAAAAGAAAAAATTTGAGCAATGATTAATATATTGTAATGCAATGATAGTGATATCTCTATCTTAATTTCAAATGTACATATGCCCACTTTCCTAATGACCACCTTGAGAAAAGGAACACTTATGTTTCAACAAAATTGAAATTTGATAGTATAAAAATATGGGTAATGATATATGTTGTCTTTTGGCTATATATAAGTATTTAATATACTTTTTAAAATGGAATTAAGCTGACTCTGTGCAATTAATGTTACTTTATCCTTAATATTTTCTTTTTTAGCTTCTTTGTCATAGATAATTCATTTTATTTATTTTTTAAAATCCATAATAGTATGTCTAAATAATTTAGCAACTATGCATGGTACGTTGGTACATGCAATCTTAGCTTATAACATCAAATACAAGTTATAAAACCTTTTGTGATAAATCCCCAAGATGAATGCAAGTATAAGTACTCCATAAATTTTATTTCCCTAAGATCGAATAAAGATAGGAAAGAAAAAGGTTGACGAAGAAAGGACATAAGAACAGTAGTACATTCCTTTCCCTATCCGTGGGGCAAAGGCGTGCAGCAAGAAAAGAAAAAGGCGAAGCGAACCCCATGCCATTACTCACAAGCCGTCCATGAAAGCTTAGCTTGTGCCTTACTGCCTTATTAGTTATTAGCTTGTATCATAATAATATCAACCAATAACCACAATTTTAAGACAAAATATCACACATATACAGCTTACTAAATTACTAGTAGTTGCATGCACTGGACCATCCCTCTCACGTCACGTTTTTATTTATTTATTTATTTTTTTTTTTATATTTGTTTTGTGCAATCGCATCACATCTTTATTACTGGTCACCCTAATTAATTTAGGTTCAATTTGGTCCTCTTATATCTACCTTTTTATATTATTGAGGCATTCAATTAATTAGTTAGCTTCTACATTATTCTCTTAGATTCTGATAGCTATATGTAGCGATTATGAATTGATGTTGTTTCGGTTGAAAACAATGGGACCTTGCCGAAGGTCCGCTGAAATGGAGAAGACTGGATTCGGTCCAAGTTGTGTTGGGCCGAAGGTTTCCTGCGCAGTGAACACACGTAAACTAGCCTCGGGGGTGTTTCCGAGGAAGGCCCCTCCGATGCTAAAGTCAGTACAATGTATCTAAGGAAGACACTATGCAAGAGAGTTTGTAGCTTGAGGCTTTTGTGGAATATTTCTGAATGCAAGAATGAGCATATGAATCTGAACGTGAATGTATGAATGTGTCAATATGATGGCTTTTATACCTCATCATACATGGTGAGGTTGGGCCTTAGCCCAATTGGCATGCTTTGTAGGCTGACTTTTGACTTTTGTGCAATTGGAGAGTTGAACCTTGACCTTGGGCTTTTAATTGGATCATTTAGTGCTTAGGCCCAATTTTGACTAAATTGGACCCAAACAACTTGCCCCCCAGACCCGATTTTGAAGGATGACGGGTCGGGTTTGATTTAATTCAGAAAAGGAGGGAAGTAAATGATTTAATTGATCCAAAAATTTGAATTTAAACCGTAATTAATGAGATAACAACGGTTAATGATTTGCGGAAGTTGGACGGATAATGGGCAGTTTAATCACAAGACATGTGTTTAATGGTTACTTAGTGGGTATTTAAGAGAAATTAAAGCACAGACTCTTCGTATCCCATACCTGGAGATATAAACAGAGGCGCGTCATTCTCCTCACTTATTCACCAACACAAACCCAGAATTCCTCGAGAGAGAAACCAAGAACCCGCATCAAAACTTCGCAAATTCCCCGAGCATTGAGCTTAGAAACTGAGACTTGCCACTACGAACTCGTAAATCGGCAACTTTCGCTTCAGATTAAGGTAAATTCCTTTGATTTCAGTTTATTTTTCTTCGAATTCGAACTCCTTCCCCTTTTCTTTCGACTTTTCTCTTCGAAATAATCCATGGCAAGAGGAGTTAGAGGTAGAGCCCGTGCTCCAAGAAGAGCAAGGCCGATTCCCGATCCTAGGAACAGGATTGGGACCTGGAATGGTCAAAGGCCGGAGTCTGACCCTGCTGAAGGGATTAGGGCGACTCCCCTTTCCTCGGCTCCTCCTCAAAGAACGGATGAGCCGAGCGCTTCTGGACGGGATGATGAAGTTCCCGCTGTCCTTTGGGATATCCTCCCTGGGTTTTCAGAGTGGGAGAATGCCGAAGTCGTTTCGGCCATGATAAAGAACCGCCCCTACTCATGGTGGGTAGAGAACGCCGATCAATATCGATTTGCCGAGCAAATTGAGTTGCATTACGGCATTTTTGAAGCTGATGGATATTGGTGCCGAATGCCCTCAGCATCCGATAGAATCCATCGTCCACCCCCGGGGTATGTGGGGGTGTACACGAGACAGCTTCAGTATGGGCTGAGGTTCCCTTTGGACGTTTTCGTCCGAGACTTGCTGATCCATTACAACATTTCCCTATGTCAGCTAACCCCCACCAGCATCCGAAGGGTGATGACATACTTATGGGTCTGCAAGTTCTTCAAGTACGTGCCGAACCTGCACTGCTTCAGAAAGCTCCATCGGCTAGTGCCAAATATTCAAAGTGGGCACGGAAGCCATGGTTCTGGGTGGTATCGGATTGAGTCCCGGCCCCAATACTTGACCATGTGGCCAAATGACTCTTCAGACAAGGACTGGAGAGGTCAATGGATTTGGGTTAGGGCACCCACAGATCCGGGCCACCCTTGCGTCTTCAGCGCTCCCCGGTACTTAGCTGAGCCTGATCCCGAAATGGGAAGTCTAGGTCCCCCCGCAGATAACGGGGCGGATCCGAACCTGGATCAGCAACATATCTTCGGCAAGCTGCCGAACCCGGGGGGAAGTGGTCGAATGCAGCATATCCCGGAGACTTGGCTCCCCGATACGCATTACGTTTTCCAAGAGAACATGCTAGCAGCTGTTGGCCTCAGCCGAAAGTTTAAGGATGGTAAGCTTCTTCGGCTGGGGCCGAGGCTTTTTAACTACCTCTTTTTCTTCTCTCGCTTTGCTTTTTTTATGCTGTGCCGACATATCTGAGCTAAACTTTTTCCCTTTCCTTTTTTCAGAGCGGGACGAGACCAACGTTGGTATTAACTACGCTCGTCTTGGTGTTAACCGAGAGCGAGTTGTAACTGAACGGGCCCCGTCTATCACTGAGCCGAGGCATAGGGAAGTTCATCTGGATTCTTCCCACTTCCAAATTGAGGCTGTTGCTCTGTATCAGAGGCAGAAGCCTTGGTGGAAGAAGAGAGACCCTTGGTTTTAGCTGCTGAACGAAGAAGCTGAAGCTGCCCGCACAGCCGAAGAGGTTGCACGGGTACTTGAGGCTTGCGAAGGAGGAGAAGGGTCCTCCAGAGCTGCTGAAGCCGAAGCTGCAGCTAGAGCAGCTGAAGAAGACGAGGCTTTGCTGAAGACCTCGGTGAGCTTTCAGACAACTTTTTCTTTTTTCTTTTCTTTTTTCTTTTTTCTTTTCTTTTTTCTCTTTTCTTTTTTTACTCACATTCTTCTTCCCCCCTGTCTGTTACAGTCTGAAGAGAGTAACAGACACAGAGAAGGCAAAGCTCCTGTTCGTCCCGAAGACCAAATACAAGAGTCTTCAGACTCAGATATGGACGAGCAGCCCCTTCTGAAAAGGCGCCGAAGGATGGCCATCATCGGCCCTCATGACTTTCAGCAGAGGCCGATGACCATCGGCGTCGCAATAAGGGAACCTGAGGAAGGCAATGGATCGCCGAGGGTTCCCCAGCCAACACCCCAATCTCCTCAAAAGACCCCTCCGCCACCTCCTGAGATGGAGGTGGATCAGAGAACTCCCGAACCTAAGGGAGGGGTCCAAGAAGAAATGAAGAAGAGTGCTGATGAGCACGAAAATAAGGATGCCGTGATGTCCAGCGCTGAGGGCTTCACGGCAGACATCGCAAGAGAGGTTGAGGCTTTCGTCCTCACCCCTGAAGAAGAGGAGGTCATAGTAATTGACTCCTCTGAGAAGGATGATGCTGAGACAACCAAAGCTAATCAAGCTCCATCGTCATCCTTCCCTTCTTTCCAGACTCTGCATTCTGGAGAAATGGGTTTCTCGGCCCCCCGAATTCCAATCCCAGATCACATCTGGGACCTCATATGGGGTCAAAACCGAGAAGGAGCTGCAGCCTACTTCGGCAATTTTGCTGGCATGTCCGAAGTAGACAGGGCAAGGATCTGGTCGCTGAAGGCCACTGCTGGGATGGGCGAATCCAGCAGATCAGTTCCTGACCCAGCCAGGTCTAACCAACTGCTGATGATGCAGGTAATTTTCCTTCATTTCCTCCGAAATTCAGCTCTTTATATATATATATATTTTTTTTTTTTTATTTATTTTTGTCTTCCTGTTTTCAGTTCGTGCACAATCAGACTCTCACTGTAGAGCTGATAGATACCCTACAAGATAGGGTAGACGCTGCTGTGCACGAAAAGAAGGTGGCTGAAGAGGAAGTTAAGCTTGCTAAGCTGAAGCAAGCAGCAGCTGAAGAGAAGCAGCAGGAGGTTGAGGAGTACGGGAAAAAAGCTGCCGAAGCCCTGAAAACCTTCTGCGATGCTATGGAGAAGGAAGTTTTTCCCCCACTGATGGAAGGGGAAAAATTCCTCCAGGAGCATATGGGAGTGGACGTCTCCAAATTCAAGGCTGCTGTTGAGAGCCGAATTCAAGAAGGAACTGCTGCACAAGCTGAAGTGCAGCAGCGTCTAGAGGCTCTTGAAGCCAGCCGAATGGCTGCTGAAGAGTTGCTCCTGGCCAAAGACGTCCAACTCTCAGAGGCTGCTGCTGCTGCTGAAGCCCAAAGAGCTAAATTCCAAGAGGCTGAGGATCAATTGCTGATCCAGAAAGTTGAAGTGGCCCAGGCTCAGACAAAGGCTTTCCAAATTCAGCAAGAGCTGAATGAGCTGAAAGGTTCCTCCTCCCAAGTCGCTGATGAGCTGAAGAAATCCAAGGAAGACTTGGAGGAGACCCAGAAGAAGCTGGCTGATGCTGAGGCTTTACTCAAAGTCCGTGTTTATACCCAAGAGGAATATGAGATGGGTTTCAGAAACGGATTCCGAGTATGCCGAAGAGTCTGCCTTCATGCTGAGCCGAAGCTGGACTGGTCTAAATGTGCTGAGTGGGTCCAGAATCCCGAAGACCCTCACATGAAGTATGCAACTCCAGCCGAAGCTGAAATTCTTAAGGCTGAGGAAGCCGAAGAGGAAGCTGAAAGACTGGAGTTGGAAGCTGAGCAGAGGGAAAGGGAGGCTCGGCAAAGTGCAAAGCCCGCTTCTTCTGCTGCTGGGGCTGAGGCCACCATGGGGCTCAACGCTGATCAGTCTGATCCTCAGGCTGAAGCATAGGAACTCGGGCAGTCGTCTTCAGAATCTTGCGGTTCATCATGTGCTTAACTTTAGACTTGCCGCTTTCTGAGTTTTTTGCCTTGTTTTTTGCTTCAGCTTGCCTTGTCGTACAGCAGTTTTATTTTTTTTGCTTATGTACGTATTTCGGCAGCTGTTATTTTCCGCTTGTGGGCGGCTGCCGATACTGAATTATTGAACTTGTAGCTCAATTTTTGAGCATGAAATATTAATCTAATGCTCTTTTCTTCAGTTGCTTTATTTTGATGCTCTTTTCTTAAGTTGCTTTATTTTGATGCTCTTCTCTTCAACTCTGCCGAACATAGTTGCACTGAGTGCTTCTTGCCCCCCCAGAAATTGAAGTATGACTTCAGTTGAATAAGCAATTTCTGCACTTCTTCAAAATGGGTATCCGAAACACAGGGCCAACTGAAGACAATGCTGCTGGGATACAAGTCTTACTGAAGATTGACTGTCTGAAAGTTGGATATCCGAAACACAGGGCCAACTGAAGGCAATGCTTGGGATATTAGCTTTCTGGGACTAACCTCTTTAGAACAAGTCTTACTGAAGTTTGACTTCAGCTGAAAGACCAGCGTTCTTAAAGAAGACGCATATCCGAAACACAGGGACAACTGAAGGCAATGTTTCGAATAATGGCTTTCTGGGATACAAGGCTCAGTTAAGGCAATATCCCAGAATTGTCCATGGACTAATGTCTTTGGAGAACAGGTCTTACTGAAGTTTGACTTCAGCTGAAAGACCAGTGTTCTTTAAAAAGACGAGTTTTGTAAGCCATCTGAAACCCAGTTACCCGAAGGCGAAGGTTTCAGACGAGGCTGATTTAAAAATTTTCAACTGTTGCTGTTATCCTTGATTTTCTGTCTATCTTTGAAAAATGGATACCCGAAACACAGGGCCAACTTAAGGCAATGTTTCGGATAATGGCTCTCTGGGATACAAGGCTCAGTTAAGGCAATATCCCAGATTTGTCCATGGACTCATGTCTTTGGAGAACAAGTCTTACTGAAGTTTGACTTCAGCTGAAAGACCGGTGTTCTTTAAAAAGACGAGTTTTGTCAGCAATCTGAAGCCCAGTTACCCGAAGGCGAAGGTTTCAGACGAGGCTGAATAAAAAAACCCTTAAAGAGTAGATAGAACAAAGAAAATTTTGAAAGGATAAATTGTAAATATTTATATAAATGGCGGCTCCAAGGCCTTTCATTAGTTCAAAATGTACTTACAAAGATTGTTCTGCCCCGAAGGGTTTACACATGATATTTTTTCAGTACATCAGCGTTCCAGTGATTTTTCAACTCAGTTCCATCCAACTGCCGAAGTCGGTATGTCCCTGGCTGAAGCTCATCATAAATTTCATAAGGTCCCTCCCATGTAGCTGAGAGTTTCCCATGGATTCGGCCTTTCTGAACTGCAGCAGCATTCCGAAGGACAAGATCTCCAATTTTGAGAGGCCTTGCATGGACCCTTCGGTTGTAAAATTTGCTGACTCTCTGCTTATAGGCCGCCATTTTATCTCGAGCTGAGTCTCTTACTTCGTCGAGGAAATCGAGAGATTCCCTCATCAGTCGCTCATTCTCACCCGAGAAATGGTGCACTCGAAGGCTCTCCGAGCCAATTTCCACTGGAAGGACGGCTTCGGCACCATACACCAGTTCAAAAGGTGAGTGGCCCGTTGCCTCTTTTTCAGTTGTCCGAAGGGACCAAAGGGTTCCAGGGAGCTCCTCTAGCCATTTGGACTTTTGATCTTCCACCCTCTTCTTGAGGGCACTTAAGATCTGTTTATTTGCTGCTTCGGCTTGTCCGTTACTCTGCGGGTGGCATACTGCTGAATATGCCAGTTTTATGCCGAACTGATCTGTATATCGCTTCAACGGTAAGTTGTCAAATTGCCTCCCATGATCGAAGACAAATACTCTCGGGATGCCAAAGCGAGTGATGATATTCTGCCAGATAAATTTTCTGACAGTTTGCTCTGTAATGTTCGAGGCTGCTTCGGCCTCGATCCATTTACTGAAGTAGTCGACACCAACTATCAGCCATTTTTTCTGGTACACAGCCTCTGGAAATGGTCCCAATATATCCAGTCCCCATTGGGCAAACGGGAGTGGATTAAGGATCAGCTGAAGATCCCTTGCTGGCTGATGGATAACTGGAGCATATTTTTGACATTTTTCGCATTTCCGAACCAGCTCCTTAGCATCTGCGATCATGGTGGGCCAGTAATATCCGGCCCTCAATGCCTTGTGGGCTAAGGTTCTTCCCCCAATGTGGTTCCCACAGATGCCGAGGTGAATCTCCCGTAGGATATAATCTGCATCTGTTGGTCCCACGCATTTCAGCAATGGGGCTGAGAAGGACTTTTTCAGAAGTTCCCCCTGAAGACAATGAACCTAGAGCTGGTTCTCTTCATTTTGGAGGCCAAAGCTTTATCCTCAGGAGTTTCTCCCCGAAGCTTGAAAGCTAAGATGGGTTCCATCCAACTAGGCTCTGGGTCAGCGCAGCACACTTCAGGTGCTTCGTCGACACTTCTCTCTCGACGCACTTCTACATATACAGACCTGTTCAGCTCGGTAAAAGATGAACTAGCAAGTTTGGAGAGTGCATCGGCTTGAGTATTCTGACCCCTTGGGATCAGCTGAACCTCAAAAGTTTTCAGCTCTGCAATGACTGATTTGATCTTGGCAAGATAAGCTATCATGGAGGGCTCTTTGGCCTCATAGCTGCCACTGATCTGATATGCAACTAGCTGGGAGTCTGTTTTTAAGCAGACATGATCGGCTTCCAAGGAGATGCATAATTGTAGGCCGGCGATTGCTGCCTCATATTCGGCTTCATTGTTCGAGGCCTTAAAAGAAAATTTTAGTGCATACTCAAAGGATTTGCCTTCGGGAGAAGTTATCACTACTCCTGCCCCCGAACCGTTTTCGGTGGAAGACCCATCCGTAAACACGGTCCAGACTTTCTTTTCACTGTCCAGCACTTCTTGGTATGAGCATTCGGCCAAGAAATCCGCCAGGGCTTGAGCCTTAATGGCAGCCCTCGGACGGTAGCTGATGCTGAATTCGGTGAGCTCAAAAGCCCACTTGGCTAGCCTACCGGATTTTTCAACCTTGCCGAGAACTTTTTCCAACGGCTGATCAATTAAGACCACTATCTGATGGCAATCAAAATAGGGCCTCAGCTTCCGAGCAGCTACTACTACCGCGAAAGCAACTTTCTCGAGTAGAGGATAGCGGGTCTCGGCATCTGTCAGTGTATGACTGACGAAATAGATCGGTTGTTGACTCTTACTCTCTTCCCTCAGCAATACTGCGCTGATGGTGGCCGGGCTAACGGCCACATACAGGTATAGAGTTTCTCCTTCAGCTGGGCTAGCCAGCGTTGGGAGTTGAGCCAGATGCTCCCGAAGCTGTTGAAAGGCATCTTTTTGCTCTTCCTCCCAAACAAGCTCTTTAGTTTTCGGGAGTTTCAGGGCTTTGAAGAAGGGTAACCCCTTATCCGAAGCTCTGGAAATGAACCTCGAGAGGGCTGCCATTCTTCCGGTGAGCCGCTGAACATCCCGCTTCGTTTTCGGCTCAGGAAGGTCGAGCGCCGCTTTGACTTTAGAGGGATTGGCATCAATCCCCCTTTTGCTGACCATGAAACCCAGGAATTTCCCTGACTTCACGCCGAAGACACACTTCTTCGGATTCAGCTTCATTTGATGCTTTCTCAAGGTGGCGAAAGTTTCAGCCAGGTCCTTTACATGGTCCTCTAGTTTTCTGCTTTTGACGATCGAATCGTCAACATAGACTTCCATGTTTCGGCCCTTTTGATCGGCGAAAACTTGATCCACCAGCCTTTGATAGGTTGCCCCCGCATTTTTCAATCCGAAGGGCATCATTTTGTAATTATACACCCCAGCGTTCGTGACGAATGCTGTCTTGGCTCGATCGTCGGGGTGCATAAAGATCTGATGATACCCCGAGAATGCGTCCATGAAACTAAGCAAGGCATGGCCACTTGTCGAATCGACTAGCTGATCGATTCTCGGCAAGGGATAGAAATCCTTTGGACAAGCCTTATTTAGGTCCGTGAAGTCAACGCACATCCTCCAGGTACCATTGGGCTTCTGAACCATCACCACATTTGCCAGCCATTCCGGATATTGGCAAGGTTCAATGAACCCTGCCTCCAATAATTTTTTGACTTCGGCTGCGATGTCTCGGTTCTTATTGGCGGAGTAATTCCGCTTCTTTTGCTTAACTGGTCGACACGTTGGGTCAACATTAAGCTTATGGGAGATGAGGTCTGAACTTATCCCGGGCATATCAGCTGCCGAGAAAGCAAACACATCTCTGTTATCCCGAAGGAGCTGAATAAGTTCACAACGGGTGTTAGGATCAAGGTCCATCCCGATTGTTACACATTTCTCAGCATCTCCTTCGGCCAACTCAACTGTTTCAGTCTGTTGGTCCATGTCCATTGCCGATGGACTGGACTCTTCAGAATCTGGTCTGCTGCCAATGTCAGCAGGTGTCCCAGTCTTTGTGTTCTTCGGCTTGCTCTCTGAGTCTTGCGGCTCAGCTGAAGAGTCAACCTTTTCCCTTTCGGGACCTTTTTCTCTGGGCACGGATCCTTGGGCCGAAGCACTTAGGCCTTTCGGCTTTTTTGTGCTTGGCTCTCTTTCTTTTTCTTTCTCCTCCTCATCCTTGTCGTCATCTGGGCGACTACTGGATGGCTTGAGGTAGTTGCACCTTCGGGCGTCCTTTTGGTTGCCCTGTATCCTTTCGGGGAAGCCGGCGTCTGAGACGTAAATCATCAGCTGATGATAAGTTGAGACGACCCCTTGGATCTCGTGAATTATGGGTCTCCCCAAAATCACGTTGTACACTGAAGGAGCGTCGATGACCAAAAACTTAATCATGACGTTCCGGGCTGCCTCATCGCAACCGATGGTGACAGGAAGTGTCACCTTCCCATCTGGATAAGTTGAAGCCCCATTGAACCCGGATACCGGATAGGGTACCGGCGTAAGGTGCTTGGGCTTCAGCTTAATTTGATTGTAGGCCTTTCGGAACAGAATGTTTGCTCCGCTGCCACCGTCAACAAGGACCTTACTGACGTCGTGGTTGGCCACCGTGGCGATGATCACCAACGGATCCTCGTGAGGGAACGTAATCCCCCGGCAGTCGGCGGCTGTGAACGTCATGTTCGGCACCGGCGACTGGGGAGATTGAATGTCAGCGTTGTTCACCTGGTGAGTCAAAGCTCTAAGGTGACGCTTGTGCTCCCTCCGAGAGTATATTCCTCCCGAGATAACATTGATCGGAGGGAATTTCCCCTCCGGTTTTTTACTGTTTTTCCGGGGGAAATCAAGGTCCTGCCGAGGGTCCTTTGCTGGCCTCTCGGATTCTTTTTTCTCGCGGTGATCCGCGATGTATTTTTTTAAGTATCCCTTCCGGACCATGTCCTCTATCTGGTCCTTCAGCTGGATACACTCCTCAGTGTTGTGGCCCGAAGACTCGTGGAACTCACACCACTGATTTTTATTTTTTCGCTGATACCACTCTGGGAGTGGTCTCGGCTTTCGGTAACTCTGCTCCTCCTTCGTCACACTGTAAATTTTGGCGCGTGGAAGAGAGAGCGGAGTGTAGGACTCGTATCTGCCTGTGTATGAGGCAAACCTGTCCTTCTTTAGGTCATTGGCCAAAGATGGCTCCGGAGCCTTTGATTTTCCCTTTGCCTTATGGCCTTGGCCTTCAGACAAGGGTATTTGCCTCTGTTTCCCTCCCCCGGATTGAGGTTGGGTTTTTGCTTTATTCCATTCTTCGGCTCGGATGAACTTATCCGAAGCACTAAGAGCTTCCTCCAAGGTCTGCGGGGTATGCATGACCATGAAGTCTAGGAATTTTCCTGGCTGAAGGCCATTCTGCATTGCAAAAACAGCTAACCCCTGGTCCAGCTGGGAGACGCTTGATGACTCGTTACTGAAACGGGTCAGGTAGTCTCGGAGGCTTTCGGTTTCCCCCTGTTGCAGACTCATGAGCTCTGCGGTAGTCTTCTCTCGGCGGTTTGCCGTGGAAAACTTGCTCCTGAACTTGGAGGACAGATCATCCCAACCTGTTATGGAGCCTTGCCTTACTCCCTTGGAGATCCACGCTTGCGCGACCCCCTTGAGAGTGGTTGGGAAATATTTGCACCAAGTCGCCTCGGATCTGGGGCAAAGATGCATATGAGTCTCATACGAGGCCACGTGGTCCTTCGGATCCGTGGTCCCGTCATATGTGATATGCGACGGTATTTTAACCGTGGGTACGCGCTCTTCCAGTATCCATTGCTCGAATGGTGAACTAGCGGGTAGCATAACGGCCTTGCCCTTGTTCCTGGCCGAAGGGACCGCGCTCCGCCCTCTTAGAGAGGTAGGAGTGGTTTTCGTCCCTGGCTGGGAAGTCTGGGCCTCGGCTGCAGGGAACGAGAGGCGACTACGCACGCTCGGTTCCTGGCCACCGAGTCGGTCAAGGACGCTTCTGCGAACAGTCTCAGGTTCTCGGCGAGTAGATTCTGGCCGAGAAGCTGAGCTGCTGCTCTTATGCGCTTCTGGTCTTGAGGATGAGGATCCTTTAAATACTTGAGGGTTCTTTTTCCTCTGTTTTTCATTTTTCCAAGAATCCTCCTCCCACTCTTCCAGTTCCCGGAAGGAAGGAAGCTTCCCACCGTCATGGTCTAACTTCCTCCGCTGATGCCGGGTATGCGGAGGAGTTCGATCACGAGGCGGTGGCATATTCTGTGCCCTCATTGCCTCCATGAGTACTGCCAGCGCTCTTGCCACCTCTTCCGAACTGGGCCCCGTCAAAGGGGTCCTCGGCCGAGTGTGGGAATGAGGCCGTGCAGCCGATGGTTGGCTTTGGGACACTGAATACGTCCTATGATCAGACTGACCCCTGCTAGACCGAGAGTGGTCCGGCCTATATTGAGAGTCATGCATTACAGGAGATAGGGAATCCTCCTTGTATGATCCTCCCCCCGAGCCGGCACCCTTGGGAGAGTTCCGGTCCGGCGAGGGCGATGGTGTAGGGGTTTTAGGCTTTTCGCCCGCTTCTTGACGGAGGCTTTTGCTCTTGCGGTTCTTAGCCATGGCTGCTAAGATAATTGCAAGATGATCTTGGTTAGGAATTTGGCTTAAAGATTTTTGAAAGTCTTCCCCACAGACGACGCCAAATTGTTTCGGTTGAAAACAATGGGACCTTGCCGAAGGTCCGCTGAAATGGAGAAGACTGGATTCGGTCCAAGTTGTGTTGGGCCGAAGGTTTCCTGCGCAGTGAACACACGTAAACTAGCCTCGGGGGTGTTTCCGAGGAAGGCCCCTCCGATGCTAAAGTCAGTACAATGTATCTAAGGAAGACACTATGCAAGAGAGTTTGTAGCTTGAGGCTTTTGTGGAATATTTCTGAATGCAAGAATGAGCATATGAATCTGAACGTGAATGTATGAATGTGTCAATATGATGGCTTTTATACCTCATCATACATGGTGAGGTTGGGCCTTAGCCCAATTGGCATGCTTTGTAGGCTGACTTTTGACTTTTGTGCAATTGGAGAGTTGAACCTTGACCTTGGGCTTTTAATTGGATCATTTAGTGCTTAGGCCCAATTTTGACTAAATTGGACCCAAACAGATGTCATCTTTTTTTTTTTTTTTTTTTATATTTATATTGGGGGTTAGGGTATTTTTATTATCTAACATAGAAATATTCTAACTACCATTAAATAGTATGATCTTTTAATCTATGCATGCAAGGGTGTAATTTTGTGAAGATATTCTTTATTACAGAGTGTAAATCTGATAAGGCAAAGATGAAGGGCTTGTATACAAGAAAAGTTAAATATTTAAATACCTCATCTACTAATTTGTAATGACCTTGTGAATCATCTACTAATTTGTAATGACCTTGTGAATCATACGAAAAAACAAACTTACAATAGAATGCAATTAATCAAGTTGACAGTGTTACTCTTAATTTTTTTTTAATTTTTATCGAGACTATGGATAAGTTAATGATGGATCTTTTACATTGACATGCAATTGCATAATACTCTCAAAATGTCCCCATGTGGTTGACTGGTTGAACAACAATAATTCACAAAAATGTTACCTAGAGTACAATTTTTTTATAACACCAAGTATGATACATTAGGTATACACATTTTAAACCACTATTAAAAGTTACTCGTATAATTTTTAAAAAGACGATGACATCGATCTGTAAACCGCCATATAAAGATATTAATGAATGCTACATAGTACAATCGAATTTATATGCAAGTTGCATAATCAAGTTGTTTGGTTGCGCAAGGCCCTTAAACAATCTGATCAATACTCTAATAATAGTTATTCGAGTTTGCTAGATGATTTAGATTTTAACTAGCCTTCTGGCCCGTGCAATGCACGACTTGTTCATGGAAAATTGCATTGAGAGATGAGTGAGGAAATACCAATAAATAATTATGAGTGTAATATGTAACTGAAAACATAATTAAAGAAATAAAAATTTTGGGAATTTAATTTAAAATGAGACTTAATAGAAAGAAGATGGAGGAACTAAAATCAAAGAGAGAAAATAAAAAGGTTGAATTAAAGAGGGAAGATGAAGATAAAGTGTTTAATGAAAGAGTTAAGAAGAATTGTATAATTAAAAATAAAAAATATAAAACGACATGTGGCACATTGAGTTGAAGAAGATGATAGGAAAGTGTAATAGAATGATGACATATGTGTTTTTGGTTTTCTTTTTTAAATACTAAATATAGATATAGATTATGCATGGAATTCGGTTTGACTTTAGTGCGTAATCTATGCAATACAACTAGTAAGCAAAATTACGACACTAAAGTGATCTTTTTTCTCCCTTAAAAACATCATTCCTGTGAAAGAGATATACTTGATCCGTTACTAACCAAAAAAATATTGTCTTTACTTGGTAAACCACAATCACTAATATTGTCCCCCATACCTTTTATACACGTGTCCAACTTTATTTCTTTTCAAATAATTCAAATCAAATCTGTTATACCAATATATATACGCATTCAAATTCCTGGCTCTATTAGTGGCCGGCACATTTGCCTCTGATTATTTTCGTCATTCTTCTAGAAAAAAGAATGTTTCACTGAAATTATCTTCCAATATTCTATCACCCCTATAAAAGTTTCTTCTATCCTCCCTATAAATTTTCCTTTCTTTTTATAGAAATTGAAAACATGTCATCAAACCAAAGTTTGGAAAATCGAAATTACGAAGATCATGATTGTAATGAAGAGGAAAGAGAATTGGAAGAAGCGTTATCGCTGTCTGATCTTCCAATCTGTAGTAGTACTGGGAATCAAGATGATGGTGGTGGAGTAAAAGATGAAGAGAACAAGAATGAAGAGGATGATTTGGAATTTGATTTCGATTTTGGTTCCGGTTCTCTTGTCGGGTCAAGTACAGCACCAGAAGGCGAAATGTGTGCAGCTGATGAGGTGTTCTCGGGTGGCTTGATGCTGCCTTACCGCAACTCGGTCATTTCGATGTCCGGGTTGCGGAGTGTGTCTAGGTCCGAGTCTATGGACCGTAGAACGTTTGGGTCTAGGTGCAGTAGTAGTAGAAGTAGTAGTATTAGAAGTCATTACTCTGCTACTAGTAGTAGTGGTAGTAGTAGTTGTTCTAATAACACGACAATCAGTGCCAAAACTGTTCCTTTGGTATCAAAATCGTCTAATAAGGTTGTTCAAAATCAATTCCACTCGTACCCGAGCCCAAAACCTCAAATTTTGGGCACGGGTCCGCGTTTTTCAGCCTACACAGCCTCACCCATAGGGAAAAAATCGAAAATGTGGGACGTCTTAAAGCTAGGACTAGTTCGTACCCCAGAGATTGAGCTACAAGATCTCAAGCTATGTCACCACCGTACAAACAATTTTGGTAAGACATTCACAATTCCTCGTAATAACAGTACGGGTAGCAGTAGTAGTAGCAGTAGCAATAGAGCCGGCAACAATAACAACGACCGTCCTCGAAAGTCGTGCGAATTCGTGTCGGAGATGCAAAGGAGGAAGAGTCAGTTACATGAAATCAATAACGGTGGATTCTTTAAGAGCTGCAAATGCACAATTGGGGTAATAGAACCAATTCCCACCACACCAAAGTATAATACCGTTGTTAAGAGTGGTTATTTTGGTAGTAACAAGTTTGGAAAAGGCCAAGTTTTAAATGAAGACAAGAATTCAGCACAAAAGAAACATCATCTGCTACAACAACAGCAACAACAACAGCAGCAACAACAGAGAAGAAACAACCAAATCCGACAAGAAAAGAAAGTCACGTCACATCATCATCATCATGAACATCGTACATTTGAATGGCTAAAGAATCTTTCCCATGCAAGCATCCTTAATACGAGTAATTCTTAAGTTTTAGGAAAACTCTAATTCAAGAAATTTAGATTCTTCCACGAGGTTTATTTACGCATGCCAATTTTTTTTTTTTTTTTAAATTTAATTCTTTTGCCATGTTTTTATATTTTATTTTGTAAACAGGAGATCGATGTACAATGGAGTTAACTTTTTTAATAACAGTAATTTCTTTTGGTTGTATAATTTTGTCTTTAATTTGAAATGTGTGATTAGTAATCATATCAGGAGCTCATGTTAAGGTGGGAATGATGAAGTCTATATAAAACGACTAGGTATATTTGCAAATCTTAGTTGCGATTTGGCAATATTGGCATACCACTGACCACATACATTCTTCTAAACTAGGCGCCTAGGCATGTCCATACGCACTACAATTAAGTCTACATTTTTTGTCAATTTTGTACCTAACTAAGAGGCACTTCCTCACAATATAAAACACTATTTTAGAATAGTCGTTGACTCATTGAACACAAGTACACAACTGTGTTCTAATAAAAATTGTTTTCATGAACCAAAACGATGAATTACTTTATAATAATAAAAAGTCCTAATTATTCTAATATAGATTAGCTGATAACTCGTATTGATTATAACAGTATTCAAAATTTATTTCAATAAGTCTTTACATTGATTTAAAATTCACCAATTGTCCTTCATATACATTAGGTATACATTAGGTATACACATTAATGAATGCTACATAGTACAATCAAATTTATATGCAAGTTGCATAATCAAGTTGTTTAGTTGCGCAAGGCCCTTAAACAATCTGATCAATACTCTAATAATAGTTATTCGAATTTGCTAGATGATTTAGATTTAGTTGCGCAAGGGCGCTTTTGTTGTATATTTTTTTTTACAAACTTTTGCTGTACAATTTGTTTAAATGATTACAAGCATTGTCTAAAACTATGTATCTCTTTATCATGCTAACATTATTAGCAAATAATACAAGCTAATTAAGTGTATATAGTACTTGAGCAATTATGTTTAGTACAACATAATTCCCTCAATTTATCATCAAATTTAAAATTTTTGAGCATAAATTACATTATAAATATGTATATAAATGGGTGACATACTAAAAAAGAAAAGAAAAGTAGAAGGCGTGTGCTAAAGGGAGGGATAATTTGAAACAGTGGCCTTAGAGAGGTGGTGGTGGTGGTATCATGATTAAAGTGTGAAAAGAGTTAAAAATATTTATGGATGATGCTTGCTTTTCTATGGTATATGAATAGAAAATGGTCTCTCGTGACATAGGACAGTGGTGCAAATGCTGTATAAAAAGCTAAGTAGTCACATTATTATAAAATGTTGCAACGGCGTGGATTACAAAAGCTAAAAAATCTATCAGAAACAATTATGTTTTTTTTTTTTTTTTTTTTTTTTTTTTTTTTTTTTTTGTAGTAGTATTACTTATCATGTAGTTGTGAGAATTTATACCATAGAATGAAGTTGACTTTATAAAAAATGACTAATGAGGTCGGATTCAATCATTAAAATGGTACCTTAAATGTTTATAAAAGGTGTTTGTAGAATCATCAAAATTCATAACTGGTTGTCTATAGTACCCACATAAAATCTTCATAGGATGCCTTGCTTACTACTAGCAGTTGCAAAAAGTACTTGTACTGTTGCTAGCTTCTTTGGATTTTATTATCTTTACAAGTTAAGTATAAAATTTGATTTACGGATCTTATAAGGGTTATGTTCCTTCTTTACTTTACACCTAAATTTCTTTGGATGGAAACCCTAAAAGTTTAGGATGTGAACTTAAAGGATATTTCTCACTTTAATATTGATGTTATTTTCAAAGTTTTGTAACGCTTGCTTGACTATACTAAAATAACGATAATGGTAATAAAATAATGATAAGGCTATGAGAGTCATTGATAAAATAGTACAAGTAGATACTACAATATGTAATATTACAAGATACTACGTACTAAACTTGGCTATTTTGTAAGTATTCTATCAAATTGTTGATAAACAATTAACAATAAGAACACCGTCACCATTCGAATACTTTTGCTCCACATTTATTATTTCATATTACCCATAATATTATGTTTAGACCCACACAATTTTACACCTGGCCTTGACAAACTCATGCTCTCCAACAAATAATACTTCTTATTTACATACTAGTTGGATTTGGGTAAAGCTAAAGCTGGTTATAACTTATAAGTTATAAGGTTGAATGAAATTTTTTACATATACCCAAGTGTATACCGTATATAGATTCTAGAGTTATATGCACCATTTTTTTCCCCCTAATTTAATTATACTTTACTTTCTTTTTTCTTTTTTCTTTTTTTTTTTGGAAGGAATATTTTACTCACTTTAAATCCCTATACATGCGAATAAAACTTACCCGAGGTTCTTTATTTGAAGTCAAATTTTCAAGCCATATAGGGTCCAACATAAGAATAGGCCCAGTCCATACATTTGAATATAATGGGCATAAAGCCCTGAAATAAATTGGACCTTTATCCATTCTAGAGTCCGGCCTTATAAAATTAAGCTTCAATCCCTTGAAATAGCAAAACTGGTATGCGAGAGGGAGAGAGTAAAAGATGTTCGTTCACAGTTCTGCGGAAGGAGGAATTCAGGTAATTAATGATTCGATTTCTCCTATAAAATAATTTACATTTGAATGTCTGATAAGCATTTCTTTAATTTCTGGTAAATACGAGAACTATGAATAACTTGTTCAAACTCCATTTAATGATAATAATATGAAATTTGTTTCAGTTTGAAGAATTTCTTGAACAATTGATGTCTTTTGGTATAACGCAATTTAGTTCCTCGCTAATTGTTTGTGGCTACGTGTTTCTTTTTACAAAATATACGTGAATTATGGAGAGGAAATTGCCGGACATGATCATCCTCGTATAATCGTATTCATGTTGTTTTTCGAATCTTATTGTGAGGCAAAATTGATTAAATCAGGAAGATTAATATGAAATGAAGTGAATATTTTGTGTATGTTATGAAATCTAGGAGATTGCTCGGTGATAAATTTTCTAAACCACCTCTTCTTTTATAGTTTGTGAAATGAACTTAGCAGCCTTTATACAGTTTATATTTACTCTTACATTCTGTTGAATGGTGATTATTATCCTTGCAAAATATGCCACCCTCTTTTTTGAGTGAAATTTTTTGTATCAACTCCTAACACTTTAATATCAAGTTTAGGCCTTGGATATTTAATGGTTTATGATTTCCCTCAAAAAAAAAAAAAAAAAAAAAAAAAAAGGGGTTTATCAAGGATATCTTGTTGAAATTTCACCCAAATTAGTGCATTTGGAACAGAGAAGATGGAGGAGATGAGAGATTGAGAGGATTGTGGGAATTATTTGGCTTTGAAATGAGATGGAATGTGGAATTCCCAAGTTTGCATCAGGATTTTACTTCGAAAGTAACAAGAATCACCTCAGTCTAGAGTGCTAGACCAGTTCTCCTATCTAAATGACCTCTCTTCTTTCTTGTCCAAGACAATGTGTAACTGTGTAAGGCTCAAAAAATAAAGTTGGAAAAATCAAGTCTTCTTGTGTTGGGCTTGCTGATCAGTATAGTGGTGGTGTTTGGATTGGGATTGGTTAAAGCTTCTGCCACTCGTTTCCTTTTGTCATGCTCTTATGTGTATCTGTGTTAGTTCTTCTTGCTGTGCCAGGAGACGAGCTCTTTTAGTTTGCTTCAACAACTGAGACTCTTAGAGTTCCATGACCGTGGTGATGGCATTAATTGGAGTTTTTACCTGTGTGCTATTGCACTATAAATGGCTTAATTTACATCGTAGTTCCCTTGTTGAGTGTCTTACATGCTATGTACCTGGATAAATAAATTATGCACGGATATGTTTGCCTGTGTTGTGTGACAAATTTTATTTTGTTGCTACAATGCTCTTCTGTTTGATCTTCGAACTTCTTAACTGCTGCTTTGACATACCATCACCAAATCTAAATCCTGCTTCTGCTTTTAGTATCCTTAATTCGTTTCATAACCCAATGTACTATTCTAGCTTTCATGTTGTTAGTGTTAGAACTATTCTAGCTTTCATGTTGCATCTTTGAAAACATGAAATTATCCTGTATTCCTGTGTATTCTGTAGTTCCTTTGCATAGACATGAACAATAGAAAAATATTATGAACCAAAGACTAAGCACGATGTTACGGTATACTTTCGATGCTTCAATCTTTAATTCTTGCAGTCTTCAGTCTAATTTAAGCTTCAATACTATGACCAGCCTTCAGACTTTTTCGGTAAACATTAGATAATGCAGCTGCCACAAACTAGTTTAGTTTGGTCATTATTTGTGGTGCATAGATGGATTTCTGATGCAATTATTGCATTCTTTTCTATCATTTCGCTTAGTGTCAAGAGCAATAAAGATGTTTAATTGGAGAGCTTTTCCCTGAATCTAAAACTGTTTACTGTTTACCAAAAGTATGGAGCATCAATTCCTCTAAAAGAACTAGAATCAAAGCAGGGCCCTTGATGGCTTTTTGAAGCACTTAAATGGTGAAGTGGCCCTTGGGATATTTCAAACAAACACAAGAGAGAATATGTATTGTTTCGGCAAAAAATGAGCTAACCGGGCCTTGAAGGGGTGTCTGAGAACCTCGAATTTGGGCCTTGAATGGACCTGCAAAATGAACCCCGAGCCCCGGGGGTTGAACCCGGGGCGGAGCCTCCGACGCCCAAGTTAGTTGCCAAACAATGCATATTTTGGCAACTAACTTGGGCGTCGGAGGCTCCGCCCCGGGTTCAACCCCCGGGGCTCGGGGTTCATTTTGCAGGTCCATTCAAGGCCCAAATTCGAGGTTCTCAGACACCCCTCCAAGGCCCGGTTAGCTCATTTTTTGCCGAAACAATTTGGCGTCGTCTGTGGGGAGACGAGTACTACTACCCATGAAAATCCACTAATTCATGGCTATTGTGTTCTATCACGAAAAAGGGTCAAAATTTCTAGCAAATTTAACCCAAAATTATTACTCCTGTCAAAAGGGGTAATCATTCTTGCAAATGGTGGAGATGATAGATAAACATTTTGATTTGTCGCCAATCTAACCACTACTAACAAGGTACTTCGTGCCTTTACAAAAAAAATTGGGAAATATTCCATGAATATGGTCAAACCTTAATTATTCTTGAAGAAGAATAAAAGCTAGATCTACGTGGCTCTAATGGAAAGCTCACAAAAGCAAGCCTTTCATTCACACCACCAAGTTGAAGAGGCAGCAGGTGGCATGAAACATACATAAAAAATCAATCAAGTTTATGTAAATTCAATGCTTGCCGAAGTAAATTGCCATTGTCTTCATCACAAGCTTCAAGCCTCACAACTCCACCACTAGAACGACTCACCATTTCATCCTAGGCAACACATGCCGAGGTCAATGGGGGTCAAGGCTAGTATTGTGAAGTGAGCCAAATCTCTTCACATCACATCTAAAGTAGCAGCCGAAGAAGATCTGAGGTTGTCTACCATTGTTGAAGCTTAAAAAAGCTCAAACTATCACCAATCTAAAAATCCGAAGCAAATCGCTCGGATAAGCAAAAGGAATCCGAAGCTCATCGAGCCGAGGCTATCCGAAGGTGTTTCAGCCCAAGCCGAAGGTGTTCTGGGCAAGCCAGCCGAGCCGAGACCGGTGTTTCGGCCAAGCCTAAGTCTTTTCGGCCGAGGCTATCCGAAGGAGTTTCAGCCCAAGCCGAAGGCGTTCTGGGCGAGTCGAAGGTGATTCAGCAGAAACCAAGGGTGGTACAGTTTACCGCTCCCAAGTTAAGGTCGGTAACCATTGCCGAGCCGAAGCTCACCTCTTATCTCCTGGCCGAGGCTAGCCATAGCCGAAGCCGAGCCCAGCCGAGGTTTACCTTCGCCGAGATTTGAGCTCCCAGCCGAAGCTCACAACCATATGAGCCGAGGGTGCTGCCAAAGATGGTTTGTCTGAACCGAAGAAAGAGTAATCAACTCTTTCTATCTTCGGATCAAGAGTAAACTCTTTCCATCCCCGGATCAAGAGTAATAAACTCTTTCTATCCTCGGATTAAGGGTAAACTCTTTCTATCCTCGGATCAAGAGTAATAAACTCTTTCTATCCTCGGATCAAGGGTAAACTCTTTCTATCCTCGGATCAAGAGTAATAAACTCTTTCTATCCTCGGATCAAGAGTAATAAACTCTTTCTATCCTCGGATCAAGGGTAAACTCTTTCTATCCTCGGATCAAGAGTAAAACTCTTTCTATCTTTGGATCAAGAGTAAACTCTTTCTATCTTTGGATCAAGAGTAAACTCTTTCTATCTTCGGATCAAGAGTAAACTCTTTCTATCGTCGGATCAAGAGTAATAAACTCTTTCTATCCTCGGATCAAGAGTAAAACTCTTTCTATCTTCGGATCAAGAGTAAACTCTTTCTATCCTCGGATCAAGAGTAATAAACTCTTTCTATCCTCGGATCAAGAGTAAACTCTTTCTATCTTCGGATCAAGAGTAAACTCTTTCTATCCTCGGATCAAGAGTAATAAACTCTTTCTATCCTCGGATCAAGAGTAAACTCTTCCTATCCCCGGATCAAGAGTAATAAACTCTTTCTATCCTCGGATTAAGAGTAATAAACTCTTTCTATCCTCGGATCAAGAGTAAACTCTTTTTATCCTCGGATTAAGAGTAAAACTCTTTCTATCTTCGGATCAAGAGTAAACTCTTTCTATCCCCGGATCAAGAGTAACAAACTCTTTCTATCCTCGGATTAAGGGTAAACTCTTAATCCGAGGATAGAAAGAGTTTATTACTCTTGATCCGGGGATAGAAAGAGTTTACTCTTGATTCGAAGATAGAAAGAGTTGATTACTCTTTCTTCGGTTCAAACAAACCATCTTCGGCAGCACCCTCGGCTCATATGGTTGTGAGCTTCGGCTGGGAGCTCGAATCTCGGCGAAGGTAAACCTCGGCTGGGCTCGGCTTCGGCTATGGCTAGCCTCGGCCAGGAGATAAGAGGTGAGCTTCGGCTCGGCAATGGTTACCGAACTTAACTTGGGAGCGGTAAACTGTACCACCCTTGGTTTCTGCTGAATCACCTTCGACTCGCCCAGAACGCCTTCGGATTGGGCTGAAACTCCTTCGGATAAATTGTTTCGGCAAAAAATGAGCTAACCGGGCCTTGGAGGGGTGTCTGAGAACCTCGAATTTGGGCCTTGAATGGACCTGCAAAATGAACCCCGAGCCCCGGGGGTTGAACCCGGGGCGGAGCCTCCGACGCCCAAGTTAGTTGCCAAACAATAAACTCTTTCTATCCTCGGATCAAGGGTAAACTCTCTTTATCCTCGGATTAAGAGTAAAACTCTTTCTATCTTCGGATCAAGAGTAAACTCTTTCTATCCCCGGATCAAGAGTAACAAACTCTTTCTATCCTCGGATTAAGGGTAAACTCTTTCTATCCTCGGATCAAGGGTAAACTCTTTTTATCCTCGGATTAAGAGTAAAACTCTTTCTATCTTCGGATCAAGAGTAAACTCTTTCTATCCCCGGATCAAGAGTAACAAACTCTTTCTATCCTCGGATTAAGGGTAAACTCTTTCTATCCTCGGATCAAGGGTAAACTCTTTTTATCCTCGGATTAAGAGTAAAACTCTTTCTATCTTCGGATCAAGAGTAAACTCTTTCTATCCTCGGATCAAGAGTAATTAACTCTTTCAATCCTTGGATCAAGAGTGTTGCCTCGGATGAACTCTTTCAGTCCTCGGATCAAACCTTGGATCAAGAGTGTTTCCTCGGATGAACTCTTTCAGTCCTCGGATCAAGAGTAATTAACTCTTTCAATCCTTGGATCAAGAGTGTTGCCTCGGATGAACTCTTTCAGTCCTCGGATCAAACCTTGGATCAAGAGTGTTGCCTCAGATAAACTCTTTTTATCCCCGGATCAAGAGTAATAAACTCTTTTTATCCTCGGATTAAGAGTAAAACTCTTTCAGTCCTCGGATCAAGAGTAATTAACTCTTTCGATCCTTGGATCAAGAGTGTTTCCTCGGATGAACTCTTTCAGTCCTCGGATCAAGAGTAATTAACTCTTTCAATCCTTGGATCAAGAGTGTTGCCTCGGATGAACTCTTTCAGTCCTCGGATCAAACCTTGGATCAAGAGTGTTTCCTCGGATGAACTCTTTCAGTCCTCGGATCAAGAGTAATTAACTCTTTCAATCCTTGGATCAAGAGTGTTGCCTCGGATGAACTCTTTCAGTCCTCGGATCAAACCTTGGATCAAGAGTGTTTCCTCGGATGAACTCTTTCAGTCCTCGGATCAAGAGTAATTAACTCTTTCAATCCTTGGATCAAGAGTGTTGCCTCGGATGAACTCTTTCAGTCCTCGGATCAAACCTTGGATCAAGAGTGTTTCCTCGGATGAACTCTTTCAGTCTTCGGATCAAGAGTAATTAACTCTTTCAATCCTTGGATCAAGAGTGTTGCCTCGGATGAACTCTTTCAGTCCTCGGATCAAACCTTGGATCAAGAGTGTTGCCTCGGATGAACTCTTTCAGTCCTCGGATCAAGAGTAATTAACTCTTTCAATCCTCGGATCAAGAGTGTTGCCTCGGATGAACTCTTTCAGTCCTCGGATCAAACCTTGGATCAAGAGTGTTGCCTCGGATGAACTCTTTCAGTCCTCGGATCAAGAGTAATTAACTCTTTCAATCCTTGGATCAAGAGTGTTGCCTCAGATAAACTCTTTCTATCCCTGGATCAAGAGTAATAAACTCTTTTTATCCTCGGATTAAGAGTAAAACTCTTTCAGTCCTCGGATCAAGAGTAATTAACTCTTTCGATCCTTGGATCAAGAGTGTTGCCTCGGATGAACTCTTTCAGTCCTCGGATCAAACCTTCGATCAAGAGTGTTGCCTCGGATGAACTCTGTCAGTCCTCGGATCAAGAGTAATTAGCTCTTTCAATCCTTGGATCAAGAGTGTTGCCTCGGATGAACTCTTTCAGTCCTCGGATCAAACCTTGGATCAAGAGTGTTGCCTTGCATAAACCTGAACAAATAAAGTCCTTCGACTCAATTTCTATGAACGAATTATTTGGGAAATTGAAACAAAACCCAACTCATTTTTTCAAATAGAATTGGGTCTCGGGGGCTAATTGTTTGGGTACTAAAATGGTCATACCCATTTTAGTCTTGGGTAACTCTACCCATATAAGCCCAAAGGCCATAAAAAAGGTATAAAAGGCCCCAAATAAGTCAAATACATCAATATGGCCTTCAACGGCCCACATATGTAATTTTAGGGCTCATAAACCCACTTACGTACTCATATAAATACCCCTCAAAGGGCATAAGGTAAAAGGGAGGTCACTCTTATCATCTAAGATGACCATACTCCTCCACTCTCTCCCCTAAACTCCTCTCAAAATATGCATTGTTTGGCAACTAACTTGGGCGTCGGAGGCTCCGTCCCGGGTTCAACCCCCGGGGCTCGGGGTTCATTTTGCAGGTCCATTCAAGGCCCAAATTCGAGGTTCTCAGACACCCCTCCAAGACCCGATTAGCTCATTTTTTGCCGAAACATGTATGTTCTTAGCTTTTTCCACTGCAGGAATTTGTCATTCCTAGTTTCTGTCTTTGGTGCACCTTTGTCCTTGATGCAAAAAACTACTCCATATGTGAATTTCTGACTGCATACTATTACCAAATGCAAATATTTCCTTAGGCCCTTAAATCAACCAAGTCCCGTTTTCAAACTTACGAGCCAACTAGCCAAGGGTTACTTATACATAGTAGTATAGTATGGAGTTACACATTTACTTCTTATTATTTTCAAGGTCCAAACATAATATCGGAACATGGTGTATGTCCTAACAAGGTACCCCTTGTAACAAATTACTCCGAAAGTCTAAAGTAAAGAATCGTCTTAACTTATCTTAACTTATTGCAGTATAACACTATACCCTACTTGTCCAAATCTTTTTTTATTTTTTTATTTTTAAAGAATATACGTTACTATATGATTATGACATACACTGAAATGAAATACAAGTATGCCAGATTATGAAATACGGTGAAATGAATGCATCATTAACAATACAACTAATTTTTGATGATTTAATCCCTATCAGTTTGACGAATTGGTGATTTTGTCATCATATATAATTCCAGAAATTATATCACTATCATAATTCTACCTATTACCCCTGTATTTAATTCATATTACATCAACTCCTCTCAGTCACTCCTCAAATTAAACAGAGTCACACTCACTCTCATATCTTTTATCCAAAAATCAGAACCTTGATCCTAATTACATGCACTTGGCCACTTACACACCATTTTCCGTGTCTAGACCAAGTTTTTTGTACCAAAATATCCTTAAGTTTTGAGTCACTTTGATAAGGTTTTCAACTCAGATACCTTTTCCTTTCTCCCATACACCTAAGCTATGTATGAAATACGAAACTTGATTTATAGTAGATAATCATAAGATACAGAGAAAAAGATTGTCGTTTATTTAGAAAATTTACCGAGGATAAAAATTAAAATAAAAAAATAGGAGTGGATGTAATAAATTTTTTTTAAGCTTTTGTAATACAAAATTTATTTATATAAATCTAAGTGACGACCCGTTCATATTTACTGAGCTGAACTAAACTGATTGGAGCTAAAATAAATATTTTTTTTAAGGGAAATTAGAAACTGAACTGAAATTAAGCTAAAGTGAACAGGGCCGTATTGACGTGTCTCCGCATCCGTGGCCAAATTTCGGACCGAGTCTCCGTGTCTTAAAATTTTGAAACTTGTCAGGTTGGACACTTAGACACGTATTCGTGTCCGACACCAGTTCCCTCCCGAGTCTACAAAACATAGCACGTAAGGTTTGTTCGAAATAGTGGACCCAAAACAATAACACGAGGTTTAAGGTCTGGTTAGGATACTTATCCTTAGCATAGCATAGGTACATGGAGTATAAAAAAGGAAATCTCCCTTAAATCTATCAACAAAACAAAGAAAAAAAAAAATCATCGTTGTCTCCTGTGGCTATAAATTCTACTCGTCACCTACTTTCTAAACGCTTCCTTTTTCTATTCAGATTGAAGCACACAATCCTCTTTCACACCACTAGCCCAACATAAACGTATTACTTTGAAAAATAATCCCCCCAAAAAAAAAAAAAAAAAAAATGGGAATAGTAGAAGAAGCTCATAATGTAAAAGTAGTAGGTTCTGGTACAAACGTAATAGTATTAGGACATGGGTTTGGAACAGACCAATCAGTTTGGAAACATTTGGTACCTCATTTAGTTGATGATTATAAGGTTGTTTTGTATGATAATATGGGAGCTGGAACTACTAACCCTGATTACTTTGATTTTGAAAGGTACTCTACTTTAGAAGGTTATGCTTATGATTTGTTGGCTATTTTGGAGGATTTTAAGTTATCTTCTTGTATTTTTGTTGGTCATTCCGTTTCTGCTATTGTTGGTGCCATTGCTTCCATTATGCGCCCCGATCTTTTCTCTAAGCTCCTTCTAATCTCCGCTTCTCCGAGGTACGACATTTTATTACACCCTTCGTTTTTTTAGTAACATAAATAATACTCCGTACTTCATACTTGGTACTCGTATTATATATTAATCCGGCCTATGGATTGGATTAATTCTAAATTGAAATTTTAATAAGATTACGGCTTTTGAAATTGGGGATGTTATGTGTTACGTACTTGTAATGTTGGATTAATCGAAAAAATGTTTACATTTGGATTGTCCATGTTATTAAATTAGATTAGTATTTGTCTATGTCGAAAACGTTCTATGAAATTGTCCTTCATATAAGAGTGAGCTATTTTGATTTTGCTTCTTTAATGGTGAATAATTGCTGGAGTTTTAGGTTGTGTGTGGTTGAAAAAAATTAGTTTTCCCATTTTGTTTGTCGTTTCTAAAGGGCTAAAATAATTTCTTAAATTTTAAGAATTACGGGTGGAAATATGTTCTTTATCTTAGGCTAATTACCACATTTTCCCTTCCTTTTTGTTTCTCCTCCTTTCTTCTTCTTCATTACAAAAACTTCATTTTATTTTCTAGCTTAATACATCCGGTAATTGGTGTACAGGTATTACATCCGGTAATTGATGTACATGCAGTGACAAATAAAGTCTAAAATTCTACAAAAATTCGAAAAAAAATAAATTTAAGAGTTAAATACAATTATAATTTATTAGTAAATGGCTAAATGCGTGAAGTTGCCAAGTCGAAGTTACACAATATAAGTTTTTTGTAATACCTGTAATTTAAAAAAATTGAGAAAAGCAAAAAAAAAAAAAAAAAAAAAAAAAAAAAGACAAAAACGAAATATTCCACTTTGTATATGGTTGGTTTGTTGAAAATTGATATGTTTTTTTTGGAAAAAAAAAACTGTGGCTTTTGGCCTATTTGCTTGCTACATGTACTAACAAAACCGAAGAACAAAATGGGATCAATAAAGTCTCATTTGGAGTTCTCTGCCGTAGAATTTCTAGTGATTATTTGGCTAGACCTCCGAATTTCTTTCATTTTTGTTAGGTCAATAATTTCTGATCCACATGCTAATGTTGATCTAACATCACCTTGTGTCTCAACCTATGGTTTTTCTTCATCCAATATGGTGCAGAGTAGAGGAATTAATTTCCATTTTTTGTGACTTGTTTGATGGTAAGAGGGAAAACGGGATTAGAAATTTTTTTGCTCCGAATATGTTTTCCAACCAATGATACATTACACAGCCTTATCTAAAAATCAAAGATAAGGCTGTGTAATGTATCATGAGTTATCTAGAACATATTTTTATTATGTCTATGGTCTTGGATATCCTGTAATCTGTTCACAGATGATTGGAATGTATTTCTATTGTCTGCTGCTCTGATATGATATGTCCTGATTTTGAGCCTTTGACTTGGTAGAAATTTCATGTTCATATCAGTTCCTCCTAGCAAGTGGGATGAAGTGATACAACTGGGGTCTGTAATGCTAGTGACATACCATAAAGTCATCACATGGGTTGTTTTAATTTTGGGTCTTTAATCTTTATGCATCCCCAATTATTTTCCAGGTACTTGAATGATGTTGACTACTATGGAGGGTTCGAGCAAGAAGATCTAGACCAACTATTTGAGGCAATGCAGTCCAACTACAAGGCTTGGTGCTCGGGTTTTGCCCCATTAGCAGTGGGTGGGGATATGGACTCAGTAGCTGTCCAAGAATTCAGCAGGACCTTATTCAACATGAGGCCTGATATCGCCCTTAGCGTGGCTCAAACCATTTTTCAAAGCGACTTTAGGCAATTGCTCTGTCATGTGACTATTCCTTGCCACATTATTCAGAGTGTCAAGGACTTGGCTGTTCCAGTGGTTGTGTCTGAGTATCTCCATCAGAACCTTGGAGGAGATTCTATCGTCGAGGTCATGTCATCAGAAGGCCATCTTCCTCAGTTGAGCTCCCCTGACAGTGTGATACCAGTGCTCTTACGACACATTCGCCATGACATAGTTGTCTAGTAGTCTAAAAGAAGGTAGTATTGAGCTTTATTGTTTAGTTCCTGTTCTTGTGTGTTTAACGTGATTAGGCAAAAATAACTAATAGTAGCATGTTTGATTTTCATGCAAGTGTATCATATAACAGTGCCATTTCTATTATGAGAAGCATACATATTGTGCAAAAGATTGTAGCCGTACTTGTTTCAATGATTTTAAATTAAAATAAGTACTGTTGTATTATATTTTGATGCTTTTTTTTTTTTTTTTTTTTTTTTTTTTTTTACAGTGAGTACTTCATAAATAAAGGGTAAATTACAACTTAAGATATCTAAAACAAGAAACTAAAAACAACGGAATGAAGTGAAAGATTACACCCTCGTGCACCATACCAAATACCTCGCAACCCGGATAACCAAAAGACTCATCTTATTAAAGCCTTTTCTTGGACCAAAAGTTGTCAAATGGTGAAGAACAGATAATGCAAGCGAACACTAAAGAAGGGAACCGAAACTTGCCATAATACCTATGCAAAATTCCGGTGGAAGTAGTGTAGTGACAATACACCCGATGACCCGAAAGTTGAAAGCACCTTGTTGCCGAAAAAAAAAACAAACCCATCACACGACTCCACTCCTAGGAATTGAAAGGCATAGCCACCTCCTAACAGTACGGGAGCCAAACCACGAGAGTCGAATTTTTCCACGACTCTGCCAAGAGAAACCATACACCAAAATGCATGTTTCTTTCGCAATTCTACCTATATAGAATGCAAGAAAATGGAGGACTTTACTTACCCCAAACATTAAAGATAGAGAGCCTCCTTCAAGATTGAAATTGTTGGAACAACAAGTGTGTAGTGTGTGAATTTTGTGAAAAAACTCAAAGTCCCACATTGGTGGGAAATGAGAGTTTTACTCTCTTTATAATATAGAGAGTGGGCTAAAGGGGTGTGGCCCTTGGGCTACCCACATTTTGTGGAGAGGGAGGACCTATATGGTAAACCATATATCACACACACGCGCGCCGAACCGAGCTGGGCTGGGTTGGGGTTATTAAACAAACTTAATTTTTGTTACCGGTTTGATTAATATTCAGTTACAAAACGTTTAACTGTTTTGGTTTAAATTTTTCCGTTACATTGCTTGATTCTCGTTGCTGCTTTACTGCTAAACGTTGCACCGTTACACTGATTTAATGCCTTGATTCTTGCTTAACGGATACACTAATTGCAGTAAACGTTGCACCGTTACGTCTCTTTACCTATAAAAGGACGGTTCCAGCTTTGTTTTTATATACACGAAAAATTACAGAAAACCACTTTGCAAAATATATTTTCTCTTCCTCTCAAAACAGTCCAGCAGTTTCTTTCTGATTTTCTGGTGTTCCGTTGTCCGGTGGTTCGGTGCAAAACCGCCGGTATTTTATACTTCTGAAAGACTGTTTTATCCTGGGGGCATCCGGTTTGGTACGAGCTGCTTGCACAAGTTTGAGGCAGTGCCGCGAATGTTCTAAAGAGAGCGACATAGTCCGCGACTCAGTCTTATTCTCGGTAACATTGTTCTTACTATTTTATTTGTGCAATTCCGTTTATAACAGAAATTTTTTAATGATGACTGTTTTTGTCATCATCAACACCAACACCGACACTGGGAATCTAGGATGATAGGTCTGTGAATGAAAACCCAAATCATCTTGCAATCAAGAAGCAACAGGACAAGTGAACAAACTTTTCCCCTCACACTTAGCTTCTCCTTGCAAACTCTAAATGCAGGGAATACTTTCTGCTTGCATAAATATCAGCAGCCTCTGGAAAATAGCACAAACACAAAGGACATAGCCCAAATTGTCAAAGAGGGAAGCCACCCATGCAACATGACAACCCCCCCCCCCCCCCCATAACACAGTCTCACCCTGAACAAGCAACTAAAAGGGCCACAAACCAAACTAGCAAGGGATTGCTCAACTTTACAACCCCTAAAACTAACCAACATGGCGTCGAGAACAACGACCATCGAAGGGAAGGGGTGAGTTTTCGGGGGTTAGGGTTTCGTTTGGGTGGGTGGCACGACGGATAAGGGGAGGTTGGGGCAACAGGGCGTGCAATGGGTCAACCGACGATGGGTAAGCTTGATGTCGACTAGTCGATTTCTGGGGTGGGGAAGGGGGAGAGGGAGTGGTGACAGGATGGTGGGGAAAGTGGTGGTAGGGTTTTTATTTTTATTATAATAATAATAATTAAAGTAATTTTTACTATTTTATATCTTTTAAGAAATTAAAATCATTAAATAGATTTTAAAAAATCATAGTAAATTGACAAAACCAATAAAACGATGACACGTGTCACGGTAACCTGTAAAAATAGTTTACTAACCTGTTTTTGCCTCCATTTTCTAATTCGGTTTACAATATTTAATTCATTTCTTTCACCTAGTTGACCCAACATAAATCATAGTTTATTAATTTCATACTCCCTCTGTCCCAGTTACTTGCAACATTTTGACTGGACACGCTTGCCGATGCACATGTTTGACCTTTGATATCTTTTATTATATATTTATATAAGTTATAAAAGTTTATATTAAGTAAGTATACATTAAAATAGACCCAACAACTTCTTACATGATTACATTGACTTTCATGTAATAGCTAAAAAAGATGGTCAAAGGAAGATGTGTGAATAGTGCAAAAAGGCAAACCGTTGCAAGTAATTTGCGGAAGGAGTATTTTTTTCCCTCTAATTCTCTCTACCACCTTTTGCTTTTTACAATTTTTTATTCTTTCACTTACACCACTACCTCCATATTTTATTAACTTTTTCCAATTTTCTAAAACTCCGCGCATGGAGAGAAATGGAACAAGTTTTTAAAAACGGAACAAGTAGTTAATAGATGTTATTTAAAACCCTTATAAGATCCGCCATGCGTGCCCCATAATTAGACGATTGTATAAAGGCCCGTCCTATTTACTTCCTCCGTTTTTTTAGTTTACACCGTTTGACTTTTACACTATTCACAAACTACGCTTGACTCATTTTTTGAGATTTATGAATACAATAAAATATAATCATGTGGGATCTTTTATATATATATATATATATATATATATATTTATTAATATCCACTTTTTATAATTTTACAATGTTGATAATTAAAGTTATTAAGCGTTAAAAATATGTGTTGGCATTTGGCAAGCGTGATAATAAAAAAGTACTGGGTATTAACTAAAAACAGAGGAAATATTTATCAGACGGATCTATAACCCATTTATAACCGGGGCGGGTCACGGCTTTTAATAGGATCCAAGGCCTCCAATCCTACCTCTCACTCTCAATTATTCATTGAAGCGCACTCAACGTTCTCCATTGAAGCGCAGTCCACGTTCTCCGTTGAATCTAATTCTCGTATTCCCCGTTGAAGCAGCTGAGGTCAGTTGTTTGTTTTTGTTATCATATCAATTTCACAATCTAGGGTTTACATGTGATCTAATCTAATTTAATTATCAGTGCATTAAGTTTAGGGTTCGAAAATGTAAACTATTGGTTCTAAATTATAAGATTATGAAACATCATAACCAAAAAAAGAAAAGAAAATTATGAGCCTAATTTGATAACTGAATCAAATACCCCTAAAATTATGTATTTTTCGAACTAATTGAATATGAAATTTGATCTTTTCCCTTAAATTATCCAACAATCTTAAGTAAATGTTTCGATTTTAAACTTTATTTCGATTATTATTATTTTTATATAATTTTTATTTTCTTGCAAATATTATTGTTTAATTTGTCAACTTATTCAAGATCTATCTCTTGTCGTTGTATTCATTAACTTATCTGATCTGATCATAAAAGAGTTTAGTTAGCGTGAATATTGCGAATTTGAAATTGACTTATTGTTTCCTTGCAGCCATGAAATGTGTTTTCTTACTTTGGTGTTATTGAAATCTATGGTTCTTAATGTAATGTTTAACCTAAAAGTAATGGTTTTACATGTGTAGTTGTTTAATCATGATTAATGTTAATTTGAGAACCATTATTGATATTAGTATGAGAATCATGATTAATGTTAGCTTGAGAACGACGATTGATGTTAGTGTTTATGCATAGGTATGAGATGCCTCAAGTTAAGGCATTCAACCATTTCTCTAGTATTCCTTTACTTTTACATCATGGTTCTATCTATGGTGCTTTCTTGCTCGCCTGTACCACAATGTTTGGCCTGTCAATTGCTTGATTGCCCCTAAATATGACAAGGTGCTATGTTCTCAATTTAAGTTTCCCTTTTGGGTCCATTACCTTGCTCACTTATTAGTGTTGATGCTATAATTAATTGTTGATTAATAGTGTCATTATCCCGTGTTCCTGGATTGTTTGTTGCCAAGTATATCTTCAACTTCAGTGTCTATCTCGGTGAGTGTATGGGATGGTATTGTTGTTCATGGTGTAGAGGAAAATAGTAATTGTCCTGATTGCCAATTGGCATTTTTTTGTTATCCATATCTTATTACTTGTTGCTACTTGAGAAAGAATTAGATTTTGAAGTTGGATGTTGAGTTTATTCTTTAGTATTGATGTATAGTGATGTATTGGAGGGGGCAGATTCTGCTTTCATGAATTGGTTTTCTTTCTCTTGTTAGCTTGAAAAATCAAGCATATAGAGGGCTTGTTAAATTGTTGTGATTATTTACAAGTTTCTGGATACTGTTTTCTTCTCCTTTTATTTGAAAAATTAACGGTCTAGAGCTTGCTAAGTAATTGTGATTATTTAAAAGTTTCCATTTTTCTGTTGAATGTAGACCACTAATATTTTCTTGTTTGAAAACCGGAAATTATACCAATAACTTTGAAAAGAGTGAAGGAGATGGCTGTTGTCTGTGGTTGTCTGGTCTTTATTTTCTGTTTCCCTATCTTTCTCTTTTTTAAGGCCTCTGGATCTGATTTGGTCCTTTTATGTTATGCACCAGTCATTGGCTAATTGCCTTGCGCTTAGGTCATTAGCATAGTGGTTACTTGACGATATGATATGAGATGGGACTAGCAATATTGTTGTGAATTGGTTATTGACATCAAAATTTGATTGGAGTGAACATACTACTATGTTTTAGGTCTAGCCTTTCATGTGATAGGGCATATATATGCTGAACAGCCGAAGTAGTGAAATCACTGGCAAGATTTTTTTGCTTTAGCATGTGTTTAACTCTACATTTTGCTCTAAAAGCTACTTAGCATTGGTTTTTTTTTTTTTTTTACTTGTAGGCCTATTTGTATCGTTTGAATTTCAGAGTTAAGTATTTTTCTTTCTTGATGTTAAATTTTTTTAATAGGAAAAAGAAACTTGCGGAATGATTTGTGATACCTTCATTTGCACATCTTGCTCATATTAGAATTCAAAATGCTGGTTCTTAAACATAATTTCATACGAGTATTATGTGGATGTCAGTGAGGCATGATCTTTTGTTCTTTTTGGCATTGGGGACAATATATGTTCAGTTACTAATTGTCATTTCTTCTTTGCATATGGGCCTAACAGATAATCAACAAAATTGATTGTGGTCAAGAATTTAGTCATCGACAGAGTTTGCATAGTCAGGATATAAGGGTATCCATTGTTTACATATCTATATAACCGATTTTATGAGTCATCTGCTACCATCTCCTCCTATCTAACCTGCAAGCATTTGATAGTATAAACTAGCAGTTTGCCTGTAGTTTGTCCTTTGTGCTTCTTTTCTTTGTAATTGATAGCCTATAGTCCATTCGCGGAGAAGCTATAGTCCTGCTATGCTATCCTTATTGTCTGACTAAGAGGAGGAAATCCTGATCCTGGAAAATAGCTCATGGAGTGTTTGAGGCTCTTTACGCTGGCGTGTTTCAGCATATACTTTAAGCACTTTATGCTATGGAATTTATGTCAATTTTTTTCATGGATGAAGTTGTTTACAATCTGGTTGACTGTAAACCCCATAGTTTAACAATCAATGGTTTTACCGCACAATTTATTCTCCTGTCTTCATCTACCCCTATCAAATACTCCCTCTGTCCCCAGTTGTTTGCCCCAAACTATAAAACTACTTTATTAAGGCTTTGGGCAAAAAATGGTGCACATGGGTTGACACAAATATCAATAAGGAGAGAGATAGAGAGAGTGCAAGTGGGAAAACATGCCAAAAGTAGTATGGGGCAATCTTTTGGGGACACCTTAAAAAGGAAAGTGGAGCAAACAATTAGGGACGGAGGGAGTATGTGTCCTACCCTAGTTCTGGATAATATTGTCCTTTATCAAATAGAAAGTGCTTTGCAAATCCACTTTCAAATTGACTACTGTTGTCCTTTAACAATATGTATCCTACCCTAGTTTAGCAATGCAGCATGACTTTCTAATTGTAATTACTTGTCAGACTTACTGGAGCAATGCAGCACGACTTTCTATGCTGAATTCTATTCTGTTGTTTGAGCCGCTTTCGCATGGGTGGCTAGGCTGCTAGCTTGCTTGATCACATATGCTGTCATTTACTTATGTATTGAGGACTCTGACCTCTTCTTCATTTAAATCTACCAAGAAACTAATTGTTATTGGACCTGCTGCTAACTTTATTTGACTATTAAGTTGATTCTCTGCAACCTCTTGTTAGGTAGATGAGGGTGGATAAAAATTAGGGGGTCTGAAAGCTGTTTCAATAGTGATTTTAAGGTTTTTGTAGCTTGCTAACTTTGAAATTTTGAAGCATAGAAATGCAAGGTAGATTTTAGAAGAATGACTTGTGCAAGAGATTATTTACAATGACTTTGGAAATCACAGTCTATTATTAGGCCATGCAGTATTTGGAGGGAAAAGAGGACATTACGATCAATTTATATTAGCTATGTTATGTTTAAATGGTGAGGTTATGAGTGATCTAGACATATGTGTGCACTTCAATTATACTGTCCTTTGGACTTTGAACCAATGGTATACCCTTTTTACTACCACTTGCACAAATATATGGTGAGCCTAATAACAGAATGCGCTCTTTGTGGTTTGGTTGAAGTAGGAAATGTTGTCTTATAATTGATTTCTGGTTGCTTCATTTCCTTCTTTATGTAGTTTCATGACCTTTCACCCATAACTGTTTTCATATTTACACCACTTAGATTTAGGTGATTTGAACTTATTTTAGTTAAGGTCAAGTTAGGTCCGGTCTGAATCTTTTTGGTGCGGTCTTTCTCGAATCTCTCGATATGACCAAAGTTAAACTGTATTCTGGTGTCAATTTGAAACTTTGAAAAATTATCATGTTGTGTCATCTTCATAAATTATATTTGACCAGTTTATGGTTGTGTTTACTTAACCTGAGAGGCTGTAATGAAGTGATATGATGTGAAACTATTAAGGTGGTTGGTCTATATTTTGGTTTGATCAAATATTTAATAAAGAATATTTACAAGTGGGATCTTATTAATCTCTTGATGTATTATTGTAAATATCAATGTACCACAATGTTTGGCCGTCACTTGCCTTGATTGTCCCTCAATATGAGAAGGAGCTATGTTCTCCATTTAACTTTCCCTTTTGGGTCCATCATCTTGCTCACTTATTAGTGTTGATGCTGTAAATTAATTGTTGATTAATAGTTGTCATTATCCTTTGTTCCTGGATTGTTTGTGGCGAAGTATATCTTCAACTTCAGTGTTTGTCACCGTTAGTGTATGGGATGGTACTGATTGTTCATGTTGCAGAGGAAAATAGTAATTGTCCATTTGTCCTGATTGCCAATTGGCATTTTTTTGTTATCCATATTTTATTACTTGTTGCTACTTGAGAAAGAATAAGAATAAGAATTTGAAGTTGGATGTTGAGTTTATTCTTTAGTATGGATGTATAGTGATGTATTGGAGGGGGCAGATTCTGCTTTACATGAATTGGTTTTATTTCTCTTGTTATCTTGAAAAATCAAGGGTATAGAGGGCTTGCTGAATTGTTTTGATTATTTACAAGTTTCTGGATACTGTTTCTTTCTCTTTTTATTTGAAAAATTAACGGTCTAGAGCATGCTAAGTAATTGTGATTATTTACAAGTTTCTTTTATTCTGTTGAATGTAGATCGCTAATATTCTCTTGTTTGAAAACTGGAAATTGTACCAATAACTTTCACAAAAATGAAGGGGATGGCTGTTGTCTGTGGCTGGCTGGACTTGATTTTTTGTTCTCCTATTTTTTTTTTAAGGCCTCTGGATCTGGTTTGGTCCTTTTATGTTATGCACTAATCATTGGCTAAATTGCCTTGTGCTTGGTTGACTTCTATGAGGCTCTTGCTAAATTTTATTACCTCTTATTGACAAGCAGGATGGCAGAGCAAGAGGCTCCATTTTCCCCAAGGGAGAAGATTCTGGAGAGGCAAAAGTATTTCCAAAGCATTCAGAAGCATACATATCTAAAAGGACCCCTCGACAAGGTCACCTCTGTTGCCATTCCTATTGCTCTTGCAGCTACATCATTATTCCTGATTGTAAGTCCTTTTTTTTTAAAAAAAAAATTCTAATTTATTTTCATTTTTATTCTGAGAGAACTTCTTTGCTTCATGCCCTCAATTCTTACTTTTGGTTCTGAGTCACTTTTCATTTTTTTCCTTCAGGGTAGAGGGATCTATAACATGTCTCATGGTATTGGGAAGAAAGAATGATGAGGCAATATTGCTTATTGGCAGCTAGTAGGGTTGGCTATGACTTGATAATTCTGTTGAAATATGCTTTTAAATTGTAGTTTTGTTTTCATTTCAAAGTTCCATTGGCTGCCTTTTTGACCATAATACATTAATTCGTAATAATTGTATCATTACTGTTGGATGCTGGGTTTTTCTTTAAATTGTGTACCCGCAGGCCTTTTGACAGAGTGCTGCATTTTGCTTGGTATTGAAAAGCAATGCTTTTGTGCTATTTGTACATTTCTTTCTGATTATGGTGTTTTTTTTTTTTTTGAATCAATTGTTCTGAGTCGTTTGTAATTTGCTATAGTTTTGGAATAGTCTGCATATACAGTATCATGTATAATTGTATGAGTAGTTTTTTACTGGCAGATTATGCAGAGAAGCTTCATCGCCATTTTATGTTGATCTGTAGAATTGTCGGGGTAATATATGAGAATTCTGGTGTGCATTGGCATTGTGAAGTTATCCCTTGGAATAAAGGTGAATAATGTATTGAAGAAACAAGGTACTGATACCTTTCTCCACAGTTCATCTATATGAAAGATGAAGTTCTCACACTGTAATTGTGGGGAGGCTACTCCAATATGTGAATAGCAGGGGATAAATAAATTAAAAAAAAAAAACTTTGGTATTCATAATTTGCTAGATTAGTACTCCGTATTTATGATTTGCTAAATTGTGGTATTGTTTGGTTGACGAAATTTTCAAAATATCAGTCTTAAAAATAGCTTTGCTCACGGAGATGACCTCTCTTCCAATGAATCACAAAGTCAACATTAATTTTGTGGTGTGAAAAGGAGGAAATAAAGATTGTGTATATCATTTTCATGTGAAGAAATTACGCAATAACACTCTCTTTTTTTTTTTTTTGAGGGTGTTTGAGATATATAAGAACATATTAATGGGGTGGCCAAAAAAATAGCACGAACTCTAAACTTTTTATTTTATTTTATTTTTCCAAAAAATGTAAGAAAAAAGAAAATAGTTAGGACCCCTTCCTAAGAAGGGGCAACAACTTCAAACAATATATTTATTATTTTTTTAATGTCTAGAGAGCTATAAGGGCGTGGTGAGACTCGAACAAACTCCTTAAATTGGGAGAATAACTCTACCCACTTGAATTATAAGATACGGAGTACTAGTGTACAAGTTTACAACTACAGAACTACTAAAATCTCATACGAAATTCTTGATTTCATCAAGTTCGTCTATCTTACAACGGGGGCCCACCTTAAACGCGTTACAAAATGCTGATGTGATGGGCCTATTACTTAGATTCAGTCCATCAGGCCCACTCAAAAATAGGAAAGTAAAAAATGGATAATAAAATTAGAAAAATAAAAAATAAAAAACCTAAAAATTGACGCAACGCCTCACAGAGACAAAGACTCAAACCATTCATTTCCCACAAACTCACTCGATCCCTTTCTTACCCACTACAACTCACTCTATTTTTATTTTTCCGGCTTTATTATTCATTTATCATTTTTTTTTTGTACTCGGCTAATTTTCTGTCCAATTATTTTTCCTTCCATTTTTGTAAAATTGATTTATATATATGCTGCTATGAAGTGAGAGAAAGATATCAGTTTCTCTCTCATCAAGCAATCGTCAATGGCGTCGGGAAACTCCGAGAGAGTGGAGCTTGCGAAGCTCTGTAGCTCTCGGAACTGGTCTAAGGCTATTCGCATTCTTGATTCTCTCCTTGCTCGTTCTTCCACCATTCAAGACCTCTGGTATTTTTTATCTTCTTCATTTTTGTTTTCTTTTCCTCGATTTTTCAATTTTTTTTTCGTGTTCTTCATTTTGATTTTTTCTCTCGATTTTCAATTCTTTTGTTATGGATTTTGTTTAATTGATTAATTTTGTTTGATTGATTTCTAACGAATTGAATTTTCTCCGATTTTTTTCTGGTGTTTATCGAAACCAGCAATCGAGCGTTTTGTTACAGTCAATTGGAGCTCCATAAGCATGTGATTAAGGATTGCGATCGTGCGCTTGAGCTTGATCCTTGTCTTCTTCAAGCTTACATTCTTAAAGGTCAGTTTATAAATTTATTTATACTGTTACTTGATTTTTTTATTTTTTATTTTCATGTTTTTGGAGTTGTTTAGGAATTTTGAAATGAATTCATCGCTGAGTTTTTTTAAATTATGTGGATTTTTTTTAATTGATTGAATTTATTTACGTGTAATACTGTTCAGAGAATGAATAATCGTGTAATAATTTGGTGGTGTTTAAATTTTTGTTATTAAGAAATTAATTAATTGGAGTAGATTATGATCAATTAAAGCGTAATTATGTTTCAAAATTAAAAAAAAATAAATTAAAGCGCAATTAGGGAGGCTAGTGACTTAAGATAAGCTAATATACTAATCAATTGTGGTTTCAAAATAAATAAATAAATACTAATCTATTGTACGAAGAGCTTAATTGAGAATTTATTTCTCAAGGTTTGGCCATTTTGCTGTGACTATAAGTTCACAAACTGTAGAATTGCTGAATTGGCATACAATTCAAACAACTTAAAGAGCCTGAGGCACAGGGAAGGTTGTTTGTTGTTACTGTGCATTATGTAATTAGGATAATATGGATTTGATTTTTTTTTTTTTCCCAAATGAAGTCTTTTAAACCTTTATTCCGAATTGTTTGAAATTGAGAGTGGATAAAATTAGGATTATGAAATTGAAATACGTAGTATATTTTATAGAGTAAAGGATTATGAATTGATATATAATTGTCAACAATGCTAGGCTTTTTAAGAGATTAGCTCAAAAATGCAATTGAGTGTAAGGACATTAACAAACAATGTTCCTATGAGTTTGGAGTAATGCGAGAGGAAGGAAGTGAAATGGAACTTCAATGATGTTGCACCAGAGAAGTAGATCAATGGCTGGGGAATGCTGCTGATACTTGCCAATTTATGCCCTTGTTCTGATTGGAAAATTTATTGATATTAATTTGAAATACGCGCTATCTTTCATTGGAGGTACTAACTGTGTCTACAGAGATAAGATGATGGTCTCTGTTACACTTAACCTGTTATGAGAAAGATCATATTAGATGACTACATATTGCTATAGGGTATTAGTTCCTTATTTATGAGACACCTGGTTCTACAAGAACACACAAGCAACACTGATGTGATGGCCCACAATTCAAATTCTATACATGCAAAGAAACGCATGGGCTAAATCTTATGCAGTTGTTTCGCAAGTCAATACATATAAATATATAATCTCTATGTTTGACACTTGTGACAGATGAGCATTTGAGGGAGGACTGTAAGAGAGAAATGAATTGGTGATAGGGAGATTGCTGGAGAAACTTTATTAGATATAAGCCATTTCCATTTATATTTATCAAATACTTGTATTATGTTTTTAGTTTGGAGTAGGTCTGATGCTACTGCAGAAGATGCTTATACATTTTACAGAATAATTTTTTTTTTTTTTTTTTTTTTTTTGGCAAATGGAACAACTCACCTCAATCAGGGTGATTCTCAGTCACTCTTTTTCTTCCATTGCAATGCTTGAGGGGGTTAGTTATCCATGTAATCTGCACTCATCTGCTGTAGATATTTTTTTTTTGATGGAGTTTATGTAGCCCTGTGGGCGTACTCATTCCTCCCTACTCAGCACAAGGTATTTTTTTTGTTGATTGAGTTTGTGTGGCCTGTGGGCATGCTCATTCCTCCCTACAGTACATGAAAAAAATGTGCACCCCTTTTATGGAAGCATTGAACACAATTTATGTGCATTGAACACAATTTATGGAAGCAGTATCATTTAAGTGTAGTAAGGTATAACATTTTAATTCCTTCTTAGAAATCACGTGCTAGTTAATTTAGCTGCTATGTAGAATATGAAAATGAAAGGAATTTTGTCCTTTTATTGTATTTTCTGCATGGATAATCCCAAATTATGTTTCAAAGACCTTTTTTTAGAGGCTATCACAAAAATGTAAAACCCTCTTGTCAATTTACGTGTTCATCTGCGTGGCTTCTTCACCCCCCAAAGGCTTAATTTCTCCAAAATTTTCCAATGAGCAAGATCTTGGTGAGCCTAATAGCTGATCTCTAATTTGTTTATACTCTTACAGCCTTAACTCTTCACTGATGCACTCATTGTTGTATACGGTATCTCTGATGGTTTGAATTGAATATGTAAACATTATAAAATAGAAATTTGATGAGTTGTTTACCTTAAATTGTAGGTCATGCTTGTTCTGCCTTGGGAAGGAAAGATAATGCTGTGTTAGTCTGGAAGCAAGGCTATGACGTCGCTCTTAATCAGTCAACAGATTTGAAGCAATTACTAGAATTAGAAGAACTTCTTGAGAAGGAAAATGCAAATAAAAATAATCAAGAAGAGCATAGTAATGGGTCATCTGCACCACTGACAGTGTCGGAAGAAAAAAGTATATGTGAACCTGCAAAGGATCCTAATAAGTTGATAGATGACACTGAAAAGAGCAGTGAATTTGACCATATGTCTGAGGTCCAAAGCAAATTGGTTCCCGAGTCTCATGGGCAAAATGGGTCAGTGGAGAAAATGAAGGAAGCTAAGAAATTTGAAAGCAAACCGAACGGTACTTACAAAAAATTGAGTAGTGAGTTGGAATCCCTCAACAAACCTAGTGAGGAACCACGCAATAAAAGTAATACTTCTAAGGTTTCAATTAAGTTGAATGGTAAGAATCTTGAAGAATTTGAGCGTAGTGACATTGTCAAGAAGAACCAGAAAGTTTGCGTTGCTCGAATTTCAAAAACAAAATCTATAAGCCTAGATTTTCGGCTATCAAGAGGGATAGCAGAGGTATGTTATTTATCCCTCCATTTGTTTGTAGTTATCATAGGACCATGCCCTGAACTGATGATTTGCTGCTTAATGATTTTGATGTGAGCCATAGTAGGATAATTGAGTTCTATCTCTAGTATATTCTCACTCTCTCTTTTTCCAATGTAATTGTCATTGTTTCTGCGCTGTTTGTCTCAAAAAAGTTATATCTTTTTAAATGCGGTTAGTTCATGCTTGATTTCAATACCTTATTTACGGGCATATCTGTACTTACTGATAATTGCCACAAGTGAGTTAGTTACGCATTATGATAAGGGTGGTTTGGTGATAATTTTTGAGTTGGCGTGAGTTGGATATGTGATAGATGTGTATGTAAGATTTTCAACAATGAGTCTATGACAATCACATTGCATTTAATTGAAAGTAGTACATTAAAAACTTTAGCTGAACTTGATGGCCAACTTATGGCTTAGCTTAAGAGTGATCGTTGATTCATTGTTCCCTATTACTCTCCCTTGTCCTTTTGCCCTTTTTAGAGTATTTTGTATGCGTGTGTGTACCTATTATTTGTAACTCATTAGTGGTTACACACATGAAACTTACAGTATTAGATCCAACCCAGCTCTCCTTTGTCTTTCTAGACTTCAGAGTAGTTTGTATGTGTGTATAACTCTAATATGTAACTCATTAGTGGTTACACACACATCAAATTTATTGGATTAGGTCCGAGCAAGGTATGGATCACACATCAAATTTATTGGATTAGGTCCGAGCAAGGTATGGAGGAATTTTTAGGATGAGATGACAATATTGACTTCTATCCATCAAATCTCTAATGACCTGAAAAGCAAGGTATCTGTGATTAGAGTAGTTCTAATGGTCACACACACACACACACACACACACACACACACACACACACACACACACACACACACACACACAACAAATCTGTAGATTAGATCGCAAAACTATCGGATTTCTACCTAACTCTCACTTAGTCATATTGTGGTCTAATCCTGTGTGATAGTTTTGTTTCGAATCCTCAATATGTAAGGAGGAAGCTACAGCCTTTGACATATTCTATTGGTAACAACATGCCATGATGGCATTTGTAATCGATGAGGTGATTTCTCTATGTGAATTTTCACAGCAAGGATAACAGAAATATATTTTTCTTCGTTTCTTAATACATGCAATAAGTTGACTTTATTATACATTAAATGTCAGTTTGTTGCATGTATTGAGAAATGGAGGAAGTATTACTTTTCTGAGCACATTGCATTGGGGAAAATTTAATTTACGAATATTTTCCAAATTTATCTATTATATACTTGTAATCATGCTTTCATCAATTAATTTGGACTTCACTCATCAGCTTTTAATCAATATTCTTGCAGGTTAATGAGGGAAGATACACATATGCTATATCAATTTTTGACCAGGTAAGACATTATCTCTTTTGCCTTTACCACTTTGTAATATAACTCAGAAAGGGGTTATACCTGTTGTAGTTTTGTCCAAATCTTCTCAATATTTGACTTTTGCCCCTTCTGCAGATACTGAAAGAGGATCCAAACTATCCTGAGGCATTGATAGGAAGAGGGACAGCATATGCTTTCCAACGAGAACTTGATGCAGCAATTGCGGATTTTACTAAGGTATAAAAAAGATTACGGTCCTCTGTGAAATTATAATGTCTTTCTGACATGAGCTATAATAAACTTCTGTTTAGGCTATAGAAACGAACCCATCTGCTGGCGAGGCATGGAAACGTAGAGGACAAGCTCGAGCTGCGTTAGGAGACTCTGCTGGGGTAAGATTGCACTGATCTGGTGTATGATGCTTTTTGTATTTTATACCCTGATATGGCTCCAATTTATTTCTTTTTGTTACCACATCTCCCCCATCCACCCCAGAAAAAGGGAAGTTCAGGACATCAGTTTCCATTTAATTGTGATTAGATACACATTAATGTGATACATAGGATTAGGAATTGTTGTGATGATTTTTATAACACTTTTTTTTGGAGTTGAATGATGGGATTTTTTTCAAAAATCTTTAGATGATCAAAATTGCTTACCTTATGATATGAAGGATTGAAATTAACTTGCATGGATTCAGAATTTTTTTATGATCAAGTTCCAAAAATTGATCCTGTTCTAATTGCTTCACATTCTTGGCAATTTTAGTGAAAATACTTGCATGCACCTGGGTAAACCTAGTATAAGGTGCACCCAAGGATATTTTTTGCTCATACAATAAATTTCAAAGACTTCAAATGAGCAATAATCTTCAAACTGTATATATTCGTAGTGAATGACTAGATATCGGATGATCTAATTATTGGTACAAGACTTAAGATCTACTATGAAGAAAATTTAGTAACACTAAAAATGTCATGACTTGCACAAGTGAAAATTGTAGGAGTGGAAAAAATGGGCTTATTATGAATTTTGTACTATAGCTTTAGTATAAATAGCTGAATAAAGAGCAGTAGCATATGCAAACAAGTCAGTAGTTCACTTTGTGATTCATGTTCATGTCCTGGAAGTTAAAATTTCTAGTTTCTTTCAAAGCTTGTTAAAGTCCTTAGATGCTACATAGGTCTACCATCTTTATTGTTAATGTCATTGTTTTCTTGGATAACTAGTTAATAGGCTTTCATTTATCAGTTCTTTCCTCCTAGCTTTACACACTTGTCAACGAGATTCATTAGACATTTTGTTCTCTTTTGAAGATCATATTTGTCCGTACTATGTTGGTATATTTTAGGTTATACTCTAGGATTTTGTGTTATGGGTGCACTAAAGAACAAATCTACTTGCATATGTGCTTTCCAGCTGTCTGTGATTTGAAAACCTTTCCTCCGGAAAATAATTGTTTTTCCGTAATCGTGGAGAGAATGCTGTATGCTTTTGTTTTTATCGGATTTTTGGTCACTAAGTCTTTCTTGGTATGCCCTTGACCAATACAGCAATGGATTGAGAGGCTCTTTTCTGTTGAGTTTTTCATTAAATTGCTGATGCTTGGCAAGTTGGCATGCCATGCAATTCACTGAAGGTTGCATTTTTTTTAAAAATTTTTTATCTTGATTGCTTAAGCTTCATTTTCCCTTTTTTTTAAATAGTACTTTTGCTAGGTAGTAGGCTTATGAGGTTTAGATAAAATCGATATGACTTCCAGAGAGTCAACTGTTGTTAAGACTTTTACGAGCGCTTCCTTGCAATTGTTTCCAAGTGTCCTCTGTCTGAGTGAATTACCTGCAGGCTAAATATACAAACTGTTTAAAGCTAGATTGCTATTTATTCAAACAAAAAAAAAAAAAAAAAAAAAAAGCTAGATTGCTATTATAAATCTTACTCACCAAATAAGTAATCCAGGCTATTGATGACTTGTCCAAGGCATTGGAGTTTGAGCCCAATTCTGCTGACATACTGCATGAGAGGGGTAAGTAAAGATTTTTTTTTTTTTTCAATGCATTTAGATTGTCTCTTTATCTTTTCATATCTTTCCCATAGCTACAATCCCTTCATTTTTTTTCCATTACCTACCATTCTTAGTTTTCAATCTTTTCATAATGGATATTCTATTGCCTGTCATATTGGGTTTCAATTTATCATTCTGTTGTCATGTTATCTAAGCCTCTAAGGGTTAAGCTTGTTGTAAAAATGTGATAATAACACCATTTGATTTAACTGTCAGAAAAAATTATATTTTGCAGGAATCCAATATATGAATAGTAAGGTTGATTTTGACTTTTTTTGACATTGTTTTAGTTAAAATGAAAAATAGGGCAAAAAAGGGGAATTATATTGGGATGGTACATGACACTTTGGGAGTTCTTTGGGGCTATATGGTTCGGTTCAGTGCTTGTTATGAGTCGATAATGGGGCAATGTGATTCAAGGAAGGCAATGTTGTTGGTGATGAGGAGCATTGTTTACATGCTTGTTTTTATGAATTTTATTTTACGTATTTTATTTGATAAAATAGGGATTGGCAATAATTAAGGGTAGATGGAAAATGTTGAAGAAAAATAAGTGATGATTTTTAATCAATAATGATTATTCTAGTCAACCATGAGATGAGCTTCCATTCATGGATACTTTAACAAACAAAGGCTTCACTATGAAATTATAATTGTAAACAACCAAAACCAATAATGGTAACGGCTTGTGTAACGCCAATATAAACAACTCATGCATGCATTAACAATAGTAATGTGTGGGCTTGGGCTTGGTAACCCAATGGGTTTCTAAACAGTTTGATAGAACCTTAGGATGCCAAGTCGGAATTGTCTCTTGCAATTCTTGAATACCTTTATAATAAAATTTTGAAGTAGCCATATAATTGAATCAACCTCATTATTGGAATTTTATAGACCTGCTCATAGACTTTGTTATGATTCTAAACTAACTTTTATGACCCCAAGGGGCACCTCCTACATATACTTAAATTCAAAAAAAAAAAAAAAAAATCCCGAAATTGGTCCAAAAGCGTGGATTATAGGCTTATAGCCTTCAATTTTGGATAATTTTTTTACTTTTCCTATCCAGAAAAGAAAGAGGATGAGGTGCTTTCCATGGACATCATGTGTTGTTGGAATCATCTGCTTTGTGTGTATCCTATCAATTTAGGCGGTTACATACACACCTCCCTTCATCGATTCAAGGCCACAACAGGATATTATGTGACATTTTGTGACTGACTAGTAGTTCTATATTGTTCCAAACAACATTATATGACCATGTGATGCATCCCTATTACTTGACCTTTTGATGACGGGTACTTAAATATCTGAAAATGACCTATTTTGTGTATTCAAGCCTTCAAATTTTGCCTATATACAACATTTTTGGACTCGGCAAGGTTTAGCATCAAGGAAGGTGGTTCTTGGGGTTCCCAAAAGGCTTGGGAAAGGCCTTGGGAGGTTTACTTGGTGTCTAAAGCCATCTCATACATGTTGGCCCATCAATCGTTATCATTTCTTAGGATGCCTTGCCTTGGCCTTGTGTTGCATTGCTTAATGCTTAGGCTTGGCCTTGTGTTGCATTGCTTTGGCTTGGCCTTGTGGTGCTTTGCCTAGAAACAATGGTTAATATGGAAGATGATGTTTTAAAGACTACTTCGTATGGGTTTTTAATTTTTCAACTTGGCTGTTGCTTTAATTCTTTTTCCAAGCAATTGAATTCTGATGAAGTGTCACAGTTTACCAATCATTATGTGAAATAATGCTGAGATAATCTCCTATTATGAAAATCACAGTAGGTAGAGTGAGTACAATCTGGCTATGAGGTTAGAAGTTCAAACCTTGGCCTTCTTAATTTTCTATTTGGCTTTTCCATCAAGATCCATCATGGCTACCAGCCTTTACTAGATGCTAAACTGCCAGTTCCTAGGTTCTGGCTGAGTCTTTTAAAATATTTTTTGGGAAGACTTTTCTCTTGATGGTTCTTTTTGGTTGGAGGTTTAGTCCTTGAAGAACTAGAAATGACTGATAATTTATTTTACTGCAATGTACTTATCATGATTCTGATTTTGGATTAAGTTCATGGATGGTTTTTTAACTGGTGTGGCAATCAGCAATGCTTAAGAGTAAAAACCCAGCACTGTTTATGGTAGGCAGAATCTGATATATATTGACTTTATGTTTTCTGTTCAGGTATTGTTAATTTCAAGTTTAAGGATTTTGGTTCAGCTGTGAAAGACCTTTCTACATGTGTCAAGCTTGACAAGGGCAATAAATCTGCATACACTTATTTGGTGAGTTTCTCATTTTATAATGTGGATGTTGGATCACAAGAAATTGTAAGCATGTCTGTCTTCCTCCTCTTGGTGACTGGCTTAAGTATCATATCATTAGGGTCTGTCCTTATCATCAATTGGTGAGTACAAGAGAGCAGAGGAGTCACATATGAAAGCACTCGAATTTGACCGTGATTTTCTTGAGGCTTGGACTCATCTAACACAGGTACTGTGTATCAACTTCCCTCTTAATTCTCATATTCTTCTATCATGAATTTGTTCCTCAAGCTGAGTTCCGTTGTCTGTAATTTGGGATATCATCATAACTGATTAGTTCCCATCTTGAATGTTCTACATTTTAGAATTGACTTTGAAAGAGAAACCTATTACTATCGTTTTGTTTCTCAGTATATCAGAATAGTCTTTGCACTTATCATAAAGCATAATTTTAGGTGATAAATTGTTTGGTTATCTATTGTTATCTTATTGAAAAGGTAGATGAAACAAGAGACATGGGGGGTGTGCTTTTTATTCTAACAGAGATAGTACGGAGCCCTTTTGTTTAGTAGTGGCAAAAGAAAGACAAAGAGAGAACAATTTTGGGTTAAGGGAGTATCTATACATACACTACGTATGTTTTTATTTCGTGTTTGCAGTATGAGTGCACAACATACTTGACTAGATTGGTGATTTCAGCTTTCACTTTTCAAGAAGCGCCAATTAATTTAGTATGAATTGATACTGCAAGTGCAATTCCTCATATCTTTTGTTTGGTTTTACAGTACAATGTCTATTGCCTATTAGTTCATAGCTACTTATTTAGTTTTTAATCAATAAGTTTTGATGTTACTTGCTTTGATTGTGCTGTAATCTTGTAAGACTTATTCAACTAGATATTTGTTATGTCTTCATAGAGTAATCAAATTTACTGGAGTATCAACAAATTTGTCAATATCAGCTTAATGATCTGTAATTTTTCGTGGGTGCAGCTTTATCAAGATTTGGCAAATACAGCTAAGGCTTTTGAATGCCTTACACGAGCTCTAGAGATTGACGGGGGGTAATGTTGTGAATATTTCTCTATTCTTGATGTACTAGTCCCATCTCAATTGAACATGCATTCCTCTTTGTTGAGCTCTTCCTTAAAGTTTCCGTGTATTATGGTCTAAATTAGGTATGCAAAAGCATATTACTTGCGTGGATTGCTTCACCATGGAATGGGAGATCACAGGTATGGCCATATTGCCAATTAAATTAATTTTAGGCTTTAGGGTGTTAAAGGGAAAAATATGAGGATGAAAGCTGATTCCACACCACATGCAATGGGCATCAGGGCATGTGTAATTTATGATCAAATGAATAAATATAGTAAAACATGACTAATATTTGTACATGAAACTCCTTAGCTAGTGAAATTGTTTTGTATAGCAAAATAGTTGAAATTATACTATTTTAACAAAAAAAGTAGGAAATTTGCCTAATACAACTAGCAAAAGTACCCATTTTGCAGAGTACAACCTCTTAAGTCTATTTTTGTAAATTACAATTTAAAAACACACCCAACCTATAAAACTACAACCAAGAATTGGATTCCGACCATTTTAACGGGAATGTATCATCTTTTTCCATCATCTGTGCAATACACCTGCTTCTGCTTGTTTATTGCTAGCTGCCATGGGTAATTCTCTAATGTGTTCTTCTTTGCTAATTGACATTTCCACTTATTGACATATGGATGGAGTTCCTTAACAACAGGAATGCCATAAAGGATATATCTATGGCGCTTAATATCGAGAGCTCAAACGTAGAGTGTCTGTATTTAAGAGCATCCTGTCACCATGCCCTAGGACAATTCAAAGAAGCGGTATAAAGATTCAGCTTCAACTTATTACCTACCATTTATGTTATTTCTAAGAGTAGTATTCATATTGTTTAGTATTCATCTTATGAAACCAGGTCAAAGACTATGATGCTGCTTTAGATTTGGAATTAGACTCTATGGAAAAATTTGTGCTTCAGTGCCTTGCATTTTACCAGGTGATATTTTTATAACAGTTTTTTATACTCTAATGCTAGTATATATACTACTTCGGGTGTAATATCCTCAATGGCTGTAAATCTATTTTACTCACTAGTTTGTGTGAAGACTATGAACTGCATTTTATCGACTTAGATAATTTTTTGGTACTTAAACTAGTGGAAAAAATGGATTGAGTATCAAGAAAAATGGACTGGCATATATCTTGTAGGCCATAATTATTGCCATACTGGTTTCCCTGGTATCCGGGGTCAAATGTTTTGAGCACAACAATATCCTCCATCTGCCACATATTGGTGTTCAAATTAGTGTAATTATGGAAGTTTTAATTTCTTTTGGGTTTCACTGCTTCTCACTATTTCTTATTCCTTCAATAAAAGAGATGAACAATTGTTTTCTGTTAAATAGGCAAAAGAACTTCCTATAGGAGAATAGAGTTACATGTTATTGTATGATAATGTGCCTTCATAACTAGATAAAGTAGTCAGGAATTGTTTCAGTATATTTTAAATGCCTAATGTACTTCATTGCTTCCTTAAATTTGATTATGTGTTATGCTGAAAATTTAACCTTCTCTGTTTTGTCTAAGCAGAAGGAACTGGCTCTTTATACAGCATCAAAACTAAACAGTGAGTTTTGTTGGTTTGACATTGATGGTGACATCGATCCCCTCTTTAAGGTGATATTACTGTTATACTTTGTATCTTTGTTAAAATTTTGAATTTTTTTATTAAAAAGATATTTCTAACCAGTAGCTACTAGCCTACTACCTTGTTTCTTAGGTTTTTAAAGTCTGAACTCTATCTATGCTTTTTTATATTCAAATGTGTAACCTGTGCATTCTTTATTTCTTTGTCTAGATGATATCCAATTATGTGAATATATATAGCATTCTTCCTTGCGGCTGTTATGCTTCTATGTGGTTAGACTGTTTACACAAATTTTAAGATGTACTTCTATTTAGAACAATTTTACTATGAAATATGGAAACTACCTAACTCTAAGGCACTTCCTATCCTAATAGGGTGTAAAAGATTGTAAGGGTTGAGTTGTCTTTTGTTATCTAAAACAGTAAGGCTTAGATTACCATTGATTGTCCTGGTGGCCACTTACCCTTCATGTCTGTTTGCAACTCTGATATCGTAATTGTAACTGCATTATTCTTGTGTATAGCTGAGGTGTTGGTCTAGGGTGAGTAATGATGTCTTTATGCATTGTTGATGTCCTATCACATGAAACTGGTGACATAACAACATTGTTCCACCATTTAAAGTCAGGACATTATTATATTACATTGTTCTAATGTGCAATGTATGCTCTGCTAGTTTCCCCCACAAGAATTTATAGGCTCGTACAAGAATTAATAATGACGTGAAAGCCTGAAAGTTGCCACATTCACTTATAGCAATATATGGTACTAATCAAGTGATTGTGTCCTTTGTTGCCAATCTCAGGAATACTGGTGCAAAAGATTGCACCCCAAGGATGTATGTGAAAAGGTCTATAGGCAACCTACATTGCGGGACTCCCTGAAAAAAGGTAAACTCAGGAAGCAAGATTTGGCTATGACAAAGCAGAAGACTGCTCTTATTCATGCTGCAGATTTCATTGGACAGAAGATTCAATACAATGCTACAGGTTTCTTGCCCAATAGGCGCCAGGTGAATCTTCTATTGTAATTCTGTTGTTGTATAAAATTATAAGAGATTATTGGACCTTTTGTTCTCGTTATGGATTTTTATACCTAATTTATTGTGTGCTAATTCCAACTTTCCAATCACATTTTGTTTTGATTGATAAGTATTTATCTGATTTGAAAGGTACCACTGCTGTTGCCCTGTCATTATCTCTATTCTCTACCCCCTTATCTCATTCCAAAAATAAAGGCTTGATGACCCAATGAGTTGCCATTCCTGCATTTTCTTGCGGTGTACTCAATTGGCATGTAGCAGAGATGCAGAACCTTTTAGTTGTAGAATAACAGACATCGGCCTCCTAGTGCATGAGGAATTATTGATCTTGTGTTGAACTTGGTGGTTCTATTTTATTATTCATGTACTATCTTAATCCTCTTTGCTCTTAGTAGTAAAGTATTGACAAGTATTGATCATCCTTAGCATCGTATGGCGGGATTGGCTGCTATTGAAATAGCCCAAAAAGTTTCAAGGGCCTGGCGAGCTTTGCAGGCAGAATTGAAGAATGCTGGTAAAAATACTGGTAAACATGGCAGGAGAGCTCGGAAAAGGGAAACTGTAAATATGCCAAGTCAGAACAGAGGTGGTCCTTGTTGCAGTACTAGTAGTTCATCAGACACTTCAACTTCGCATGGCATTTTAGAAGACAGGCCATCTTCACGAATGATGATGTCATGGCAAGATGTGTATTCCTTGGCTGTAAAGTGGAGACAAATCTCAGAACCTTGTGATCCTGTTGTGTGGATCAACAAGTTGAGGTAATACACATTAACTTGTTTTTGCAGCCGTAAATAGAGTGCACCTTGCACTTCAACTCACTGCTTATATTTGTGCTGTTAACAATACCCATGAGTCAGTAGTAAGATCTTTGATGGGAGAGGGAGGAATTTAATTTTTTTTTTTTCCAAGATAAGTTAACAACCTAATATTTAAAATTCTAAATGCATGAGATACTAAAGGTTAATACTCTTGTAGAACAATTATAAAAGTCTAATTGATCATAACAAAAACCTAAAATATACAAAGTATTGATAATAATGTCATATCTCAAATCCAATATAACTAGCCTATTTTACTAGGACCAAGACAATCACTACACTCTTTGGTTTCGTCTCCTCAAATTTGCAACTTGGCCTTGATAAGCAGCCCATACATTGCCTTTCTCCTTCTCATCCAGCCTATTTGTCATCCTTTTCTTCTCTGCATAGATGGTGGCCTGTAAGCCTGTTGCTTCCCCCCTCATCATCATCAGCATAATCATTGCTTTTCCTTTTGATCATGTGTTATGTATCCTTCACTGGTTGGTGCTTGATTTGGACATGTCTGAGCATCCGATTTTCTCCCGTTCCAACTACAGGGTATGATAGAAAACATATGCAGATCTCTAACTATGTCTAGAATGTACGTGTAAAATATTATTTTTGCATATCTTAGACTTTTTTTTGCATATATTGTTAGTAACCTAATATAATCTATCTATACTTATATATTAAAAAGCGTTCCTAAAAATGTCAATGTACCACATGTATTTCATTCTTGCACCGACATAATACCACATCATCATTCAATATGCCACTTGTATCTCTAGCATATTTTTGTTTCATGTCATGATTAACCAAAAATACATAAATAAGGTTTGAACACAAGACCTCTTTGAATGAAGACCAACTTATTATCATCTAAGCTAGAAACTAATCATGTTCAATCTACGCACATAAATATAAAAATACATATTAGAAATAAAAGCAAAAATTATTCAAAACTATATATTATTGTCATTGTATTATTATAATTTACTGACAATAAAAATATACTTTCAATCTCTTTAATAATATTAATAAAATACTCAAAGTAACATCCGGAGCAGCGCCTGGGCCGAACACTTGTTAGATATCTAATTACAACTCTATAAATATTGATCAATGGAAATCACTCTAAGGAGTTTTATGTTATCTTACAATAACCTGAAATACTTAAGTTTAGACTTAAGCTCTTCTTTTCATTCATAATTTGAAAATTTTAATTGTCAATTTCCCATCTTAGAATGCAGCTCATGTCTTCAGGATATAGGACTAATAATTTTTTTGCCTTTCAGTGAAGAGTTTAATGCTGGTTTTGGGTCTCATACTCCAATCATTCTAGGACAAGCAAGAGTTGTCCGCTATTTCCCTAACTTTCACAGGTAATGAGGTCCTTTCACCTCGCCCTTTAATATAGATTGAAGCTTTCAATGATCCCTGTTTGAAATTCTGTATGACTGTACCTCAGAACACTAAATGCTGCCAAGGCTGCAATAAAGGAAAAGAAGCATGCGTGCAGTAAGGCTGATGCTGTTATCAACTTATCTGATGACAGCAAGTTGCAAAATGTAAGTGAAACTTCTTCTATCTGAGTAATGTATGTCTCTTTCTGCATTGGTAACTGGTAAGTCATGATAGTTCTACTAACTTTATTACATGACTACACACTTTCCATTTCAACCCGTTTCATGACATTCTACCCATCTTTATTGGTAAACTTCACTTCGTCTTCTCCAAATATTGCAACAATTACTATTTTAGGAAGTTTTACAAATACTGCAATATTTCCTTATTTGCTCATTGTTTCTCTCTTATCTCTCTTCCTATGGGTCTATATCTGTTTGCTTCACATCATTTTACTCAGATTATAAGCTATCTGAGTAAGGCTTATTTAAGTTATTCACATCATTTTCTGTATGCTTATAAGTTTTATCCTCTAGTAGTGCCTTTTGAATCTAGTCTTTATCAACTATATGCAGATTATGCTCGCTGATTCCTGCTCTGACCTACACAAAGCTGTTGGTGAGGACTTCTGGGTGTCTACTTGGTGCAACAGTATGGCATTTGAGGGGTAAGTATATGCTTGTGATTATAAATATATATTTATATGGTTTTAACACAAATTTACATGTAATGAACTCCGACTTCATTACCTTTCTCATTATCATCATCAATACTGTAAGGATTACTATAGTAGTTGAAATTTATGGTGAAATTAACTTCTTGTTTGACTCTCTCAGAAAGCAGTTGGAGGGGACAAGAATCACCCTTTTGAAATCGTATGATCTTAATTCTTTGATTTGCATGATTAGTCTGGTATATTTGTCTCAGCACATTTTCTCTAAGCATTTAGTTGCTGCAACACTAATTGTGCCTACATTTATGTGATGTCTTTTTAGGGGAGAACGTGGATATGATTTTGCAATAAGAACACCCTGTACACCTTCTAGATGGAATGAGTTTGATACTGAAATGGCAATGGCATGGGAGGTTTGTGTATAAATTGCTATGTGCTGCTGTCATCTGTTCTTTTTCCTCTCCCTAGTTCAATTCTGTCTTTGAGTTTGTCCATGTATCTTCTAAAGCTGTTATTTATCAGTAGTTCTGAAATACAATTTTCACTGCATCTTCTTTACGAAATTCATTGTAAAGTAAATAATTGATTTACTTACCCTGCTATTACTGTTACCTCGCTGCAATCTTGAGAACTTGAGCCTCTTCACTGAGGTCTTTTTTCATGAAATAGAGGGTATATTTTCGAGATTTTTTTTCCTCGTTATTCTTGTTAAGTTATCTGGCCTTCTGGTGAAACATAATGTGCGGGCTAGAATATGGAAATGAAGTTCATAGTCTCTGCTTGTATTTAGTATGACATTATTTGGCATACATATTAAATCTCAATGTATGATCCTGTAACATATTGTGCTTCATTTAGAAACATAAGATCCAACCTGGTCAATATTTTGTTGGCAAAAAATACGGAGTTTGTGGGCTTGTGGCTTGTTGGTACTATTGTATTAAATCAATCTTTTTGGCCTATGATTTAGATCATAACTATGTTCTTTTTATTTTTATTTTTTCACCTTTTTCAAGAATTTATTAGAAACAGCTATTGTATGTTTTGCTTCTATTTTCCTGATGTAAAAACTCTTAAATATTGTGCTTGTAGGCTTTGTGCAATGCGTATTGTGGCGAGGCTTATGGGTCTACTGATTTCAATGCCCTTGAAAATGTCAGAGATGCAATTTTGAGGATGACATACTACTGGTATGACAACTTTTATTGCTTGCTTATTGGTATTACATTTTGCGTGTTCGAATTGTTGCAGTGGCTAGTATATTTTTTGAAAAGGTCTTTGATTAGTTTGTTTACCCTCTGTTTTGTTTGGATGGGAGAACTTCCGTGTTTTGCTTCTTTTTCTTTTCGTTTGTTTTTCATTTAATTTTAACATGGTGTGCTTTTGGATGTCCTATTATTCTAATTATGTAGATTATGATATTGATATAGAGAATTAACTAAAATTCACTGAATTTGATATCCCAATGCAGGTATAATTTCATGCCATTGTCCAGAGGTTCTGCTGTGGTTGGATTTGTAGTTTTGCTGGGATTGTGTCTTGCAGCAAATATGGAGTTCTCTGGAAGTATTCCAGAAGGAATGCAAATTGACTGGGAAGCTATTCTTACTTTTGATCCTGACTCCTTTGTGGAATCTGTGAAAAAATGGCTGTATCCCAATCTTAAGGCGACAACATCTTGGAAAGAATACCCAGATGTCGCTTCAACCCTTTCAACTACTGGGTCCGTCATTGCCGCTCTCAGCACTTACAATAACTGATATCTTCAAATTTGTGAAGAGGTAATTGAAATAGTGCAGAGACCCCTCTCTCCCTTCATTGTTTGATTTCTAAGAGGACCTTGAAGTGAGGCTGGCAAGTTATATATGACTTGCTCCCTCGCCCATAGTCGTACTCTATTCTGCTACTAATTTAGAAAGACCACAGTTTCATCATGCTATACTACAGAGTACTTTGGATTCTTTCTTCCTTTTGAGATTATTACTTCGAAGTTTTTCTTTAAAAATATGGTGTATTGAGGATCCTCTTGATATCGAAAATTCACATTATACCCATCCTCTTGTGACATTTTCGAGTGGCTTGAAGATATTATTCACAATTACCTGTTTATATGCAGTGAAAATGCTGCTGTAGCTGTCGCATGGATCCTTATGACTGCAAAAGGAGCCGTGGTTGAGATCGATGTAAAATAGACCACAGTTATCTTATTAATTTTAACTGTTGTATGTTGTACATTAGTTATTTCTTTTTTTCCATATTTGATATTCTTTTCTCAGTGCACCATTTTCCCAATAAATTTCGTATTTTTTTCTGTAGGGATAGTGATAGTTTGTTCCTGTGTGGGATGTTCAATTCCTCCAACTTTCTAAACCCTTGTATCTTTTAGCTGATTGCATATATGCTTGTATAGAAAATTAAGTTTCCTTTAAACTTGCATTGCAAACAATACTTATAATCTCCCCAATTACAACACCAATCGCAAATTGATAGACACAACAATTTAAATATTGAGAAAGTAAAGCTGTCAGCTTCGGAACTCTGAAGGTCATATGTTCACAGTTTATTTACCAGGTCAGAGCCAATGTCCCGGGGGAACACCGGAACAGGGTCATGATGATGATCTAGATTACAAAGGTATTGATGTAGAGTCTAAAATAGAGCCTATTCAACTTTCCGGTTAGTTTTACAGTAACCAAGCAAAACATGGGCTATAGTTGGCTAGAATCTCGGAAATTGCATAGTACAACCTTAAAAGTTAAAACTACTCTTCAACAACTTATGGCACCATAAAAATAGCACGAAATCTAGTTCAATCATTTAAATCCTTATATATATTGGTCGCACTTTTTGACTTTCAACTGGAATGTCTAATAAATTTAGACCTGTCAAATGGTTCGTTCGGGTCGGGTCGGAATAATTTTGGGTCGGGTTGTTACGGGTCAATTAACATTTGGGTTGGGTATGGGTCGGAATAATTTTGGGTCGGGTTGTTACGGGTCAATTAACATTTGGGTTGGGTATGGGTCGGATCATTTCGAGTTCGGGTACGATTCAAGTCAAGTATTGGGTCAGGTCATTTCGGGTCAGGTTAATTTCGGGTCAAGTATGTTCAGGTCTTGTTCAGGTTGTTCCATATATGGATTAAGCTCAAATCAATAATTTTAATTCGGTTTATCACCTTGGCTACGGTTGAAAATGAACCACTTGAGTTATTTTTGGCATTAGACATTTTTAGTTCAATTATAAAGAAAATTTAGTTAGGACATTTCGAATATCGAGTTTGTTCGGGTCAATTTCGGGTTTTGAGTTTGTTCGGGTCAACCACTTCAGGCCGGGTTACGGAATTATAAATTAATGAGTTGTATTTTGAAACTTTAAGAATTGTTACTGTAGCTACATGTTTAAGTAGTATTTATTTTTATAATTTAAATATGTTACGGAGAAAATAACATCGAAAAAAGGAAATTAAAAAAAGGCCTAAAAAAATCAATATGACAAACGTTGTAATAAAATGTCTAATAGATACAATTGTATTCTAGGATTTTTCCTGGTATTTTAAAAGTCTAAATCAATCTACACAATATGTATTTCATTCATATATTAGCGTAAAATTATACTCTTCCTACACTACTCATTTAATTAAACAAATTATTAATTTAATACCAAATGCTTATTGTTTAAAGGAATGTTTAAATTATGAGCAGCTATTACATTTACCAAACAAATCACAACAGCAAATACATATGACCCAAAAGATTATTTATTATAAGATAATCTAACTTAAATATCATTATAATAAAGAGTAACACAATTAAACCCAAAAGATTGATAAATACAAATCTATTACCTTATCATAAAGTCAAATAATTAGTTTTTAAACAATTTGATGATAAATATGAAGAGGTTTATTGAAATGACATTTGAAAAAAATAAACGCAATATTTTATAATCAATCATATGGGAGAGTCTACAGTACATGTCGTGTATTGTTTTGTAATGTAAAAGTTATGTATTGTAAAGTAATATATATTGAACCGTTTAAAAAAAAAAACCATTAACACTTCAATTTTCTTCATTCATTCACCAAGATTCTCGTCTCTTCTCCCCTTCATCTTCAATCTCATTCTTCTTAATTTGCTCCATCAAATTTAAGGCTCAAAGCAAATCGTAATTTGAAGGAACGAACCTTGAAAATTCAATTGACGTAATTTATTTGTTTTCATTAATTTTAATATCTCCTCTCTTAAATTTGAATCCCTAAGTTGTACTGTGCTAATTTCCAATTGAAAATTGTTAATCAATTATTGATTTTTATTTGTTCGGTCATTTCACTATTTTTAATTAGAAAAATAATATTTTTTTAAAATAAAAATGTCGTGGACAAAATACAACTATAATATATTTATTAAGTATTAACATGACTCAACCCAACTAAGAAAAAAAAAATCCTAATAAATCATAGAAATTTTGATAAATTTATTATTTCATATAACACGATAATATGATATGAACCGGACAGGCGGACACGAAAAAAGCGGGTTTCGTTCATATACGAGTATATATATGTTGCGAATACAAAAGATAAATTGATGTTCCCTTATTGCTTATTGATGTTCTGGAAATAATGGATGTTGAGGTAAACGAGGAAGAGAATGTGGCCATGGAGACAAGTGATATGAGATAAATGTTTCAGAGCTAAACAAATGGTAATCCTGTCGACTATCAACAACCAAGAATTGACCTTTAGCGTGGTCATAGGACATGAGCATGGTATTGTGAATGAAGAAGAAAATATTGGGATTATCGGGATGAAATCCTTTAAGGAACACCATTCCACTTGAAGGAGCGAGTACTTGTAGAGGTACTGTATAGCTCAACACCCATGAACCTTCATCTTTGAAAGGATTTCCCTCATACATGTACACTAAAATCGCCTTCTTCTTTAGGCTTCCATATCCAAAGAAAAGACGATTCTCATAAGCACATAAAATTTCGTTATAACCAAAAATGGTAGTCACTTGACGCCCATAAGGTTATTGTAGTCGGTACTTGGCAAATCCATGACCCAATATTGCAACCTATTGAGTTCAAATGCTACCATGATGCTCAAATTTCTACTGTTAATTATCCAATAGAAAACACCATCATGTACAACAGCAGGTCGGGTATGGCAAGAAGATGTAATATCAATTGGCATTTTAACGTTGATTATTGTAGGGTTGGGCCGATTTATAACTTGGAGTCTGAGACGTCTCCATTGAAACATATTGGAAGAGAGTATTCGAACCTCCATTGTAGATATAGAAATTATAAGGCCGAGTACAACAGTGAAGTGAGCACAAGCTAATGAAAGCCAACCAAAATACGATTGTAATTGTTCGTAAAAAGACCTGGTTGTGGTGATATTAACACGGGCAAGTGGAGTGTTTGTTGAGTGATAGGGTTTGTTACAAAGTAACAGTAAGGTTTATGGTGGCCTAAGAGATAGCCGTTGGACGAGGCGTCGATTATTAAAGTATGGACGTCGTCTATTGGAAGAACAGGAAGAGGATTATTAATTAAGGGTAGCCAATTGCAAGTAAAGCCGTAGCTTTGACTCCTACGCCTAATAATACTACAGTTGTTGTAGAAGAAGCCAACAAAGGTTAACTTAAGCCTTAAAGAGTAGCAACTATTGGGACGTCGAGGGTTTGAGATCATATCAAACCACTGTCTACAGACAGTGCACAACCTTATTAGGCTTTTATGGGGGAGTTTATTCAGGATTTCTAGCATCATATCTTCACAAAATAACATTATTGATGCTGCCGGCCTCTTCCCCATCTCATGTTATGTTAGGTTCCCCTTGTTTAATTTCTTTGCTTCTCTCCTTAATTGCCAATCGACCACTTTTTGCCCGTCTAATATAATAGTTTAGAATGCATATTTGGACCAACTAAAATTTGTGATTATAAATTTGTAAGCAAAAATTTGGACACATACTTTGCTTGCCTTCCTAAAATAAGTATTGAGTATGTATAGATTTGATTGTGTGATAATCCATTGTAATTATTCTTGGAACATTTTATAAATAAGGAATAAAATAAACACAAAGTTTTTAAATTCTTTCTCTCTCCTCTCTATTCTCTTTCTCTCTCCTCTTTTCTTCTTCTTCAAGCCATAAGCTTCATCTCATTTTCTCAGAGAACGTAACACAAATTTTGCAATCGTTATCAATAGTCGTCTTCATGGTTCGTTCATCGAAAGTAGTGGTTTCACTGGGAGGGTAGTGGTGGTTTGGTGATCGACTCCGTTGTTGGAAAACAAGTTCAAAGTTTTTAAGGCCAAATTCAGCCATGAAAACTCTAGATCTAGAATTTTCATGGTCGAATTTGGCCTTTTTAGCCATATTTGAAGTGATATTCGAAACCATTGTTAACATTTTAACGTATTTGTTTGATTTGATTTTTTTTTTAATGGTTTGGTTGGATCGGGGTTTGTTTGTGGGTTAGGAGCTAGTGGCAAGGCGTTTAGGTTGGTAGTGGTTCGTTGGTGGTGGTTGTTGGTGGTAGTTTTTTGTTGGTGGTGGGTAAGGGATTACTAGAGCCGTTTAGGGGTTACTAGGTGGTCCAGTTAGGGGTTACTAGGTCGGCGGTCAGGGGCTACTTGGGGTTACTAGGTCGATTAGGGGTTACTTCGGGTTATTAGGTCGGCGGCCAGGGGTTACTTGGGGTTAATAGGTCGAGGGTTACTAGGTCGGTTAGGGGTTACTAGGTCGGGGGTTACTTGGGGTTAATAGAGGTTACTAGGTCGGGGGTTACTAGGTCGGTTAGGGGTTACTTGAGGTTACTAGAGGTTACTAGGTCAGTTAGGGGTTACTTGGGGTTACTAGGTCGATTAGGGGTTACTTCGGGTTATTAGGTCGGCGGCCAGGGGTTACTTGGGGTTAATAGATCGAGGGTTACTAGGTCGGTTAGGGGTTACTAGGTCGGGGGTTACTTGGGGTTAATAGAGGTTACTAGGTCGGGGGTTACTAGGTCGGTTAGGGGTTACTTGAGGTTACTAGAGGTTACTAGGTCGGTTAGGGGTTACTAGGTCGATTAGGGGTTACTTCGGGTTATTAGGTCGGCGGCCAGGGGTTACTTGGGGTTAATAGGTCAGGGGTTACTAGGCCAGTCAGGGATTACTTAGTCAGGGGTTACTAGGTCAGTCAGGAGTTACTTTTGTCTTGGGGTTACTTTGTCATTTGCTGATTTGACAACCAGAAACCCACTAAAAAATAAATTATTCGGATCAAGCATTTATTGTGTGAATCGTATTCTTTGGCATTTGATTTAAAATATAATAATAAATAAAATCTATTAAGTTTATCACCTTCCTAAAATTAATCATTCACTTTAATTTGGGCAAACTATAAAAACGTTTATGGTTGTTTCCAAAAAAAAAAAAAAAAAAAAAAAAAAAAAAAAAAAAAAAAAAAAAAAACGTTTATTGTTAAGGAGCTGTGCCCAGATGATTGTTACGATTAAGATATATTGAGAAAATATTACTCCGTATTTGATTTAGTGAATATCTAGATTTCCTAGGATATTATTTCTATGACTTATCTTTATTTTCCTTAGCTAGCAACAGTGAGTTGTGTAGGCTTAGGAAACTAAGGAAGATTGTATTATTGACTCAAACGAGACCTAGCTAGGTATAACTTTTTTGAAAGTATTATTGTTTGGTATTGCTTGCACTAATGTCCTCCAATAAGGTTTGAGTTTACACTTATAGACCTGCTCATCAACAAACAACCCTCCATGAGGATTTGAATCATGCACACAAAAAGTGGTCAGGAGCACAATGTTGCTCGAGGGTAAAATTATACCTGAATGTAGGATGGAGATTTAAACTGATTAAGCTATGGTGATTTTGTGTTCTTGGACAACTATTTATTTACATCATACTAATTTTGCCTACTAGAAAACTCTTTTTGCCGATTTTTAGTTTTTTACCACTGAGTTAAACGACAAGAGTGTATTCATAAAATTCAAACCATCACATTAAAAAATCGGATGATTTGCAGGATGATCGAGTTCTTAGGTGCAATAACAAAGAGATTTAACTTCATATATCATGAGTGTTATGATTACTCCCATATGCAAAGATGCAAAGTGACAATTGACAAGAGAAGAGCACCGAGAATTACCCTAACCCGTGAAAACCCGAATTAAACCCGACCTATTGTTCACCCGACCTGAATGTAACCGACCTGTTATTAACTCGACCTAAACCCGACCCAAACCCGATAAGAAGTATGACCCGACTCAAGCATGACCCAACCCAAACCCGACCCGCATTGATTATGAAATTAATCCGAATTGACCCGACCCGAGTTTACCGGACCTACTCTTATCCGACCCAAACCCGACCCATTTACCCGAATCGACAGCTCTATTCGCACTTTTGACCTTTCAACAGGAATGTCTAATCTACAAGACTAGAAATCTCACAAATTTATTACAGCAGAATACTATCAATAAAAAAACAACAAAAAGAGCTAGAAAAGCAGGGATAATTTGGAATTACATAGATTAGGAACAAAAAAATCCACTTTGCTAAATTAATATTATAAAGTCCAATTATTGAACCCATTATACCTAATGAATCAAATGCACCATCTTTTCGACCAAAATCAACAAAATTCCATAAACATATGGCTATTATTAACTTGCTCTTAGCTAACCTGTCCCCAAAACAAAACAAAACAAAACAAAATATATCTTAGCTACTTACCATCATCTGATTCTTGAATTATTTCTTCAAGATGATCACACTGAGAAGCAGAATCAAGACCAGTGAAGAGCCAAATAGCGCGAGTCTGTTTACTTATCAAACGAGCTGCATAATATGGGACATTGTAACGCTTCCTTCCATTGGACTTAGAATTCTTATTGCAATGAATGAACAATAAACAATCCATCAAACTTTCCTTAGCGAATCCTAACATATCATAAGCTTGTGATCTCCTCCAAAGGCTTTTGCTATGTGGATTGTTGTTGTTGTTGTTACCTCTACTCGACAAGCATATCGCCTTTGTTGTATCACTAATTACATTTTCTGGCCTTTTAAGGAGCAAATAACATTGAGCTCGATTACTAAACAAAACAATCCTCTCTTTTCTATACTTTAAAGGGCACAAATCCAAGGCCTTTGTATACTTGCACAAACCTCCTTCAATATCCCCTTCCCAAAATAACTTATTCCCTTCTTTCTTCATTTGGGTTGCCAAAAATTTCCTCTCTTTAATCTCATCATCACCTAACAATTTCTCTCTTTTCCTCTTGTCAACTTTAACATCCCATACTTCTTCCAATGCCTTTTCAGCTTCTTCACTTAATCTCAACTGACCATACTTAATCTTCCCATAATCTTGCAACAAAACCTGTGTAATCATCTCCCCAACCTTTTTTCTCCCCTTAACACTCCTAATTTCTACCAAATCCTTAAGATAAAGAACTGTATGATCTATTACTTTGTACCGTGTATCCGAGTCCTTGAGCATTAGCAACAGGGATTCAATAGCCATGTACTGCCAATCATCCGAGGATCGGCTTGTATTGCAAAGGCTTAAAATGACTTCTTTTGAACTTGCAACACTAAGTCTTCCAGTTTTTGAATGACACAAACTTCTTATAAGACCAATACCTGCAGGAGATTTCTTTTTAGCTAAACCACCCCACATCACACTTAAATCTTTCAGAAAACTCTGATTGCAGCATATCAGATTTATGCCTCTTTCTCTCTTTACAAAGCAGTCTAGCAGAGAAAGACACCAGCACTGCAGCTGACTAGCCCATTCTTCCGCCTTTCGATTTTCAAACTCGAACCCTCCAACTCCTCTTGTGAGCAAATCACACTGATACTTCAACCTTTCTGATTCTGCTTTTCTGACAAAACTGTCATATACAACTTCTAAGCAACTAGAAGCTATCTTCATGGACAATTTAACTATCTCCCCTTCATAATCTTTGAGCTTCTTGAATGACTTATCATGGCTTGCAAGATGCCCAAGTGCACGAACCGCTACACGTTGCTCAACCCAACTGATTTTACCTCTTAGAAGCTCCAACAGAGGAGGAGTTACACCAGAATTTGCTGCTTTTTCTGCAAATTTAGGCTGGTTCATAGTGTATGACCCTATTATATGAGCTGCATAATAGGGTATATAGATGTTTTGATCTTTAAGAAGCCAATCTTTATGATTAAGACCTTTAAGAATAAAGTTGGACATGCATTGGAAAATCCCAAGGGAAGGAAATTCTGGATCATTTGGTTGGTTCATGGCTAAGTTCCAAAGACTGCTTAACACCAAAACATGTTCTTGGTCATCTATAAATGGCATTTCTTTGAAACATTTGGCTATTTTTTTACTTCTACGAAGTGGGTTTGGTTCATTCATTGCACAGAAAAAATAATTGGATTTTTTGCATGATTTTTCAGGCGGGATGATTTTCATACCTTATAATTGTATGTTTTTTTGGTTTATATTTGAAGGGTGGAAAATATGAAAGAGGTATGATTAGTTGGAGTGATTGAACTAAAGGGAGTAGATGTATTAGTATTAGTATATAAGGCAATGTTTTAACTTTAATGTATTTGATTAGTTAATCACTTAATCTAATACAACAAGAAAGCTATATGATTAATTAATTAATTATAAGCTGTATGAAATGATATTGCTTCATGCAATAGGACTTATAAAAAAAAAAATTAAACAAAACAAAACAAAAAAAAAAAGGCAAAGTGATGTCTGCGTCACCCTAAAGGGTTATAGCTTGAGAATTTTGGACAAAGTTTAATCATGTATACAGATGGTTGACTCAAACATGACCTAGCTAGCCATAACTTTTTTGAAAAAAATTATTGTTTGGTATTTGCTTGCACTAATGTCTTCCATTAAGGTATGAAATTACACCTACACATAGAGGGTAGAAAATAATAAGGGCCATTGGTTTTTGCTAGTTTTTTTTATAAGGAATACACTCCTATTAATCCTATCTGGTTATGATCAACATCTTTTCCACATTCTCCTCACCATCTAGGGTAAACCGGAGGATAATTTGCCTAAAGTATACTCGAGTGTAAAATGAAAACTACATCTTTTTAACTCTTCACTTATATGTCGCATAAAATATGTGATGCGGTTCCAAGGCATCAATATTGTTATTATAATTATTTTTATTGTTATTTTTAGTTTATTATTAGATGACCGAATTTACTAGGATATTTTTGTTAGTTTAATTCGGTTAGTATAAGATAAGCTTAACTTTAAAGATCATATTTGCAAAATATTATCTTTACAAGTTAGAGTTAGTTTCCTAGTTAGATTAGAATTTGTTTACCGATTTTTAGGCTAATTATTTAGCTTATAAATATGTGATGGTGTTTAACGAAAAGTATGATTGATTGATTTGAAATTTATAAAATTTATAAATTTGTAGATGAGACTCAAGAATTTATTTATATAATGAGTATACATGTTGAGGTTTGAAGCGTTTACTAAGGTGATTTTTTGTGTATTAATAAATTCTTGGTTTACTTAAAAGTACATGTTGAGCTTTATAATGCGTTCAACAATGTACGGCAAATTAAACCTCTAAAATATCAAGCTCACCTCGCTTTATAAGATGGAGTGCTCTATAAAGGCTTCTTGGTTTACCAAAGAAATCTGAGAAAATTTCGGGGGGACCATGAATAAGGAATGTAGTTTTAGTTTTGCTCATAAGCAATTATAGCATTACTTATGTTACTTCTTGGAGAGCTATAAATTTACTTATTTTGCCTACTAGAAATAGGATTAAAATACAGGAGTAACCTGTAACGACCTGAACTAAACCGACAAGATCGAGTCTAAAAAGAATTCATATTGATTCACAAAATTCAAATCATCATATTAAGAAATCAAATTAGCCAATCAACAAAGAGATTTAACTCCATATATCATGAGTGTTATGATGACTCCCATATGCAAAGACGCAAAGTGACAATTGACAAGAGAAGAGCAGCTTCATTTCCACCTTTAATTTTCTTCCAATCACTAATCACAGGTCACTAATATGACAAAACCATATTTAATAAGAAATTTCCCAAAAGTTACCAAATATAAGGTTCCAAGTACAACTGGGATTGTCTCGAGAAAATACGGCTGCCTGCCATACACAATTAGTAAAGGGATTAAAGTCTAAGTAAGAGGAAGGGGCTAAATGTGTGTGGTTTACTTTATGTTAATTTACTTTTGTATGTAATCAAAGCCAAAGTATACTTTTCAGCTTCTTTAGGCTATATCTAGCGATCTTAGATCTAAGTTAATCAGTTCTAATCATGCCATCTGTCTAAACAACGCGCAATTGGTTCACATCGTGGGGGTAGTCTTTGAGATTAGGAATAAAAAGCATGATTAAGGGAGAATGTTTCTCACTAATCAAATATAAGCCTGAGTTAAACAGCAAAATCTATGTAGACTAACGACAAAACTTAAGCTGACAGCCATAAAAATATAATGTGATGTCCTGCACTCCTGCATGTCCATGTATCTGGGAGAAGAAAAAAATATGTTTTCTGAGACTTGAATTAGAGCTCTATTGATATACTAGTAGTCTGACTTGATACTTCTACAAAGGGGAAAATGTTTGGCTAGCCCGGAGCGGATGAGCCTGACTAAGCCTGCTAATCACGCAAAAAAAGGTTGCTAACCCTCCGGTGTAAACGAATCAGTCCTCTGCAGAGACATGGAGAAGATATCAGCTGCAAATTTCTGAATTCTGAGTTTACCTCGTCTTTTTTTCCTTTGCTGTGCTGTTAAACTTACCTTCAGTTTAAACTAATTCTAGATCACAGCTACTTGCAGAGTTAAAACTAATACGTGAAAGAAAGAATGCACCTTGAGTCCCTAACCAAGGCTTAAAACTTTAGCAGAGGTGGCACTTGGTCAAGATTTGGGACTAAAGTCACAAAAGAATAAGAAATTAAGCATGAAAATGATCAGCAAAGAACTTAAGAGAATACTGTACTAGACTAATAATCTTGATCATTTCAAAATAATATGATGTCCCTGGATTTGAACAGAAAAGGCTTGAACATCTAATTATCTTCCAAATACCTAAATCCCTTGATCGTAGTCTGAAAAAGAAACAAACACCTGGAGTAGCGAATACACTGAGTTGCAAGTCAAAACTTAGCAAAAAACGCTAAAAACCCAAAAGCAGCAAAAAGGGCACATCTAATGCAAAGCTCTGCAGCTCAACTTTCTACAAAATACTAAAAACTAAATGCTAAGTACATAGCTGCCTCAGTGACGATTCCTTGCTGAATAGAATTGAAAAGCTACAGCAAGTGTGGAGTGATCAATCCTGAGATCTCGAGGAATCCCACACGTTCCTTTCCAGCAAATATTTTCTTCAGCTTCTCATCACATATGATGACTTTCTTGTCATTGGGATCCTAAACACGATATAAAACTTCATGTTATTGAAATACACATACAGCAGGAAACACTATTACTGCTAATTGGAGATTCAATACATAAGATAACCAGCAAGCTTTTAGCTGCATAAGCATCTTAGCAGTTAGGACTGGCACAGATCACAAGCAGCCAAACATGTAAGGCATAAGCATCTTAGTACTACTACTGCTTTTCTTCATACTAATCTAGTAATTTTACCAAAAGAGCCTTTACTATAATCGAACCACTCTAACAATCACCTCTCCCTCGTCACTCTATGACACCGAACCATAACTATTTCAAGATATGCGACAAAAAATTATCAAGATAATGTATGGATTATTACATCTGAATGGATGCAGGGTGCACATATAAACAGAACTACAGAAGCCTCCCTTGTTTAGCCTGATACGGACATCTCCACTCATATAATGTACAAAGTATGACTTTATAACCAGCATTTAGATTCACTGTTTTATGTTGATAAGATTTTCATGTGCAATATATAAACCCTCTTATCATTGAATCGCAACTCTTTCTCTTCAAACCAAACATACTCTCCTACAAGAAATTCCATATCAAGTAATTCGACATTACGAATCCCAACAATCCATAATCCATACTAATAAAATGACTCAAACAGATGCGATTAAATGAGGCTATTGTTTGTAGCTTTGTCTTATCCTTTATTAGTCGAATTTGATAGCATCAAAATACAAACATATACTTAGTGCATAACAATAAAATTCACCATCCAAACATGTAAACACGGGAAATTTAAAACAGTTGGTCTTGTATGGACCCGGTCTACAATAAATTATTGTAGACCCAAAATTTGACACTTTCAAATAATATAATCACATTCTGGATGATATAATCACTTTTTTAGATGATATAATTATATTTTTGTGAGTCATATTTTGATCTCATATTAAACCATAATGATTAATGAGATTATATAATTATGTTTAGGATGATAAAATTTAAAAATCATCTTTTGAATGATGTAATTTACTATTTGATACTTTTTATAATGATAAATTCACTTTTTGAGTGATACATTTACATAATAGTTTCAAGATGATATAATCACTTTTGTAATAATATAATCACATTTCGTATGATATAATCACATTTCGTATGGTATACTAGAAGGTTGGGTCTACGATAAGTTATTGTAGACCGGGTCTATTCTAGTCTTAATAAATTTAAAATATACTTAACATTTTAAGCTTGATTCTGATAACCTCCTTGGTAAGAGTATTAAGCTATACCTCTAAAATCTTAATCCCAAACATATTATAAGTAGTTTGCATTTAGCATGTGATAAAACAAAAACATAACTCAGCCGTGCTTTGTTCACCTACTTCCAATTAAGTTCAGATAAGTTAAAGATAAGGGTTAAGTAGTAAACAAGGGCGTGTAATTTACAACTAAAATAAGTTCAGTTCAGTTCAAGTTAGTTCGGGTAATTCAGTTAATTACAAATAAGGGTATTAACCAGCACCATAATTACTAAAATTGCGCAAAAAATTACACAGAAAAATTGATTAATTAAAAAATAATAATCTGAGAGAAAGAGATGACCTGAAGATTATTGGCTTTGATGTGTGCCCAGATAACCTTAAGAGCTTGAGTTCTAGAAATTTCCGGAGCACCCACAAATTCTTGAAGAGCAGGAGTAATTGGTCTTGGCTTCATTATTCCTCTCGGCTTCCTTGTTGTTGACGGAGTCGTAGCACACGCCGAAATTCCTCCTAATTTCCGGCTGATTCCGACCGGAAAACACACCGCCGTCGACGGAGTATTCACCGGAAAACCACCAAAAAACGACGATTTCTTCCCCTCTAAAACCACCGCCCTCATTCCACACCCAATTGTTCCTGCCATTTTTGCTATTTTCTCTCTCTTCTTTGCTGTGTGTTTCCTAGAGTGCGCTCTTTTGCTTCAATTCCTTGGATAACGTTTTTTATTTTTATTTTTTCAAAACGAATTTTAGGGGGTGTCTTTGTCTTTTGATTTTCTGTCCGTTGATTTTTCTGCATTATATCCTGACCCTTGGTATGATTCGTTGGATTTTATTTTAAATGGGCTTTTTGAATGGTTTATTTGATATTTGGGCATTGGGCCAACCTTTTTTTTTTATCTGGACTTGTGAGTTTATCAACTTGTATGTACATAATTTGGGATGGGACAAAAGGCCTAATTGTCCAGTGGAGAAATATACTACCTTTTAAAATCTGTGCTCTACGTATTATTAAAGCCGCTCTAAAAAATACATGAATTGAAATATGCTTAATAATTAGATTATTAGATCATGTACTCGAGAACACAATTTCTAGAGGTAAGAGTAGTACTATATATATGTGTAATGATTCTAGTGGGCCTTTCGACAAATGTATGGAAGAATATAGAAGATCCAAATGTAGATTTAATCGTAGACATCAAAATATCAAACAATTGGTTCAACAATGCAACAAAAATCGTGTCATGGAATATGGATGTATACATAGTGTATTGAAGATAAATTATAAAGCAAATGTACTTGACTTGGATAAATCAAGAGAAAATAAGTTAAAAATTAATAGCTTTTTGGGACACATAGACATTAGTAACAGTGGCGGACCCAGGATTTTCCGACTGGTGAGTCACAATCGATAATCAAATATGTTAAAAAAAATTTTTTACCAAACAACCAAATAATAGTACTAAAAAATACATCCAAATATTCAAACAGTACAAAATACAACCAAATGTTCATATAATACTACAAAAGACAACTAAATAGTAATGCAAACTTATTAAAATAGTTCTCGACGAGTTTTCATGTTTTGATATCGATTCATGATATCTTCCATGCTAACATTCAAAAACAAATCATTCTCCAAATAAGTAATTAAACAATCATTCAACATTTGATCTCCCATGCTATTTCGTAGTTTGTCTTTCACTTGCTTCATGCCAGAAAATACTCTTTCCACACTTGCCGTTGCGACAGGAAGAAGCAACACCAATTTCAAAAGTAAATAGACCCTATCATGAGTTTCAGACAATCCCGTTTCAACCAATTTGATTGAAAGATCACTAAGACCCTTCAAATTCCAAAACCTTTCATCTCCTCTAACAGAACAAATGTAACTATCAAGTGTATGACCAAAGACTATCAATTCTGAACTTGGAAATTCATTAGGATAGAATTTTGCAAGCTTAATCAATTTTTCCTTATCAAACTTAGAAAAACGATCCACAGGACTCAAACAAGACATACACACAAGTAGTTCTTTAGTTATTTCGGGAAATCGATTTTCAAGTTCTTGCAATTGAAGATCAATGACACCAAAAAAAACTTCAACTCGAAAATGATGTAGATTGGACACTTGTGGGCATTTACCTCTAAACAACCTCCTCCCGGGAACAACATATTTAGCCTCCATATCTGGAACTGCAATGTCATAGTCACCAATAAAAGAAATTACCTTTTCCATATGAGAATCCCATCCTTCATCTCTCATTTTTTGCAAATTAGTCTTGGTTACATTAACCATGGCCATTGCATTCACAATGTCTTGATCGTGCTTTTGTAAGGCCACATTCAAAGCATTTGTTATCGCAAATATACTAACCATCAAGTGTGCCACGAACACAAAATCAAAGGACATCAGAAGATTTGTAAGTGTTTGAGCTCTATTAGAATCTATTGTATCAGATACTTTTGCAATATCCTCAAGAGAACCAAGGATTACAGGGAATAAATCAAGTACATTCAAGATTGTCTTGAAGTGAGATCCCCAACGAGTATCACAAGGTCTACCTAATCCACGTTCTTGATTTAAACCTGAACCCGTTTCAAGTTCACCTAGAGACAATGCATCCACCACTCTTTGAGCTTGATTTTCACGAAGAAACTCTTTCCTTTTTGGTGAACCCCCCACAAAATTCAAGAGAGGTGCAAGTACATCAACAAATAACCAAGCACAATCTGAATTCTTTTTAGCAAGTGCAACTTGAGTTAATTGAAGTTGGTGAGCAAAGTAGTGGACAAAATAAGCTTCTTTACACTCATTCTCTATAAGAGTCCTAAGGCCATTAATAGAACCTTGCATATTACTTGCCCCATCATAACCCTGACCCCGTACTTGAGAGAAAGACAAAGAATGCTCCATTAATAAGGATTCAATAGCAGTTTTGAGAGTCAAAGAAGCAGTGTTTACAACATGCACAATACCAAGTAAACGCTCACACACTTCTCCCTTTCTATTAACATATCTCAAACAAAGAGCCAATTGTTCCTTGTCAGAAACATCAGCGGACTCATCAGCAAGGATAGAAAATAAACCACCATCAATATCTTCAAGCATTGCTTTAGTGGTCTCTTTTGCACATGCATTTATGATATCTTTTTGGACTTTAGGAGAAGTAAGTTGACAATTACTAGGAGCATTTTTGAAAACAACTTTAGAATATTCAGGATTACCTTTGGAAATAAGGGATAAAAGTGAAAGAAAGTTACCTCTTCTTAAGGAACTTTCTTTTTCATCATGACCACGGAAAGGCAACCCTTGGAGTAAAAGCCATTGGATAGATTCAATTGAAGCTTCAAGTCGCGTCCTATATGCATTTGTACTCTCAGCGGTTTGTTTTGTTAAGGCTTGTGTGATGCTTGAATTTTGTTTCTTGAACAAATCCATAGCTAAAACAGCATTATTATGTGCACTCAAGTGTTTACCGACATGTTTTCTTATTAAATCCGATCGATTCCATGATTTGAAACCATCACTAACAAAAGCATCACCTCCAAAGGCATTTTCATCCTTGAATAGATAACAAGGGAAACAATAGGCAGCATCCTTTTCCACACTATACTCAAGCCAAGTCCAAGTATCAAACCACTTAGCACAAAAGCGACGATTTTTGCCAAAAATAGAAGTTTGAGGAAATGTAAAGTCTTTGGGCTGACAAGGCTTTCTTTGAATGTAAATTCTTCTCACTAAATCTCTATCATCTTTATGAAATTGACTCATTTTTCTCCTCTTTCCTGGATCTTGTGGAAGATTAGCAAATTCATGTTCACTTAATCTTTCTCCAAAGATTGGGGCATTAGGAGAACATTGGCCTTGTTCATTTTGAGGGGAATTTTGAGTTGAATAATGAGATGGAGATGAAAGTTGCTCACTTTGTTGAGGTGGAGTTATAGTTTGTTCATTTTGTGTTGGATGTGGAAGAGAAGTTGGAGTAGGATTTTTTTTAGCAAAGAAGCTAGTAATGTTTTGCATTTCATTTGGAGTATGTTTTCTCTTCATTCTGAAATTTGAATAAATATTGAACTAAATCAAGCAATATTCCCCAGAAAAATTATTTGAATAAATATTCAACTAAATGGTCTAAATCAAGCAATTCATAATGGACACCAGTCAGACAAGGGAGCTAGATCAAACGCAGCCAGATATAAAAAGAATCAAGTAATAGACTCTGTGCATCAAATATATATCTAAAATCAAGGGATCTCATAAGAGACTTTGACCCAAAGATCAACAGAAAAGATATCCAAATTTGACAAGCCAAATACTTTACATAACATGTGTAACAGTGTAAGCACCTTTTAATGGGAAATAAATAATCAAATGTCTACATACTTAAGGATGGGAAGCACAATAAGCGGAGTGAATCATTAGATGATTAATTAGCACAATTCTATTCAAAATGACAATCAAATAAAGAAGCAGGAACATTAAAGTATTTGAATACCAAGTTTCATACCCTAATTTGCAGCCAATGACCTGTTTTTCTAAGATATCAAATATTTTTCTAATTATGATTGACTAAAAAAAGAATATTGGATGATGCCTAAAATAATCGAAAACCAATTGAACAAATAAAGACAAAAAAATCGAAAACAAATCAATCAAATAAACCCCAAAACAATCGAAAGCCAATCGACCAAATAAAGTCAAAAAATCGAAAACAAATCGATCAAATAAACCCCAAAATAATCGAAAACCAATCGACCAAATAAAGCCAAAAAATCGAAAACAAATAATGATCAAATAAACCCCAATAAAAACGAAGCGATTTTGCTGAAATACACCCACAAAGATTGAACCAAAAAAATTCGAATACACATTGAACATGTCGAAAACAACAGGAACATATATGCAAAAATCCACGACAATCAAACCCAAAAATTTGAAACTAAATCAAGAGAGAGAAACAAGATCGAACCTGATAAATGTGACGATGGGAAAGTCATCTTCCACAACCTCGGACGCGAAGTCACGAACAGAAGAATGGAGATGAGGCGATTAACAATGGAGGCGATTAGGCGGAGAAGGAGAAGTCACGACTCACGATTCACGAAGAGAAGAATGGAGGCGATTAGGCGGAGAAGGAGAAGCCAGAGCACGAAGAGGCTAGGGCTTGAAAGCCTTGAAGTCTCCTGTAACTGATTTTAATTTTTTTTTTTTTTTTTTTTTTTTTTTTTTTTTTAAATAACTTAAAATTTTTTTTTGGGCCTGGTGAGTCACTTGACCCACCAGGTCTAAGCCCAAGTCCGCCACTGATTAGTAAGCCAAGTTTAGCACAAAGAAGACATGCTTTTAAGTTAAGATCCATTGTATAGTAATATTATGTTTGTGCATGGTACTTTATATTCCATCCAATAGCTTTATTTTCTTCATTCCAAAGTTCTCTTCAGCCTACAAGCCTCTCTTACTTCACCCTGAAGTCTAAAGATTAATGAGCTAAATGATAGGCTAACACCTCATCAACCTTTTTATATAAAGTAAGCTATTGAAGCGTGATTGTATATATATTTTCGCATGCACTAAAGTTTATGCATATATTTTTTATGTGTTCATTTAGCAAAGATTGGGTTCGAATTTTCATCTTATCCAATCATGTTATTACAGGATTTCAGCATACATCATTATCATGGTTACTTAATCACACTGTTTTTTTTTTTTTTCATTCAACGAATGATTTATACTTTTTTTACTTTCTTCGTATGTTTGACGCAAGGGTTAGTCTACAATAATATATTTCTTAAGAATAAAGCATATTGACTATCTTCACTTTGATTAGCATAAAATAAAATAAATTTTCAATTTTCAATTACGGGCATATTCACTTCAGCTTAATTTCAATTCAATTTCATTCATTTTAGCTCCAATCAGTTCAATTCAGCTCAATTCGATAAATATAAACATATAAACATATATGCCCTATGGATGTATATAACTATAATTTGTGGCACTCCATATGAGATATAGCTAGCTACTCCAATTATCGAGTTTAATTTCATAAGAATCATAACGATAACTTATAAATTATTCAAATTTAGCACACTTGTTTATAATTTTTTAAAAATAAGAGCAAAATTCAATGTTATTACATAGTTTTAAAATTCCTTAGACAGGACTTGAGTAGATAAGGACAATGTGTATTCTCTTCATTCATTTTTTTTTTTTTTTACCTTTCCATTCCATAATAGTCATCCTAAGTCTTAACTAATCTAAACTTATTACAGTGTAATTATAAATTTAATTTTGTTTAAAGTTATTTGTAATATATTCTCCATCAATACTTACATCATTTGAAGGCACTAAAATAATACTCGTAATACTACCTCCGTTACATATTATTTGCAACGATTTGATATAGAGTAGAGAGCAAAAATGTCTAATCGTTGCAAATAATATGTAACGGAACATCATTTATGTTTATGTAAGAAAATGTAATATAAATGAATTTGGTCATTATTCCAATTAAACTAACGCACATAACATGTGATGATGGTACAGGAGCCTAATATAATTTCTAAAACGTTAGGCAACGGTTATATAAATACTTTATTATATACATATATAGGCAGCGCGACACAATAAGGTTGAAAGAGATTGAGCAACTACAAGACAATGCCCCCACAAAAGGCTCACCTTAGCTTTAAGGTCAGTACATTGCTAGCTACTCGTAGTTTACTACTGCTTCGGTCTTTAAGTGCTTCAACTCAAAGAACGTAAATCCAAATAAGCTACCGTAATAGCTAGCAGCTCAATTGCCAGCCGTTAACTAAATACAAAAGGTTATTATGTGTGCAATTTGATTTGACGTTTAAACAGCTGTCCGCTCTTATTAATCACCAGCTTGGCTCCAGCTTTGCGTACCTTGACCCACTCTAACAATAATCAATTAACTCATCACTAATTATACAAATTAGCCAATTATAATCATAGCTTCCTGATTAATTCATCGTACTACATTTTTTTTTTCTCTTCTAATCTTTTTATTACTTTCTCCGTTTCTTTTTAGTTGACACGTTTTTATAGTCACGTTTGCTAACGCACAACTTCAACCATTCATATTCTTTAATTACAAATAAGCCAAAACTATGGAATTTGATATTTTGAAAATATATATCATGACGAATCTAACAAGATCCCACATAACCTGACTTTACTCAGCGCAGTACTGCAGCCTCTATTCCACTCATTTATTAGATGTAGGGAAAAAATAACCATTTTATTTTTTTCCCTCTCAAGTAATCTCTAATAACAAGAGTGCATTAATTTAACTTAAAATACATTGAATTTGCAATGGGTAATGATTTTTACATTAGCCTCTTCGAATTTGATAAGAATCATACGAATCTATTATGTGTAGAATCAATAAAACCACTTTTCATCCTTAAAAAAAAAAAAAAAAAAAAAACACTTTTTTTATATTTCGTTCAAATTGTATAAAATGACTGAGCCTATTTCGTGTGTCACCCGACTTCATCCGATTCGTGTTCATATTCATTAGATCTCGGAATATTGTTCGCTAATTGATTATGTAAGTAATTCAAATAAACAAAGGTATAAATTTCTGGAAATTAGGTGTGGAAGAAGGTGGAAAAGAAAGCAGGCAAAATGTCGTGAAGATGATTTTAGCTTAGAAGGGTATTTATGGTATTTAAGAGGGGTGTATAGTAGTAACTAGAGGTTGCGTTTAGCAATCATGTATATTTTTCATTATGATAAACCACAAAACACGGTCAAAGGGGAGTGTGAATAGTGCTAAAGTCAAAACGTGTCAACTAAAAAAAACGAAGGTAGTATGTATTACTTTGTTTTTTTACTGGTAAGGAGGACCATAATTAGACCTCAACTCTCACAATTTTTTTTAGTTCAGTATATATGGACCAGGTATTTGGGAGTACAAAGGAGCGTAAGAGAATCCCTACCCTCACCTGATAGGACTCGAAACCCAAACCTCTAATAAGAACCTTACCAAATGAGTCAACACTTTATTGGTACTATATGTTATTTGCTTCATTTTTTAACATATTTAACTTTGATTTTTGACACTATTTTTTAAATTTCACTCTAATAGCAGTTCGTGCATAAATAATTATATTCATAATATTTTATTAATAGATGTAGTGATGTTAATCGTTAAATTTTTATAGTGAAACAAAAAATAAAGTAGTACTCCGTAATAATTAACTGTTAAAGAATTTTCAAAAACAAGAGTATAATTTGATGAATCACATATATCTAGTAGTGATCGAAAAAATCTGTTTGAAGTATGGACCTTAGGAGTCGTTTGGTTGAATCATTTGGAAAAGGTTACAATGGAGTTATAACCCATTTCATTTATTTTTTGATTTGATTGAGTTTTTTAATAATGGAATTTTATATTCAATTGGTTCTATCTCTACCCTCTACCTTCTACGCCCGAAATCTCATTACTCACCTTTCTCCTTAAAATTTACAATTCATTTTATAAATGAAGCGTGAAATCCATTTAAAAAATAATGAAATAAAAAACCTAGAGAGGTTACGGAGTAGAACGTAATCACACCGTAATAGAAATTCTTTTCAAGAACATTCCGTTGGATTAGGAAGATTATACTCTTTGAGATTAATTATTCCTCGTATATTACTACTCCGGAAAACTCCATCATAGTGTCTTACAGTATTATTAATGTACTTTGTCATCAAATACCTTCATAGTACTAGTACAAAATTGGAATAATGATGGAGAAGCTTCGATTACAATAAAATAATTTGATAATCCAAACTCAAAGATCTCACCACCAAATCTCTTGATACTTTGACCTGGAAAAGAAGCAAGTCCGCCGAATTCCAGGCAAGTTATAGACGCGGCGACGTCCATTTCAGTCTTCCCCCCTCCGCCACACAACAAATATTGTACAATAAAGACCTCACTATCCTTATTCGAGTATTATCTGTTTATCACATGCATCTCAACCACAATTAAGTAGCCTATAATTCATTATGTCATATGTATGAGAAAAAAAAAAGGTATTTGAAATTGGATTCGAAAATTAGGAAATTAGAAGCTGAGCTGAATCGAAGTGAAATGAATATTTTCTAAGAGAAGGAAATTAGTAGCTGAACTGAATTGAAATGAATATTTTCTAAGAGAAGGAAATTAGTAGCTGAACTGAACTAAAATAAACTAAACTAAACAGAAAATAACGTATGAGAATAGGCCTTTAGTTTCAATTCCAATTGCTCTATTTGTCTCTTAATGTTTAAGCCACTTTACTTTTTAAGTTGTTTCTTTTAAATTTACTCCATACTATAGATTGCAAAAGATTGTAATCCGAAGATACCGAGATTGCAATACTTTTCTCATAAATTAACTCTCATCAATCAAAAATCAAAAAACAAACATTACGGATGATATACAAAGGAACAGGGGAAGTATACCCGTTTTGGTCACGGAGGAAGTATTAAAATTAAAGCCCTAATCACACACTCCGACCACTTTGGTGACCGACACTATCACAGCCTATATTCTCTTGTTTCTTTCTTTCTCGCGCGTGGGCCCTCCTTCCATCTCTATTTTCCTCATTTTTAATTTTGTTTTAGAAAATCATACTCCTCTTTACCTCCCAAAGCAAACGGCTATTTATTCTCTCTTCTCCTTCCACCTTTCTCACCACTCTCTCTCTCTCTCCTCTCCCCTTCAACAATGGCTCTCATTAAAAACATCTCCTCTCTCGCATTACTATTATTGATTGTATCTCACGCCACCGCCCAATCTCCCGCCTCTTCCCCCTCTAAATCCCCGGCTCCAGCCGCCGATGCCCCCACCAAAGCCGCCAATTCTCCAACCAAAGCCGCCGATTCACCTACACCAGCTGCTCCAGCTCCTTCCAAGCCCAAATCACCGGCTCCAGAAAAAGCTCCAGCTGCAGCTCCAGTAATCTCAGAAACTCCATCCGAAGCTCCATCTCCAGCCGCTAAAACCCCGGCTAAAGCGCCAGCCAAAGCACCGGCTAAGGCACCAGCCAAAGCACCGGCTAAGGCACCAGCCAAAGCACCGGCTAAAGCGCCAGCCAAAGCACCGGCTAAAGCGCCAGCCAAGGCACCGGCTAAAGCGCCTGAGAGTTCGCCGCCAGCTCCACCACCAGAGGCGCCGGCTCCGGTTCCAGAGGCGGCTCCACCAACTACTGTGGAAGCTCCGGCTCCGGCACCTGAGAAGCATCACGCTCCACCTCCGTACCACTGTAAATTCAAGAATAAGAAGCATTGTAAGAAGCATCACGCCGCAACACCGGCTCCGGCTCCAGCTGAGCTTCTAAGCCCACCTGCGCCGCCAACTGAGGCTCCTGGACCTAACGGCGGCTTTGACGATTACGGTCCTGGTCCTTCTGAGGATGATACTTCGGTAAGTACTCCACTCCATTTTACTTGACTATTAAGCATTCACTTTTCTTTTGTTTTTAGTTGTGCTTTTTATTTATCATTGAGTATGAATTAATCACTTATATTAAAACTAATTTATCATTAATTGAAATATTTACAGTATTACTCAGCTTGCTAATGATCACAATTTCAATGAATTAAGTATATCATAAATTGGAGCAACTTTTTCGGTACATTCTTAAATAATGTCAATTGACAATTATAGGTGATATCGTGATTCATATATGCCCAAGACAATTCATGTAATGCCACAATAGGAATAATAGTGGAGAAAGCTGGTGTCCATTTATGGGAAAAAGCTTATAATTCTAATTTTCACCACTCACTTTTTCAATTAAAGAGAAAAATAAATAAGTTGTTAAAATTATCTTCAAAATTTCATATCCTTACATGTGTAAAGAAAGATGCCCCAGCCCAATATAAAATGTCCATCATATAAAATGTTACTCACACATTCACAATTGTGTGCCACAAAAATTAACTGGATAAATAGGTAATAATCATTTTATACATGTGATTATTTTTGTTTCTATTAAATGACTGTTAAAAAAAAATGAATAATAAAATTATCAAATTATGCAACCATTTAATACAAATGTCAACTTGATCTATAATTCACCGTTGAATTACTACATCCGTTAATTATTATGTGCAACAAAGAAATATTTTATGTCTTACAAATAATACCCCTTTGTTGTACATAGTAGTTAACAGAGGTAATATAAAGTCTCTATATGAGTAATAGTTGGTAGGCTATTAGCGTGTCAAATATATAGCCGTTAGAACTGAACCACTACAAATACTACATACCTTTAATTTATACTTTTGTTTATTATCACATCAAATCATTCATTAATGAGCTTGAATGATTTTTAGCTGAAAATTTTATTAGAGTATCAAGTATGTTTAGGGTTTTGAGTTTTCCTGATCATTTTGAGAGTTAGGTTCAATAGCGAATATGGAGTTGAGCTCAATTTGGACAATGTACTTAATTATACAATAACATTGATTGTGTGGAGTATCCGCGTGTGATGTAGTACTCTCACTATATGACAATAGCAAATTGATGATTTCAAAACCTAATAATTCAATGTGAAATACTAGAGTACAAGTTAAACTTATGTACAAATCCCTAAAAATCTAAAATGTTGTGTTGGAATGAAAAAAAAGTCAATGAATACACCAAATTAATTACTGATTTTGTCAAACAAGTAGCTAATTCTTTAATTTATGGCAATATTTTAATCATGTGTTTTATAGTTAATTAATTACTAATGTTGTTTTAAATCCAAAATTGGCAGAGTGGAGAGATCACATGGGCAACTAAATTGGTGGTCAGCTTAGCATTCGGATGCGCTGCTATGCTTCTTTTTTAAAGTTTTCTAAATATAGATTAGTTTCTTCTTTCTCTCACTCGATCTCTGATTCTCTTCTTTATTTTTTGGTGTTGATGAATTTTTTATTCATTTACAAGCTCATGTCCAACTAATATCACGGGATCATAATTAGACAAATTGAGCTATATACATTGATTGTACTATTACTTTATTTATTATTGAGCTTATATTATACAATTCCATTCTATTCTATTTATTCAGATCTACCTAATCCCCATCCCCATGTTGTCAATTTTGTTCATTTCTCAAAGGAATGGTTCTGGAATTCAATTTTCTCTTTATTTTTTTAGATTTGTAAATTTTCAATAGTTGTTTCGCAGATTAATTATATTTAGCCCGATCCAAAGTTAACTATCGCATTGATACTGTGAATTGCGACCTATCCATTAACTCTTGAACAAAAATCGGCAGTAATTATATCATTAAGCTAAGGAAATCAACTACTTAAGTACAACCGTAACTAGAAAAATCTAATGATCACATGTGCCGCTTCATTAGACTCCATAAACATGTGACAAAAGAAAACAATATCAAAGCAATTACCAAAAGTTAGAACATCTTTGATGGTGATATATTTTTAAAAAATTGTCATTTTACTTCCGATTAATCTTGTTCACAACTTCCATGCAACAACTAAAGAGTAAAGATATCATGTCGAATTGGGTTCTCACGTTAAGCCCATTATCGATAACCTTAGCTCTCTCTAGTCACACATTCACATTTTTGCTCCCAAGCTATCATTATGGTAACGAAAACAAGACCTAAGCCTTATTTTATTATTCAACTGATTATGTTTTGCAAAATGCACTGTTAGTAGACACCATCCAATCTGTCATATTAACCTTTGTTAGTTAAAAACTTAAAATGTCGGGTGGTGATACACAATATTTGTAAAGGTTGTTGTATACGCCCAGATACAAAGTACATTTGAATATACGTTTTTCTATTCAATGACTCTTTATGATTTTTTTTTTTTTTTTGAAGGATCAATGACTCTTTATGATGATTAAAGGATGATTATTGCTTATTTAATTATCAAATGAGCAAAAATTAACTTTGAATGCATCTTATATTTATAGTCCTGCAAAAATTAATCATCTTGCGGGTATAAACATAGAATTTCACATTTTTTTTCAATTATATTTATACGTCTTTCTATTCAATGGCTCTTTAAGGGGAAAAAAAAATCTCCTTCAAATTATGCTCCTTTTCATCATTTGTATAGATGAACACTTCTTTCGTTCATTTGTTGTTGCAACATTTTGATCTTAAGCTTGCTAACACATAATTTATGCATTGAGAGATTTGAGGCTAATCCAACAAATTACATATCAGGGTTTTTATTTGTTTTTTTTTTTTTTTTTTGTTTTTTTTTTTTCAAATATCTAATTTGTATAAATGAAAGATCAAAATTGGCTGAATTTTACATTACAGAATATAATGCTTCAAAGCCTTCAATAATAATGAATGTAGGACGTGCTGCGTATGTACAACCTTCAATATTGGACAATTTTTTACTTTTTTAGACCCGAAAATAAAAATTGCCGAGATGCTTCCCATGGGCCCTAATGCACCCCGGGAGTCCATTTGGATGGGTAAAAGTGTAAAACAATCCAATATACCTTCAAACTATCAATTTACCCGTTTACAACTTCCACCGATTTCATAGGCTACCACGACATTTATGGCAACATATAATGATCATATATGGTTTAAGACGACATTATATGATTCCCGTAGTGTATTAGGGTCTATAGGTAGCTTCAGATTTGCCAATTTTTTGACATTTTTTTATCTGGAAAAAAAATTGTCAAGAAGCTACCTATAGACCCTAATACACTACGGGAGTCTAATTAGGTGGGTGAAACCATCCAATTTACCAGTTTTCGTACACGCCACTTGTATTGACTATAAGCTTTCACGGGGCCTTTCTGTAGCCCAATTATGGTTGTATATGGGTCCAAACAACATCATATGACCTCAGGATGCATCTCGTAAAATTCCGTGAATTTCAAACACCAGGTCCGGACACCTACTAAATTGCTCCGATTTCGTGTATAATCCTTCAATTTTGGACAATTTTTCAGACCCGGAAATAAATAATGTCGAGATGCTTCACATGGACCCTAATACAACCCGTGAGTCCATTTGGGTGGGTAAAACCATCCACTATACCTTCTAACTGTCAATTTACCCCTTTAGAACTTGCACCGATTTCATAAACTCAAAGCTACCACGAACATTTATGGAAACATATAATGATCATATATGGTTTCAAACAACATTATATGACCCTGGAATGTATCCCTTGGTATATCGAGAATTTTCGACACCAGATCCCGAAACCTCTAAAATTGGCCAAAAAGCGTGTATTTATAACCTTCAATTTTGCCTATTTTTTTACTTTTTCTGACCCGAAATTTTTTTTGCCGAGAAGCTACCTATAAACCCTAATACACTATGGGAGTCCAATTGGGTGGGTGAAACCATCCAATTTTCCTTTAAGCATCCAATTTACAAGTTTCCGTACACGCCACTTGTATTGGCTATATGCTTTCACGGGGCCTTTATGTAGCCGACTTATGGTTGTATATGGGTCCAAACAACATAATGTGACCTCGAAAGGCATCACGTAAAATTCCGTGAATTTCTGACACCTTGTCCGGATACCTACTAAATTGCTCCGATTTCGTGTATTTTTGGACAATTTTTCACTTTTTTAGACCCGGCAATAAAATTTACCGATATGATTTCCATGGACCCTAATACATTCCGAGAGTCCATTTGGGTGGGTAAAACCATTTAATATACCTTCAAACTGTCAATTTACCCGTTTATAACTTGCACCGATTTCATAAAATCGAGGCTACCACGGACATTTATGGCAACATATATTAACCATATATTGTTTCAAACGACATTATATGACCCTAGGATGTATCCCTTAGTATCTCGAGAATTTTCGACACCGTGACCCGAAACCTCTGAAATTGGCCAAAAAGCGTGTATAGCCTTCAATTTTGCCAAATTTTTGACATTTTTTATCTGGAAAAAAAATTGTCGAGAAGCTACCTATAAACCCTAATACACTACGGGAGTCCAATTGGGTGGGTGAAACCATCCAATTTGCCTTTAAGATCCAATTTATCAGTTTCTGTACACTACACTTTTATTGGTTATAAGCTTTCACGGGGCCTTTGTGTAGCCGACTTATGGTTGTATATGGGTCCAAACAACATCATATGACCTCGGGATGCAGCCTGTAAAATGTCGTGAATTTCTGACACCGGGTCCCGACACCTACTAAATTGCTCCGATTTCGTGTATTATAGCCTTTAATTTTGGACAATTTTTCACTTTTTTAGACCCGAAAATAAAAATTGACGAGATGCTTCTCATGGAACCTAATACATCCCGAAAGTCCATTTGGGTGGGTAAAACCATCCAATATACCTTCAAACTGTCAATTTACCCGTTTACAACTTGCACCGATTTCATAAACTCGAGGCTATCACAGACATTTATGGAAACATAAAATGATCATATATGGTTTCAAACCAATCAAACGACATTATATGACCCTGGGATGTATTCCCTAATATCTCAAGACTTTTCGACACCGGGTTCCGAAACCTCTAAAATTGGTCAAAAAAGCGTGTATTATATCCTTTAATTTTGCCAATTTTTTACTTTTTATGACCCGGAAACAAAAATTGCCGAGAAGCTACTAAATTGCACCGATTTCGTGTATTATATCCTTAAATTTTGGACAATTTTTCACTTTTTTAGATCCGAAAATAAAATTGCCGAGATGCTTCACATGGACCCCAATACAACCTGGGAGTCTGGGTGGGTAAAACCATCCAATATACCTTCTAAATGTTAATTTACCCGTTTACAACTTGCACCTATTTCATAAACTCGAGACTACTACGGACATTCATGGCAACATATAATGATCATATATGGTTTCAAACGATATTATATGACCCTATGATGTATCCCCTGATATCTCTAGATATTTCGGCTTCGGGTCCCAAAATCTCTAAAATTGGCCAAAAAGCGTGTATTATAGCGCCTTTAATTTTGCCAATTTTTGTCTTTTTTTTTTTTTTTTTTTTTACCTGGAAACAAAAATTGCCGAGAAGCTTCCTATAGACCCTAATACCCTACGGAAGTCCAATTAAGTGTGTGAAACCATCCAATTTTCTTTTAAGCATTCAATTTACCAGTTTCCGTACACGCCACATGTATTGGCTATAAGCTTTCACGGGGCCTTTATGTAGCCTACTTATGGCTGTATATGGGTCCAAACAACATCATATGAACTCGGGATGCATCCTGTAAAATTCCGTCTATTTCTGATACCGGATCCGGACACCTACTAAATTGCTCCGATTTCGTATATAATATCCTTTAATTTTGGAATTTTTTTCAATTTTTAGACCAAGAAATAAAAAATGGCCGAGATGCTTCCCAAGGATCGTAATACACCCCTGGCGTTCATTTGAATTGGTAAAACCATCAAATATACCTTTACATTCTCAATTTACCCGTTTACAACTTACACCGATTTCATAAGCTCGAGGTTACCACGGATATTGATGGCAACATATAATGATCATATATGATTTCAAACGACATTGCATGACCCTGGGATGTATCTCCTGGTATCTTGAGACTTTTTGACACTAGGACCCGAAACCTTTGAAGTTGGCCAAAAAGCGTATATTATAGCTTTCAATTTTGCCAATTTTTTATTTTTTTTTACCCGAAAATAAAAATTGTTAAATGCTACCCATAAACTCTAATATCCTCCGAGAGTCCAATTGGGTGGGTGAAACCATATAATTTGCCTTTAAGCATCCAATTTACCAATTTCCGTACACGCAACTTGTATTGGATATAAGCTTTCACGGGGCCTTTATGTAACCGACTTATGGTTGTATATGGGTCCAAACAACATTATATGACCTCGGTATGCATTCCGTAAAATTCCGTAAATTTTTGACAGTGAGTCCGGACAACTACTAAATTGCACCGATTTCGTGTATTATAGCCTTCAATTTTGGACAATTTTTCACTTTTTAAGATCCGGAAATAAAAATTGCCGAGATGCTTCACATGGACCCCAATACAACCCGGGAGTCTGGGTGGGTAAAACTATCTAATATACCTTCTAACTGTCAATTTACCCGTTTATAACTTGCACCGATTTCATAAACTCAAGGCCATCACGGATATTTATGGCAACATATAATGATCATATATGGTTTCAAACGATATTATATGACCCTAGGATGTTTCCCTTGATATCTCTAGACATTTCGACTTCGGGTCCCAAAATCTCTAAAATTGGCCAAAAAGCATGTATTATAGCCTTCAATTTTGCCAATTTTTGTCTTTTTTTTTTTTACCTCGAAACAAAAATTGCCGAGAAGCTACCTATAGACCCTAATACCCTTCGAAGTCCAATTAGGTGGGTTAAACCATCCAATTTGACTTTAAGCATCCAATTTACCAGTTTCCGTACACACCACTTGTATTGGCTATAAGCTTTCACGGGGCCTTTATGTAACCGACTTATGGTGGTATACGGTCCAACAACATCATATGACCTCGGGATGGATCCCGTAAAATTCTGTGACTTTCTGACACTAGGTCCGGACACTTACTAAATTGCTCCGATTTCGTGTAATTATACCCTTCAATTTGGGACAATTTTTCACCTTTTTTGACCCGACTAAAAAAATTTCCGAGATGCTTCCCATGGACCCTAGTACACCTCGGGAATCCATTTGGGTGGGTAAAAGCATACAATATACCAACAAACTGTCAATTTATTCGTTTACAACTTGGAACGATTTCATAAACTCGAGGCTATCACAGACATTTATGGCAACATATAATGATCATATATGGTTTCAAACGACGTTATATGACCATGGGATGTATACCCTGATATCTCGATACTTTTCGACACCGGGTTCCGAAACCTCTGGCCAAAAAGCGTGTATTATAGCCTTCAACTTAGCCAATTTTTTTTACTTTTTTTGACCCGGAAACAAATTTTTTCGAGAAGTTAACTATAGACGTAATACCCTTTTGGAGTCCATTTGGGTGGGTGAAACCATCCAATTTGCCTTTAAGTATCCAATTTACCAGTTTTCATACACGCCACTTGTATTGGCTATAAGCTTTCATGGGGCCTTTGTGTAACTGACTTATGGTGGTATATGGGTCAAAACAACATCATATGACCTCAGGATGGATCCCGTAAAATTCTTTGACTTTCTGACACTAGGTCCGGACACTTACTAAATTGCTCTGATTTCGTGTATTTATAGGATACGGATCACTTGAAAATTCAGCCCAGATTACTATGCAAGTTATATGGGCCTGTTTGCACTAAATTTCTAGCAAAGCCCTCGGCCGAATGGAAAAGAAGAAAAGAATATCCTAGCCCATAAATGAACGAAAGTGACCTGAATTGTAAAGGTAAGAATGTTAGATTGCACTATCACGGAGAAAACTTTATTCGAATATCCTAGGTCCGTGATAGATGATTATATTCATGATTTGGAATTAGACAATGATGTCTTAACGTGTAAATGTATGCAAAATTACTACTCCGTGAGTCCGTGATCAAATATTACGGAGTACCTCATATTGCATCTATGAAGTATTTGATTTTGGGAAAACTTCTCAACTTATAGTATATACTATATATATGTACTCCATTAATCAATATATACAGCGTTTACAAGACTAGTTTTAATCACGTTTGGAAACTTAGAATGACAAGGATACAAAATATATTCAAAATCTACGACAAATCTAATATATATATAAATAAAGTAGGCATTTTTCGGGATCATTTGGAGCGCCACATAAGAAAAGGTATTATTTTGTCCAATGAAAAATTAGATTAATAATTTATTTTAGAATTAAAAAATATACTCGCCACCTAAGCAAAAGTGACGAATAATATTTAAGAATTTTGACACATACGTAAAAACAACGAATAAAGAATAATTAAAATTTAAATTATTTTAAAAAACTAATAATTATCTTCTCTTAAAAAAACAAAAAAAAAAAAAAAACTAAGTAATAATTATCTATATGGATGCAAATTTTTTATCGCAAATATTTTTAATCTTTTCCTAGCAAATAATATAAAAGTTTGATTTTAATAATGTACTCATCGAGACGAATAAAACTAAATCTCATATGACTAATTTTCCATAATTTTTAATAGTTAAATGATTATAAATGAGACTAACATTTTAAACAAAACGAGTATATTAAATAAATGCATAGGCAAAAGACTAAGACGAATAAAACTAAATCTCACATGACTAATTTCTCATAATTTTTAATAGTTAAACAATTATAAATGAGACTACCATTTTAAACAGAACGAGTATATTACATAAACACATAGGCAAAAGACTTATTTTGATCAATAAAAAAAACTAGATTTGTCATTTATTTTATGAATTAAAAATTTAAATTGTCACATAAGCAAAATTAGTTAATAAATTTTGAGATTTTAAATTCAAGCGTCACATAAAATTAATAAAACAACAAAAGATAACTTTAGTGTTAAAATTAAAAAATTATCTTATGATATTAGATTTTTTATCCATATATTTAATGAATGATATTCATAAATATACAAAATTTTAAACAAAATAAAATAATTTATTAGAACCGTCCATCGCACGGGCTTACATCTAGGTAATGAACGTAATCACCTAATTTGACACATAGGTAAAAATAACGAGTAGAGAATAATTAAAATCTAAATTATTTTTAAAAACCAACAATTATCTTCTCAAAAAAACGAAACAAAAAAAGCAATAATTATCTTTTTTATATATATGGATGCAAATTTTTAATCACAAATATCTTTAATCTCTCACTAGAAAATATTGTAAAAGTTTGATTTTAATAATCTCATCGAGACGAATAAAACTAAATCTCATATGACTAATTTCCCATAATATTTTATAGTTAAACTATTAAAAATGTGACTAACATTTTAAAAACAACGAGTATATTAAATAAACGCAAAGGCAAAAAAAATTTATAAATATTTTTTAACGAGTATATTTTATAAATAAGGTTTGAGATTTTAAATTCAAGCGTCACATAAAATAAATAAAACAACAAAATATAACTTTAGTGTTAAAATTAAAAAATTATCTTATGATATTAGAAATTTTATCCATATATTTAATGAATGGTTTTCATAAATATACACAATTTAAAATTAAATAAAATGATTACTAGAACCGTGCATCGCACGGGCTTACATCTAATATTATTAATTTCAGATTAATTTCAGTTTAGTTCCTAATTTCCTTCTCAAACTCTATTTAGTTCAGTTAGCTCCAATCACTTCGTCAAAAAAAAAAAAAAAAGTTAGCTCCAATCACTTCAGTCCAATTTAGTACATGTAAACAAACCCTAAAACACCCCCATATTCATAGTGGGAGGAGGTCTTACGCTAAGACTGGATATAAATAAGGAACACATTGCATGTAAAACCCAAACCCAAAGCAATTGTTTCTAAATGTTCGATTGTTTTTATCTATTAAAATATTTCTAACCCAATCAATTTGTCTTTTATTAACTCCAGTCAATTTAAAGTTAGTTAAGTGAAAAATTTATAAGGGACAATCTTTAGAGACGAAGAAAGTAATAAGTAATAAAGTAACAAGTAATAAAGCATAGTCTATTACTCTGGTTGACTTGTTTCTACAAGAATAATAAAGTGATACTCCAATGTACAATCTTCAACTAAAGACAAGATCCACCGCAAAACTACATCAACAACTACATCTTTGCAGATGATGTTAACAGACGAATAAAGTTTCTCAACCACATCGATTCTATCCATTTTGCTCGAAATTGATGATTCAACAAATATCTTCCTAGCTTTGATACTTTATCAACAAGTTTCAAAATATCTAACTATTCTATATATCTACGTCAACATTCCTGTGGGCTGTGGTTTGGACATTATGTCATTATTCCATGTTTAGGAAAAGGACATTCCTTAACATATTTGAGCAACTTGTTGCACCAAGTAAATTCACTATAATTAAGAAACCAATACAGATTAGATTACATAAGTTTAAGTACATACAACTTTCTTTTTAAGCTAATGATGAAGTCAATAACGTTGCGTATGCACGTGGAATGAAATTGTGCATTTCGTACCAATCAATTAAACGCAAGTTTACGTTAATTAATAAAAAAAAATATAAAAAGTAATTTATATTAGAACAAGCTAGCCCCTATTCAACTTGCTAAAAATTGGCCCGTATCTGATTATACTATTACAGATATCAAGTCTCTTGATATCAATATTATTATCAAATCTTTTTAGAATTTATATATGTTGTGTAAATATCTTTGTTATATTGATACCTTTGACATATATTTTATAATCAGTTATTATATTTTTTGATTTTTGTGAATCATAGAGATTGTATTAGGATTATTCTTTTATAACACTGTAAATAGTTGTATTTTCATCAATATAATTATGCTTTGTTTCATTCTCTCTAACCTTTTCAACATTCTCTTTTAAAAAACTTTATCATATATAAGTATGACTTAATTATTTTTTTTTCCTCCAAGATGTCTCAAGTTTTAAAACAATCCGACGTTTTTCTTTAACAAACAATTACGTACTCAAATTAAAGAGGTAGATTTCGAATACTCACATTTGCTTTGTTACAAACTTATAATTAAACAAGTGCATGCTTATCGTATTTATCATATTGGTTCATTGGTTGTCATTTGTCAATATAATAGCAAGGCAAGTCAAAAACGGAGTACTACTTATAAATAATTAGAATAAAGGTCTTATGATCTTATCAACAATCCAACACAAAAGCACAATCATATTTTGATAATAACAATTATTATTTTTGTTCTGTTAGATAGTAACACATAAACTTTTTTTTGTTGTGATGTTTGTCCACTTTTACGTTTGATTACAAATTTAGATTATAATATAGGATTGTGGTAGATTATAATATAAGATTGAGGATAATGGCAACTGATTAGTCACCTATACTAGAAATTAAAATAATATTGACCTAGTCTTATAGCAATACGTATAATAACAACTTAATAAGTTCATTAAATTTAGATAAAACTGTACTTTGTAAGTATGCCAACATTTTCAACTTCCACATAAGTACACTTTAATTGATAATATGATCACATTTAGATCGAAAGATGTCCTTTGGGGTTGACTAGGTTTGGATTAATCATTGTCCAAATGAGGTTGCTCCTTGACAAAATTACTTATTTTAGCTATACAATTGAATTCATACATGTTGCGTAAATTTGTAACCAATTTTGGAGAAAGCAAATTCAACAAAGGATATGATAGCAAAATTGAAAACCCTGTAAATTAATCCAAATTGGTTGTAACCTACTCCATTATTAATTAAAGTTAATTACTACAATGTTGACAAACATTGCTAATTAATCAAAAGTTGAAAACACTACCAATCAAATTCAAAGAAATTTTATAAAAAAATTAGTACAGCCAATCGTACAATTAATTGTTAGAGTAGTTTTTGTAAAAGATAGCAAATAGCCAAATTGCAAATGATTGTCTTCCATTTGGTTTTCTCATATTACCCCCAAATTATTCTTAAACATGTTTCACGAAATTATTTCCTCCAAATTTTATCTTATCTTCTCAATTATTATCAGCTAAACTACTTCAAAGTAATTTCCTAGTACTCTTATAAATACGACCATATTTTTGCCTAACTTGTTTTTTGATATGAGCTTTTTGAAAAGTCACTTTGCTTATCGTTCACTCTTCACACTATTACTACTTCATTCTATCTTTCCATTTTCTCTGTAATTAACAAATTAATTATTCAGATTTAGATTCAGATTCAATTTTGGAAAAAAGATACTTCATTTCAATGGATAGCTTCGAGTTCAGGTACTTACTTTTTCTTTATTTTTTAAGTTTCTACTTGTATTATACTACTTTTCTTGAAGATTCCTCTACAATTTCGAAGTAGTTTATTATTCAATTTGGCATTTTATTTTATATAATTTCAAGTGATTTGCTGAAATATCTTATAATTTCTAAATTTAGAAATAAAGCAGAGATGATTTGTTTATCAAAATTGTCAACCAAAGTGTAAGATCGTACTACTTTAAGTTGACTTTCTAAATCAGTTTATTTGCTCTTCAATTTTTTTTTTTATTTTTTTTTTTCAAGGAATTTCTCTTCAATTTCTATATACTCTCCAAATCAAAATTATTTTCATTTTCCAGGAGATGGATTATTTAACTGTAGAAATTTGATTCAACAACTAGTACTGTCCTCTGCGTGTGTATGTTTTTTTTTTTTTTTTTTTTTTTTTTTTTTTTTTTTTTTTTTTGGTGAGGAAAAGGGAGAAAAAAAAAATGAAGAAATAAGGAGGGAGTAGACGATTAGGATATGAATGCGCAGCCGGAATTCGGTTTCGTGGCACATTTGATGGTATCTAGCTAATTATGATGTAGAAGTTATAAATATAGGTGTATTAGTATTGTGTTATGATTATCAAAAGTTGACTAATTTAGATTTTGTGCATTTGGTCCTAATTCCGAATCTTGTTAATGTGTATTGTGGACAAGGCATGTGGGATAAAGATCATTTGTAAAAGAAGAAGGTGTAGTATTTCACTTATTGTATAGTTGAATCAAAGCTTGGTTTTATGGTTATCACTGCGTCAGTTTCAAGAATTAACATAATTTCTTAGTACAAATGAAATTCTACATATGAAGTACATAATATAGCTTATATTACTATGTATAGTCGCTTTGAAATTTTTTAATTCTGAAAAGTAGAAGCTGTAGTAAAATCGAATTAGGAAGTGTTGCTAACTTATGGAATCAAATGTGACTTCTTGAGCTTTGTTTGAATGAATATGATGCAAGCTCAACAGTTTGAAGTGCTCTGCATGTATAACTGGATTGACTATATTTTGCATGATTTCCTTTATATCATTAGATATTTCAAGTGCCTAATTTTGTTAAAATCATTAATAGTATACTGATATAAGATTGTTATGATTTTTGGGAATTAGGTATGTAAATTGTTGCAAAAGGTACAAGGTGTTGCCTAATCCTGCTATTTTGAGCTCTCTTTCCAAGGTATGTTTTGACTTCTGAGCTAGTATCAGTAGTTAGTAATTCAGTAGAAAGTAGTTGATGAAATTGATTTCAAAATTCAAAGATAGAATTTTTAAGTATGTATAAGACATTAGTTCTTAAATTAAAAGTGCATCTCCACATTTATTCGTCGTCAGCTAGTTCTGAGTCTTCTGAGTGTTCTGACAACATTCTCTTGCTTGAAGATTGTCCGGTGTCAAGAAACTGCTTGCTCAAAATGTTTGAAACTGCTAAAAAACACCCACCCAAACACTCTCTCAGAGGAAAATGTTTGAGTTGCGATTTTTCCAAGTTAATTACTTTTTAACCATAATCAGCTTCTGAAATTCAAAACCTTTAGTTTGGTTAAGGTCTCACAAATCTAATTCTTGTGAAGGTTTTCCTACCATCAGAACTCCGCCTTAGAAACTGTAATCCAACTGTGGTATACATGTGACCAGTTACTTCTTCACCGAGGATGCAGAGCATTTTTTTTATAGGTCTAAGAGGTCTCGTACTAATAGATTTACAAACAATTTACAAGTATCTTGACTGATTTATGCTAATTCCATAGAAATAATTTTGGCTATCCTACATATGCAGGTTGAGTGTCAGAAATCTTTTGAAAGGCTAAGTAACCTTGTCATTGTACTGGACCACCTGAAGGATGCTGATCTCTTGCCTCTTATTGATATGATCAATGCAATGAGCTCTTCCGATGTTGATGCTGTTGATATACTTAATGAATCACCTTGCATTCTAAATGAAGATCAGGTTCTTTCACTGATGTGTGCAGCCAACCAGAAACTCCGTACAGTTAGTCTTCAAGATTTGCCATTTACAAAACGCTTCTTGAGGTTTGTTGTGTGGTTTTGAGAGCTACTTATTTATGTGTGCTTATAAAACTTGCCCTTTTACTTGTGTTTTTGTCTGATGAACTACTGATTATTACTGAACCTTATTTTCATAAGTTGAAAGAATAGGACCTAAGTCAAATAACAGCTTTGACCTTTAATTTCCATTTTTCTTTTTGCTCTTTATATTTTAATGATTATAACATTTTTCTTGTCAGACACTGTAATTCATGGTTAGCTAATGATTAACACTATGAGGTTTTCCTTGTTAGGTATCTATTTCGAAGTGGTTTGTGTTGTCAACTTTTAAAGCTGAGCTCTTCTAGTCTTCAGAAACTTGACATGGTTGGAAGCTTTATGCAATTACGAAAGCTCAATTTAGACTTTTGCACCTCACTGACTACCTTACACAAGGATTGTTTCTCTGACATGCCCAACTTAATGCATCTTTCTATGTGTGAGACAAGAGTTGCTAATCTCTGGACTACTACCACTGCCCTGTCTAAGCTTCCTTCACTTGTAGAACTTCGATTTCAGAACTGTTTGTGCTGTGAAGATACTGGTCCATGCCCTGCATATTCTACCAATAGATTTGGTTTTCGTGTCAGAAACTCTGATTATCCCACTGGGCAGCCTAATACATGTTATGATAATCTACAAAATTTAAGCTTATTGGATTTATCATCTGATCCCCATTCTGGTTTGGAAAAGGTAAGGATAACTTATGCTTGTCTAGGTAATTTTCACACCTGAATTACTGTTCCACTGTTGATTTTTTTAATGAATTCTCTTACTATATACATTTCAGACTTTCCGTGATGAGTCCAACATACAAGATGGGTATGATTTTGACCTCAATGAAGGCGTAACAGTTGCTTCTGCAAGAAAGAAGTACATTTCACATCATCCTTCACCTTTATGCTTTGAGAAATATTATAGGGAGTTCATGATTGCTTCCTTGCCGCGGTTAGAGGTTTTAGACAATTTACCTATTGGAAAGAAGGACAAAAAACTAGCTCAGGTGATACATTCAACATATTTTGAAAACTTGCCATATAAAAGACATGCAGAAGAGAATGTTTCCCGCATCCTTCATAATCGTGAAATAGCATCCAGTAGAACTCCCTTTAAGTCAAAGCAATCTTCTTTCCATAGGAAGAATCAGCAGAGTTTTTCACGGTCTCTTTGTGCAGCCAAGTTAGGTGCCTCACCATGGCCACATTTAAATTCCCTCTCTAGTATTAGCTTCGCTACAAATGAAGAGAGCAGGAGGTTCCGTCCTAGGCAATTTGAATATCATCCTTCCGATTCTAGCCTTATGGCTTTTGGAACTTTGGATGGAGAAGTGGTGGTGATCAACCATGAGAATGGCAAGAAAATTGCTTACATGCCACCCTTGGGAGCAAGGAATAGCATTTTGGGTCTATGTTGGCTTAAGAAGTACCCCTCCAAGGTAAGGCACACGTTTTAGAATGAAGATCATATTGAATAATGTAAACCCTTTCTGCATCTCCCCTCTCCCCATCCATCCACACACACGCACAAAATTTGCATAATTTTATGGTCTTTGAGGCATCATTTTCAGCACTGTAAAGTACTGGCATGCATATTAAATTGTAAATAGATTATTCGTGACAGTTTCTAAAATTGAGTTAATAAGATTGCCTTTACATTGGACTTTCTCTGTTCCATTAGATGCTATATATTGTTAACTTGAAAAAGGCATAGAGACACAGTAAAGAGGAATAACCTTAGAAGAATAACCTATGTGGCTTTGTGAATAATTTTTGTAAAAATTCAGCCAAATGAAAATAAGGTGCAAGAATAGGGCATAGGGAATATTAATCAATGTCTATATTTTTATCCTGCTTCATAATTTCAGAATGTTTGGCATAATGCGAATAGGATTAGCTAATAGTTGTGTGGTATGACCAGGTACTTGCTGGTTCTGATAACGGTTTGCTAAGATTGTATGACATCAGTAACACTTCGGCAAAGGGTGCAGATTCCTGTTATGATCGTGTTTTTAACGCCTCTGATAAGTTTGAGCAGTTGACTTCAGTCCATATCAACTCAACTGATGAAATGCTTCTTGTGAGTGGTTACACAAGAAATGTAGCCATGTATGATATGGTTACTGGAAAACGCTCACAGTTATTCGGTGATCTACATCAAGAGCCCATTAATGTTGCCAAGTTTTCCCATCTCTCCCCATTTATGTTTGCGACTTCATCATTTGATCATGATGTGAAAATGTGGGATATTAGACAAAAAATGGTCCGACCTTGCTATACTGCTACTAGCTCAAGAGGCAATGTGATGGTTTGCTTCTCCCCCGATGACCAGTATCTGCTTGTGTCAGCTGTAGATAATGAGGTAATCTTCGTAAATGGATTTACTGGCTCTTATATAAACTATATGGATCTTATATGTGTTTGACAGTTGACACTTATTTAAACTTATTTAATATAAAACTTTATTATGTTAAAGTAAAAAGAACAAACTTATGACCTTTTGAAATTGATTGCCCAGGTGAGACAACTTTTGGCTGCTGACGGGAGACTGCACACAGACTTTGGTATTGCTTCAAGTGGAAGTTCACAGAACTATACACGTTCATATTACATGAATGGGAGCGACTATATTATTACAGGCAGTTCTGATGAACATGTTGTCCGCATTTGCTGTGCTCAGACAGGAAGGCGACTGAGAGATGTTTATTTTGAGGTAACTCTTGAAATTACAAATTTTCAAGCATGAAAACATTCCATTTGTCTGTAATTCATATCAAGATCATATATAGTACATTAGAATGTGATTGAGAGAAGATAGCATAGCCACTAGCATAAAGGGGAATTTTGTTAGATCTTTCAATATCCTTAATTGTGAGAGGTTGGGGTTTGGGACAATGTTACAACTTCTATCGGATAGTAAGACTTTTCGTTTCTTCATTTTTCCCTGTACTCAATTTTTTTCCTGGATGATTTGCAGGGGAAAGGCTCAGACAAAGCAATGTTCGTGCAGTCCTTGAGGAGTGATCCTTTCAGGGTAAATCTTTTCTGTTCCCGCTGTAACCTTTTCTATTTGGATAAACAAAAATAGAGAAGATATTATTGGCCTGTAGGAGTATAGGTGATTGTGAATCTGTATATATGACGATTTTGTTTCATTTTGTAAATGGCAGCCGTTCAACATGAGTATCTTAGCTTCTTATGCACAATCAAACTCCAAGTGTGAAATAATCAAGGTAATTTTGTTTATGCAAGTTTTCTCTGGCTAGTATATGCGTAGTTGTGGATTCATGGCCTGTAAAACATTCTTAACTTTGACCATGCTTTGGCAGGTAAATTTGCTATCATCTAGTGAGGAAGGTGAAGACGATTCTTACTTACAGCAGTCCTGCCCGTCTTTTAGCCTTGGTGGTTGATCTTAGTAAATATATATCATACGAAGTTTGTAATGTATAATGGTATAAATTTTATCTGCAATTCTACATAATTACATCTTCATATTCGAAGGTCATTGCTGAATCAGTTTTTAGTACCATGGCCTCTGTATCTCAGGTCAGGATCAAATCTTCCTCTGAAGAATTGAGATAGTTTCTAGTTTGTACATAGGTTTCCTGTATGAGTGTGTTGTTGTACATTACCTTAGTCCATATAATTATATGAAGTATTTTTTCTACACTGTATGTTATATTGTTACGGATATGCAGAGATTAGTAATTGATCATGTAAATATACGAAGTATTTTTTTCCTACTCTGTATGTTATAGATATGCGGAAATTAGTAATTGTCTAATTGATCATATAAAATTGCATACAATATGTGCATCATCTTTTCTTTGTAGATGCTGTTGGCACTAATTCAATGTTTACATCCTTTCCCACCAAATTATCAATCTCTCACCATTTACCGATTGTTTGCAAACTTCATTATACATTTGGGTGTATCTAGAGCTAAGAACATGAATTACAATATCAACTGGACCGTCAAAAGATTTTGTCCTTGGAGATACTCCCCATACCCTAAAGTACAGAAAAATGAGTGCAAATTCCGCAAGAACTGCCCCTAGAAGAGGCATGCTGTGTATTGCAGTAATGCAGGGGTGCGATAACCTCATCGCGAGGACGCGCACAGCAGCACGGATGCAAGGGCAGCTGTTTATTAAGACACTTCAACTTCTGTGCAAGATACACGATTTTCCCCAATTTAAGGACACGCCCATGCTACATTCAACCTTATGTGCGCTACAAAATTTGGCATATGCACGAACGCATGCATATGATTCTTTAATGTTCACTGAACTAGAGCCAAAATTCCAAAAAACCTTGTGTCAAAAAAAATTCCAAAAAACCTGAAGGACACATAGGACCACCCTTCAATGTGTTGTCATATTTTGGCATGTGATCCCAAGTCCATGTCTATCTTGAGCTTATTGCAATTTTATTAAAAAAAATTTCGATTGAAATTGTTCGAGCCTTTAAAAACAATATAAGAAACATATAGAATCACACACGTATTGCGTTCATAATGGGCTAGTAACTATTTTTCTCCACAAGATTTGAACATGCAACCTCTAATTCTAGAATTAAGTCTTACCACCAAGTTATGTGATTCTTTATTCAATCTTTTGAATATAAAATATTAATATGTAACAAATGACATTATGAACAACAAATTTATTTACAAGAAAATTGAATCATACTAGCTATTCTATTATACATAATGATTTAAAATTTACGTTAACATATAGTCCCTTTCATGATCGGTATGGAGCCTGACCTTGTTGTGTCTATCTCATATTCATACCATGATGTATACATTTGGACGCTCTAAATATACAGGGGTCCTTAGGTTGGCCATGTGTAGTATGCTATGAATGACCTAATCTTATACACGGTACTGTTGTCTCACTCGCATCTAATGTATCCCTATTATAAAGCCTTACAACTCCAACTCAAGAAACCAAATCAAAGTCTAAGTAAAGATTGCAAAGACATCATAGAAAAATGAAGCTTGTTATTGCAACTCTGTCAATTGTTATCCTTGTTCTTGCCTCATCTTTTGTTCATCCATCCATGGCTCTTAATGATACAATCAAGCCTAACACTAGTAAGTGGTTTTCTATCAAGTACTATATGCTTAATTATTGTATGCATTTCCTTAGACAAGACTGAATAATACGGAGTAACTTTTTAAGTCAATTTTGAACATTGATCTTCATCATTATATGCACTATTATGTTCATAGTTAACAGTCTTAGCACTAAAAGCATGATAATTCTATGAAAATACACTTCGATGTTTCTAATAATGTTGACTGGACAAAAAAAATGTCTGGTATATTAATAACAATAAAAACGTTTATAATAGAGCTTGAACTCAAGACTAGCAATAGTAACAAATCTTATTATTTCACACTCAATATCATTACAACGTATATCTAACTTGTACTATTAACCTGTTCTCATCGGATTATTTTCAGTTCAGCTCTAATAAGTTCAATTCAGTTCAGTTCAGCTCTTAATTTCCTTCTCTCATAAAATGTACAGTTCAGTTCACCTATTAGTTGAAGTTGTAACCCAAAATAAGCCAGTTTTAATTTATTTAAAGGAAGTGCCTTGATTGGTTTAATTTTTTATTTGTCAATATATATATTCTCTCTTCAATTAGCTGAGAACTTAAGTATGGTTGATTTTGGAATGTAGATCTGGATTGTGGCTCATTGTGTGGTGCGAGATGCAGTAAAGCAGGACACGAAGGCTGTATGAAATTCTGCCAAATTTGTTGCCAGAAGTGCAATTGTGTACCATCAGGGACTTATGGTAACAAACACCAATGTCCTTGCTACAGAGACATGAGGAACTCTAAGGGCAAACCCAAGTGCCCTTAAGTTTGTCACAAGATAAATAAATTTAGAGGTCGTCACCTTTTCCTCTGTCTGAAATTTGTTGTCATTATGATAGTATATTTATTTTGAATTATGTATGGGCATAGGTTAGTATGTATGCTTTTAAGAGTAAATTATGTACGGTATGTTTCACTCGAAACTCCGAAATAAATGAATTGGTGTTTCTCAACATCATTTTAGTCCTATGTACGGATGTACCGTTGCGTATTAATGGATTTCTTATCATATTGGTGATATAAGGTGTAAGTAATATGTGTAAGTAACAACTGATTTCTTATCTAAAGTTCATTATTATACAAACTAACTTAATTTTCTACCAGTTAGGCAACTAACAAAAAGATGAAATGACGTGCCTTACATGGATTAAATGCTTGAGTGTACTATATACAATATAAAATAGCGCTTTTAGTAGCGTTTGTGTGTATTTGCATGAGTCACAACTCAGACGACATACGGTGTCCTGTGTAAAAAAAAATCTGTAGCACTGCCTAATAGCCGAACATGTGTTAATATACTGAGCTTTCTTAGTATTTCTTCAGCTATATAATCAAGGCCATAGTAATTAGAAGTAAAGCTACAATTCCCCATAAAATTAAAGAAAAAATGAAGCTTGTTTTCGCAACTCTGTCTATTGTTTTCCTCGTTCTTGCCTCTTCTTTAGTTCATCCATGCATGGCTATTTCTGATGCAATCAAGCCTAACTCAAGTAAGAAGTCTTTTCATCAAACACAATATGCTTAATTTTATGCATTTTCCTTTAACAAAGATCTAGTCCATACTATATAGTTAGTTCTCTATGTAAAACTTATGTGACTTGCTTGATAGTTTTTTTTTTTTTTTTTTTTTTTTTTTTTTTTTTTTTTTTTTTTTTAAGTTAGCAAATATTATAGGTTTCAACAATGATTTTGTTAAAGACCTAGTCATAGTTTATAAATTAGTGGATGACAATGATTTGAAGTGGAGAAAGTATATATATATATATACTAGTTTTGTGCCCCGTGGATGCCCGAGTTGTTTATGGAATTTTAAGATAAAATTATATTATAATTCAATTTAATTGATTAAAAATAGAATTTTTAATTAACTTTTTTTATATAAAGCTATCTATATTTATCACGACACTTGGCGAAAAGTTAAAATGTTATACGGTGTTGTCTTGTGGCCTAATTTTAAGTTTATTATTTGGTATTTTATCGAAAATAAAACTCTAAACTAACCATCTTATTCTAACATTCTATCCTAATTTGATTGAAAAAAGAATTTTTAACAACTTTTTTATCTTATGAATCTATTTAAATCTATCCAAGGTGGCGCAACATTTGGCGAAAAGTTAGAATGACAAGTGTCACTATTTCGTGATCTGGCTAAAAGTTTAGCTTTATATATTAGTTATATGATATTTTTATTTTATTTTGTGGAAAGTGAAAAAATTGCCGTTCAAAATATTTATACATTTGAACAACTTTTAAAGAGGGTATTGCTTTTACTTTTGCAGTTCAAAAAATAGACGTGAGTAATACCAAAAAATAAAAATAAAAATAGATAAATAAATAAAATAAAATAAAATTTCAGAATTTGAATTTCTCTCTATTTACCTAACTAGTCATTGAAATTAAAGACCGAATGCTGGAATTTAATTGATTCTGAAATGCAGGTTTGGACTGTGACTCCAAGTGTGGGGTGAGATGCAGTAAATCAGGACATGACCGATGTCTAACATTTTGCCTCAAGTGTTGCCTTAAGTGTAATTGTGTTCCATCAGGGACTTATGGCAACAAACATGAATGTCCTTGCTACAGAGACATGATGAACTCTAAGGGCAACCCCAAGTGCCCTTAGATATCACTCTGTATTACACAGAATTACGACTGGTCTCCCCTCCCTTTGTCCGGAAATAATTGTAACTACGTTAGTAATTTCTAAATTATAAACGGACATAGGGAAGTATTTTCTTATGAGTAATAGTAATTATGTACGGTATGTTTCACTTTAAACTCCGAAATAAATATTTTGGTGTCACACGAACATCATGGACATCATTTTTACTTCCATTTGCACAATTACATAGCGACGTATTTCTTGTAGTACTGTTGTTATTTGTTACTGTCATTTCAATATAATACGGAGTACTTCGTATCATCCTCTAATTAGAAGGTCAGGTTTACAGAAGCAAGGCTAATTGTCTACTACAGTTAAGCAGATAATAGGAGGCGAAATGTCAAAGATGCTCTTACTTGTCCAACTTGACCTAACAGAACAATTTACATCCTGTTAGTTGCCCAATTATCAAGGCAAATACTTCGTATACCTTATCTTTTACACAATATTCACAGAAGAACGAACAATTCAGAAGAACTAATTTTATACTATATATTTCTCAACTGATTATTAAAATAAAGTTACCACAGACGACATTGCGAAATTTCAGGTATACAATCCGCCTGCTCTGGCATTATAAGCTGCTTTTAGGTTTCTCAAATGCTGCAGAACCCTGTTAGCCTGCAATACAGCAAAAGAAAAACACTTAATTAATAACAAATCAAAATTCTCAGTAGTGTTGTCTTTAGACATTGTGGTCCGGACATTGACAAAACACCTCGGAATGGAAAGTACAAATTCAATATGAGACGGAAGGAGTAAGAAAATGATTACAAAAATTTGTACCGTACCTTTTCTTTGGCCCTTGAGGTTCCGGACATGGACAAGATTACTAAAGGTGGCACAGCTCCTTCTTCTAACACCCTTCTGCAGTATCTATTACTGTCTGCACAAAAATGCACAAGTGCTGCAGCAGCATTCTCTTTTCCCCTGGGTGAACCTAGCTCAATCGCCTCAACAAGAAGAGATATCCCCCCTGCTTCGGCTATAGCCTTTCTTCCTTCAGGACCCGAGGCAAGATTTGCTAACACAACCACTGCCCTGTCGACCATCCCAGTTGCAGGATCCATCAAGTCTATCAGATGTTTTACAGCACCTGATTTCACTATTGTAAGCCGATTATCAGTACATGTAGACAGGTAGAACAAAGCAGTGGCAGCGTCCTTCCTACCACGGGGTGTTCCATTCCCTAACAAATCCACCAAAGCATCAATAGCTCCTGAATTCCCTATCCTAATCTTATTCTCTTCGAAAACAGATAAACTATAAAGAGTTGCAGCTGCATTTTCCCGAGCATCAGATGTCCCAGTCTGAAGGACATGAATCAAAGGCTCAATTGCCTCAGCTTTGACAATGCTGATCTTATTGTTGTTACTGATAGACAAGTTCAGAACAGCTGTGACCGCGTTTTCTTGAGTTTTCATATCTGAACTACAAAGGAGGTCAACCAAAGGGCTAATAGCCCCACAACTCGCTATCAAGATTTGGTTATCCAATTCCTTGGCTAAAATCCGGAGCTCACAGGTGGCTTCCCTTACAGTCTCGATTGTTGTACTTTTCAAATTCTCTACTAATTCCTTAACATGGGCCTCAAATCTTGCAGCAACCTCATTTTGACCTTCCCTTGCAGACAAAGGTACAATCATAGGTGAAAGTCCCATCGACTGAACTCGAATTTTAGGATTATATCTTTTCCTTTCCTTTTGCTGAGTGCCTGTTGCTGCTGGTGCAGGAAGATCTTGATCCTTAGCCATCATGCCTACTTCATTAATTTCGCCGGCTTCAGATGATTTGTGCAGTTTCTGCTGATTGACATCTCCAACTACACCTTGCTCTAAGTCAGTGTATGAAACCATGATGGACTAATTTTTGAAGGATTTTATTTATATGTGTAATGCCTCTATGTTCTTCTTGTGCACATGTTCTGTACCAAAAACAACACATATCACCATCTTTCATATGCTATCATGAATCATGATCAATAAACAACACGCAAACTCGAGAAAAGAACTAATCATGCAGGAAGCCAATCAGCCTTTGAATCTTTGATACTAAGCAGGAATTCCAAATTAATAAAATATGCAATTGCAATTGTAAAGTGCAATAAACTTTTGCCCAAATTCTCAAAACTACTCGTTATATTTCTCCAAAACTCCCCCTTTATTTCTGCTAAATTAAGTTTTTGAAATTGACACCTAGAAAACTACTTATACATGAGATGAAATGCTACTGATCTAAGTATCAAATAATATCTTAGTATACAAATTGATAGAGAATACCCGTAGAATATTTTCAACCTCGGAAACTAATTAAATACATAAACAACCGCATTCTAGTATCCAATACCACGAAAATAAACCAATAATTCAAGGTTTAACAACATTGAACAACAAGAAAATTAATTTGCAATAAAACAGTGAAACTATATACATAAAAATGTGAAATTCGCAAACAGTAAGTACAAAAACACAAAACTATGATCAAAGAAATAATCTTTTAACTCAGATTAATCAACAATTATAAACAGAATAAAGAAAGAAGGAGAAGTACCTGAAAGTGAAGAGCAAAAAAGCGAAAATGGCGGAAGAAACAAAAGAAGAGAGAAAGATAAGACTTTTCAAACACGTCGAGCGTGTTTTTGTTGTTGTACTAAATTTGCCGTTTATATAACAAGTGCTTTTATTGTGGGAAGACCTTTGACTAAAAACGTCAACAAGCTAAGCAACTTTTAACAACTAATCTTAAATTTTCTAGGTTGTTCTCCCATCTTTGTAATGAACTACCAAGGAAATTGTGTGATTTGCTGGAACAAAAATAAGGTAGGAAAACTGAGAAATATTATTTTTCTAATTTCAACTGTGTTGACTTATGCTCCACTATTAGTCGTTAGTCGTTCATTGTGATTGGAATTAAGGAATTACATTTCATATTCAAAGTGAGATAATTATAAGACTTTTAGTGGTTTTGTCAATCATAAGAAAGTAACTTTTAGATACTTCGTATTTTTTTCATACAATATGCTCTTTATATGTTAATCAAACATTTACCAAGTATAATTGAATCTTTTCAAAGTTACTTAGTTAGCTATTATATTTCTATTTGTTGAACGATCGGTCAACCCATCAAGAAATATAGTTATTTTGTGATTATATTTTAATTTATTACCACCAAAGAAAATGATGTAATGATAATCAAGCTCAAAACTCTATTAGGGATCCCATTTGCTTGGGGTGAGAATCGAACTCCTTTCATAGGGGTGAAAGGAGGGCTTCCAATCAGTAGACCAACCTTGATTCTAATACGGAGTACGTGATAAATGTAAAACTGTAGAAGTATGGTATAAGTGTGCGGAGTACTCATACAAAATACAGTATGACTTGGGAGTTAGGGCCTGTATAAGTTGAAATTCAGTTCCGTTCAGTTCAATTCAGCTCCGCTCTTAATTTCCTTCTCTTATAAAATATTCATTTCAGTTCACTTCACTTCAGTTGAGGCCCTTAATTGCTTCCCTGACAAGTTATTACCAGAGAGCGTGTTTGGTCTAATAAGCAGCGTCATCAATTGCGGATTACATAATAATCACCATTATACAAAGTCAGCATCAAAACTTTCTACTCTTAAAAATTGAAATTCTAAGTTCTCTAGAAGTCCTCTCCAATTAAAAAAAGACTTCGCCCATTAGGTCTTCTTCCGCATTCTAAGCCACTAAACCACGTCAAATAATACTTCTGTGACCCCGTCTCAAAATAGTACTACTGTGTCATTTATTGCACTAAGAAACAAATTGAAAGATATGAACTTGTCAACTTGGGGTCTGGTAACATTTAAGTAGCTCAAAAACAAATAGTGTACGACGTAGTATTTAGAGCTTATCAAACACCCAAACCAAAGAGATGTAATATGGAGTACTCGTACTATTCAGGATGCTTAAGAGCTGGGAGGACAAAGGAAATGCACTTTATAAAAAGTCATTTAACAACAGCAGCAGAAATGTAAACTATTGATTTCATCATGTATTAGTGTATTACTATTAGAGATTAAGAATTTATCTACAAAATGGAGACTGGCAATAGCTCTCTTCTAGGCATTTTGCATTAATCAAGGACAGCTCCCTCGTTAATTAGGCATTAAACTTGTACGTATTCTACCTTGCTCTACAACAACAAAATCTTGGAAGTAAAAGAATGGGAGAATAACTCATTATTCGTTTACAATGGCTGGAGTTCTTGCTCAGGAACTACAGTATCACTATCAACAGGCTTGTATTGTATTGTTGTTTGCTGCCTCCATTTCCGAATGAACCAAATCCCATAAACAGATATACCCAACATCAGTGAAACAATAACTGCCATGACCACTAGCAAGTAATGTTGATGCCACCAACTCCTGCATCAATAGAATCAAATTAAGGAGAGCAGAAATTATACAAAACTTGGTTGAAAGAACAAGGTCAGTTTCCCCACAAAGAAAATTTTTTCCACAAAAACTACATGCATAGCTTTCTTTCATCATCAATTGCATACTGAGCAGTGACCTCAAAAGCCAAAAAATAAATAAAATGAAACTTTAATTGAATTCTGAGCATTCACTGCATTCTGAGCATTAGAACTTTATTTGAATTCTGAGCATTCATTGCATCGACACTCATGGCACTAAACAGTAAACACATGAGATCATGGAGGTCAAATATGACAAAGGGCATACTTCAATATTAACAGAAACTAGAGCAATGCAACTATAAAGAGAAGAAGCTAATCCTGCCCCTATACCCGCGAAGCCCTACACTCCTAGCACTTCATTGAAACATCAAGAACAAAATATACATAAATGGTCAGAGAAAGGACTATAAACTATACTTCTCCAATTGTATGGAATAAGGATATTGCAAAATCACAGACTAGTAAAGTCGCAAAATACAGAATGACCAGAGAAATAATAATACACACGCATACTGATTATTAAGGAACAGGGGAAAAATACACAAGAAAAATATAAACCAACATATTCCAGATATTAGGGAAACTTAAATAATGACTTTACCGTTTCATAGGTGGCTCAACCTTCCAATTAGCTAGCGTATAACTGCCAAAGGTATCTGGAAGTTGAACATTATGTTCTGCTAAATGGGCAATAATATGCTGCAATGATAATGATCAAATTAATATTAGGAAATAACAATCCAGCTTCCTCCAAAATTAAAATCTTTCATCAAAAACAACCTACCATTGCAGTTGTGTTTGCTATATACTTGGCAGATTTTTCCGGATAGATTCCCCATGTTATCAAAGAACCATTTCCGGACGAAGTGAAATTTAGTAAATGAACCTGGAGAAACCAACAAAAGAGCTCTTTACCAAACAAATAAAAATAAATAAATAAATAAAACGAATGAAATGCTGTTTGCATTAAATGCCTTATGGTACTCCCACTATTAGACACATTGAAGACTGTTCTCACATGATGAAAAGCAAGAAGATATTATTGGACTGCAAATAGAATTTCCCGAGTAGAGCTCAAGATGTGAAAGAGAAGTCTTAAACCATTCTATGTTAGAGGGGAAAGTTGGAGTTGCAAAACTTTGATTACTTCTTAGCTCCAATAGAATTACTATTGAAAGATCAACTTTATGCTCAACTTACTTGTAATGTATTGACTCCCAACTCTTGAGCAATGAAGCCGGATAGCTCTGATATGCGAGGTTTCAAGTCCGAGTCTTTGATGCTCAAAGACATATCAAATGTAATGAATCCAACTTTTATCTCTCCTGAGATTAATAAAGTCAATGAAAACAGACGTCAACAAACATACGTAGTATAAACATGTACAAAAACTCTAATTTACAAAGGAGGTGAAAAATTGACATTTGAACAAGTCATTCTAATGCAATAAAATTCTTCAAGTCTAATACTGCAAAAAAAGAAGGAACACTTGGTGAATGTACCTGGAATAGCATAACTTGGCACTCCCTTAGGTGCTGGTCCTGGAGCTGATGCTGAAGCTGGTGTTGGTAACAATCCTGGAGTGGAAACCTCCCCATTTAATGGGGCAGGTGCAGGTGCAGGTGCGGGTGTGGGTGAATTATCAGTCACACGAAGTCCCTCCCATAACTCAGAGCAATTCGTCTTCCAAAATCCAACTTTCAAGTGTTCACGGTCATATGTCACGAGAGTATTACGGACAACAATTCCTATAATTAAGCAAAAGAACATCGCGAGACTGTTAGCACAAATCAAACAAAAACATCAAAACTCGAAAAAAACCAGAAAAAAGTCTTTATTAGAAGATCAGATAAATAGTTAAGTACACAATACCTCCTAAAAGAGTTGTGGGATCTTTCCCGTTCTGAAAAACTCCAAGGCAATACGCACCAGGCACCTTTGAATGCTGAATACGGAAGTAACATGTGAGCATGAGATATATTCTAATATAAATCAGAAGTTTAATCATGTCATACTATTCCCATCCTACTATTTAACCCTGAAGTTTGCCTAAAATTGAAAGTTGTCAGGAGTTTTTTTTAAACAAGCCAACAAAAACAAGGAATAAGCCACCAAAATCACCTTAAATAAATAGTTTTCCGGTGATAGTAAATATTTTAGACCATTTTCAAAGACCATATCAACAGCAGGGAATGTCTTTGATAGTTCAGAAACCTTTCTGCAGAAACACAAGCATGACAGAAATTTACAATTTGGGACAGAACAACTGCTAAGTCAGAGTATAAGTTATCAGTGGTATAAACTTACCTTCCAGCACCAGAAAAGCAAATATCATTATAATTGGGGTCAGGTCCACGAATTTGCTTAAGGCCATGGAGTTCACTAATTAACTGCATTAACAACATGCATAATAGTTAATTGGCATATATTGTGGAAAAATACAGCATCATCTATGCTTACATGGTTAAGAAAAGGATCACATATAGTTCCAAATCACAATCCAAACCAATTCTTTGCATTATTTATAGTTAATAAACCTAAGACACTCCTCTCCTCACATTCTCTGTCATTCAATTACAAATCAGAATCTAAACCTTCTCTTTGCATAATTGAGGGATCAATAAACCTAAGACACTCCTCACTCTCTTTCGCTCTGTGACATTCTTGTTTAATTGCTCATATAGTCGAATTGCAACAAAAACATGACTTAAAATAATAATCCTCCGTTTTTAAAATTGTTCTACCTTCTACTTTCAGTTTCCCCATCACAAAACTTAAACGATTGATATCCTTACACATCTATTACAAAGTAGAAAAAAAATATAAATACGTAATACTATTTGTTTTTACATAATACTCTGTAATAAACGGATTTAGTCAAATTAAAGCAAGATATATGAATAGATAATAAATTAAAGCATAACAACTGGAGGGAAAGGGGGGGGGGGGGGGGGGAATAGATTTTACAGTTGCAAACTTACTTTGTCATCTCATCTAGAATCAGAAATAGTAAAATGCTAACAGAGAAGTCCTTAGTGATAAAAAGAAAAAAAATAAAAAAAAAACTTACTGCACGCTTAAATGCCACAAATGCTGCTTCTGGTAGATATGCATATGTTGTACCGCTATCCAAAACAGTTCCATGTTTACCATCAAAAACCTTCGGATCAATAGCCAGCTTCTTCCCAGCAACATGTAATTCCTTCAGCTCAATATTGTAATATGGACTGTTGGCATCCAGAAACTAGAGTAAATGTGTCAGATATTAAGGAAAATATATAAAGTATTATACAATTAATTAATCCTTTCAGCTCATACCTGCGGTCAGGGTCAGAATGGCTGAAGACCATGTCGGAGGGGGGTGACAAAGAGCCAAGAATCATAGCACCACCACCAATACCCATCCCGCCATAACAAAGTGAGAAGGAATCACCAATAACACTTTTATCAACAAGTTGATCCACAATGCTTAGATCACCCCGACCCAAACCCATTATACCATCAGCATGCTGACTGTACAGGTCACCAGTTTCTGCATTTTCACAACCAAAAACTGCACGTTGGGGTTTAAGCTCACTCTGGTTGCCAAATGATACAATATCTTCACCAAGAACGCCACTGCTAGAACTCATTTCAGCATACTGTCTCTCATAAACACACTGAGCATTCTCAGCATCACATGTACAATCAGGATTGCATTTTACGGGATGGTAGGTGGTTGAAAGATCTGGTTGGAACTTTGGGTCCTACAAATTTTAAAAAATTAGAAAAAAGAGGTAAAACAATTAAGCAAAGAACCAGAGGTAAACAGGTAAAAAAAAATTAAGAAGAAAGAAAACAAATTTATTTCACACACCCTTTATAGAACCAGGAGGGAGTAAAATCATCTAGTTCTGTTTCATACAAAGTTCGCAGGATGGAAAAAGTAAACAATTGGAGAATGCAACACCTAGGCATGTATTACAAAAGTACATAAATAAGAAAAGAAAAAAAAAACAAATGATATACTCCGAATGTTTACTGGAATTTATCTTATACTACTTGGAAAGCACGCACAGGTATTACAGGGAGAAACCCTCTGAGGATGCAACACCCAAGCATGTAATTCATATGAGAACAGACAAAAGAAAATATAGTATATAAATTCCTACAGAAAGAATTCAAGCAAAGTATCTGAAATTCAACAAAGTAAATGCAGAAATTAATTTCCTCTTGCCTCAGCACATTATGTCCAATTTTTGACAACCGTACTCTAAGATGACTATATTTTTTATATGCTTCAAAATTACAACTGGATAGTTTCAATCCAAAAATCCTATCTTTCGGCAAGTATGGTAATATAGTTTCATTAAAAACAACTCATTTCCCCAACTAGAAGACCATTACCCATATTTAACCGTACATAAGCCTACACCCACCCTCCAATTTTGGTTAGTTTCACCCCCAAAATCCAATCTTTCTGCAAGAACGGTAAAACAAAGCAATTCATTTTCCAAACTAGAGGATCACTACACATATTTTCCGAAACATAAGTCTACACCCTCCAATAGTTAGAAAATTCCACAAAACAACAGCCACATCCACATCCACATCCACATCCACATATTTCACACAAAGATATCATCATATCAAAGGAACTAGAGCTTGCATTCTTGGAAACCAAATTAGCAGAAAAGCTAGATAACTTTTAAAATTAAAATCTGTATTGTGGAATTGTTGGAATGTTGCATGAGTAATTGAGTAGAATACAAATAAGTATAAAGTAATAATTTATAATTCTCACATTACATGTATTCAATATCATTATCACGACGAATTCCACAATGGACAAAGTATGCAATCATCAAATTAGATCGTCAGCTACTATCAAGCTCAAACCACACCTGACATCATTCCATAATCCGAATTTGAATCCATTTCGAGTTTGCCTCCGGATAATCACATAGTGTCAACACAATGTAGAACAATGAAACTTCAATTTCACGTTTATTATAATAATAACTAAAAATTAAATAAAGTATTGCTTGTAAAACACTGAACCAAATTAATTTATACATTATCAATCTATCCTTTTCAGATCCACCAACCTCACTAACAAAGTTAATCCAAATTCTACTAAGTTCCTCCCAATCAAATCACTCTCACTCATGAATTAATAATCATAATCAACAAATAAAACTCAAAATTAAATTATAAAAAAAAATAATAAAAAAAAAGGTAAAATACCTGATGATTTCCACATTGATCACAATCAGAACAAGGAACATAAGTAACAGTACTTCCTGTATCTACAATCAACGCAAATTCTTGCGGTGGAGTTCCTATATACAATCTCGTCGTATAATACCTAAAAAAAAACCAAAATTATTGAATTTCCCCTAAAAATTGAAGAACAAACAAAATGGGAGATTTTCACAATTTATACTTATACATACCCATTAGAGAGGAGATCGTCGAAGAGATTCATGCGAGCATTAATAGGAACACGTTTAGCTTGAAGAAGACGCCGGAGTTTAGCGCTAGGAATTTTCCGGGAAAGTGAGAGAGGCAGAATAAGCGGCGATGTACGGCGGAGATTGAGGTTGTCGGAGGTGGAATTAACGGCGGAGGTAACCGGAAATGTGGAGGTGAGGAGAGAGATTAGGAGGGAGAAGATGGTGGTGGTTGTAACGGCGGCGAATCGGAGTCGTCGCCGATTCATGGTGAGTTGAATCGGTGTTGGAGTGAGTGAAATGCGGGAGATTCACTTTGAATGAGGGGAATTGGAAGGATGTTGAAGCTTCAACAAAACTTGGAGAGAGAAATTAGAATGAAAGAGATGTACTTATATTTGATGGACGGTTGCGGATTTAAGTATAAAGTTGGGTGATTGACGCGGCATTTTTTTTATATACAAGTTGTAATTTCTTATTAGTTGACACTTTTTGACTTTAGCACTATTCATACACCTTACTTTGTTCATGTTTTGTAATTTATATGTGAGAAAAAATATAGTCAAGTGGATCTTGTTAGATTCGTCACAATGTATATTTTCATAATATCAACTTTTTATAATTTTTGCTTATCGATAATTAAAAATATTAATGATTTAATTTGTACATTGGCAAACGTGACAAAAGAAACATGTCAACTAAAAAGAAACGGAGGAAATATGTAACGTATTTTTTTTAATTTTTTATACTATATATGAACAATTTTTTTTTAATTAATGATTGTACAAGTGCAAGATTTGGTACATTTGGAGGTTTGATTTGGGGATTATAAAATAAAAAATAAAAATAAAATAAATAAAAAATAAATAAAAAAAAAAGCACTACTACAACACTTTCATTTTAAAAATTAGTTTATTGAAGATAGAACTTAGAAGTATAGATATCTTCATTTTGAGATTACTTTATGTTATTATACAGAGTTGACTCAAGTGGTAAGCAACTTGATGTCGCTTAAGGGAGGTCTCGGGTTCGAGCCTCACCATATGCAGAAACTCTTGTTGGGAGACTGACCCACCATAAGTCAGGTGTGCTACCCGAGTCGGATCTAGATGTAGTCGGAGCTAAGTTTCGGTGAACCGGGTGGGCAACCTTAAAAAAAACTATTTCGGTTCTTTTTTTTTTAGGATTTGGATAAATAAATGGGAAAGAAAATAAAGGGAGGTGTAGGGGAGGGGAAAGAGGGGGAATGGTGAGTTTTCCTTCCAAATCTCTTCATGGTTAGAAAAATTAATTTCTTACAATTTAATTTTTTTTATTTCTCTACCCTCCATTTTCCTTCTTTTTTCAATTTATTATCCAAATAAAAAATAATTAGGGAGTGTTCTATTTACCTGATTTTTACTTATCTGAACTAATCTGATCTTATCTTAACTTATCTGAACTTATTAACCCTTGTTAGAACTTATTTTAGTTATAAATTAAACTTGGGTAGCCCTGGTTAATCCTTATCACAACTTATCTAAACTTAGGGTGTGTTCTATTCACCTGATTTTTACTTACCTAAACTAATCTGATCTAATCTGAACTTATCTTGTCTTATCTAAACTTATTAACCCTTATTAGAACTTATTTCAGTTATAAATCAAACTTGGATAGCTTGGTTAACCCTTATCACAACTTATCTAGAACTTATCTGAATTTATTAACCCTTATCCGAACTTATCAACCCTGAAATAAGTAGAAATAAGGTGAACATAACAGAGCCTTATTTTTCATGAACTTATCTTATCTAAACTTATCAACCCTGAAATAAATTGAAATAAGGTGAACATAACAAGGCCTCAATCCCTCCATTTTCCTTTCCTTCTTTTCCCTCAATTTCCTTTGATCCAAACAAAGTGTTTGCTGGTCTTATGAACTTTTATCCATCTTGAATTCTTGATATCTTTCACCTTATCACACGACTTTAAATATTGTGGTTGCCCTTTTTGCAATTATTATGAATGAAGTACCATGCTTTTGTTGTATTAGAGGGAATAACAGTGTGTAGTGATAGTAGTCAAAGGAGATATCTACTTATCAATCAATCAATAACTACATATTAAAAGACACACCAGCAATGACACGTGTCATTTTCTGGTGTGTCCCTTAGTTTTTTCTTTTAGGAAACAAATCTTAAATAAAAATAAAGTATAACAAACTTATACATAAATAAAATATTTGATGTATTCTTGACATTTGACAACTATATAAACTTATGTAAAAGGAAAAAAAATAATTCAAACTTAGCTTCTACATAATTTTTGTCAATCATAGTGTCACATGTACTTCAATAATTGCATTTATTTTTTTATTTAATATCTTTATAAAATAAGACATTATATTTAGAAACTTCAAGAAAGTAACTAGAATATTAAAAATTACTTAAAATAAAATATTTGATAAATCCTTACACAAAAATATTAACAACTATAGAGGATATAAATTTTAGGGAAAAAAAAACGGAATCTTATATTTGACATATTGAGTGTAGTGTATTATTTTTTTACAACACCAATTTACTTTCTAAAAAAAATAAAATAGAAATATATTTACGGGTTAAATACATAGTAAATAGCTTTTAAAAATTCATTTGGTTAAAAAGAAAAAAAAATGATACTAATATTTTGGTTAAATATACAAATATATATATATATATATATATATATATATATATGTCAGATTTTGTCAAATGTGTATATTAAAATACTTGTATGGCTAATGAGCTCTTTCATAATAAATTCATCATACTATTTTAGACAAATTTATATTTTTTGAAAAACAAATGTATGTTTAATTAAATTATACAATATTATTTATTTCAAAAAAAAAAATATAGTATTTTGGTTTTTTTTAAAAACAAATTCATTTTAGTATTTTTTGTTTTTTTAACAAATGTATGTTTTTTTAATTAAATATTATTTTATTGTATAATTATTTAAAATTACCATGCATGGCACGGGACCTAATCTAGTAGCCTATACTTACAGGATCTTGGTTAAATAATTTACAGTATGTAGAGTAATTCTACGATTAAATATGGTACTAGGCCAAAACCTCCAAAATTTCTCAAAAAACGTGGATATTAGCTTTTAATTTTTTTTTAACCTGAAAATAAAATTTCTGAAATATTTACCACGGTCCCTAATACCCTCCGGAAGTCCAATTGGCTGGGTAGAACCATCCAATTTGCCTTTAAACGACCAATTTATTACCGGTTTACAACTTGCACCTATTTCATTAACTCAAGCTTACAACAAACATTTATGACAACATATAATGATCATATATGGATCCAAACGGCATTATATGACCCCGAGATGTATCCCCTAAAATCTCAATATTTTTCGACACCGGGCCCCGAAACATTCGAAATTTCTCAAATGCGTGGATAGCATTCAAGTTTGGAATTTTTGACTTTTTTCGCCCGGATATAAAAATTGCTGAATTTTTTACCATGGTCTGAAATACCCTCCGGGAGTCCAATTGGGTGGGTGGAACCATCCAATTTGCCTTTAAACAACCAATTTACATACCCGTTTACAACTTACAACGTATCATTAATTCAAGCCTACCACGAACATTTATGGCAACAAATAATGATCATATATGATTCCAAACAACATTATATAACCCCGAAATGTATTCCCTATAATTCCAAAACTTTTCGACACCAGGCCCCAAAGACTCCAAAAATTCTCAAAAAACGTGGATATAGCCTTCAATTTTGTAAATTTTTTCTTTTTTTCGCCCGGAAATAAAAATTGCCGAAATGTTTACCATGGTCTCTAATACCCTCCAGGAGTCCAATTGGGTAGGTGAAACCATCCTATTTTCCTTTAAATGACCAATTTACCAGTTTACAACTTGCGCCGATTAAATTAAATCAAGCCTACTACAAATATTAATGACAACATACATGGTTCCAAACGGCATCATATGACCCCGAGATGTATCCCCTTAAATCTAAAGGCTTTTCGACACCAGGCCTCGAAACATCCAAAATTTCTCAAAAAACGTGGATTTCAATTTTGGAATTTTTTTTACTTTTTTTTTTTCTCACGAAAAAAAAATTGCCGAAATGTTTACCATGGTCCCTAATACCTTTCGGGAGTCCAATTGGGTGGGTGGAACCATCCAATTTGCCTTTAAACGACCAATTTACCGGTTTACAACTTGCACCAATTTCATTAACTCAAGCTTACTACGAAGATTTATAACAACAAATAATGATCATATATGATTCCAAACGACATTATATAACCCCGAGATATATCCCCTAGAATTTTAAAACTTTTCGACAACAGGCCTCGAAACCTCCAAAATTTCTCAAAAAGTGTGGATATTAGCCTTCAAAATTGGAATTTTTTTTGACTTTTTTTTGCCCGAAAATAAAAATTGTCGAAATGTTTACCATGGTCCCTACTACCCTCCGGGAGTTCAATTGGGTTGGTGGATCCATTCAATTTACCTTTAAACGACCAATTTAATTACCGGTTTACAACTTGCACCGATTTCATTAACTCAAGCCTACCACGATCATTTATGACAACAAATAGTCATATATGATTCCAAACAGTATTATATGACCCCAAAATATATCTCCTAAAATTTCAAGAAATTTTCGACACCGGGCCCTGAAACCTCCAAAATTTCTCAAAAAGCGAGGATATTAGTTTTCAATTTTGGAATTTTTAACTTTTATCGCCCGAAAATAAAAATTTCCGAAATGTTTACCATGGTCCCTACTACCCTCCGAGAGTCCAATTGGGTTGGCGGAACCATTCAATTTATCTTTAAACGGGCAATTTAATTACTGGTTTACAACTTGCACGGATTTCATAAAGTCAAGCCTACTACGAACATTTATGACAACATATAATGATCATAAATGGTTCCAAATGACATTATATGACCCCAAGATATATTCACTAAAATATCAAGTCTATTCGACATCGGGTTCCGAAATCTCCAAAATTTCTAAAAAAGCGCGGATATTAGCCTTCAATTTTGAGATTTTTTGATTTTTTTGCTCGGAAATAAAAATTGCTGAAATGTTTACCATGGTCTCTAATACTCTCCGGAAGTCCAATTGAGTGGGTGGAACCCTCCAATTTTCCTTTAAACGACCAAGTTACCCATTTACAACTTGCACCGTTTTCATTAACTCAAGTCTATCGCGAACATTTAAGACAATATATAACGATTATAAATGGTTCAAAACGACATTATATGACCTTAATATATATTCAATAAAATATCAAGTCTTTTCGACACCGGGTTTCGAAACCTCGAAATTTTTTCAAAAAACGTGGATATTAGCCTTGATATTTAAATTTTTAGACTTTTTTTCTCCCGGAAATAAAAATTTTTGAATTGTTTACCATGGTTTATAATACACTCTCGGATTTCAATTGGGGAAGGTTTTTTTTTTGGTATAATAATTAGGTAAGTCGAACCATCCAATTTGTCTTTCAACGACCAATTTACCGATTTACAAATGATACCGATTTCATTAATTCAAGCCTATCATGAACATTAATGAAAACATATAACGATCATATATCATTCCAAACGACATTATATGACATCGAGAAGTATCCCATAAAATCTTAAGTCTTTTCGACAACGGGCCCCGAAATCTCCAAAATTTCTCAAAATGCGTGGATATTAGCCTTCAATTTTAATTTTTTTTTTTACTTTTTTTCGCCCGTAAACAATAATTGACGCAATATTTTCCATGGTTCTCAATACCCTCCAGGAGTCCCATTGGGTGGGTGGAACCATCCAATTTGCCTTTAAACGACAAATTACCGATTTACAAATTGCGCCGATTTCAATAACTCAAGCCTTCCACGAACATTTATGACAACATTTAATAATCTTATATGGTTCCAAATGGCATTATATGACACCAAGATGAATTCCATGGAATTTCAAGACTTTTCGACACCGAGTCCCGAAACCTTCAAAATTTCACAAAATGCGTGGATATTATCTTGAATTTTGGAATTTTTTGACCTTTTCCGCTGTGAAATAAAAATTGCCAAAATGTTTACCATGGTCTCTAATACCCTCTGCTAGTCCAATTGGGTGGGTGGAACCACCAATTTTCCTCTAAATGGCTAATTTACCGGTTTACAACTTGCATGGATTTCATTAACTCAAGCCTACCACGAACATTTATGACAACATATAATGTTCATAAATGGTTCCAAACGAAATTATTTGACCCCAAGATATATTCACTAAAATATTAAGTCTTTACGACATCGGGTTCCGAAATCTCCAAAATTTCTCAAAAAACGTGGATATTAGCCTTCAATTTTGGATTTTTTTTTTTTACTTTTTTCGCCCGTAAATAAAAATTTCCGAAATGTTTACTATGGTCCCTAATACCCACCGGGAGTCCAATAAGGTGGGTGGAACCATCCAAATTAACTTTAAATGGTGAATTTACCGGTTTACAACTTGCACCGGTTTCATTAACTCAAGCCTACCACGATCATTTATGACAACAAATAGTCATATATGGTTCCAAACAGTATTATATGACCCCGAAATGTATCTCCTAAAATTTCAAGAAATTTTCGACACCGGGCCCCGAAACCTCCAAAATTTCTCAAAAAACGTGGATATTAGTCTTCAATTTTGGAATTTTATGACAACTGATACTGATTTCATTAATTCAAGCCTACCATGAACATTTATGACAATATATAAAGATCATATATGGTTCCAAACGGCATTTTATGACCTCGAGATGTATCTCCTAAAATCTTAAGTCTTTTCGACAACGGGCCCCGAAAACCCCCTAAAATTTCTCAAAATGCGTGATTATTAGCCTTCAATTTTAATTTTTTTTTTTTACTTTTTTCGCCCGTAAATAATAATTGACGAAATATTTACCATGGTTCTCAATACCCTCCGGTAGTTCCATTGGGTGGGTGGAACTATACGATTTGCCTTTAAACGACAAATTACCGATTTACAAGTTGCACCGATTTCAATAACTCATGCCTACCACGAACATTTATGACAACATTTAATAATCATATATGGTTCTAAACAGAATTATATGACACCAAGATGTATTTCCTGGTATTTCAAGACTTTTCGACACCGAGTCCCGAAACCTTCAAAATTTCACAAAATGCGTGGATATTAGTCTTAAATTTTGGAATTTTTTGACCTTTTCCGGTGTGAAATAAAAATTACAATTTTTTTTTTACCATGGTCTCTTATACCCTCTGCTAGTCCAATTGGGTGGGTGGAACTACCAATTTTCCTCTAAATGGCAAATTTACCGGTTTACAACTTGCACGGAATTCAAATAACTCAAGCCTACCACGAACATTTTTGACAACATATAATGATCATAAATGGTTCTTAACGACGTTAAATGATCCCAAGATATATTCACTAAAATATCAAGTCTTTACGACACCGGGTTTCAAAATCTCCAAAATTTCTCAAAAAACGTGGATATTAGCCTTCAATTTTGGATTTTTTTTACTTTTTTCACCCGTAAATAAAAATTGCCGAAATGTTTACTATGGTCCCTATTACCCACCGGAAGTCCAATTAGGTGGGTGGAACCATCCAAATTAACTTTAAATGGTGAATTTACCGGTTTACAACTTGCACTAATTTCATTAACTCAAGCCTACCACGAACATTTATGACAACAAATAATGATCATATATGGTTCCAAACAGCATTATATGACCCCGAGATGTATCTCCTAAAATTTCAAGACTTTTCGACACCGGACCCCGAAACCTCTAAAATTTCTCAAAAAGCGTGGATATTAGTCTTCAATTTTAGAATTTTTAACTTTTATCGCCCGAAAATAAAAGTTGCCAAATTTTTACCATGGTCCATACTACCCTCCGGGAGTCCAATTGGGTTGGTGGAACCATTCAATTTACCTTTAAACGACCAATTTAATTACTAGTTTACAACTTGCATGGATTTTATAAAGTCAAGCCTACTACAAACATTTATGACATCATATAATGATCATATATGGTTCCAAACAATATTATATGACCTCAAGATATATTCCCTAAAATATTAATACTTTTCTACACCCGGCCCCGAAACCTCCAAAATTTCTGAAAAATCGTGCATATTAGCTTCTATTTTGAGATTTATTGATTTTTTTCGTCAGGAAATAAAAATTGCCGAAATGTTTACCATGGCCCCTAATACTCTCCGGGAGTCCAATGGATTGGGTGGAACCCTCCAATTTGCCTTTAAACGACCTAGTTACCGGTTTACAACTTGCACCGATTTCATTAACTCAAGTCTAGCGCTAAAATTTATGACAATACATAATCATTATAAATGGTTCCAAACGACATTATATGACCTTAGAATATATTCAATAAAATATAAAGTCTTTTCTACTCCGGGTTTTGAAACCTCAAAAATTTCTCAAAATACGTGGATATTAGCCTTCATATTTGAATTTTTTGACATTTTTTCGCCCAGAAATAAAAAATTTCGAAATGGTTACCATGTTCTATAATACACTCTCGGAGTTAAATTGGGTAAGTGGAATCATCCAATTTGCCTTTTAACGACCAATTTACCGATTTACAACTGATACCGATTTCATTAATTCAACCCTACCATGAACTTGTATGACAATATAAAATGATCATATATGGTTCCGAACGACATTATATGACCTCGAGATGTATCCTCTAAAATCTTAAGTCTTTTCGACAACAGGCCTCGAAACCTCCAAAATTTCTCAAAATGCGTGGATATTAGCCTTCAATTTTAAATTATTTTTACTTTTTTTTCGCCCGTAAATAATAATTGACGAAATATTTACCATGGTTCTTAATTCCCTTCGGGAGACCCATTGGGTTGGTGGAACCATCCAATTTGCCTTTGAATGACAAATTACCGATTTACAAATTGCACCGATTTCAATAACTCAAGCCTACCACGAACATTTATGACAACATTTAATAATCATTTATGGTTCCAAACGGCATTATATGATACCAAGATGTATTCCCTGGAATTTCAAGACTTTTCGACACCGAGTCCCGAAACCTTTAAAATTTCACACAATGCGTGGATATTAGTCTTAAATTTTGGAATTCTTTGACTTTTTCCGCTGTGAAAAAAAAAATTGCCTAAATGTTTACCATGGTCTCTAATTACCCTTCGCTAGTCCAATTGGGTGGGTGAAACCACCAATTTGCCTCTAAACGACCAATTTACCGGTTTACAACTTGCACGGATTTCATTAACTCAATCCTACCACGAACATTTATGACAACATATAATGATCATAAATGGTTCCAAACGACATTATATGACCCCAAGATATATTCACTAAAATATCAAGTCTTTTCGACACCGGGTTTCGAAATCTCCAAAATTTCTCAAAAAACGTGGATATTAGCATTCAATTTTGGAATTTTTTGACTTTTTTCGCCCGTAAATAAAAATTGCCGAAATGTTTACTATGGTCCCTAATACCCATCGGGAGTCCAATTAGGTGGGTGGAACCATCAAAATTAACTTTAAATGGTGAATTTACCTATTTACAACTTGCACCGATTTCATTAATTCATGTCTATCACGAACATTTATGACAACAAATAATGATCATATATGGTTCCAAATAGCATTATATGACCCCAAGATGTATCTCCTAAAATTTCAAGACTTTTCGACACCGGGCCCCGAAACCTCCAAAATGTCTCAAAATGTGTGGATATTAGTCTTCAATTTTGGAATTTTGAACTTTTATCGCCCGAAAATAAAAATTGCCGAAATGTTTATCATGGTCTCTACTACCCTCTGGGAGTCCAATTGGGTTGGTGGAACCATTCAATTTACCTTTAAACAACCAATTTAATTACCAGTTTACAACTTGCACGGATTTCATAAAGTCAAGCCTACTACGAACATTTATGACAACATATAATGATCATATATGGTTCCAAACGACATTATATGACCCCAAGATATATCCCCTAAATATTAATACTTTTCTACACTGGGCCCCGAAACCTCCAAAATTTCTCAAAAAGCGTGGATATTAGCCTTCAATTTTGAGATTTTTTGATTTTTTTCGCCCGGAAATAAAAATTGCCGAAATGTTTACCATGGTCCCTAGTACTCTCCGGGAGTCCAATGGAATGGGTGGAACCCTCCAACTTGCCTTTATAACAAAAAATAATGATCATATATGGTTCCAAACGGAATTATATGACCCTGAGATGTATCCCATATAATTTCAAGACTTTTCGACCCTGGGCCCCGAAACCTCCAAAATTTCTCAAAAAGCGTGAATATTAGCCTTTAATTTTTTATTTTTTGGACTTTTTTTCGCCGAAAATAAAAATTGCTGAAATGTTTATCATGGTCCCTAATACCCTCCGGGAGTCCAGTTGGGTGTGTGGAACCCTTCAATTTGCTTTTAAACTGCGAATTTACCGGTTTACAACTTGCACCGGTTTACAACGACCAATTTAATTAACTTGCACCGAACCCGACTTGAACCGAAATTGACTCAAACCTGTTTTAACCCGTCAAAACCCAAATTTAACCCGACTTGTTATTAACTTGACCTGAATTCAACCCGACCCGAATTTAACCCAACGTGTTACAAACCCGACCCGAAATCAACCTTACTTGTTATTGACTTAACCCAAATTCAAACCAACTTGTTATTGACCCAACCTGAATTTTACAATACCTATTACTTACCCAACCCAAAAATTCAACTCGATCTGTTACTAACCCGACTCGAAATTAACACGACTTGTTATTGACCCGACCTATTCAACCCAAATTGTTCCCGACCCGATTTCAAATCACCTTAAATGCAATTTAGACCACCTTATTATTGTTGATCAAAGCATTTTGTCTTGGGAGACCAAGTCGGTCTAGGCCAGCAAAAGAAAGGAGCATAATTCTCAAATTTAAGAGTTAAATATTGTATATATTTGTTGTATGGTCAAAGGAGATAATTATCTTCCTAAATTATAGATTATAGTTCCTTAGTATATTGTCATATATATTATAGTCAAAGGAAATAATTAGCTTGATAAAAATGATAATTATCTATTTATAGTTAGTTGAATGCGAATATGACCTGACTTTGAAATGACTCGACTTGATTGTAACCTACAAATTATTCACTTGAACATAACCCTCGCAGATTGGTCCGACTCGTCATTCACTTCTGACTCCGTGTTCGATAGCCCGACCGTTGAATCCGAGAATGACCCTACTTGGAAATGACCCAACCAGATTATAACCCGCAAATTATTGGCTTGAACGGTTGAACCGAACACGACTTGAACCCGAGAATGACCCGACTTGAAAATGACCCGACCTAATTATAATCGCAAATTATTGACTTGAACCGAACTCGACTGAAACCTGAGAATGACCCGGCCTGATTCTAACCCGCAAATTATTGACTTGAACCGAACCCGACTTGAACCCGAGAATTATCCTAAACCGTTTTAACTCGTGAAAACCCGAATTAAACCCGACCTGTTGTTCACCCGACCCGAATGTAACCTGACCTGTTATTAACCCAAACCTAATAAAAAGCATGACTCGACGTGACCCGATTCAAGCATGACCCAACCCTAACCCGACTCGCATAGGTTATGAAATTAATCTGAATTGTTCCGACCCAAGTTGACCCAACCCACTCTTACCTGGCCCAAAACCAATCCGTTTACCCGAATTGACAGCTCTAGGTACTAGGTCATATCAGCCTGATATATGAACTCGAAAATGGCTCACCAGACAATAGCACAAAGCAGATACAACTCAGACACTACACTTTGCATTTGTGCACGTCAGGATATAACCTTGTAGAATAACATTGCAAACTCCAACTCGCTACTAGTATATTACTCGATACTGGTAAAAAAAAAAAAAAAAAAAAAAAAAAAAAAAGGCGATGATATACCCCAATATTTATTATCCACTTCATTTCAGGAAGTTTGTAAAAGAGCATGTGCCTTTGCGTACAAAGCTCCTTTTCACATGGAAATTGCAACTTCACGATATAAATGCTTCCGTTGTTAAAAAAATACGGAGTAATAAACACTTACAGAGAGAATTTGCAACTAGCAAACTTACAAGAAGATACAGGGGCTGTAATAACAATCTGAGGGTATAATATTTAAACATAAGGCAATATGCAAAAACCTTTTAACATAGATGAAAATAACACAAACTATAGCCCCCTAACAACACGTTACTGCTTGCGCAGCAGTGAACCACAACCCTTAGAGTAATGGCTCAGCAGTGATCTGATACTAAATGCACCTTCCTAACACCACGTAACTGCTTGCCTAAAATCCTTTGATAATCAATTAAAGCTAGACTAAGTTGGATCTAATGCCATTTGAATCTTAGGCATATGGCTGGTGTGATGGTTGCATATTAGAGCCATAGCTAGGGGCAGCAGGAGAATACGGGCCTCTGGGCCTGGTATCTTGCGGATAATATAATCTTTGATCAGTGGCTTGAGCAGCATAAGGAAGTTGAGCAGTAACGGTAAAGCTATGAGGAGTTGGGAAAGCAGGATTGTACCTCTCTGGTCGTCCAGTTACTCCCGTATATGATGCCCTTGGTGGTGGGCCATGTCTCCCACGACCAAAGCCCCGAGCTCGTTGGCCTTGGAATCCTCTATCACCTTTCGGCTTTTTATGATGTTGGTGATAACCGGTTTCAGCTGTCCTCTTAGTATCACCTCTGACAGATTTGTCTAGCTGAGCAACCCTTTTATGGAGTGGATCAAGAGGGTAGTCAGCTTCAAGTTTATATTGTTCCACACACGCAATGACTGCCCTCAATGCTTCAAGTTCTCGAGCATTGTAGTCATTCTGAATGTGACACAGAAATTTCAGCTGTCAGAAGCTGCCAACGAAAACCTCATAGATGGTTCTAAATACAGCTATAATGATAAATTACTTCTTTTTATCAATGTGTTAATACCTGTAAGGCAGCACTGCCATTTCCTTGTGAGTTTCTCCTAAGCTCTTTCAAATATGCTCTCAAAAGAGGAACAGGAGGGAAAGCCTCAGAGAGCTTGAAAGCATGAATAAAATGTACTGCATCAATTTGCCTCCCATTACTTATCAGCGTATCAACCAAACCTGCAAAAGATTTAAGAGCTCAAATGGGTACACTTCTGAGTTCTGAAGAGTAGCAACTTTTAACAGTTAAACAATAGATAGGCACTTAGCACTTTAAACAATAAATATGCCATATACCTACAAAACAGACTACATTACTTGGGGGAATAAACCTATAAAGAACATTGACGCATATCTTTTCCAATCTTCAGAGACAGGACGGTTGAAAGAATACCAACCTGGTATCTTTTGTGTCAAACCAAGATAGCGGCAGAGCTCAGTTGCCTGCCTGTGATGAGCAACTGCAAGAACATACTTGCAGTGCAAAAACCCCTCTGCTTCCAATGAATTTTCATTGGCAGCATTAATGCTTTCCCCAGCCAATTTAAGTTTCCACACATTGGCAATAACTTTCGCCTGCTGCTGGGTTTCAGGGTTAAGAAAGCTATCAGTGTCACAGTCAGCCTTAGACAGAAAGGCAGACAAGGCTTCCATAAGGATTAGACAAGACTGACGCATGCCATGAAGGGCAGCATCTCTAAGATCCACTTCTTGGGTCATTTCTTTGGGAGGGGAAAATCCCGCCAGTGCATCAAGCACCAAACATGCTGGCTCAGTCGCAATACCGAGTGCGACTGACAGCTGTTCCTTCCAAAGAGAGGAAAGGTTTTCTAGGTTCTCCATAACAAATTTCAAAAGTCCTATGGAATCCATCTGCTCACAAAATTGAGTCAGCTCTGCACAAGGATTAACCTTGGCAGCAACACCTTCAACATTTCCCCCCATTTTATGAGGAGGTTTCCGTTCTTGGGTGTCAATTGATGCATTTTCATCATCAACAAAGCTGCTTACCTTATGGTTTTCCCTAGCTTTAGTGATGGCAGCCACAGCAGCATCTTTTAGTTCCTGTACCTGATCTAACAAATCTTGCTCCTTAGCCACAACTTCTGCCTCTTTCTCAGCAAAAAGCATGTGATAGTGAGATTCCCTAGCTGTGAAATCCTTCTCTTTGGCTTCAAGTTCTTCAAATGTCTTCTTCGTCCTTGACTCCAAGTTACGGAAATGTGCATCATTCCATGGAACCTGAGTACTGAAAGCAGCGTTATGAGTTTCCAGCTCAATTAATGCCTCCTCTAGTTGTTCTAGCAGAGATGAGCTCAACTCGACAGAGGATGTCATATTTATCTCAACCATTTCTTCTCTATCACCCATTTAACCGTTAGCCAGGGCTGCAATAAGATAATCCATATAAAAACACAAGATGCATGAATATATTAAATACAAGAATGCAAATATATTTTCCTTACACACCATAACTTTCATTACTTCATCAGATGTCACATCATTATACTAAAAAGAAATTTATTTCCAGCTGTGTACTAAACACCTATATTTAGGCTTAATTGGCCGCTGATTATATTCTACCTGATCACTAAAGCATGAACCATCGATATTCCCTCTAAATAGGCAAGGTTATGGTTCTATCGTTTAACTTGTTTATTTTATGTTGAGCCTATATAGTTTTAACAATGAGGAACAAAGTAATTAACCAACTTTTTTTTAAACTACATCATCTATATGTGTGCAAAGAAGCCAAGGATCATTAATGGAAGTTGGTGCAACTATTGTCAGAAAACTTGATTCTTCAAAAAATCTCTATCCTCATTTTCACCACTCTTTAACCACTCACATGCCTATTTGAATAACATTTTAATTACCCTAAGTAAAAATATTATGATATTGGCCTAACTAGACAAATGAACACCTCGGCCATTTCTATGCTACCAAACTAGCCATAAAAAATTTTAGGAAGAAAAATAAAATTTCACCTCCACAATCCCTAATCACACTAAGTCATTACCAAGGTGTTTCTCTATATTCAACCCGATAAACCACTACCACGGCTAGAGCTGTCAATTCGGGTAAACGGGTCGGGTTTGGGTCGGGTAAGAGTGGGTCGGGTCAACTCGGGTCTGGTCAATTCAGATTAATTCCATAACTTATGCGGGTCGCATTTGGTTTGGGTCATGCTTGAGTCGGGTCACGTCATGTCATACTCTTTATCGGGTTTGGGTCGGGTTAATAACAAGTCGGGTTACATTCGGGTCGGGTGAACAATAGGTCGGGTTTAATTCGGGTTTTCACGGGTTAGGGTAATTCTCGGGTTCGAGACGGGTTAAGTTCAAGTCAATAATTTGCGGGTTAGAATCAGGTCGGATCATTCTCGGATTTGAGTCGGGTTCAGTTCATGTCAATAATTTGCAGGTTATAATCAGGTTGGGTCATTTCAGAGTGAGGTCATTCTCGGATTCAAGTCGGGTTATGTTCAAGTCAATAATTTGCAAATTACTATCAAGTCAGGTCATTTCCAAGTCAGGTCATATTCGGGTTCAACTAACTATAAATAGATAATTATTATTTTTATCAAGCTAATTATTTCCCTTGACTATAATATATATGGCAATATACTAGGGAACTATAGTCTTAATTTAGGAAGATAATTATCTCCTTTAACCATACAACAAATATATACTATATTTAACTCTTAAATTTGAGGATGATGCTCCTTTCTTTTGCTGGCGTGGACCGACTTGGTCAACCTAGATAAAATGCTTTGATCAACAATAATAAGGTGGTAAAAATTGCACTTAAGGTGATTTAAAATCGGGTTATGAATAACTTGGGTTGAATTTAGGTCTGGTCAATAACAAGTCGTGTTAATTTCAAGTCGAGTTAGTAACAGATCGGGTTGAATTTTTGGGTCGGGTAATTAATAATCGGGTTTAATTTGGGTCGGGTCAATAACAAGTCGGGTTGATTTCAGGTCGGGTTTATAATAGGTTGGGTTAAATTCGGGTCGGGTTAGGAACAGGTCGGGTTGAAATGAGGTTAGTAATAAGTTGGGTTAAATTCGGATTTTGACGGGTTAAAACAGGTTTGGGTCAATTTCGGTTCAAGTAGGGTTCGGTGCAAGTTAATTAAATTGGCCGTTGTAAACCGGTAAATCGGTGCAAGTTGTAAACAGGTAAATAGGCCATTTAAAGACAAATTGTATGGTTCCACCCACCCAGAGGATATTATGGACCATAATAAACATTTTGACAATTTTTTTCCGGGCGAAAAAAAGTCAAATATTTCAAAAATTAAAGGCTATTGTCCACGCTTTTTAAGAAATTTTGGAGGTTTCAAGGCCCGGTGTCGCAAAGTCATGAGATTTTAGGGAATACATTTGGGGGTCATATAATGCCGTTTGGAACCATATATGATCATTATATGTTGTCATAGATGTTCGTGGTAGGCTTGAGTTAATAAAATCGGTGCAAGTTGAAAATCGGTAAATTGGCCGTTTAAAGGCAAATTAGATGGATCCACCAACCCAATTGGACTCCCGGAAGGTATTAGGACCATGGTAAACATTTCGAAATTTTTTATATCCAGGCGAAAAAAAGTCAAAAAAATCCAAAATTGAATGCTAATATCCACGCTTTTTGATAAATTTTGTAGGTTTTGTGTCGAAAAGACTTGAGATTGTAGGGGATACATCTCGGGGTCATTAATTCCGTTTGGAACCATATATGATCATTATATGTTGGCATAAATGTTCGTGGTAGGCTTGATTTACTGAAACCGGTGCAAGAAAATCGTTAAATTGGTCGTTTAAAGGCAAATTGGATGGTTACACCCACCAAATTATACTCTCAAAGGGTATTAGGGATCATGGTAAACATTTCGTTAAACATTTCGGCAATTTTTATTTCAGGGCGAAAAAAAGTCAAAATATTCCAAAATTGAAGGCTAAGATCCACGCTTTTTTCAAAAATTTTGGAGGTTTCGAAGCTCGGTGTCGAAAGCCTTGAGATTTTTAGGGGATACATCTCAGGGTCATATAATGCCGTTTGGGACCATATATGATCAATATATGTTGTCATTAAAGTTCGTAATAGTCTTGATCTAATGAAATCGGTGCAAGTTGTAAACCGATAAATTGGTCGTTTAAAGGCAAATTAGATGGTTTATCCATCCAATTGGACTTCCGAAGGGTATTAGGTACCTTGATAAACATTTCGGCAATTTTTAATTGTGGGCGAAAAAAAGTCAAAAAAATTCAAAATTAAAGGCTAATATCCACGCTTTTTGAGAAATTTTAGAGGTTTCAGGGTCCGGTGCCTAAAAGCCTTGAAATTTTAGGAGATACATCTCGGGATCATATAATACCATTTGGAACCATATAAGATCATTATATGTTGTCAAAAATGTTCATGGTAGCCTTGATTTAATGAAATCAGTGCAAGTTATAAACCGGTAAATTAGTCATTTAAAGACGAATTGGATGGCTCCACCCACCCAAAAGGACTCCCAAAGGATATGGTAAAAATTTTAGCAATTTTTATTTCCGAGCGAAAAAAAAGTCACATATTTCAAAAATTTAATGCTAATATCCACGCTTTTTTAGAAATTTCATAGGTTTAAGGGCCTAGTGTCGAAAAGCAATGAGATTTTAGGGGATACATCTCGGGGTCATATATTGCCGTTTGGAACCATATATGATCATTATATGTTGTCATAAATGTTCGTGGTATGCTTGAGTTAATGAAATCGATGTAAGTAAACCGGTAAATTGGCCGTTTAAAGGCAAATTGGATGGTTCCACCACCCAATTGGACTTCTAGAGGGTATTAGGGATCATGATAAAAATTTCAGCAATTTTTATTTTGGGCGAAAATAAGTCAAAAAATTCAAAAATTGAAGTTTGAAAAATTTTGGAGTCTCAGAACCCAGTGTCTAAAAGTTTTGAAATTCTAGGGAATACATCTCGGGGTCATATAATGTCGTTTGGAACCATACGTAATCATTATTTATTGTCATAAATGTTCGTGGTAGGCTTGAATTAATGAAATCGATGCAAGTTGTAAACCGGAAAATTAGTTGTATAAAGGCAAATTGGATGGTTTCACACTTCCACCCACCCAATTGGACTCCCAAAGGTTATTAGGGACCATGGTAAACATTTCGGAAATTTTTATTTACGGGCGAAAAAAAGTCAAAAAAAAATTCCAAAATTGAAGGCTATAATTCACGCTTTTTGAGAAATTTTTGAGATTTCGTGGCCCGGTGTCGAAAAGCCTTGAAAATTAAAGGGGTACATTTCGGGGTCATATAATGCCTTTTGGAATCATATATAATCATTATATGTTGTCATAAATGTTCGTGGTAGGATTAATCTAATGAAATCGGTGCAAGTTGTAAACCGGTTAATAAGTCGTTTAAAGGCAAATTGGATGGTTCCACCCACCCAATTGGACTCCCGGAGATTATTAGGGACCATGGTAAACATTTCGGCAATTTTTATATCCGGGCGAAAAAAAGTCAATATATTTTAAAATTGAAGGCTTATATCCACGCTTTTTGAGAAATTTTAAAGGTTTCGGGGCCAAAAGCCTTGAGATTTTAGAGAACACATTTCGGGGTCATATAATGCCGTTTAAAACCATATTTGATCATAATTTTTTGTCATAAATGTTTGTTGTAGGCTTGAGTTAATAAAATCGGTGCAAATTGTAAACCATTAACTCGACTGTTTAAAAACAAATTGAATGGTTGCACCTAAACAAATGGACTCCCGGAGGGTATTAGGGACCATTGTAAACATTATGACAATTTTTGTTTACGAGCGAAAAAAAGTCAAAAATCTCAAAATTGAAGTCTAATAACCACGCATTTTGTGAAATTTTGGAGGTTTCGGGGCCCGGTGTCGAAAAGTCTTGAAATTCTAGGGGATAAATCTCGGATCATATAATGTCGTTTGGAACTATATATGATCATTATATGTTGAAATAAATGTTCGTGGAAGACTTAACTTGATGAAAGCGTTGCAAGTTGTAAATCGGTAAATTGACCGTTTAAATGCAAATTGGATGGTTCAACCCACCCAATTGGACTCCTAAAGGGTATTAGGGATCATGGTAAACATTTCATCAATTTTTATTTACAGGCGAAAAAAGTTAAAAAATTCCAAAATTGAAGTCTAATATGCACGATTTTTGAGAAATTTTGGAGGTTTCAGGTCTCGGTGTCGAAAAGTTTTGGAATTTTAGGGAATATATTTCGGGGTCATATAATGTCGTTTGAAACCATATATGATCATTATTTGTTGTCATAAATGTTCGCTGTAGGCTTGAGTTATTAAAATCGGTACAAGTTGTAAACCGGTAACTTTGCTGTTTAAATACAAATTGGATGGTTACACACTTACACCTAGCCAAGTGGACTCCCGGAGAGTATTAGGGACCATGGTTAACATTTAAGCAATTTTTACTTTCGAATTAAAAAAAAGTTAAAAAATTCCAAAATTGAAGTCTAATATCCACGCATTTTGCGAAATTTTGGAGGTTTCGGGGCCCGGTGTCGAAAAGTCTAGGGATAAATCTCAGGGTCATATATTTCCGTTTGGAACCCTATATGATCATCATTTGTTGTCATAAGTGTTCGTGTTAGTCTTAAGTTAATGAAATCGGTGCAAGTTATAAATCGGTAAATTGGTCGTTTAAAGGTAAATTGGATAGTTCCACCCACCCAAGTGGACTCCCGGAGAATATTAGGAACCATGGTAAACATTTGGGCAATTTTTATTTCCGCGCGAAAAAAAAGTGAAAATATTCCAAAATTGAAGGCTTTTCGAAGGTTTCGAGGGCCTGGTGTCCAAAAGAAATGAGAATTTAGTGGATACATATTGAGGTCGTATAATGCCGTTTGAAACTATAAATGACTATTATATGTAGTCATAAATGTTCGTGGTAAGCTTGAATTAATGAAATCAGAGCAAGTTGTAAACCGGTAAATTGGTCGTTTAAAGGCAAATTGGATGGTTCCACTAAACCAATTAGGCTCCCGGAGGGTATTAGAGACCATGGTAAACTTTTCAGAAATTTTTATTTTCGGGTGAAAAAAAGTCAAAAAATTTCAAAATTGAAAGCTAATATCCACGTTTTTTGAGAAATTTTGGAGCTTTCAGTACCCGGTGTCGAAAAGACTTGAGATTTTAGGAAATACATCTCCATGTCTTATAATGTCATTTGGAACCATATATGATAATTATTTGTTTTCATAAATGTTCGTGGTAAACTTGAGTTAATGAATTGGTGCAAGTTGTAAACCGGTAAATTGGTCGTTTAAAAGCAAATTGGATGGTTCCACTCATCCAATTGGACTTCCGGAGGGCATTAGAGACCATGGTAAATATTTTGGCAAATTTTTATTTCGAGGCGAAAAAAAGTCAAAAAAATTACAAAATTGAAATCCACGCTTTTTGAGAAATGTGAAATATTTCGAGGCCCAGTGTCAAAAAGTTTTGGGATTTTAGGGGATACATCTCGGGGTCATATAATGTCGTTTAGAACCGTATATGATCATTATATGTTGTCATAAATGTCTGTATTAGGCTTGAGTTAATTAAATCGATGCAAGTTGTAAAGCGGTAAATTGGCCGTTTAAAGGCAAATACGATAGTTCCACCTACCCAATTGGACTCCCGGAGGATATTACGGACCACGGTAAACATTTCGGAAATTTATATTTTCGAGCAAAAAAAAAAGCAAAAAAAATCCAAAATTAAAGGCTAGATCCACGCTTTTTGAAAATTTTTGGAGGTTTCGGAGCCCGGTGTCGAAAAGCCTTTAGATTTTAGGGGATACATCTCGGGTTCATATAATGTCGTTTGGAACCATATATGTTCATTGTATGTTGTCATAAATGTTTGTGGTAGGCTTGAGTTAATGAAATCGGTGCAAGTTGTAAACCGGTAAATTCGCTGTTTAAAAGCAAATTGAATGGTTTCACCAACCCAATTGGACTCTCGAAGGGTATTAGAGATTATGGTAAAAATTTCGGCAATTTTATTCCGTACGATAAAAAGTCAACAAATTCAAAAATTGAATGCTATATCCACGCTTTTTTAGAAAAGTCTTGAAATTCTAGGGAATACATCTCGGGGTCATATGGTGTCGTTTGGAAGTATATATGATTATTATTTGTTGTCATAAATGTTCGTGGTAGGCTTGAATTAATGAAATCGGTGCAAGTTGTAACCTGGTAAATTGGTCGTTCAAGGCAAATTGGATGGTTCCACCCACCCATTTGGACTCCTGGAGGGTATTAGGGACCTTGGTAAACATTTCGACAATTTTTATATCTGGTCGAAAAAATCAAAAAATTCCAAAATTGAAGGTTTATATCCACGCTTTTTGAGAAATTTCGAATGTTTTGAGGCTCGGTGTCGAAAATCATTGAGATTTAAGGGGATACATCTCGGGGTCATATAATGTCGTTTGGAACCATATATGATCATTATATATTGTCATAAATGTTCGTGGTAGGCTTAAGTTAATGAAATCGGTGCAAATTGTAAACTGATAAATTGGTCGTTTAAAGGTAAATTGGATTGTTCCACCCACCCAATTGCACTCCCAGAGGGTACTAGGGACCATGGTAAACATTTCGACGATTTTTATTTATGGGTGAAAAAAAGTCAAAAAATTTCAAAATTGAAGGCTAATATCCACGGTTTTTAAGAAATTTTTAAGGTTTCGGGTAGAGTTGTCAATTCGAGTAAACGGGTCGGGTTTGGGTCGGTAAGAGAGGGTCGGGTCAATTAGGATTAATTTCATAACCTATGCAAGTCGAGTTTGGGTTGGGTCATATTTAAGTTGGGTCATACTTCTTATCAGGTTTGGGTCGGGTTTAGGTTGGGTTAATAATTGGTCGAGTGAACAATAGGTCAATTAAATTCGGGTTTTGACGGGTTAGGGTCAATTTCTGTTCAAGTCGGGTTCGGTTCAGGTTAATAATTTACGGGTTACATTCGGGTCGGGTCATCTCCATTCAGTCCTGTTCGGGTTCGGGTCTCACATACTCGGGTCAACTTGGGTCTAGGGTTGGTTTCAGCTCGAGTCAGGTCGGGTTTGGATCACCATTTTTAGGGAATGGTTTGGTTAATAATCGGGTTTGAGTCGGTATTTCGGGTCTGGTCAACTTTTGACAGTTCTAACCACGGGCTGTCCACGGCTATACATACAACATACTTCTAAAGGGGATTCTTTTAGGGCGAGGCAGGAAAGGGGAGGTTCCAGGTTTGTTGCCGTGCAACAAATGATACTATGATAGGCTAATTTCAATATATGCATATCTCTATAGAATAGCCTTAAGTTAAAGAATTCTAAAGGGGTTTTGTAGGAGTGCATTAGTGATTTTTGGATTGAGACTTGCATCATTCCAAAAATCACAGATGTTTGGGTCCAATTTAGTCCAATTGGGCCTGGTCACTGAATGATCCAATTAAAAGCCCAAGGTTAAGGCTCAACTCTCCAAATGTGCTAAAGTCAAAAATCAACATCCTCAAAGCCATGTCAAGGTCAGTCAACGGCCCAATCAGCTTGGCCCAGCCCAACTGACTTCCGGGCCCAATCCGCCTCCTTCATTAGCCAAGGTATAAAAGCCAACAATTTGGTCAATTCTTGGTAAGACAAAAAAGCCTCAAGCAACTAAACTCTTGCACAGCTTTCTCTCTCTAATATACTGACTTAAGCATCGGAGGGGCCTTCCTCGGCGTCCCCCCCGAGGCTAGTTTACGTGTATTTGTTGTGCAGGAAACCCTCGGCTCCTGCGTCGTTCGGACCGAGACCAAGTTCCCTCAAGATAAAAGGATCTTCCGAGATTCGATTGTTTTGATCCGAAACAATTTGGCGCCGTCTGTGGGGAACGCTACTAAATTTCGCGTCAGTCATCAAACACTCCGGCAGTCGCCATGACTAAGAGTGGAAAGAGTTCCAAGAAGGCTAAGAAGGGAGGAGGCCGGATTACGGTGAGGGAACGCCAGCCGGTTTATCCCTCCCCGGAGCAAGCCTCTTCCGAATCGGAGGCCCCCATTTCTCCGGAAAGGGAAGCCTCAAGAGGTCCTAGCCTCCAGGAGGAGAACACCTCGCACCACACTCGGCAGCCGGGGCCATCCCCGAGACCGAGTGGCTCAGGTGCGAGGAACTCCCCGCCGCGCCATAGCGTGCAATCCAGGTCACATCCGCGGGAGACTCCTCCCTCCGGACCCTCCACCGAGGAAGTGGCCAGAGCAGTGGCCATCTGCATGGAGTTCCTTAAAGCTCAAGGGGCTCCAATCCAGATGCCTGATGATCACCAGCCGAGAAACCTGAAAAGGAGGATCGGTCAGGATGATGGTGGACAAGTTCCACCACATAGACAACTCGGCCAGAGGTGGCGAGGGGACACCCGAAACTCCAGTAAGGAGAGGAGGAGGAACCCTCAACCCTCTGACCACTCTGAAGCTCAGAATTCCATGGGGCCCTCCAAGGACCCGGAATTCGCCCGCCAAAGCGTTCACGAACGCTTGGGTTCGAGGGAGGTGAGTGTGCATAGCCGCCTCACCTTCCCAGAGGATACCGGACCCCACCCAACCTTGTATCAGCCGGGGACGAAAACCACTTCCACCTCTGAGAGAGGAGGGAGCGAGGTCCCTGAGGCCGGGTACAAGGGGAAGGCGGTCATGGTTCCATCGAACTCGCCCTTCCAGAAGTGGATTCTGGAAGAGCATGTGCCAACGGTCAAAATCCCGGCACATATTACTTACGATGGTACCTCAGATCCTAAGGATCACATTGCCTCTTACGAGGGGCACATGTATCTGAACCCGAGGTCTGAGGCTACCTGGTGTAAATACTTTCCTACGACCCTCAAAGGTGTTGCCCAATCCTGGATCACCAAAGGGCTCAAGGAAGGCTCCATAACCGGTTGGAACGACCTCTCCAACAAGTTCAAGAGCAAATTCTCTACGGCCAACCGCCGAGAGAAGACCACTGCAGAGCTAATGAGTCTGCAGCAGGCGGAGGACGAGAGCCTCCGCGACTATCTGACTCGCTTCAGCAACGAGTCATCCGGAATCACAAGCCTGGATCAAGGCCTGGCCGTGTTCGCGCTACGGAACGGCCTCCAAGCTGGAAAGTTCCTGGACTTCATGGTCATGCATCCCCCGCAGACCCTGGAGGAAGCCTTGGAAGCATCGGATAGGTTCATCCGAGCCGAGGAGTGGAACAGATCCAGGTCTCACTCTCGTCCGAGAATTGACAAGCCGAAAGGGCAGCAGCCCGAAGTCTCGGCGCAGAGGAAAGGGAAGGCTAAGGCCTCAGAACCGTCCTCTGCTGCCGAGCCGAAGAAGGAAAGACACTTTCCCTACACGGGAAGGTACGATTCATACACTCCACTCTCCCTTCCCCGTGCTAAGATTTTCAGCACGACGAAGGACGAGGGGAGATTCAAAAAACCTCGTCCGTTGCCTCCCTGGCATCAGACGAGGGGAAAGGACCAGTGGTGCGAGTTCCATGACTCACCCGGACATCGCACCGAGGACTGCGTCCAGCTGAAGGACCAGATTGAGGATCTGGTCCGCAAGGGGTACCTGAGCCAATACCTCGCGGACAGGCGCGAGGAGAAAAAAGCTGAAAAAGATTCTCGGCAGGACCTCAACTTCGCTCGGAAGAAGGATAAGGGACCTCAGGGCAAGGAGTCCCTCGACATCCTAGTTATTTCCGGGGGAATCTCGCGAGGCACAGCCAAACGCCAACTGAGGGGTCTAACCCATCAGATTCATCTGGCTGAGCTTCGGCAGTCCCAGTCACCGGCGCCGAACATCCTGTTCACAGCCGAAGACTGTGAGGGGGTGGTATACCCCCACGATGACCCACTAGTAATCATTCTGGGCATCGCCAACCGCAACGTCTGGCGGACCCTCGTCGACGGCGGTAGCGGGGCGAACATCCTCTTCCGAGGAGCGTTCGACCAGCTGAGGATGGGAGCCGAGCACCTGGCCCCCGCACCCTACCCGGTGTCTGGATTCAACGGCTCTTCCTCGTATCCTGACGGGAAGATTACACTTCCTGTCACCATCGGCGAAGGCCGAGCAGCTAGGAATATCATGGCCGAATTTTTGGTCGTAGATGCTCCATCTGCATACAACGTGATCATGGGGAGACCCCTCATTCACGGCATTCAAGGAGTCGTCTCCACGTATCATCAAATCATGATATACGTTTCAGACGAGGGACGCTCCGAGAAAATAAAGGGCAGTCAAAAAGAAGCCCGCCGATGCAATCACCTCAAGCCATCCACGTCTCGCCGAGGCGACCGTGGCGATGGGGAGGAAAAGCACCGGGACCGAAACGCCAAAAAGCCGAGAGGCTCAGACGTTTCGGCTAATGAAGCCCCAGACAACGAGAAATCTGATGGGGGCCAAAAGGCTGACTCCGCCTCAGAGCCGAACGACTCTGATGGCCAGCCGCGGTCAGGAAAGTCTGCTAATATTGATAGCAGGCCGGAATTCGAGGAATCCAACTCTAAGAGCATGGAGACGGATGACCTGACCGAGTCAATAGAACTGACCGTAGGAGATCCGAACAGATGTGTTAGCATCGGGTCGTCACTGGAGCCAAACACCCGTGCGGCACTCGTCCAACTCCTACGGGCCAGTGGAGACGTGTTCGCCTTCTCAGCCGCAGAAATGCCCGGGATTGATCCGGACTTCGTCTCCCATAGGCTTAATGTCGACCCCTCCAGTCGACCCATTAAGCAGAAAAAGCGGAACTACTCCGCCGAAAAGAACCAGAACATCGCAGCTGAGGTCGATAAGCTCCTAGATGCTGGGTTCATTGAACCCTGTCAGTATCCGGAGTGGCTGGCCAATGTTGTAATGGTTCAGAAGGCAAATGGTAACTGGAGGATGTGCGTTGACTTCACGGACCTGAATAGGGCATGTCCCAAGGACTCCTATCCGCTGCCGAGGATCGACCAACTGGTCGACTCGACAAGCGGGCATGCTCTGCTCAGTTTCATGGACGCATTCTCGGGATACCATCAGATCTTCATGCACCCCGAGGACCGAGCTAAAACAGCGTTCATAACAAGTTCCGGGTTGTACAATTACAGAATGATGCCCTTCGGATTGAAAAATGCGGGGGCAACATATCAGAGGTTGGTTGATCAGGTTTTCGCCGAGCAAAAAGGCCGAAACATGGAGGTTTATGTTGACGACTCAATCGTCAAAAGCATAAAAGAAAAAGATCATGTCACGGACCTAGCCGAAACCTTCGCCACCCTCAGAAAATACAAAATGAAGCTGAATCCGAAGAAATGTGTCTTCGGCGTGAAGTCAGGCAAGTTCCTCGGCTTCATGGTCAGCAAGAGGGGGATTGATGCAAACCCCGCCAAAGTACAAGCTGCTTTAGACCTCCCCGAGCCGAAGACAAAAAGAGATATTCAGCGTCTAGCCGGGAGAATGGCTGCCTTGTCCAGGTTCATCTCACGAGCCTCAGACAAAGGGCTCCCTTTCTTCAAGGCGCTGAAGCTCCAAAATTCAAAAGGCATTGAATGGGGAGACGAACAAAAGTCAGCCTTTCAGCAGCTCCGTGAACACCTGGCTCAACTCCCAACACTGGCAAGGCCAGTCGTAGGAGACATCCTATACTTATACGTGGCGGTCAGTCCAGCCACGGTAAGCGCGGTGCTGCTAAGGGAAGAAGAAAAAGTTCAACAGCCGATCTATTTCGTCAGCCACACCCTGACGGATGCCGAGACGCGCTACCCATTGTTAGAAAAAGTGGCTTATGCAGTGGTGGTGGCTGCTCGGAAGTTGCGACCCTATTTTGATTCTCATCAAATAGCGGTTCTAACTGATCAGCCGTTAGAGAAAGTCCTCGGCAAGGTTGAAAAATCCGGTAGACTAGCAAAGTGGGCTTTCGAGCTCACCGAGTTCAGTATCGGTTATCAGCCGAGAACAGCCATCAAGGCGCAAGCCTTGGCAGACTTCTTGGCCGAGTGCTCCTATCAGGAGACTCTGGATGCAAGGAGGAAAATCTGGACCGTCTTCACGGATGGGTCCTCCACCGTGAACGGTTCGGGGGCAGGGGTCGTCATTACCTCTCCCGAAGGCAAAACCTTCGAGTATGCACTAAAATTTTCATTCAAAGCCTCTAACAACGAGGCCGAATATGAAGCAGCCATTGCTGGCTTAGACCTGTGCATATCGTTGGAAGCCGAGCATGTCTACCTCAAGACAGATTCTCAGCTGGTCGCCAATCAGATCCGGGGGGAGTATGAGGCTAAAGAGCCTTCAATGGCAGCTTACCTCACAAGGATCAAATCGACAATTGCGAAGCTGAGATCTTTCGAAGTAGAGCTGATCCCAAGGGGTCAAAATGCTCAAGCAGACGCACTCTCCAAACTTGCAAGCTCAACTCTGACTGAGTTAAGCCGTTCTGTCTATGTGGAGGTGCGCCGAGAAAAGAGTGTAGCCGAAGCAATATCAATCTGCTGCGCTGCACTCGAGCCGAGCTGGATGGATGACATCCTGGCTTATAAACTCAGGGGCGAGCTCCCCGAGGATAGGAATTCGGCCTCCAAGATAAAGCGGATCAGTTCACGATTCCTCGTCTTCGGCGGCCAACTCCTCAGAAAATCCTTCTCCGCTCCATTATTGAAATGCGTGGGTCCAACGGATGCCGACTATATTCTCCGAGAGATTCACCTCGGCATCTGCGGAAACCACATAGGAGGGAGAACCTTAGCCCACAAAGCTCTCAGGGCAGGGTATTTTTGGCCTACAATGATCTCGGATGCAAAGAACATGGTCAGAAAATGCGAGAAATGCCAAAAATTTGCACCGGTAATCCATCGGCCATGCCTAGATCTCCAGCCAATTCTTAATCCTCTTCCATTTGCACAATGGGGGTTGGATATTCTGGGACCCTTTCCCGAGGCCCCATACAAAAGAAAGTGGCTGATAGTCGGAATCGACTATTTCAGCAAATGGATTGAAGCGGAAGCTGCTTCAAGCATATCTGAGCAAACTGTCAGACAGTTCATCTGGCAGAACATAATAACTCGGTTCGGCGTCCCAAAAGTTTTTGTGTTCGACCACGGCAGACAGTTTGACAACCTGCCCTTGCGCCGATACACTGATCAATTCGGGATAAAATTGGCTTACTCCGCGGTTTGCCACCCTCAGAGTAATGGCCAAGCCGAAGCCGCGAATAAACAGATCCTTAACGCTCTCAGAAAAAGAGTAGAGGATCAAAAGTCCAAGTGGGTAGAGGAACTTCCGGGAACCCTCTGGTCACTCCGGACAACCGAGAAGGAGGCAACGGGGCATTCACCTTTTCAGCTGGTGTATGGATCCGAAGCAGTGCTTCCAGTGGAAGTGGGCTCAGAAAGCCTACGAGTGAATCTCTTCTCAGCCGAGGAAAATGAGCAGCTCATGAAAGAGTCCCTCGACTTCCTTGACGAGATTAGAGATCTAGCCCGAGAAAGGATGGCTGCACACAAGCTCAGAATGAGCAAGTCCTACAACCGAAGAGTCTATCAACGACCTCTCAGAGTTGGGGATTTAGTTCTGAGGAATGCTGCAGCTGTTCAAAAAAGTCGCATTCATGGCAAACTCTCAGCATCTTGGGAGGGACCTTATGAAATTTATCAAGAGCTTCAGCCCGGTACCTTCAGACTCAAACAAATGGATGGCACCGAGCTGAAAAACCATTGGAATGCCGATGTGCTCAAAAAATACTATGTGTAAATCCTTCGGATAGTACAATCTATGTAAGTACACTGATTTTGTTTACAAAAAGGCCATCGAGCCAGTATTCATTCAGATTGCGTGTATTCTTTAAGTCTTTATGCTTTCTACGGTTTTTCAAAAATTCAAGGTTTCATTCGGCGCTGTCCGGGGTATTGCATAATGATGCCTTGTACCTCGGCAAGCCGTAAAACCTGCCAAAAAAGGATACAAGCCCGAAGTATTGCATAGTGATGCCTTGTACTTCGGAAAAGCTGTTCCTTTGGGCAAAAAGGCCATAGACTTATCCGAAACATAGCCTAAAAAATAGGAACTGATAAAGCCCCGAAGTATTGCATAGTGATGCCTTGTACTTCGGATGAATCAGTTCCGGGTGGTAGTTGCAACTCTGAAGTATTGCATGATGATGCCTCGTACTTCAGATAAACTGCTGCCCCGGCATGGTGTTTCGGATAGTTGTTCCCTTGGATGAATTGAAGAAAGTGTCACAAGAGTACCATCTCTAGAGTGAAAACTCTCAGGTGGGAAATCAGTACTTTAAAAACAGATGTAGAAAATAAAGCAAAGTGTTCAAAGATCCTCGGCTTAGCCGAGAAAAATTATCAGCCATTCCAGAATTCAGAAGACCTCATCTTCAGATTTCTGGGGGGGCAGAGGGAAATAGAGAAATGGCACAACTGATCTAATACCCTTCAGCTCAGCCGAAGTTTGATACTTATGTCAGTTTTTTCACAAGTTGAAAACATCCGAGTACAAACGGCAAAAAGAAGTCTCAGCAGAAATGATTCTCGCTAGCCGAAGTTCTGCACTTAGCAAATATTTGAAAGATCATTCAAAGAAAGCAGTAAAGTGCGAAGACTGGTAAAGCGAAGAAAAAAAAAAATAATACACAAGAAAGCTGAGAAAGTGAACTTCTTTGAAATAAAAATGTTGAATTACAAAAATAGTCGGCAGCCGCCCACAAGCGGAAAGTAACAGCTGCCGAAATACGTACAGGCAAAATAAAAATATAATAAGCTGTTGTACGATAAGGCAAGCTGAAGCAAAAAAAAACAAAAGGCAAAAATTCAGAAAGCGGCAAGTCTAAAGTTGAGCGCATGATGAACCGCAAGATTCTGAAGACGACTGCCCGAGTTCCTATGCTTCAGCCTGAGGATCAGACTGATCAGCTTCATTGGGCCCAATGGTGGTCTCAGCTCCAGCAGCAGAAGAAGCAGGCTTTGCACTCTGCCGAGCCTCCCTTTCCCTCTGCTCAGCCTCCAACTCCATCCTCTCAGCTTCTTCCTCGGCTTCCTCAGCCTTAAGGATTTCAGCTTCGATTGGAGTGGCATACTTCATGTGAGGGTCTTCGGGATCTTGGACCCATTCAGCACATTTGGACCAGTCCAGCTTCGGCTCAGCATGAAGGCAGACCCTTCGGCACACTCTGAACCCGTTTCTAAAACCCATTTCATACTCTTCTTGGGTATAGATACGGACTTTGAGTAGAGCCTCAGCATCGGCCAACTTCTTCTTCGTCTCCTCCAAGTCTTCCTCGGATCTCTTCAGCTCATCGACGAGCTTGGAGGAGGAGCCTTTCAGCTCGGTAAACTCTTGCTGAACCTGGGAAGCCTCGGCCTGAACTTGGACCATTTCTTCCTTCTTGGCAGTGAGCTGATCCTCAGCCTCTTGTAGCTTAGCTCTTTGAGCTTCAGCAGCAGCAGCAGCCTCTGAGAGTTGGACGTCTTTGGCCAAGAGCAACTCTTCAGCAGCCATTCGGCTGGCTTCAAGAGCCTCTAGACGCTGCTGCACTTCAGCTTGTGCAGCAGTTCCTTCTTGAATTCGGCTCTCAATAGCAGCCTTGAATTTGGAGACGTCCACTCCCATATGCTCCTGGAGGAATTTTTCCCCTTCCATCAGTGGGGGAAAAACCTCCATCTCCATAGCATCGCAGAAGGTTTTCAGAGCTTCGGCAGCTTTTTTACCGTACTCCTCAACCTCCTGCTGCTTCTCTTCAGCTGCTGCTTGCTTCAGCTTAGCAAGCTTAACTTCCTCTTCAGCCACCTTCCTTTCGTACACAGCAGCGTCCACCCTATCTTGTAGGGAATCTATCAGCTCTACAGTGAGAGTCTGATTGTGCACGAACTGAAAACAGGGGCACAAGTTAAAAAAGTAAAAAATAATAGCTGAAAGGTTGAGTTCAGAAAGAAATCAAGGCAAGGAAAATTACCTGCATCATCAGCAGTTGGTTAGACCTGGCTGGGTCAGGAACTGATCTACTGGATTCGCCCATCCCAGCAGTGGCCTTCAGCGACCAGATCCTTGCCCTGTCTACTTCGGACATGCCAGCAAAATTGCCGAAGTAGGCTGCAGCTCCTTCTCGGTTTTGACCCCATATGAGGTCCCAGATGTGATCTGGGATTGGAATTCGGGGGGCCGAGAAACCCATTTCTCCAGAATGCAGAGTCTGGAAAGAAGGGAAGGACGACGATGGAGCTTGATTAGCTTTGGTTGTCTCAGCATCGTCCTTCTCAGAGGAGTCAAGTACTATGACCTCCTCTTCTTCAGGGGTGAGGACGAAAGCCTCAACCTCTCTTGCGATATCTGCCGTGAAGCCTTCAGCACTTGACATCACGGCATCTTTATTTTCGTGCTCAGCAGCACTCTCCTTGATTTCTTCTTGGACCCCTCCCTTAGGTTCAGGAGTTCTCTGATCCACCTCCATCTCAGGAGGTGGCGGAGGGGTCTTTTGAAGAGATTGGGGTGTTGGCTGGGGAACCCTCGGCGATCCATTGCCTTCCTCAGGTTCCCTTATTGCGACGCCGATGGTCATCGGCCTCGGCTGAAAGTCATGAGGGCCGATGATGGCCATCCTTCGGCGCCTTTTCAGAAGGGGCTGCTCGTCCATATCTGAGTCTGAAGACTCTTGTATTTGATCTTCGGGACGAACAGGAGCTTTGCCTTCTCTGTGTCTGTTACTCTCTTCAGACTGTAACAGACAGGGGGGAAGAAGAGTGTGAGTAAAAAAAAAAAAAAAAAAAAAAAAAGAAGAAAGACAAAGTTAAGTCTAAAGGCTCACCGAGGTCTTCAGCAAAGCCTCGTCTTCTTCAGCTGCCCTAGCCGCAGCTTCTTCAGCAACTCTGGAGGACCCTTCTCCACCTTCACAAGCTTCAATAACCCGTGCAACCTCTTCGGCTGTACGGGCAGCTTCAGCTTCTTCTTCCAGCAGCTGAAACAAGGGATCCCTCTTCTTCCACCAAGGCTTCTGCCTCTGATACAGAGCAACAGCCTCAATTTGGAAGTGGGAAGAGTCTAGGTGAACCTCTCGGCGCCTTGGTTCAGTGATAGGGGGAGCCCGATCAGTTACGACTCGTTCTCGGTTGACGCCAAGGCGAGCGTAATCAATGCCGACGTTGGTCTCGTCCCGTTCTGAAAAAGAAAAGGGGAGAAGTCAATTCAGTTAGTTCGGCACATCACAAGAAAGCAAAATGAAAGAAGAAAAGAGATAATTAAAAGGCCTCGGCCCCAGCCGAAGAAGATTACCATCCCTAAACTTTCGGCTGAGGCCGACAGCTGCCAGCATATTCTCTTGGAAAACATAGTGCGTATCGGGGAGCCAAGTCTCCGGGATATGCTGCATTCGGCCGCTGCCTCCCCGGTTCGGCAGCTTGCCGAAGATGTTCTGCTGATTAAGGTTCGGGTCTGGCCCGCTATCTTCGGGAGGACCTAAACTTCCCATATCAGGATCCGGCTCGGCAAGATACCGGGGAGCGCTGAAAACGTAAGGGTGGCTCGGCTCCGTGGGTGCCCTAACCCAAATCCATTGACCTCTCCAGTCCTTGTCTGAAGAGTCATTTGGCCACATGGTCAAGTATTGGGGCCGGGACTCAATCCGATACCACCCAGAACCATGGCTTCCGTGCCCACTCTGAATATTTGGCACTAGCCGATGGAGCTTTCTGAAGCAGTGCAGGTTCGGCACGTATCTGAAGAACTTGCAGACCCATAAGTACGTCATTACCCTTCGGATGCTGGTGGGGGTCAGCTGGCACAGGGAAATGTTGTAATGGATCAGCAAGTCTCGGACGAAAACGTCCAAAGGGAACCTCAGCCCATACTGAAGCTGTCTCGTGTACACCCCCACATACCCCGGGGGTGGACGATGGATTCTATCGGATGCTGAGGGCATTCGGCACCAATATCCATCAGCTTCAAAAATGCCGTAGTGCAACTCAATTTGCTCGGCAAATCGATATTGATCGGCGTTCTCTACCCACCATGAGTAGGGGCGGTTCTTTATCATGGCCGAAGCGACTTCGGCATTCTCCCACTCTGAAAACCCAGGGAGGATATCCCAAAGGACAGCGGGAATTTCATCGTCCCGTCCAGAAGCACTCGGCTCATCCGTTCTCTGAGGAGGAGCCGAAGAAATGGGAGTCGCCCTAACCCCTTCAGCAGGGTCAGACTCTGTCCTTCGTCCATTCCAGGTCCCAATCCTGTCCCTGGGATCGGGGATTAGCCTTGCTCTTCTTGGAGCACGGGCTCCACCTCTAACTCCCCTCACCATTGACGAATTTCGAAGGAAAAAGTCGAAAAAGGGGAAAGAGTGCAAAGTCGAAGAAAGATGAAATAAAATCAAAGGAATTTACCTTGATCTGAAGCAAAAGCCGCCGATTTACGAATTGGTAGTGACAAGTCTCAGCTTCTAAGCTTAATGCTCGGGGAATTTGCGAAGTTTTGATGCGGGCTCTTGAGCGTTCTTGAGAATTCTGGGTTTGTGTTGATGAGTGAGTGGGGAGAGAAGACGCGCCTCTATTTATATCTCCAGAAATGGGAATTCAAGGAGTCTGCGTTTCAATTTCTCTCAAGCACCCCACTAAGTAACCGTTAAACACACGACCTTGCAGTTAAGTCGCCCACTACCCATCCAACTTCCGCAATCATCCACATTAACTGTTGTTATCTCATTAATCATGGGTTAATTACGGTTTAAATTCACATTTTTGGATTAACAAATCATTCACTTCCCTCCTTTTCTGATTAAATCAAACCCGACCCGTCATCCTTCCAAATCGGGTCTGGGGGGCAAGTTGTTTGGGTCCAATTTAGTCCAATTGGGCCTGGTCACTGAATGATCCAATTAAAAGCCCAAGGTTAAGGCTCAACTCTCCAAATGTGCTAAAGTCAAAAATCAACATCCTCAAAGCCATGTCAAGGTCAGTCAACGGCCCAATCAGCTTGGCCCAGCCCAACTGACTTCCGGGCCCAATCCGCCTCCTTCATTAGCCAAGGTATAAAAGCCAACAATTTGGTCAATTCTTGGTAAGACAAAAAAGCCTCAAGCAACTAAACTCTTGCACAGCTTTCTCTCTCTAATATACTGACTTAAGCATCGGAGGGGCCTTCCTCGGCGTCCCCCCCGAGGCTAGTTTACGTGTATTTGTTGTGCAGGAAACCCTCGGCTCCTGCGTCGTTCGGACCGAGACCAAGTTCCCTCAAGATAAAAGGATCTTCCGAGATTCGATTGTTTTGATCCGAAACAACAGAGATTAACTAGTAAATCCTATTCGCCTCACCAAACGATCACGATATCCATACATAGCGGTAAAATAACTTCTCGATAGAGCAGTTTCTTAGCAGATTGTAAAACCTACACCTACATGTTCCAACATTCATCAATTGTAGAACTCAACACCTTCATGATTGCCAAAAGCATTTGCTCGTTTTTCTAACTTACAACCATTATAAATGTTAAACCTAAAACATGTATAAGCTTCAAAAGTACAAGAATCACAAACTTTAATATTCAATTTAGTTTAAATTTAAAAGAGGTATTATTTCAATTCTTCAAAAAAGTTCTCTAATTTCATACATTGTTAAACAAATTAGCATCCAACCCAACCCCATGAAACTCCCTCAAACAATCAAATTTGACAAAGCGATTAAGCAGAAAGCCAGAAACAGATTATATGATAAAAAAAAAAAATTTAAAAAAATCAAGAAAGAGGATTAATTAGAAAATCGTACCTGGAAATAAGAGAAATGTGAAACGAGCAGAGATTCAAGGTTGAGCGAATAGAGAGATAAGGTTTTGAATTTTTGATGAGGCAAAACAGAGAGAAGTTTGTGGTTCCTAGAAATATCACGATTCACGAACAATCGTTATTGTTTGTTTTGCGTTTCGGTCGAACAGTAGAACTAGAACATCTTTAACCCTCGCCAAACAACCACCGCTCTCCAACTAAGCAAATTTTGTCAGTTTTGTACTTTGTGCAATATCAAAATGATACTTCTCCCTCCTTCCACGTTTCGCTTGGTTAAGGCTAGAGGTGATAAAAAATCAGGTCGGGCTAGACCTTAATATAATTTTTCGTGCCCAAACCTGTAAAAAAGTAGCGGGTTTATCGAATCAAAATGGGCTTTTTGGGCTGGATTTGGGCTTTTATCTAAAAAAGCGTTTTTATGCTTGTCCAAACCCTCCCAATTTTCGGGTCGGGCCAATGTTGATCATCTCTAGTCTAGGCGTAAGAATTTCTTATGGCTTCAATTGTAGATAGGGACATAGAGCTAGGTATGGATCGGGCCCATTTGGACATCGGGCGAACATGAAGGTCTATCGGCATAAAAGAAGGCTTGACCCATCACTCATCACAAGCTCATTATAACACGAGGGGCTTACATGTGCTCATATTTCATTCAAATACGAGTACATCAGTTTTAAAATTTAGCATAAGTACGGTACAAGTACAAACATTATATCTTCATATCAAGTCACATATGTCTAATCTAAGGCACGTTGGCTTGGCCTTGCACGACTCAATTGTACTTGTACACGAGCCACCTAGCCATCACATTGCTTTTGGGTCGTGATGGGTAGATTATCATCTGACATAAGAGACATGTACTTGTACTAAATCATAAAATTCCTGTTTTTTTAGAAAATGTTTTGTTGTTAGGGTTTAGTAAGGACCGAATAAAATGACCTATTCTAAAGGACGTAAAAATAATTGCATAGTACTCTCTCTCTCCCCCCTTTTGTTTGCTCCATAGGGTAAAAGTCTTTTTTTTTTTTGGTTATTGTTGGAAGAAATTGAAGAGAGAGAGTAGTAGTGAAACCAAATGTAAAGATAGTATATATGGAGCAATTTTTTTTTTGATGCTAAGTGAGCACTGTAGATTAAGTTCTCCGTATATGCAAAAGTTCTCCGTATATGCAAATGCTATATATTTTCAAATTACTCAGCATTCATCAGACTTTAAAAAGTATAGAACCTAAATAATGAGTAAAAATTGAAGCTAAGCATGTGAATAAAAAGCACACTTGCTTCCACTTTAGTCTTCTGAGATAAACAACTTCCACAGGTTTACAGAGAGGAGTTATCTGCTGGTTGGCAATGATGGTCATACCACCTGCAGCAACCCTTGCAGTACATTGTAATAATATTGTGCTCACTGTACATATTGCTGAAAAACTACTTGTATTACAAATTTGCTGAAACATAGAACTCCCTTTTTCTTTCTCTCATAATAAGTAAGGAAAGGCATGACCACTGTCAGGTGAAAAAATATGCTCTACTTGACTTCATATGGCACAACGATATACAAATAGGCCCCGAGAGAAAGAAGGCCTAAATTCGGTTTCATACCTTCAAAAATAGAAGAAAGAGGGAAATACAGTAGACCAGCTCCTTAGCTTTGTACAAATCTGGCCCTTCAATAATAATTAGGGTGGAAATCTAAAAAAAATGAACCACACTCAGCCTGGAAGATGAACATGCATGGAACGCGAGATGACAGTAGATTAGTTCTTCTGTTAGGTAATTGGTATCCCCTTTTATTTTGGCCCTTTGCTAATCAACGGGGGTGGTGCACAGTAAACATGTAATTAGTTTACAACGGCCACAACATTCTTCGACTTATTGGAGCTAAACCAGGATGAGAAGGTAACACTCCTCCAAATCAAATATACAACAAATGCTATATAAGCAGCAGTGAAAACACTTACTATGGAGCCAAACAACAATCCTCTTGCTTCCCCGGAGAAAAATTCCACCATCAGATACCCATTGATCACAATCACCAGGGCTGCTACAAGCCAAGCCAGTGTCTGTAAACAGATTAACAAATGGAAAGCTACATGCTTAGCTTTTGAACAAAACATGAAGAACCACCTGATATGATTCTGACTTTCTGAGAGACAAAAATAAAAACCTTAAAAAGCTCTAGAAACAGTTATAGTGATCCTTACATACTACGTATAAAGAATATGGCAACAAGAATATAAATGCAATTATTAGATGATTATGCTATTTTCTCAGATTCACTTCATTCTCATTAATTTTAACTCACTTATGCTAAAATTATCACAGGTCTCACCGACACCTCAGCAAGCAGGGTCTGCAGAATATGTTAAATGACTGTTGGTAGCAGGACAAATATTTAAAAATGGATAATTGTTTTAAGTGAAGTGTGTTGTTTTCATAAATATCAAATCTATACAGTTAAATCAACCATATATGACCAAAATAGCATGTGAAATATAAAAAAACCAAAATTCCGTCTGCCAAGCAGAGTAAAGCTAGATTTAGCATACCTTGAGAACAGGACCAATTTTAAAATCACCCATGACATCCTCTTTGGAAACCAAGTAAAGGAGTGGAATGACAGCAAACGGTATCTGGATAGACTGCAGCACGTTTAGCCATTCATTCAGGACATCTAGCATGTCATCAGACGTATCAAATAAAAGAGCAACAATGATAGTCGGGATGATTGCACAACTTCGTGTGATCAATGCCCTTATCCATTTCTTCAGCCGAAGGTTTAAAAATCCACCCATGATGAATTGCCCAGCATATGTTCCCGTTAAAGTGCTGCTTTGGCCAGCGGCCAACAAACCAATGGCCCATATGTATAGAATTGGGAATAACCCTCCCCCATACTTCTCTTGCAGATAATAACCAGCATTCACGAGGCCTATAGTCTCTGCCTCCGGTGTGCCATAAAATGACTTAGCAAAAACGGTCATGACAAACAGGTTAATGATGAAAGAGACAATGAGGGCAAGAGTGGACTCAATTGAATAGTAATTGAGTGCTTCTTGAACCCGCCCACGCTTGGTTTTGTCAATATCTCTTGATTGTACCAAGGCAGAATGCAAGAACACATTATGAGGCATAATAATGCAGCCCACAACACCGACAGCTTGTTGAATTGTTTTTGAGCTCAGCTTCGGAACAACAATACCTGCAAGAATGAAAAGCCATTCGACCATTTAGCAAAGAAACAGGAAATGTATCCCACTATCACTAAACACTGCTAGTCTGCTAGATAGTAATGTGGTGTTTCAGGGGGAATTCACTCACCAACAAGGAGCTCTGAACCACTAGGCTTTGTGTCACCAAACATCCATGCAAAAGAGAGACCCATTGTCGCAATAAGGACAGCAAACACGGCTTCAAGCTTCCTAACACCATAGCTTTCAAGAAATAGAAACATGAAACTGCAATAGAAACACTCACAGTAAGTTTTACAACTACTAGCTAGATTGAGCGCCAAATATTAGCCCCTAATATATCTTGTACATGTCCCAACAATAAGCCAAGCCATGCCAAGAAAACTCAGGCCAAAATTTTCAAATTTTGGTGCATATTAGAGACCTTAGTTTGTATAACAAATTCAACACAACAATTAATAAGTGAGACTGTGAGAGTGGACTTTATCACTAAAGTAGAAATTGTTTAAGTCTGTTTCAACCAGTCAAGTAGACTCAAAATCTACTTAACTAGTAAAGTCGATTACTGGGTAATAAAGCAGAGATTTACTACTGCACTTATTTTAACTGCATTAACTGATTTGCATAATTCTATTACACTGTTACATTGACCCTTCAGTGTGAAATCCAACATGTCTATGTCTATGTCTATTATACATCTGCGTGTATATAAAAAATTGCAAGTGAAAATAAGCCCACCAAATTAAATATGAATGAGATTATAGACAATTATACTCGTAAAGCTATATCTATTACTCCCTTCGTCCCACCAAATAGGATGTACTCCGAATATGAATGAGCTTATTGACAATATTTAATTTTCTTTTTATTCCCTTTCTTTTAGCGCCCACCAAATTAAATATAGCAAACGTAAAATTCTGAATTTCATTTCATTTATTAAACAAAATTAATAGGGAATATGCCTTACTCATGAGTCATGACTCATGCAACCCTTGACAACAACATTTTAATTATACCGAAAAAAAAAATTCAGCCAAATTAAATACTCCGTATGAATTGGCAAAGATACTCAATTAAAGATATTTGCTTGGTACCAAATTAATTGGCACATTGATAATAACCTACTCAAATAATTAGTAACGTGATAACTAAATCGAGATTGGAAAATAAAATAAAGCAGTAAATTACCAGTCAGAAGCAGTAATGAGAACTCCGCACCAAAGGGGCAAAAAACCATGACTCAAAATCTTAAGAGCAATAGCACTTCCAATAACTTCCTGAATATCCGACCCAATCAACGCCAATTCCGCCATTACCCACAACAGATACCTGGCCCAATTGGGGTACTCATCACGACAAAGCTCAGCCAAGTGCCGGCCCGTTACAACACCAAGACGGGCCGACAGGAGCTGGATCAGCAGGCCCATAGCAGTGGCCCAAAACAGTAGCCATAGAAGAGAGTAGCCCGCAATCGCACCAGCCTGTAAATCACCTTCCAAGTTACCTGGGTCTAAGAATGCTATGCTCATCAGAAACCCTGGTCCAGTGAATAACCAGAGTTTTTTCCATGAAAACGGCGGCGTTTTGGAGTCGTCTAATGCGGCGTCGTTTTCGTTGATTCCTACCACGTGGACTTTTTCTGTTGGCTCGAATTCTCCCTCGTCGGAGTTTGTGGCGGCGGAGAGGAGTGGTTCGTGAGGGTCAGCCATTTTTTTAGGAGAGAGAAAAAGGTGGTTGGATGGAGGAGTGAGATAAGAAGAAATCAAGAAATGGCGAATATATAGATGCGGGAAGAGAAAGTTAACTACCAGTTTTGCAGATTTTACTAATGTTTTTTTAATTTTTAATTTTTTTTTTTAAAATGGTACTCCAAATTTTATTTTTTTAAGGTAAAAGTGGAAAACTGACCTTGTTTGAGGAAGTGGTCTATTTGACTATTTTGGGTTACTAACCAAGTCTATTTGAAATTTTCAAGCTCATGGGAAATGTGGATGTTTTGTCATAATGTGATCATCATATGTGGCATGTAAATTGCCATGTCACATACATCAAAAAAATAAAATACTACCTTCGTTAAATATTATGTGCAACTTTCGAATTACTAAATAGTAATTAACTTTTTTAAACTAACACAAATAGCTAAAATGAGGTAAGAAAAATAGAATTTTAAAGAATTGAATCCAAAAGTGATTAGTTACAAGGCAATCTATGTATAAAAACTGATTTTTATTTGTGAAATTTTTTATTTGTAAAATAAAATTAAATAGTATCTTATCCGTATTTATCCAAACTTAATTGAAATTTATTGTATATCCAAATATACAAGTCCATTTTTATATATGATAATACACAATGATCATTAATGACAATGACATTACGGAGAATAATAGATGGTGTGAACTTGAAGATACCTAGCAACAATATTATACTCCATTTATTTGTATATATGTACAAACTTTATTCCTTAATACTTCCTCAGTTCTATTAATATTGCAACAAATTACGCATCTCTATGCACATTTTATATGATAAATATCTATAATTGTGTAAGAGTAAAAATTATAGAAATTTGATATTGTGAAAGTATTTTATGAGACGAATCCAACAAGATCTCACATGACTATATCTTCCTTAACGTATAAATCATATTATATGATCAAATTAGAGTGATGAATATTGCAAAAAGTCCATTGTTGCATTATTAATAGAACGGAGGAAGTATCTTGATAAGAACTGAAGTGTAAATACGACTGATACCTTTCGTTTGGACTTTGGAGTAATTGAAGGTGATGCCTGATGCGCGATTATTTTAAACCGCACTTTGGTTCATTCCATGGCATATTTCTTTTACTCCAATCACTAAAACGAACTTCATTATACTGAAAAAGATATGTTCTGACAAATTCTAAGAAAACAGGAATCATATTGGCTGTTATTATTATTTTTTTCTTAGGTTCAATTTTGTGCTGAAGTGAGGAAAGATATAAAGATTTGATTGAGTCCAAGAAAACGAAAGTGTAAGGAAAGTGAGCGGAGAAGGAAGCCGCCAAGTGTGCAGGGCCACCACAAGTCCACAAGATGCTCTACGTCGTTGTCTTATCAATGGCTTGTGTGAAGCTCGCGCTTTCGCCACTTATTTCCCACTTCTACACACATCTTGCTCATTCTTGGTTAGCTAGGGCCTAGGGGGCAGGAGCGTCTTTTCGTCGTCTATAGAGTTACAAAATGCAATAATGTAAATTTCATCTAAACATAAATGAAAAGAAATTGATAATAAACCCATCATTAATGATATAGACAAAAGTTTTAACGTCCCTTTTATAAATTAAAACATACTTCGCATATGAAAGAACACTATTTGAGCTAGAAATCTAGAATAGCTCTCAACATTTTTTGTACGGAGCTAATGCCATAATTTGATAGGGCAAGCTAAAATTATACATCAATAGTTGATATTATGTTATCACCATCTAAACATGAAGATAACATCAAATTGTGGTTTTGTCATAAACCATGAGTCCATGACCCATAAAAAAAATGTGTTTGTTTTTTTAGGTTGTTGTTAGTTTTTTAACTTGTTAAGTGTGCCAAATATGATGATTTAGCTGTGTCAAAAAAAATGGTAATTAAGCACTATGATCAAAATTAAAATTCTAATGAACAAATGATTAAGAAATGACCATTGGTGTATGGCTGTATATTTTCATCTCACACGAGTTTGTTATAGTAGTATATAGAGACCACCATAAAGTTTATTGGACCTTCAAAATTCAAATAGTTTATCATCTATGCCTAGGCTTTGGGAGTTTGGGCCAAACAGCCTAAATTTTGTGGTAAGGGCTTTACAACACATTTGGAATTTTAAGGACTGGGCTGCTATTTTTTATTGAGATTGGGCCTGGAGATCCATCGTATGGGCCATTAGGCCATATTTACTAAGGGCTTTGTTCTTTGTCAAGTCAAGCACTTGTAAAAAGAGGGGAAGAAAGATTAGCATATAGTTTACGACCATTACTTCTTCAAGTTAACTACTGATAAACCATAATACAAAGTATATGGTTATTAGATCTAAATGCACATAATACGTACTTTTAACTTTTAAAAAAGAATATGTTCGACAATTATTTTGTAGGGATATACACAATTCTTTGAAAAATGACGATAGGTTCTGATGAGTATGGTTATTAGATCTAAATGCACATAATACGTACTTTTAACTTTTAAAAAAGAATATGTACGACAATTATTTTGTAGGGGTATGCACAATTCTTTGAAAAATGATGATAGGTTCTGATGAGTACACCTTGAAAATGAATGAACACCAATCAATTTGTCAATTATCATAAAAACTTATCAATTTTCTAATTTTTCCAATGAATCTTCGGCATACAGGACAATGCCTATTCTCTTCATAAAATATCCTGCAAATGTATATAAACGTACAATTAGACAAAGACGCAACCAGTACCACTATAGCAAATAATAGCAAAAGTAGTTCAATCTTTAAAGGGGGGGGAAAAAAATCTTTGAGTGACAATAAAGCTAAAAATGAAAGAAAAAACTAGGATGAGGAACTTGTAGTGTACATTACCTTTGAGCACACGCAAAACAAGTAGCACAATGACCGCAAGGTACGAAGAAGCAATCTCTCTGCTCGTCGTAGCAAATTATGCATATATTAGCATCGTATAATGCTGAACCTTTGCTAGAGTTGGTACTAATGTTATCATTATTGCTGCAATTTTCGGACTCGAGATCGTGCTCATATGTTCCATAGCTTGTTGTTACTATCTTATTGATGTTACATTGGGACATCAAAGGGTTACTTTCGCTTTCTTCTGTATCTCTAGTCCATTCTCCTAGAAGCTTAAGGACTGCAACAGTTATTATTACCAACAACGCTGCCAAAATTGCAATTAAATTATTAGATTTTTTCAAAAAAAAAAAAACCTAGTAGTGTAAGAAATATCTTAATGATTTAGTTTATCAAGAATCATCCTAATTGTACAAATTAATTTACCTAAAACTGCAAAATACGCAATCAATCGGATCATGAAAAAATAGACGAAGCAAGTAGCACAAGCCATATATAGTCCTGTTCATCCAAAATAGAGAGTCAGGGGATACTCTAACAAAAAACTTAAAGAAGGGAAAAGGGGTACATGCATACGGATTACGGGGTAAAAAAAAAAATATGTATATATTACATCATATTATATTTTACGATTATGTATAATAAAGTTCATACATATTTACGTACATATATATTTTATCTTATTCTAAAATCTAAATACTCGTAAATTACACATCAGTTCAAATAATACTTGTATAATTGTATCATTTATGCAGTTGTAATTTTTAAATCCAATTCTTGCGATAGGTAAAGGCATGGGCATGGTGCGCGTGTGTAGTTGTCGTGCACGTGCCATCAAATGTATTTGATGCGTTAGGTGTACAACAGTACGCTGCATTCACATAATATTTAAGTCATGCATGCGAAATTGAATGAAATTCATTATACTTCGTTTTTACCTTATTTTACAAACTGTTTGGGGTCCAATTTAGTCCAATTGGGCCTAGGCATTAAATGATCCAATTAAAAGCCCAAGGTCAAGGTTCAACTCTCCAATTGTGCTAAAGTCAAATATCAGCCCTCTCAGCAAGCCAATTGGGCTAAGCCCAACTTCTCCATGTATGAAGAAGGTATAAAAGCCCATCAAATATTACATTTTTAAGGGAGATTCACATTCATTCACATATTCTCATAGATTCCCATACATTCTCATATATTCTCATATACTCAAGAAAAGCCTCAAGCACTAATTCTCTTGCATAGTGTTCTCTTTCCTACACATTGTACCGACTTTAGCATCGGAGGGGCCTTCCTCGGCAACACCCCCGAGGCTAGTTTACGTGTGTTTTACTGTGCAGGAAACCTTCGGCCCAACATAACTTGGACCGAATCTAGTCTTCTCCGTTTCAGCGGACCTTCGGCAAGGTCCATTGTTTTCACCCGAAACAATTTGACGCTGTCTGTGGGGAAGACTTTCAAAAATCTTTAAGCCAAATTTCTAACCAAGATCATCTTGCAATTATCTTAGTAGCAATGGCTAAGAACCGCAAGAGCAAAGGCCTCCGTCAAGGAGCGGGCGAAAAGCCT